>NC_072735.1:60614861-61235876 GCF_026930045.1 Uloborus diversus
GAAAGGCTTTACTAAGATATCTTTACAATGCAATGCAGATATAGCTAGACCACGAAGAGAAGGCGCGCGTGACGTAGTGGCTGGACGAGTCGACTACGGCGATTTGGCGTAGATAGCAAATGACTGAAAATCAGAAATACTTATTTTGGCTTCTTATCGCCTTTCTTCTCTCGCTTATTTTTTCCGAAAAAAAAAAAACGGAGTTTGTCGATTGTGAATTTTTATGCAGTTTGTAAATTAACTTGTAATCGATCGATTGATTATGTGTTTTTACTGTGTGCTTAGTAATTAAATTTAGTGTTACCAAGTACTAAATGTAGGAAAATTTATATTTTAGCATTGTAATAATGATTTCCCCTTTTTGATCCTTAGCATGCAGATTAAGCTTTTGAAAAAGCAATCTTAACACAGCATTTCGAACTTTTTTTTTCTGATAACAAATAATCAAACTTTAAATATTCTCGTTATTTTTAAATTACCATGAGGTAAATTGTATCTGGTGTATTTCAGTACTTTTTATAGTAAATTTTGTTTGGCGTCATAATACCTTAAAAACTAAAATTAAGAGGAATTTTGTGGCATTATATTTTAATGATTCTGAGTAAATATATAATTTAACAGAAAACAGTTTATGTTTGCATGAATTAAACGAGAAATTATAAGCCTGTGAACAGAGAGGTACCGATGGGAGTTCACTGAGGCCTAACAAAAAGTCCTTATTTGACACATTTTGTCAAAAGATTTGGCAAAGTGGAAGATACCAGTACAGAGAATTGCGTTTTTTCCTCTCATACTTATATCTTCTCAGATGTAGGATGTGTGCATGTTGTATTTTAACATGCAGTAAAATTTGAATTTTTATTTCCTCCTTCTGAACATTTTGGTTCGGGGTGCCCCAGCGTGTGACCTGTACTTTATTTAATCTTTATACTGCTTTTCGTATTCAAAAATACGTCCGTAGTTTAATTTTATTTCACCAAACAGTAAAATAACCATTCATTTAACAAAACTAATTCTAATTTTAAAAAAAAAAGAGGGTCGCAATACATTTTACATAAATACTATCATTTTAGCCTAATCGAATCGTATGCCAAGATGATTAAGACGTTCGTGTTCGTAGTTTACGCAGTGGCCTCCCAAGAAGGTCAGCATATTTAAAATATAAAAAAAGGATGGTAGGAAAAAGAGGCTTCCTTTGGGAAAAGGTACACCTTGGGGCAGCTCTATTTTCCCACATAGATATTAAAACATTCTAATTTTTAAATACACTAGTACTTTGATTCCACTGATTAAGCAGGCAAGATTTTTTTTTTTGTACAAACTTGTCTTATAACCTTCTCCTGAAATTTTTATAAGTTGCATAGTGGGTTTGACAATGACGGACTAATGTATAACAAAATTAGAAAAAAAAAGGAGGAAAAGTGTCTCAAGGTGAGCCCCACCCTCCTTTCCACACCCACATTTAAAAATAATGTGAATTAAATACTTAATAATAAAAAATAGAACGTTAATACGTATATTATTTTGCATTTTGTTGAATAAGAAATCAAAACAAGGGTTATAATAATGATGTTTAATCAACTAAATAACAATTCTTAAGAACAAAACAAATGAATAAATAACAAGAAGTTCTGTCTAGAACTAGACGAGCCTACTTTCCCGTATACCCATACTACTTTCTAGTACCTGATCAATAATCTCAAAAATAGCTAAAATCGCAAATTTTTTAAACATATTTTTAAAATACTTTAAGCTGATTTCTAGGAATAAAATATTTCTCACTCATCTAAAAAAATTACATGCGTAAAAAAAAAAAAAAACGAGCAAATAAAATCGCAGCAACTTTTAAACAAAGCAGCTAATACACTTTTTTCCATTAAAACAAAACTTTAACAGCTTTCAACACGAAAGAATAATAATTAAAATTAATAAGCTCATTAAAATAAATACATGATATCAAAAAAAAAAAAATCGTTTCTTTTTCCCCTGTTGCCAAAAACATTACTTTAAATGAATTAATGCACTTACCAAAACAAGAACAAAACCAAAAAAAAAAAAAAACAATTCGCAACTCCAACGAACTATAGAGGGCACTGAAGTCACTGTCTAATGGCGGACTTAAAAACTAAAACAAACGCACATGGTAACGAAGAAAATGCTAAAAGTGTTGTGATTTTTGTTCGTACGTATGATTTTTTCGCTTTATTCTTTTTAAATTAATTTTCAAAGTCTTGTGGATATTCTGGCCCACGTAGAAAGAAATGAGAATTCAAGAAGCATTACTAAATGTCAAAGATTAATGCAAACTACGTAGTTCGTAGTTCTAAGCAGCTATTTCCACGATGTTGAATTCGATATTTATCAATTCTTGATAAAACTAAATAATAATTGTGGCCTGACAAGAATAACAATTAATGCTAGAAAATTCAATATGACATTACAAATTGTTATCGAAAGAAGATGATACTTTTTTTGCCTTGCTTGGCTAGCGCTTATTGTTTTTCATTTCTAGCTGAGTTATTTCTCTCGAATTCCCGAATCGGTTAATTTAAAAATGTTCTGTTTCGATTTTTCTAATTTCTGAGTTACGATTTAATTGTGTCATGTTATGCAAATCATCAACAAAATTCTCACGGATATATGGTGGTAGTTTTCTTTTCAGTTGATTGACCATTATTTCTTTTCACTTATCGAATTCTGTAATCTTACTACCATTTTATTCCACTCATGATAAAAATTAAAAATGGTTTAACTAAAAACGCGAAATCTCGCCAAGGCTACTTTGCTCGCACAGTACTAAAACTATAACCCTAAACAAATTTGGCGAAACCTTTCAGCTGAGAATAAAAGGAATAACAAAAAATTCTTTCTCGGTTATTCATTTTGTTCTACGATAATATATTCAAGAAAATATTTTGCATACTGTCCATTCCAACTAAATGCTGCTGTAAAATATGGTAAGTTTAATTAATTTAAGATTACCCCCCCCCCCTCATATTCTTACAAATTCATACAAAACAATAAAATTTTTTACCTTGTATAACGTTATCCAAGTTTGTTAATCCAGAATTTTCGCTTTCACCAATTATTAAGGAAATAATGAAAACTAACATTATTTTGAGAAGCTCGAGAATACTTACTAAGGGACGAATTAATTTCTGTAGCTGAAAGCAAATTAAGACACATCGATTGCGTTAATAAATACTCAGAACAAACTGCCTGTGTTTACGTCAACAGACACACGTGGAACGCAACGTGGCAATGTTTTAGTTTCATTTGCAGTTTTGTAAATCACCGCAAGGTAGCGTATTCGAACGCTGGAGTTCCGAATAAAATGTAAACTTAAAGAAATAGTTTTTTTTTGTCAAAGAAAAAAAAAAATCGTCTGCGCATATCTTAATGTAGAAACATGACTTCGAGTTTATTCGCCAAAAACTGAGTACCTAAATTACAACTTTAGCGTAAAAATAAAAACAAGTCATATCAAAAATAATTATTTCACAGTTAAAACCATAACTGCGGAGTCAATCTCATTTTGAAATAAAGGAGTCGGAGTCGAATATTTAAGAATCGGAGTCAGTCATTTGTCCTCCGTGTATAAATTTTTGCCAAAACTACGAAGTCAGAGTCGAAGTCGGGGAGTCGGAGTCCGATTAATTGTCGAGCACAGGAGTCGGAGTCGGAGTCAAGTGCCCCTAAATTCTCGGAGTCGAAGTCTGGAGTTTGGCGTCAAGAGTTATTTAGAACAGAATTTGTTTGAAGTAAATCCGCTTTCAAGTGCGGAGTCTACATTGACTTTCAGTTTCCCCGTTGGCGCTATTGTTAAGGGATTTGAACTGTTCAAAATTGAACGGAAAATTGTTCAAATCAAAAAGATATTTTATATACAAGTTTTTCTTTAAAATCTTTTTGCTGCAAAGCTTGTTTGAAGCAAATTCGCCTCACAGTTCGGAATTGCCTTGAATTTCCCCGTAGGCGCTAATGTTAAGTTTTTTGAACAGTTCAAAATTGAACAAAAAATAGTTCAATTAAAAAAGTCAAACATGGGAATGAGGTGTCCTCGCCGAGATCTTTCGAACAAAAAAAAGTTTGTTCGAATCGGACTATTCATTCAAAAGATATTTGGGGGGGGGGGGGGGGACAGACAGACAGACCGACAGACATTTTTCCCCATCTCAATACCCTACTTTCCAATTTTTAATTTTACGATATTTATTTAATTATTTTATTTATTTTTGACTTTTTTTTGTTTTTCGCGATATTTTTAAGATGTATTAAGCTTTCTTTCATGCTTTTTTCTTCTTTTTCTGACTTTTACTGGGAAAGTAGGCTAAAAAGGGCGAGAGAAAAAGTATTACTGGAAGTACGAAATATATGGTAGCGAGAATCATGGGGATAGCATTAATTAATTAAACAAGATCAGCAACATTCAAACATTATGAATACCAAAGGAAAAAAAATAAATTATAGGAAGAATGTATTTTAAGAACACCTGTTGGTAAATTCCTAAAAATTTTAGAGGATACTGCTGTATGAAGCTTGTGACATTGAATTACAATAATAAACTGTTTCGTTCTACAGATTGTGCTTCTCTAAATCCCTTCCAGTGATTTACAAAAACAATTGTTCCACTCCTTCCAATCTTATGAATGTGCAATTAAACTTATGTAGTCATTTTTTTTAAACATTCATGAAAATTGTTCCGATCTTAAAAATTTTCTACTTAGATTACAAAATATTGATATATTGGTAAGAAGGCACATAAGCAACTTATAAACGGTTGATTTCCGATACATTGATAGAAAATTCCTCGTTTATACTGGAATGGATAATATGTCAAGGAAAAAAACCAAAAAAAAAACAAGGGCTCTGGAGGATTGCAATTCTTCCAATCCCTCTTTAAAATAAAGCAGAAAATAAGCACAAGTCTTCAATCGTGAACTTCTATAAGTGTTTTTTTTTTAAATCTTGAAATCTGTTATTGAGAATTGATGACAAGAATGCGAAAAAAAGGGGGGGGGATCTCTGAAGCCCTTTTTCGAAATGAAAAAAAAAAAATGTAAATTTCCGAAACAGAATGGGTCATCAAACTAAAATGTGAAAACAATAAATCTATTGCGAAAAAATTTAAAAGATGTAGATGGAATTGCGAAAACATGAAATATTTAACAGGATAAATTGCTGAAAATGTCTCATTCCCAATCCATTGAGCCTGTTTCGGAAGCTGTATCTGTTCCTGACTCTGATTCAACGGTGAAATTTAGAGTTTCAACTACATTTTCTACGATTCCGTCAGTGTCCCAATATTTCGTCTCCAATTTTTCAATGTGGCTGCAGTATTTTTCCCAGTCGTCACTGGAAACACTTTGAATTGCGTGCGTTGTAAGTTCTTCTAGAGTTTTGAGACTTAACTCAGTTTCAACGTTTCTATTCCTTATAAAGCGCTCGACAGCTGCCCAGGCTAACTCGATCGGTTTCAAATCACAATGATAAGGGGGCAATCGTAGAACCGAGTGTCCATGCTGTTTTATAAGTTCATCCATGCGATATTTTTTTGTCGGTGAAGCATTTGCTTGAATTATTTCAAAAATTTCCGGTTTTCTCAAATTGCTGTCATATGGCATTGAGTGTTCCTCTAGATACTGACGCATCACATATTTTGTTGCATATTTCGATGGTACAGGGTCTACAACCTTCGTATGGTACGAAGCATTGTCCATTACTATTACAGAGTTAGGGGCGATGTTTGGTAAAAAATTTTCTCGAATATATTTTTCGAAATTTTCGGAATTCATTTGCCCATGGTAATCACCCTTGGCTCATCCTGTTTTGAAGACCAAACCTGCATTGGGTATAAACCCTTCTTTAGATCCTGCATGCACTACTATCAATCGACTTCCTGCTCTATCTTTGACAGTAGCTCCAATTTTTCCGTCCTACCAGCATTTGGAAAACGAAAGAGTATTGTCAATCCAAGTTTCATCAATAAACACAATATTCCTTTGATTTTGACGATGCTTTTTTTATTTCTCGTAAGTATCTGCATCGCCATGAAATGATGTCAGGTCGTTCAATCAGCACTTTTCTCCTGTTCTGACATTTTTTTCATCGAAATCCAATTTTGTGTAAGATTTTTCTTAGTGTTTCCCTCTTCCAGGGGAAATTAATTTTATCTCTTAAAATTGGCAATACTAATCGTATTGTAGGCATCTTTTTTGATTTATAAAATTCATTTATCGTGCTCCTCACAACTCATAAGTCAAAACTATCCAAAAACGCTTTCCGATCAACAGGTTGAGGGCGATGTTTTCCAGGAGATAACAACAGGTCATTCGAAAGCGATTCTTTTTTTATACGTTGGATAGTCCGAACTGAAACTCCAGTTGCGGCAGATTCTATGTTGCACTTTATGAATTGAAATTAAAAGTTCGCCAGACTTAGCTTCTTTTTCAAAAAATCTTCTCACATTATTAACAACGTTCCTTTCTCTAGTATGCAACGTTTTTCCTTTTAAAGACATTTTGTTCTGAAAAGAACAGTTTAGTTTTATCACCTGACAAACTCCTCGAGACAGAGTGACAAGAAGAACCCATTAAAGGGGGGGGGGGGAGGGCAGTTGCATAAATAGAAAAAAAAAACAGTGGCGAATTTACAACAGCGCAAATCATGTAATTGATGCAAGTGAAGCAGACTGTTCTACTTTATTCAGATTGTTTGTAGCAGTAATATTACTCTGAATGTTAACTTTCACAGTTCAGCGAGCTTTTCATAAAAATTTGTTATGCTCAGAGCGTAATTACTGCACGATTGTTCTGCACTCCCTAATTTTAAGAATCAATGTTTTCGCCATCGTATATTGGAGAGATATTAGCATAAATAGTGAGCAGTTGCATATGGAATGAATGCATCTGTGAAATAATATAAGTAATTTAAATTTTGCTACCACTTAAGAGTTTTTAAATGTCATTGCTAATTATGTGTTTCATTGCACATTATTTTGTTGGACTACATTCAGTGGCGTGCACGGAAATTTCGGGGCCCGTCACAAATGTCTTTTACGGGACCCCTCTAAATTGTTTCCCATACGTCCCCACAAAATTTCACCCCTTATTTTAGAAATCTCGGGCTCCTTCAGGCTCGATCCCGGCCGACAGGTGTCCCCCCCCCCCTCCGGTGGCGGTGCATGCCCCTGACTACATTACTTTACATTTCTTACTTTAAAAAAGTTTCACTTCAGTTTAAAAAGCTTGGTTTAAGTTTGGGGCTTAGGTAGTGACAACGCAGTCAGCCTCGTCATTTCGAAGTGTTGGAGGGGGGGGGGAGGCAAAGGGTATATACTCAATTTTTATAGGTAAAAAAGCAACATAATGCATGGTTACATTGTGTTTTAAAATCCAGGGAAGGGGTTGAAATGACCCCCTGATCTTGTTTCCGCAAAAGCTAAATTATATTTTAAAACTTTTGGAAACAACGTTATGAAAACAAATTTCTGTATTTTTTTTAATAACTTCAAAACCAGCAGTATGGATTATTTATGGTGGTTGTAAAGACGTTGAAAATGCTATTTATTTTTCCTCAATACACTTTACTGAGCGCTAGATTGGAGGGGGGGGGGGGGGTGGAGGGGTTAATTATAAATGAAATTAATTAAAAAAAATAACATGAGGGGAACGGGGACTAAGCTTCTAAAAAGCACCTGATTTAAAGCGGTATTTGGGGGCATTCACAACAATTTAACTAGAATAAAATGGGACCATGTTTCACTGTTTGCACTAAAAATGAAGCCTAACATTACATAGTCTGGAAAAGGTTTGTTGCAGAATTCGAAAATGGAATAGAAACTTCTTCGGGCTCTTTGTCTTTTGAAGATTCCACCTTCTGCTAATCATAAACTACTCAGAAAATATTTTTCAAACTTACTATGATGGCATTAAGGAGATTCTTTTGTTTAAGGAAATTGAGCATTTTTTAAGCATCTTGGGTAAAGCACAATCTAATCATACTTCGTTGAAAGGACTTAAGAAAAAATATGGTCGAGGAAGATAATATAAATTATTAATAATACTTCACGGGGCTCTAGACACAGAAAATATTGGAAAATCCACTAAAACTTGCATTGAAATATTGCACCTCCAACCTTTTCTCCCACTTGCACACACTGCAACCTGTTGCTTGGTCATACCAAAGGGGGCTTTCAAGTGTTTGAAATGTATTTATATCAAATTGAGAGCAAGTGCAAACGCGCGAAAGAGAACTCACAGGTTTACAGCCTTCTAAAACTTATTTCAGTGCTACTATGCGCATTTTTAATCCTATTTTTACCAGGAATTCTGTATGAGTATTAAAAACTTTTGCTATACCATATGACCCCTCCCCCCCTAATTTTTCTTATCCCCTTTGCCCTACTTATTTATTTATTTATTTTAAATTATTATTTTTATTATTGTTTTGTTAGAAACGTTCCGTGCTACACCAGTAACACACACACATACACACAAAATAATTAAATAATTAAATAAATAAAATTACGTTAAAATTAAATAAATTAAAATAAAATAGTAAATGAAATAGTTTACATTAAAAATAAATCAACAAATAAATTTAAATAAATAAATTAAACATTTTAAAAATCCCCCCCTCCCCAATTCTCCAAATGTGTGAATTCGCAACTGCGAAATATCAACGCATCTTCACCAAGTAACCCCTACTCCGCTTGTGCGCTCTCACTCACACTACCTATTTTAAAATGAAGTGTCCCATTTCCGCTTCCACTCCACGCGCCTTCTCTTCTTGGTCAAGCTTTATCAGGGTCATTGGGCTGAGTTAATGCTCCTCACCAAATACTGCTGAGCTAATACAAGAGATGGTCCTTCTTTGACGCGGAAAGAGCAATAGAAAATGAAGCGTTTGTAGCAATAGCCAAAAGCAACCACTGCTTTCCAAAAAAAAATAAGCATTGTTTAGTAAAGCAGGACCTATTTCATAACATTTATTGCTTAGGATTTTTTGTCCTTTATAACATTAACTTCAAAACAATGTGTGGTTGCTGTAGTGCCAATAGGCTTTCATGTATCTTGAAAACAAGAGCTGATAAAAAAAAAATCCACTACCATATTCGTATTTATCGACCCAAAATTAGTAAGAATTGATTATTTAAAACCAGGATGCAGACAAAAAGTTCGTTTTTGTTGAATAGTGTTATTAGCAAGCCAAAATGCAGTTGATTACGCGTGAATCTTTAGGAGTTTACATTTTGAAAGAGGGAAAAATTTTATTTGTTTTCATTGCCGCATCCGCGTAAAACCGAAAATCGAAACCGCGTAAAATAAACTCGCGTTAAACGAAAGTCTACTGTACTAATAATATAAAGTTAAAAAGTTTGTTTGTTCGAACGCGCTATTCTCAGGATTTACTGGTTCGAATTGAAAAATTCGTTTTCTGTCCATTGTTTGCGGAAGGATATAGGCTATTTTTTTTAAAAATCTGATTGAACGAAATATTTGAAATTACAAATTAAATGGAATTCCTAATAGATGGCAGGGTAAGAGTTTAGTTCTATGAATATTTAATAGATTGCGAAGTAAGTTAAATCATTGAGAGGGTTCTGATCGACAGTGACGATAGCTGCGAGGAATTATGCCGCGCGGCTCAGACGCTACGCTATTGTGGGACAGTTGTGGTAAGCGAACTGATTTTTGAGTGTGTTTTTTTTCGATATTCAGGTACATAATTTTGATTTTGTAGGATTGTATTTTGTTGGATCTCTTGGGTTTTGTTTTCCTTATTTCTTCAGCGTTTGTTTTTGTTCTTAAATTTGAAGATAGTTACATATCTAAGTAATTAATTTAATTTGTCGTATTATTCAACTGCAATTGTTCTTTATAACGTTTTTATAACAGTATTGTTTATTTGGCGAAAAACTTTAAATTGCAAAAACAAAAAACGTTTCACTCTTTAAAAGGCAGGGTTATGGTGGCGTGGTTGCTTAAGCGATGAACCGAAGGGTTATTTTGAGTTTTAAAGCTACTATTAGTCTTTTTATGAGTTTGGGCGAATACTTTAAAACGCCAAAGATACTTTAATATGTTTTTTGAAAAGTTGTGCATGCATTTTAGTTTAAGAAAAATGATCATTTCTCATCAAAAGAAGGGGGGGGGGGGGCGTGGATATTTTTTTTTTTGATTCAACGGACTTTTTTTAAATTTTTAGCGTGGGCATCGCCATGCGGGTACTGTTAGTCATAGTATAAATGATGAAGATTAGTTATTAATAATCAGGGCAGTAAATCTGCTAAAAAATTAAAATATCAACTCGCAATTGTAACTAGACTCGGGGTTTTTATTTACAGGTGTCCCTCGTACGGTTAATTTGTTCCGTGTAGTATCGAAACCGTGTTATACGAGACTTTTTTTAATAACATTTTTATTTATTTTTAATACTTATTATGTACATGCATTAGAATATTTGGGTTAAGATGTTCCGTGTTATATCGAAACCGTGTTCCGTGTTACATCGAAACCGTGTTATACGAGACTTAGAAATAATGTAAATCAAGGGATGTGCACCGTATTATATCGAAACCAAGTTTCATAAAAATAAAGTAAAAACTTTTTACATTTATCAACCGTAACAGAATGTATTAAACAAAAATGAAATTCCATCTTTTTAAAATATAAGATACGAGTTATATTGAAATCATGAAGAATTAAATACAAATTTCGAACCATACTGTAATATCGGAACCGTGTTATAAAGTTCGCAGATTTGGTACCGTGTAATATCGAAACCGTGTTATCTCAAATTTGATACCGTGTAATATCGAAACCGTGTTATAATAATCTCAAATTTGATACCGTGTAATATCGAAACCGTGTTGTAGAAGTACCGTGTTATACGATTGACGCCTGTATACGTATAGTGTATACATATTACACCGCAAACATATAAACATAAACTAACTCTACCTATGAACTATATTTCTGATTAGCCAAATGAGATTGAACAAGTTGAAATATATGATCTTTAAGATAAATAAATACCTTTGTGCAGAACAGAAAAGTAAGAAATTACAACGTCAGAAAAGCTAAAATTCGGAGATTACTGCAGACACGTGTTTCGGCGTTACAAGAAACGCATTTTTCAATGCAATAAAAATGAAGTTATGGATGAAGATATATTCGACAAAAGCAAAAGTCTTTTCATCCATAAGCTCATTATTTTTTGCATTGAAAAAGGCGTTCCCTTTAACGCCAAAACATGTGTCTGCAGTAATTTGCAGAATTTGTGCTTTTCTGACGTTGTTATTTCTTACTTTAGATGATCTTTGTTTGGAAAAAAAAATTGCTATAGTTAGATTTACGAAGAAAAAGTGAATCACCCATTATGTTGGTCAAATAAAATGCACAGTTGGATTCCACGGCTTGGAATAAGTTTTTAAAACGAAAAGGTAGTATGCTTAATCAATTTATTTTTCCTGAAAAATTTGACAAAAGTGTAGTAGATGAAATGATTGTGTGCTAAGTTGCCACATACACAGACTTCTGATTCATCTATAGATACTGCGAAATACTTTCTTTATTTTAGAAAACACGATTTTAATTTTACTTACATTTACTTCATCGTAGAAAACTTTATAAGTATGAGGACATCAATTTACAAAATTGTTTTTAGCTTGTATTTTTCAATCCACCTCTTGAAACGTCAATCGCTAGGGGAAAACATATGCCAACGTATTTGAATTCAAAATATTGTAATTTTAAAGCATCTGTTTCATTCTTTTTCATGTTTTTTTTTCTGGGGTGCACAATTAGGCTGTAGATTCTAAGGTTAAAATAAATACAATTTTATCAACTGTTCTTTTAAACTTTTAAATTTGTTTTTAATTCTGAAGAAAACTTTAAAATAATAGAATACTTTTTAAGCAAAATAAATAAATGACAAAAATAAAAACTTAGTTGAAAATTTTTGCCTTGTAGAAAATTAGTTCGATGTTTACATTCCTTTCACAAAGCAGTGGAATATTTAATTTCTTTTTCACAGTAAATCCATTGTTCTCTAGCCTCATTGAAAAAGTCTTTTTAATGCTCTTTCATTGTTCAAGTGCTCGAATACGTTTATTTTTCATTCATTTCATCAATTTAAAGATACTTTTTTTATTAAGTGTTTCTATTATTATGTTAAATAAATAGAACCGACGCAGGCTAATATTCTCAGTATTATTCCAAAAATAGGAACCAATATAATTCATTTATTTTAAGAAAACTAGAAATCAATTGAATATTTAATATAATTATTATTTGAGCATATACACCACATACTTTCCATTTTAAGTCCTGTAAGTTCCGTTATAAAACAATTTTTGAAATCTGCGATACATTGATGCATTTTTGACGTTTTCTGACATTATTTATTTATTTATTTTTCTGTTACTTACATAACCAAGTATTTTAATTTCTCAAAACGCATTGTCAGTAGTCGTAGAGCAATTTCAATTCATGTAAATCAATGAAAAAAACAAACAAAGAAAACAGAAGCTGTCCGGTGAATTTTTTTCTGAGGTTTATAAGTAGGGAGTGTCTTACATGATAAGAGTACCAACCTTACGCACAACTGCCAACCTAGAGGACCAGCGTGTTTTTTTTTTTTTTTTTTTTGGCTATGGCTTTCAAAAGTAAAGACCCCGTACGCTCCAAAATCGTTATTAACAATGAAATAATAGAGAAAATCTCACATTTTACTTTTCTAGGATGCAACCTTACTTATAAGACTGACACCCAGAAAAAACTGCACAAATTTTAACGCATCTGCGGCACTTTAAGCAGGATCCTTAAGAAAAAAACACGTAAAAAACAGTTAAAATGCTACAAAGTTATGGCAATACCTGTCTTGCCATATGGGTCAGAGACCTGGACAATAAACAACAAAGACTTAAACAGAATCTAAACATCAAAAATGAGATACCTCCGATCAATAAAGGGATGCACTATTGTTGATATAATACGCAATGAAGATATGTGATAGAGAAAAGGAATACCACATCAAGTGTAAAAGTCATGTACAGCGTTTGCCGAGTACAAGACTTCCTAAGGCTTCCCTCAATTATGCTTCTAATGGTAGAAGAGTTCATGGTAAACCCAAAATAAAGGTGGACGGATCAATGAGGCCGGAACACGCGTATTGCCTCATCCTTGTAGCTGATAATGATGAGGATGAAAATAGAAGCACTTTCCTTTTCATTTAATTTACTGTTTCACATAATGCTTTAAAACGAATTGCAATTTGACTATTGTATGTATTTTAAATTAATTAACAAATTGGCCAGCAAAGATTAACCCAAGCGTAAGCTTTTCAATGCGCGTGCCGGGATCGTGTGCGAGTCTACGATTGTGACGTAAACTCACATATGATGACGGTACGTGTCGCGTGAGCATCGTATGTCTGATTTTTTAAATAGATAAAAGCTTTATATAATTCGAAAATAATCTACTAAAATTGGCTTTTATTAACAAAACTAATAACCTTGATTTCTAATAAAACCTGACTCATCATGGTATTTTTAAAAATGATTAGTACTCCAGCCTCTTTTTTACCTTAAAAAAAGCGACTTGATGCTCCATTACTGCAAATGCATTAGTATTTTCTTTTGTTTAACTATTTCACTAATGATGTTAGTAGTACTTATAGTCTCCTGTTTGAAAAATATTGTCAATTATTCTTATATTCTTTCTTAATAGACTTTAGGTTCACGGGCAAATTTTTCTTTCAATAAATTAGTATTTGTTCTGTTTTGGATTTAGAGGTAGGGTAAAATGAATAGTGGATTTGGCTTGGAGCTCACGACATGATATTTAAAAGCTCCAAACCTATGAAAACATTTGAAAAGGTAGACTCGAATAATTTTAGAAGAATTTTCTGTTTAGTTATTTGGTGTCATCCCTCGAACGAGAGAAATAATTTGTTGATTTTTGGCCTGATTATCTGATGCAGTTGGTTTTGATACATTATCAATCGCTTTTGATTTATTTATCTATAAAAAAGGTAGACTGTTATGTTTAAATGTACTATTTGCATAAATTTCTAATTATAATCTACTACTAATGTAAATCATATGATTTGAAAGAATTTGTTTACTTTTCTGATGTTTGTAAAACATGTTTTATCTGTCATACAATTTATAATCTTTTAAGTTTGGAAAAACATTAATTTATTACCGGAATGAACATGGTTTTACATAATGTAGTATCTGATACATATCACAAAAAATATTTAATACACTTTAAACTTAAACATTGTAAAAACTTCTTCATAAAGCCGATTTTTTTATTTGACTTTATGAAGAAGTAATATTTACCTTCTAATTGTATTAACCAAATAATTAAACTTGTAATGGACTTATTCATGATCTTAAATAAATAGTTATAATTACTCCACCAAATGAAGATTTTTGTGAATTCCGACCTCATGTGAGTTTGAAACACTTGTTTGTCTTGTAATTTCTATTTGATCGGACTTGATGAAACGATTTTGATCACTAATGCTTTTGCTTTCTTTTTTGTAGTTTAATTTATGTTTTCTCTGTCATACAATATATAATATTTTAAGTTTGGAAAAACATTGTTTTATTATCTGAATTTAAATGATTGTACATAAAGTAGTATCTGATACATAGCGCAAATAATATTTACTACATTTTCAAACTTAAACATTGCAAAAACGAGAGCAAAATAAAGAATTTAATTCGAATTTCATATTTTTTCCCCAGATTTTTGTACGAAAACATTCTAAGAACGAAAATGTTCTGACTATATACTTTAGAAAACATTGCGTAGTGTACGTAATTTTAGACTCTTAAACAGCAATTTTAAGATAAATGAATGATTAATTAATATAATATTTTAATTTCTGTTATGTTTTAAAGAAAAAAATAGTGAGTAAAAAATAATATAATGATTCTTCAACAAAGAAACACATTTTCTTTTTAGGGGGTGGGGGGATTTCCATTCAGTCAGAAACAATAATGGAAACATTTGTTTATAGTGCGTAAAAAATATTCTTGTTTATACTTTTTAATGAATGTAGTGTACGTAATTTTAGACTCTTAAACAAAAATTTTAAGATAAATGAATAATCAATTCAAGTAATATTTTAATTTCTGTTATGTTTTAAAGAAAAAAATAGTGAGTAAAAAATAGTATAATAGTTCTTCAACAAAGAAACACATATTTTTGTGGAGGGAAAAACTTCCATTCAATCAGAAACAAGAATAGTAACATTTGTTTATCGACCGTAAAAAATATTCTTGTTCATACTTTCATGTTTATATATAGAACCGGAAGCAATATAAATGAAGGCTGACTATTACGTTTTTCATTACTTTACGTGACATATTCCAAACGTTCATTTGAAACCCCAGACTTAGAACATTCTTCTCTGAATTTTCTGCCTCTGTTTCCAGTTCCTTATAAATGAAGGATCCATCTTTGTCAGCTCGTTTTCTCGGACAAGATAAACAACAGATTTCACCTTCCGTGGCATAATCAATTTCATTTACGTCAAGCAATCAATTTTATCTAAATAACGCTCTGCAATACAGATATATGGTATCATATTGTGTTTAAAAAATAATAGTGTTAACTGAGCAATACGATATGAATTAATTAAAAAAAATATAATGTGATAAAGACACTTACATTTTTTGAAAAATATTATTCATAAAGGAATGGGGGTTGTTTCTATCAGTCAAAAGTATACTTTTAGTCATTGAGGATAGTAAAATGAGCAAAAAAAAAAAAAAAAAAAAAAAAAAAAAAAAAAAAAAAAAAAAAGATCATAATAATATTAATAACATGGAGCGACAAAAATCTTAATCTTCAAAGTTTTTCATTTTTAACTAATTTTTTTTAAATGTCCTATTTTTCAAACAATGTGTGGTCTTTATGTGTGGTCACAAGTAATGTGCTTTTGTGCTACTCCACTGTCGCTCAGAATGTTTACGCTTGCTGTTTACAGTGTTTCCAGGATATGATAATTCAGAAGCGAATTAAATATTGCGCTCTACGTTTCCTATCAGTTCTATCGTTCCAGTACATATAAGTAAAAAAGCGAATTAAGTATCACACTCTTCGCTAATGGCATCAGTGAATGGCATTTCATCATTTGTGATGTCATGTGTAGAAAGGCAAGGGGAAAAAAAGAAAAGAAAAGAAATTAAATCTACGCACCGATTAAAATATTTAAAACAAATTAAACTTGGTCAAATTATTTAAAAGATGGTCAGGTAAATGGTTTCAAAGCATGCTCTTTCAGAAAAAAAATCTTTTAAATATTTGGAAACGACTCCATTTTCAAGCTACGTAATGCAATAACTTAGTGCAAGATTATTTATGATTTTGCATTATCTTTTTCAAATTTTGTATTTTTTTTAAATTGTAAAGTGCTAAGATGGTTTTATAGGACTACATTTTGAATGCATTTTATTTTTTAGTTACTTCTATGCGTTTAACTAGCATAAACATCTATTGTTATTCTTTGAAATATTATGTTGATATAAAGAAAAAACCCTTTTCCTTTAAATTTATTGCTGCATTCAAAAATCATTGGTACAATGCTGGTTTGATTTCACACTAGAGCAGTCACAAACTGAACTGTTTTCCTCATTGTGATAATGGGCTGTATAAAGTACTAGCGGTACCCGTACGGCTTTCATGGAGTAGAAGATTAAATGTTCAGTTGGTTCGCCTGTATATTTACAAATAATGGATGATGAATTCCTCTCCACTTCGCTATGTTAATTTGCTCACCCATGTTATGGTAGTTTTCTCGTCCACGCTGTGGTAATTTGCTCATCCATGCGATGGTAGTTTGCTCGTCTATGTTATAATATTTTGATCGGTAAAATGCTCTTGAAATTGGAATAGAAGAAGAACAAAATCGAATTTTCGAAAAATCCCTTCGAGGTGCACACTCCCATGTTACAAACTAATTTTGTGCCAAATTTTATGAAAATCGGCCGAACGGTCCAGGCGCTATGCTCGTCACAGAGATCCGTACAGAAACCGGACAGAAATCCAGACAGGGAGACTTTCAGCTTTATTATTAGTAAAGATGAAGATTTAATACATGTGTTCATTAGTTTTTAAACCTTGCTTTTATCGACATCGACATTTGCACGACTTTATGCTGACAGTGACAGCTTTCGTGTTCTGTTTTACATCACAGAGCGGCCACCAAATCGTTGTACATTGAGTGAAAGAAAACTCAATGCCGAATAAGGACCAGCCACGAAATGAGCACGAAGAAGTTTAAGTTTTAGTAAGCAACATCTTCGACGTTTATTAAAAAATGACATTAAATCTTTTGTCTTTGTCATTGTATGTGTGAGTAAGGCTCAACTAGAAGATCAACTAAGATATCAAGAAAGTTGCCTCCTCCCGTTGGAGGGAGCTAGGATTGTTATGAAACAATGAATTAAATAATCTAATAACATAGTTTTATTTTGATTCTAAAGATTCAAATACGACTCAATGAAAACGTAGAACGATTTTTGATGTGTGACTATGCGTAAGACCCTTATTTCTATTTATGTGACTGCACACATCATTTACTGCTAAATTTCTGGTATAACACTTTCGAGAACGTTTTTTAACGTTATCAGCCTTGTTTAGTATAAAGCACATTTTCGAATAGCAAGGGGAAAAAAAGAAGAAACGGAAGTAAGAAAATCATGGTACACAAGACTAAATTCGTGAATCGACTTTTCCCTCGAACACGTTTAACGACTTCTCCTTCTCGTTTGCGAAGTCTACATTTATCCACATAGCAACAAAACGTTCACTTAACGTTTAACCATTTTAGGTATTTTTTGTTTTTATTATTACTTTTTTTAGCTTGAGAAATTCCTAGACACTTGCGAATTTTAATTATACACAAAAAAGTCGCCTGTCAAGATATGATGGGTGAAAATTGCTTCTACATTTGAACGAAGCAATTGCTTGTTTGGTGATATTTTGATAGTTGAAATTTTAACCCTAACTCCAGTGGATTTACCCTAAAGTCCAGTAGAAAGCGATCATTGTTGACCATTTTATCGTTTCTTCATTCCCCTGAAATGACACAGTCTTACCAGTAAAACAGTTAAGTGACCGGATCCAGTTCAGCCTCATCACAATACAGCATTTTCCTGCATGTTAAACATTACCGAAATATATTATCAAATTATCATGCCGTGGCATGAGTTTCATTGTTGATGACGCCAGGAGTGTTAGACGAACATTGGCAAATGTGTCTACGTTCATTAACTTTTTGATACAATATCCGAAAAACATACTTTTAGACATGACATCATCATAGTGGTTTTACTCGATTGAATATTTGTTTTATTTTTTCAAAAAAACTAGTATAAATTTTAATGAAAATATCTATAATAATTATTATTAGTGTATAAAACAAATTACTTCATACAACATGGGAAATAAATGATAATTACTTTTTTATAAAAAAAAAGAAGAAAAAAGCTACGTTGCTTTGTTATTGATCTTTTTCAGTAACTTTCCTTTTCCGGCCTATCCTTCTGCGGAAAATACTTAAGATGGATAAGCGGATGTTTGCGGGCAAAAACTCATTAATTATTCATGGTAAGTCCATGTGAAGCCTCACGCAAAAGCTTAAGTCTCCAAGGACGGACATTAAAAAACAAAGGGATAGAACACAATGTTTAGAAAAAGAGCCTTAAACTGGGAATCAAGAAGAAAAAGTCACTTTCACGTCTAAGCGTAGTTTTTGCATAGTAATAAGATAAAAAATTCTTATCTTGTGTTTAATCTCCTATTTTAAACACATGGTACGAACACATGTGATACGACACTTCTGTCTTGTTATTAGATTCATTATTCATTAGAAATTGTTGCTGAAATTAATTTTTAAGGTTATAGCAAAAAAAAAGTATTCTTTAAAATGTGCCAAAAGTTAAAGTAAAATAATTTTGACACTAACATAAATTATTTTCCGGTAAAAAAACAAAAGTGGTGCATAGATTGTGATAAAAAGAGCTGAGCGACTCTTGGTGATTCTTGTAGGTCTTCACTGTATGTACTTGATTAAAAGCATCCCCACCCTGTATTTTCCTAAAATAATCCTTTAGGAACCATAAGCTTTGAGGATGGTCACTTTTTATACATAAACCTACTAACTGAAGACTTAAATATCATCTGTGTCAAACTTGATGTAAGTATTGGTTCAGTAGATTTTGTATGAATTGATGGAACGTGTGTGGCTAAAATGGTCCAGTAGATATTCCGTGCTGCAACTATATTCTAAACTTTGATGATTTTGTTATTTAATGCTGAAGTATTTGGGTGGTTACTGACATTTTTACATACATTTAATCATAAATAACTTACATTTAATCAAAAATTAAAGGGTAATCTTGAATAAAAGCAGAATCATGAAATTACGAATGTGATAATTACAATTGCTGTATTGTATTAGTGGCGTGTTTGAAATCAAGTTATAATGTTGTTTTTTTCATAGAATTATATATATATATTTTTTTTTTTCGTGAATATATTCTGATGTCTCCATATCGTGGAAAAAAAGCTATAAATGAAGACTTAAATATCATGTAAGTCAAGCTTTATGTAATTAGGTTCAGTAAATTTTGTGTGACTTGATAGAACATTGAATAAAAACAGAAGCTTGAATTTTTTTTTACGAATGCATACTGATTTCTCTATATCGAGAAAAAAAAACATAAATGAGGAATTAAATATTTTGTATGATAAGCTTTATGTAAGTAGGTTCAGCAGATTTTGTGTGAATTGATGGAACATATGTATAAAAAAGTCCATTAGAAATTCCGTACTACAACTATTTTCTAAAATTTGATGACTATGTTATTTAACGAAGAATTATTTTAATGATTAATAACATTACTTAAACCTTCAATTGTAGGAAAATCTTGAGTAAATGTAGAAGCATGAAGTTACGGATGTGATGCTTGCAGCTGTTGTATTTTATTTTGTGGTGTTTTTAGAAACAAGTTATAATGCTTCTTTAATGCAATATACTGCATTTTATTTTGCCAATACTCACATTCTGATGTATTCGTAACATTAAAAAAAAACACACATAATTAATTTCTACTTAATGATTCAATCAAATAGGTTTTGTATCTAGATGACAGATGTATCCTCAAAAATTAAGAGCAGAATATACGACAAATGAGGCAGTGAGAAGCAAATATATATAATTGACAAAACGAAAAATTTGCAGATAACCAGTAAAAATGATAGTAGAATCGCTCCTCTGCTTTGGAGCAAATGAGAGCGCTAGCTGCGCTGGTAGGTACTGCTATACGGAATGATTTTTAAAAAAAAAAGCAATGAAAGTCTGCCTAGGATCTTAAACTTCAAACGCATTTTACTCAAAACTTCAAAACGTCCACTTACATCCCTTTGTTTCTTACTGCCTCATATGCCAACTAATTATATATAGGGGAAACCCTGGCAACGTGAATACCTTAAGTTTTCCTTGCTTATTGCCGTTTAGTTATAACTGGGGAAATTGAAACAAATATTTATAATCACTCTTCATTCAATGAACTTACGTAATGCAATAATGGTTGTCCTTAATATTAATTAAACCTTCAGATATAAGGCGAGTTTTCAACAATGGCATGAATATCCACTATGCCCGGCACCCCGCGTAAAGTGGATTCAGTACTAGGGTAAAGCGAACAACAACGTTATTTGTCATACAACTAAACATTAAAAAAATAATAAGTATTGAATGTTAAAGGAACAAATTCAAAAAAAATTTTTTTGCTACAATGCTAATTATTGTAGTTGTTACAAACAAAGAAATTGAACTTAAAAATTAAATAAACATTAAAAATTAAAGGAACACATTAAAAAACATTTTTGTTACACTACTAATAATAGCAGAAAATAAAATTAAACTAAGAAAAATTATCATCCAAAATTATTGAAGCATATTCAAAAAAAAAAACATTTTTCTGCTACAATACATTACAATACAATAGTCATTGCAGTTATCACAAACAAAATTCATCACCATTTTCGAATCCTGACTCCAGTGAGTACTAATACGACATTGTGTACAGTTTTCCGTTGGCGGATCATCTTTTTCAATGTACATTTCACCACAGAAAATGCTCCTTACATCTTCAAATTTCTTTCCTTCTATCTTTATATTATTCTATTTTGCAGTTGTATGTGATGTAGCAGAAATGTTTAATTTACAGTCTTTTTGGTAGTAGTCATTTTAATAATATTTTGAGAAGCTTTAGTCGAAACATCATCTAGTGACTTCATGATAATCTTTCTTGATTTTTCAAATTTTTGTTTGTGATCTTTCTTTACTGGAGTTCCTTCAATGATAGCATTATCTTGAAATCATAAAATTGAAGGACGTCCAGGTTCGGATGAAGTGACTTGTCATGACCAGGCAAAGTGAATATGGTATCCACTTTGCCCAATCCGCTTTGCCCTTCAGGTACATTTTTGAGGTTATCCCAAATTACTAAAAAACCAGAGCGTCTAAACTCGTCGTCTACGGATAGTTGAAAGCTACATCATCATGCATAAAACTCTACTCATAACAAAGAACCTATAACAAATAGTATTAAAGTTACAAATAAAACACTTACCTGTACAAATTAATGTTATTTTCTCAAAAACATACTCTGTCCGTTCATTGGCGCCGCACGACGTGAACTCGTCCAGACGTGTTTGCCGCACACGGAGCGGCAACAGATGACTTTTGCTATGACAACGCGGCAGCCAGCCGACGAAAAATTTGGGAGTTATTGGCAATATTCGCTTTTCCCGGGGATCCACTTTACCATGGTTTCCCCTATTTTTCAGAAAGACAAAAGAAAAAAAAAGCCGTACAATAACATGTTATTTTCAATAACATATTATTTACAATGAAATCCTTTTCTTAATTAAGCTTCACCACAAAATAATGTCGCACTGATTGAATATTTATACGCAAATGTACAGCATCACTTGTAATCTAAATTTATGAATACGTTGAGCAAGTGAACATAAAACTATATGTGTGAAAGGAAGAGAAGATAAAAATGTAATAAAATGTGAGTGAAAAAGTGTGCTTTGTTTCGGCTGAATCTGCAGCCAGTCCATAATTATGATAATCCTACGCTTTAGTTCAATTCCTTGATAAAAATTGAACGGTTGAAACATAACTAACTCGTTTAACATCGCTTATGTTTGAGTACTCACAACGGTGACGCACTTAAAAACTTGCTGAACGAAAAATTGTCGTTTCAGTGATCAAAACGGGTCAGTTGCGGTTATTATGACCAATCCTGATTTCCTACGTTTTGAATTTTTACGGTTTGATAAATTAATTAAACAGTTTAATTGTTTTGGGTATTTTTAATTGCTTAAGATTACAAATAAATTAACCTTCTACATGATTTACGTAGGACTTTAAATAAAAATAGTTGTAGTTTCCCCACTAAATGAAGATTTTCAGTAATTCTGATCTTATGTAGAATTAAACGCTTATTTTCCTTGCAATTTCTACTTGATCGAATTTTGTTGAAAAGTTTTGATTACAAATGCTTTGGCTTTCTTTTGTTCCTTGTAGTTTTTTATGGTATAGGGGAAGGTTGCTGTCAATGAACCGGTTCCATACACACACACACACCTGACTAGACCGCGAATATATTTCCCGTACCAGAGTTTGTGCCGACGCGTAATTAGTTTTTTCATTTGTCTGAAAACTGTCTCTGCAGAGTCGTCAATTAGCTAAAATTACTTCATCACATTGTATCTGTCAGAAAAGATTTCTTACATTATCTTACTACTTATTGAGCTTTTCATTCAGTTGTTACATGCTTTGAATATCACAAATCAATTAAACGTGAAAATTGACTTAAAAGAGTGCCTTTTCAAGTACAATTTCCCATACTTTATGTTTCATCATGATTCGTCATAGCAGTACACCTATAAGAATATTCAAAATGACGCACTTGCTATTATTGGACCGCTAGGTGTTTTCACGAATGGGCCACCTGACAAAGTGGTTCATTCATGGAACGTCGGATATATTGTTGTAATTTCAGCTTAATTACCTTTGAAAATTGCTCAATTGTTTTAAAATAATTTTGATGATGAAAAAAAATCTCAGCAATTCATGAAAACTCTTATACTTTATTATCATTTCAAGTTAATGTTTTTCGTAAAATAGATTAAAAAAATAAAACATACTAATACAGTTTCAATTTCTTTTTCTCTTCCTGAAAAATGAAAAAACTAATGAAATATGGCTAGTAAAAAAGTGAGAGCATGTAATGTGCTACAGTAGCTTACAGAAATGGACCTTAACGAAGTCTGCCGACAATAGCAACTTTAAACAGTCGCATGGAAGATAAAAACAGGCTTGTTGTTACCTTAGTCACTTATTAGAAATTTAAGAGATAAGCCCTCCGAAATAGGAATATGATAATTGAATCATATTTTGAAACTAGAGAAGACGTTTTTGGAATTACTTCCAAAAAAGACTTGGGGAATTGGCCTTTCAATAGGCTGAGAAAAGTAATCTGTCCCACACATTTAATTAAGACAAAAAGTCTTAGTGCTATATTCTCTGGTAGTTTGAGACTTGAGCTTCTCGTTTCAGTAATAAAATTGTAAAAAATGTTCTCCGATAGTTTAGAGAGCAAGTAGAATCTTGCGTCAAACGAAAATTTTCAAAATCGATTTAACAAAATTCTCAACAGTTCAAAAGAGGTTGAAAAGATATTAGCTAAGAACAGTGTTGCACAGGTTGGGAAAATATCAAGTGGTAAAAGAGGTGTGACGACAACAGCTGTATGTTGTGTGAGTGCTGTTTTTTTTTTTTTTTTTTTTTTTTTTTTAATGTTCCTCTTATCCGTGAATAAAACATTTTAGAAAATTAATCTATTTTTCTATAACTTACTGTTATTTATCGTGTTTATTGATCACCTGTTATAAATATTTGTAAGTTACGCATTGATTTTTTAATTTGAGAATGTGGTCCATCGATGGAAACACGATGGTCCATCCATAGCAACCGGTAGCCATGAATGGACCACATGATAAAACATTTATTTTTAATTTTCATTCGTTATTGTACACATTTATCATGAAAGTGAATATTATTATTAAAAGAGAAAAATACTGAGAAATTGTTTCTATACTTAACGTGAAATTTGAGTTGAATTTCCTTTCTAAAAAATTCGAAAACTGGTATGTGGTTCATTGACGGCAACCTTCCCCTAGTGTTCTTTTATTTGAAACAATTACGAATTTTATCTTGTAAAAAACAAAAATAAAATTGATTTCTGGTGAAATAAGATGTTAATGTCAGGAACTTAATCTATTGTTCAATCCTTAATGCAACTATAATAAATTAGTTCTAGCATATAAATAATCTTAGCAGGTATTTATTAAAATAAGGGTTTGATTCAGTTTTCTTCAAACGTAAATACATGCTTCACTTTCAAAATCGCTTTCATCAAGCAGTCTCACTCTTCCTTCATATGTTTTTTTAAAAAGAAAAATCCAAACAGCAAGAAATAAAAATACTTCATAAAATCTATAAGCTCAAGGGCAAAAATAAGAGTGTTATAATTTTCACATAAACGAACTTTGAAAATTCAGCTTTTTAAGAAATTGAGCACTAAGCAGATTTGTCCGAGTAGGTACATCTTCGTGTTTCATTAAATAAGTTTGGTACAACATGGGTCCAATTTTTTTCTTTGAATTTTTGGACTCATTATTTACATCAAATTTAATTCTAGTGTTTAGAAATGTGAGGCATATAAATAAAATGTATTTTTGCTCAATTATTCCATATCCAGTTTAATAGCTTCAAGAAAGAAAAAGCATTTTTTTTTGAGCAATCACGATTTCTTATTGTTCTCATTTGACTGTTTTGATGTCCTATCTTTTTATTTTCCCACCGCCACCCTCCGCACCCTGTCACCGTCGACCGGCTCCTCACGATGCTGCTCCTATAGCGAAAGCCGTCTTCAGGTTGCATCCATGTCCTACACACACGCGCAAACATACGCAAGCATATACACACATACACACACACAACTATCCACACATTCATGCCTGCACGCTGACACAAACACATATGCCTACACACACATACACATACCCCCACACACAGATACACACATTCATATACACAACTACCCACATACTTATGCCAGCACACAGACAAACACACATGCCTACACACACATACACATACCCCTACACACAAACACACATACCCCCACACACAAACACACACGCCTACATACACACACTTGTGATTGCGAAAAACATAATTTGAATTCAAGATGTCAAAATTCAAATTTTTTTTTTATTTCGTTTCTTCTTTTTTCTCTACTTTTCATTAAAGTATAACTGAAAGTGTTTTATTTTTCATGTCATAAATCTGTTAAAAACTATCATTGGTATAAATATTATATCTGCAGAGAAGAAAGTAGGAGAAAATAAACTGCACCATCTTCAGGGACACACAATTCTTAGATGTTTTACGGACTTCATTTGTTTAGGGTAGTCTCGGGGGTTCAATTCTTGAAAAGAATCAGAACTTGTCTTTGTTTTTCGCTGCACAAAATGTACGATAAGATGTTTCTTATGTTTTCTTTTTAACACATATTTCTGTTCAACATTTTCTTTTCCAGACATTGCCTTTCTGGCAATGTCTGGCAACAAGGTTTATCGGATGTAGAAAGATAATACTGCATTTAGATTGCAGGAAGGCTATAAAGGAGTGCCGCATTGGTATAGGTATGTTTAGAGGCAGTTCCGTCTTTTATTTTTCATTGATCATGGAAACTATAAAAATTAAAGAAGTGAGAGGCAGAAAGATGTTTAAAAAATAATTTTGTGCACAGATTTTTAAACAAATATGCTTCATAAAAGGAATTTTAAAAACACATAAAGTGATTGATCTAATTATCTTTATGCTAACCAGTAAGTCAATCTCTGCTACCTAGAACTTGAACAATTTAGTTAGAACTAAGGGAAAACGCAAGCATTAAAAACTTATTTTGGAGAAATGAAGTTCAAACATCTGTTTTATCAATAGCTCAACTGAATCACCAAGAATAAGCGTCACAAATGCACAATTCGGAAATGTTTGCACTTAGAAACCCTTGTAATAACTATGGAGCAAAATCCACAGGTGACCATCTCCCAAGACATGTGATACCCCCCTCCCTCACCGAATACAACAGATCCTCCTCCCTCAAGAATAAGAGTCCTCAGAAAACTCTATGCCCCCGGCCTCCTAAAATTGAAATTTTTGGAATTGAAAGTTTGTTTATATTTTTAAATAAAGAACATCACATATTCCAAGCGAAGAAAATCAAAATGCTATGTTTCTTTACTTTCCTGCCATCTTTCCTCTCATCCGTTCAAAGTTAGTTTGATTATGGAATACATCATTAAAATTGGACTTCGTTATTTTCATGAAACATAAAAACCTACAAAATGAATTTCAAGATTCTAAAAACTATCAAGGTGTGTTTTCACTCCTTGGAGATAGCTCTTAGTTCTATCTCTTTTTATGCCTATATGTGTGTTTTTTATAAATGCACACATATTCGTATTTAAACTAAATACTACCTAAGACTACTGATCCTTATTTTATACAGCTAAAGCTGATGCTAGAGATATAAGCAGATAATGATAAACAAAATATTTCTTCGAATATTTTTACTTATTTATTTTCAAAAGGATAAACCTTTATTCGAGCACATTCTTATGCCCCAAAAGAAAATAAAGAAAGAAAAGGTTTTAAAACTTCTCAGTCGAACTCTAGTATCAAATCTATAGTGGAATCATTTTTCAAAAAGACTTATCTTCTTTATTTTATCTAGTCAAGCATTCATCTTTGTTGACGTCATGCTTCCCCCCAAGAGAGATGGGAAATTCCATTATTCTGAAATAGCTGTTTGTTTTGTTATTTCTGAAAAAGACTCCATCTAAATAATGCAAAAGTTATTACAACAGTGCCTAAAATACATTATGCAATTCTTATTTAAGTTTACGAAAAGCTCTGTTACCTTTTTATTCTTTCCAACAAAGATTAATACCAGTTTTCATTCTCCATATGTGTGTGAAACTAACTATATTTTAATGCAAAGAAAGATTTGCAAAGAAAACAAATATTATGTAAGCTCGAAGGTTACTTTTCAGACATTAGATTTTTATTAGGGCATTTTCCTGCGGCTTTATTTCTATCAGCAAGGTAAGAATTAAAATGCTACTAGATGTTGTATCATATCTTAAGAAGTCAATTTGATGGCATCTGAGTTTCCCTTGTTGTTGATTTGGAATGGAGCTTCAAATTTCGACGAAAGATGATAATTTTTCCTAACCGTCAAACAAAATTAGCCAAATAAGGATATTTTTGGAAGGTCATAGTGAGCTCCCATCGGGGTGCCCTCGGAATCGTATCCGGTATTAGGTAAAAAATTGAAAGAAAGGATTTGTTCGTTGTTTGCAGTCATTTTCGTTTTCTAAACATAGAGGTCAATATGTCTATTAAATAACGGATTCTTTTTTTTTTTCGATATTTAGGGAAAGTTAGCCTTTTAAGCGCCAATGTTCCCAAACGGGAACATCAAATTTAAAAAATCGCAAAAAATAAAGTTTCGCTTGGATGGATTTAATTTCTTTTTCTATTTATTGGCAAAAATAGACCTGATTTTTCAAAAGAAAAACTAGTTCTAATTTACAATTATTTTTTTCTACAAAAATTTGCAAAAAATGTGCTTTTTGAATGTGCTACAACTTTCGAGCGTTCTTTCTACCCGCTTTTACCACCCTCCCCTATACATACTTGCAATCAGTGATTGATTTGCATGGCCGATATATGCCTCCAACAATTATTTTGTTAGAAACTAAACCCTGCTTGCTACTGAATGTACATACAATTGTTGAATCACTCTCACACAAAAATAAATTAAGCTTCTATATTTGCAGATCGTATTACATTTCTAGTTAAAAGTTGGTCACTCATAATTCAAAATTTCTCACACATACTTTCATTTGGCCTTAACTACCTTCGAACTCATTCTCCTTTCAGACGGAATCAAAATCAGTTTTAAAAAAATGCAACCACACATGCATGACCTCGAACATACCCTTTCATGTGCATCTCTTCATGGTCTGCTGACAAAATTGGCTATGATTTTGTTCTTGTGTTTCATCATTTACTGCATGACATTGTACGTAATGATGTAAGGCAGGACATGTTTAAAACTGCTTCAATCATTTATGAAATATTGAGATCATTACGGGTTGATATATTTTGGAAAACGGTGCGGAACAAGACATAAATTCCTCACATGAAGCTCTGATCTTGTACACCTACTGGAAGTTTGTTACCAGTATTTATGCGACTGTTATGGTGCAGATATTTTGACGTGATAATGAACAGAAAAAGTTGTATTTAAATTTCATTATCTGAATGCGAATTCTAGGAGGTTTATTTTCGATTGTAACCTGTCATTCTCAATTTGATCATTGTAAATGTAAATTTTATGTTTAGGGCTATTTCTTGTAATAAATAAAGGAATATTAATAATGGGGTCGTTTCCAAAATTTTGAAACAATTTTTTCTGAAAGAATATGCTTAAAAATCTAGTTGATCATTTAAAAAATACTTTGACAAAGTTTAATAATTTTAAAAATTATTTTAATCGGTGCGCAGACTGAAATGAATTTTTTACGCTTTTGCACATGACATCAGAAATGATGAAATGCCATTCACTGATGCCATTAGTACACAACGCGTTTTAATGACCTGGCGGTTGACTGCCACGCGTAAGCCTTTATCTAGCCAATGAAGTAGCGCGCCAAAATACATCACCACCTGTGACGTCATAATGACCACGCCTTGTTTCCAAAAAAGGATATTTAAAAAAAAATAAATAAAAAAATAACTGTTGGAGGAATAAACGTTTTTTCTGGCTCCATGTTATTATTTGTTTTGCTTATTCTTTCAATTTCAGTGACTAAAAATATTAATTTTGACGGAAGGAAACAACCCCGTTTATTATTATTATATTTTAACAATTAAAGTAAAATTGTTTTCTTATTCGTGTGCGAACATTTATTATCCTTTGGGAAGAGTTAAACATAGAATATTTTGATTAAAAAATAGCAATAACTTTTATTTCAAGAAAACTCGGTCCGTTTAACAGGACAATTATCTATTACTAAGTACAGATGTCAAAATTGCTTGTTACAAATCTCAGCGTTTTGCTTTTTATTTATAAAACTGTTCACGTTACTACAGCAAACTTTAGGTTTGTGAAATTAAAATTGAAATTTTCGGAGAGAAAAGATTGACCTGAACTCGTGTATTGGATTTCACAAGTAGTAATGACGTTACGGATGAATATTTTTATTTTATCCATGCATGTGCACTAATTATTGAAAGAAAAACTTATATTTTTTGATAAAGCTAATCAATTTTTTAATCTATTTCTACACTGAAAGTTTAAAGTCAAAAAGCTAAATCATTGTTTTACACAACAGGAATAAATAATGTGTGCTAACTGTACTGACGTGAAAGTACATGTAAGACAAACAAATGACGGTTATAGTTTTCTTTGCTGTATTTTCATTTAACTTTTATACTATTAGTCTTTTAAATATTATATTAATAAATTATAAATAAAATTTCTCATTTCTAGCGGAGCATTTCTACCTATTCCGGAGCCTTACACAAACGTGCATAAAATAAATGTTTCAAACAATCTATACCCAGGTAGCATAACTCATCGGATTTTGCTCGGCCGATCATCGACTCCTCCTAAACTCATCGCGTAATGCACGCTGATATCGTTGCGATCAGAATCCGAGAACGGTTTTCGATGAGCTGTTTTTTATCGGAAAACTATATCGTTACGATCAAATTTTCCGATGAAAATTTGCCGAGCTGCATTTCATCGGAAAAAGAGATCGTAACGATCAAATTTTCCGATGAAAATTTGCCGAGCTGCATTTCATCGGAAAAAGAGATCGTAACGATCAAATTTTCCGATGAAAATTTGCCGAGCTACATTTCATCGGAAAAAAAGATCGTAACGATCAAATTTTCCGATGAAAATTTGTCGAGCTGCATTTCATCGGAAAAAGAGATCGTAACGATCAAATTTTCCGATGAAAATTTGCCGAGCTGCATTTCATCGGAAAAAGAGATCGTAACGATCAAATTTTCCGATGAAAATTTGCCGAGTTACATTTCATCTTAAAAAAAGTAGGTCGTTTAAATTTACCGATAAAAATTTTCCCAATCTAAAATTTTTGGAAATCTCCCAACTGTTAAAATAGGATAAATTTTATTATTCGAATATCCGACTATTGATCAAACGTAAGGCTATACGGATCAACATTCAAGTTTGAGAATCGGAGGAAATATGACTGAGACTTTGACTCCGAATCCGACTCCTGGATTTTGGAAGGGTTTACTCCAATTTGCTGCAAAATAAATTCAACTTTAACTCCACGATTCCAACGCCGATTACCTCACTGGAATTGCGAACAAAATGAGACTCCGGCTCTTGAATGATTTCTCTCTATCTCCAAAACAATTCCACTCCGTTCAATTTGACTCCCAAAATTACCGACTCCGACTCTTCACTAGCTGGCGCCATAAGTATATTCACTGAATAAAATTCTCATTCTCCGTTCAGAAATCTGTCATGGCCTTGCCACCCGATAGATGGCGCCACAAATGATTTTCCATTTAACACATTATTTTCCGCCATGGAGCGAGCATAACTTGTCTAGTGGTTAGCATATGAATCTCGTATTCCAGAGGACTAGGGTTCGATTCCCGATTAGAGCGACTATGATTGAACTCATGAATCACGCTCATCAAAAGTTGTTAAATTTGAAATTCATTAAACAAGTTAATAAAAAATAATATATATTAAGTAATTCCCAAAAGACGTCATCCGATAAACCCCTCCTGCAAGTTTTCTTCCCACTGTTATTTTTGTTTCCTCCTTGCTTGTCCCTATATCGTAGTTGTTACTACTTCTCATCGTATTTTCATCCTAAATTCATCGCCTCGGAACGACAGCACTGCTCGTATATTGCTCCAAATTTCATCGTATTTTCATCCAAAATTCATCGCCTCGGAACAGCACTGCTCGTATATTGCTCCAAATCTCATCGTATTTTTATCCAAAATTCATCGCCTCGGAACAGCACTGCTCGTATATTGCTCCAAATCTCATCGGTATAAGGAGCAAAATTCATCGGATTCCGATGATCGGATTCTACTATTGCCGATGAGACATATTGGAGCAATTTCCGATGAAAACTCATCGGAATCCGATCATCGGCCGATCATCGACCGATCAAAGTTTGATCGGATTTCGATGAACGGCCGATCATCGGCCGATGAGTTGATGCTACTCGGGTACATACCCAAATTTCAGAACTTGGAATATAAAATCGTGTTCATAATTGTTCTTCCATTTCACCTCAGGAAATTCAATAAATAAATAATTCCAGCCTTCAATAAATAAATTCAATTCTTTCTTGAAATAAAAGAAGCCATTTAATTACACACTGTAAAAAAAACCGTAAAATTTACGGTTTTTTACCGGCAGCTGGGTTGGTTGTGCAAAACCGTAAAAGTTACGGAGAATAGCCCGTTAACATAACGGTCTTTTCCCATACAAGGACAAATTGACGGTTTTTAACCTTTCATAGCTGAAGCGTAGAACGGGGAAAAACCGTTTTTCAACGAAACGGGTTTAAACCGTCAAATCTACCGGAAAAACCCGTTGAAATTACGGGTATTTTTTACAGTGCATACAATGTATAAATAATGTTCTCCGCCAACGAAAGGCGAGAAAACTTTAGTTTCCATCATAATAACCAAAACTATTTGTAACATTTATTTAACTGTTGCCATTACAAAAGGAAATATAAAGCACAGACGATAAATAGAAAAATATATTAAGAAGAATCTATTACAGACAATAATAAAACAAAATAAAATTCAAAGCACAGCAAACGATAAACTAATAAAAAAACCTTATCCAATAGCGTTCTTCTATACCAAAAATTCGAACTTTATAGGCAGCGGATGACTTTCATGAACACAATTTTCCTGTCATCAGATCGAATAGATACTTTTAGTTTTTAGTTGATTGGATTTAATTAAATTAACCAGCACTAGTTAAAGGAAAACTATTTAAATAAAGCATTAGGAAATTAGTTTACAATGCTAAACCTTTTTCGAAATTCTAAAGCACAAAAAACAAACTGAACAGAAATCAATAGATAAGACAGGGGTTAAAGTTCAGAATTACACTTCGAACTAATGTAAAGGGTAAGAATGTTTGAGCTGGCGCAATTTTATTATTTTTTTCTTTAAAGTAGATTCTCCATATTTTGAAGGTAAACATTCTGATTTTCAAACGCAAAAGAATTATTTCAACATCATTTAAAGTTTTTCGAAAACAATTTCTTCAAAGTTTGCGTGAACCCCCTAATAAGGGTCTCATAAGGGGCCTGCGGACCACAGTTTTGGAAGTCCTGTTCTGTACAATACAAAGCACTTTTGGAGCTAATAATGTGACCATCAAATACTTTACAAAGTATTATGTTTACTGTGAAATTTAGAAATCTAGTAAATGTCGACGTTCACTGATGAATATCAACAAGTATTTAGATATTTATTGGTGTGCGACCAAATAATAAGTTATTTTTCTATGCATTCAACCGTGTGTCTAGACAGTCTCCAATTTCGATCTTTTACAATAAGACATGCATAGCATAACAATGTTGTTGTTTAGTTTAGTTTATTTTTAAATTTTTCTGTCTTGAACAAATCTTTGTTCTTGTGAAACTGAAGAATTGCGCAGCTTTTAAATTATATCCTGCGTTTCCCAAACATTTGAATGAAAATAGCTATACGGAGCTTTCAATTTGACAAATTCAAGCGCTAACTTTCAATGGATAGAAAATTTATGAACTTAAAATATGTCTCCCAATAGCGAAAAAAAAAGCCTTTATATTCTTTAGAAGTATTGATAAGACATTCAGTATTATATGTCCTATATGTTTTCTGAAACCGATACTCTTTCTATTCACGTAGAAGTCAAAAACCAACATCGAAAAACGTTTAAATGCCTCGCTTTTATAAATTGATTTTTTGCCTTGACATGGTCTAGACTTCAAAGAAATAACAGTATTTTTCGTGTATTGCTTGAGAGAAATTGCATAGAGAAAAAGTTTCAATTTTAGCTGAATTTAGAAAAAGCCAAAAATGTACTCCATATTGTAGGTATTAACAATGTCTGTAATGATACATGTTTTAACTTTTGTATGTTAATGGTTACCCTCATTTTCAACCCACCGAAAAGAGAAGGAAAAATGTATTTTTTACTCATTTGCGTTTACTAAAACCCGGTGCAATTGGTCGTATTAACTCTTCTGCTGTATATATAATGAAAACAATATCATAATTTATTCTTTTTGCATTTGGTACATCATATTTAATGAAACGTTTCATCAGCATTTTAAAGAACCGTTACTTGTTTCGTTGGTTTCGCTTTCAATTTTAATAGTCATTCATCACGCAAAATTGACTTAGAATGAAATTTCGTGAAAACTTCGTTTCACAATCTCCCAACCTTATTTTACATAGCGAATGAAGCTGTTCCTAAAATTAACGAGCTGATGTGTGCATCACATGACTTCTTTTTACTCCAATTTAACGTCATTTCCCCATTATTGGCAATTTTAATGTGATTCAATTGTTCACCCTCTAAATATCACCAAATTGAAACCAAACTTTAAAAAAAAGAAAAAAAAATATCACCAAATTCGTCGCCAAGTTGACGACAAAACTTGGCGACTCAAAGACTGCCGATATATCGCCAAGTGTCCGACAAATACACAACTTGAGTTCACATCGAAATTAATAATGATTTCTCACCAAAAAGGCGCAAAGACCCCCTTAGAAACATCCGAATGCAACCAAAAGGGAAGGTGCACAACTAGACCCCACTAGGAGTCTACGTACCAAATTTCAACTTTCTAGGACATAACGTTTTCGAGTTGTGCGAGATACATACACACATACACACATACGCACATACATGCGTACATACGGACGTCACAAAAAATTCGTTGTAATTAACTCGGGGATAGTCAAAATGGATATTTCGGGTGTCTTTGCGTTCGAAGGCATATATCCACGTGTGGTCGGGTCGAAAAAAAAATCAACATTCACTCAGAGGTGAGAAAAATGAAATTAAGGTCGATTTTTGAGTGAAATTTTTTTCGCGAATACAATACTTCCTTTTTTGTAAAAGGAAGTAAAAAGGGCAGCAAAACTTTTTAATTTAGTGTTATTTGTATTATTTTGTTAACCTCAAAACTTGATTTGGAAATTTTATTTATTGGTTTGGTTTTATATATATTTTTTTCAAATGTAATCGAGACTGTGATAACAAATTTTCATTAGATCTTTGTTGTGAAGCAATAATCTATCTCTGTTGCAAAACCGGTTTTAAAAATGCTGTGCTTTATATACTTTATAATTGGTAGCTAGGAATCTATTTGATCTATTGTTACTGCATGCAGTTTTTCCTCAACATTACAATTACGTCGTAGTAAAAATTTGAATTGCTTGCGTGTGAAAACCGCTTTTATTAACTGCAAACTAGATGAGAAAAATGTATTTTAAAACAATATTATTTTTTAATTCAAATTTTGAGAAAAAGCAATAGCCAGTTTTTAGGTTGATCCTGAAACATATTTTTATTTATTCTGAAACATATTACATTTTTAAGTTTATTCCTTAAAAGGATTCGATAAAAGAAAATCAAACAAATAAATAAATTCATTATTTCAATAAAAAATGAAAAAAAGTAAATGAATTAACTATTAACTACGCAACAAGTATACAAGTTTTGACGAATTGAAATAATAAAAATAGCTTTCTATTTTAAAAGAATGACAAGTTGCAGGAATATAATACACATTGCTCAAAACAATTAAAGGATATTGAAAGTCTTGTACAAAAAATGTATTAGCATTTTTTTTTTTTTTTTTTTGCATAGAATCGAAGAAGGGAGTCACAAATACAAATTTTTCTCAATATCAGACATCGCAATATGGAAATTTTGAACTTGACATCGAAGACGACATTTTAGTCGCAACGAATGAGAATTTCCTCTAAACTTAATGTAAAAAAAAAAAACAAAAAAAGTGGAAAATAATGATCGACATTCAGTAAGCTCGTTGTTTCGGTGAGTGCGATGCCTTAACGAAGTCATTTGACGGAATCAGAAGCTAGTAGAATTGTTAGCAGGCTAGAGGAGAGCCAAACACAAGTTGAGGCAGCAGAAGCTATAGTCCAGTCAATAGATACATTTTACCTTACAAAAAATGGGGTCAAAGATTTTTTTTTTTAAATTTGTACATATTGATGCCGACATGGGAAAACCAAGTTATCCAACACGAAAGACCCCGGGAGAACTTTTGGGGGGCGAAAAACCTCAAAAATTTATGACTTTTTTTGTTTTTTCCAAAATATCTCCGAAATGGTTCAACTTAGGAAAAAATATTAAATACAAAGTTTAAAGAACATTAAATTTCCTACAACTTTCGTATTTACAACTTTTTTGTAGCACAAATAAAACTTGCTATAGCTCTTTGAAAATAGGCAGTTTTCCTCCACTCCGCAAAAAAAAGCATTCACACCGAAAACAAAGCGTCACAATTATTAGAACTCGAATAGAAACTTAAGTTTCAAAGAGTTTATCGACAGTTTGAGTTTCCTGCTCCTTCTCCACTGCTCACGGACTAACATTTCCGGTCTGACAGGGGTAATCTTCATCAGACTCCAATAACAGATGATACATTGCAGTTTGTAACTAGACTACACATTATAGACATTCATTTCAGGCATATAATTCGTACATTCTACTCTAATTATTACAAACAAAAATGCGATCTTTAAATATTAATGTGTAGGAATGAATATTAGGCAGCTAATAAGCAGAGCCCAACTAACTAAAAGTGAGGCCCAAGGCCCATAATAATTTTGAGGCCCCTGAAGACTATTATTTTAAAAATGTGTGTATTTTTTGTATAGTTGTAATGCTATGCATAATTCTTTAAGTAATTTGGGGCCCCTTAGGAAGAGGAGACCTCAGGCCCAGGCCTAGTAGGCCTGTGCGGTAATCAGGCCCTGCTAATAAGCAAACAAACAACACAATCATACATCCTATGTTGATACAATAATAATAATAAAGCCTCCCCCCACCGCTCATGAACTAATATTTCGGATCTGATGGAGGTAGTCTTCATCAGATTCCAATATTATTTGATTTATATTTCAGTTTGTAATTTAATTACATAATCTACACATTCATTGAAAGCACATAATTTGTACCATCTTTTCTAACTATTACAAGCGAAAATGCGATAATTGAATATAAATGTAAATTAATAAATATTAGGGTGCTAATAAGCAAACAATAGACACAATAATGCACAAATGAAGGTACAATAGTAATGCGTAATGAACACTTTGAAAATATTCTGCAGAAACTGACTTTTTAAGGCATGAAAAACCCAAAAGAATTACCTTTCAAAATGAAAATCGAACTGTGGAAGTTTAATACGTGCATCTAAATTACAGGGAGATTAATTCGACCTTAAAGCAAATAGAGAAAAGACAACAAAATACGTTGTTTATCTTCTTCAAAGCCGTTTTGAAGGCCCAGGTTCTCCTTGTTCAGAATCTGTAGGGGGTAGAAAGAATCTGTGGTCCCTTGAATTGTTCATCTCCTTGCTGCTGTGATTCCAAAAGCTCCTAAGACAAATCATCTTCTGCAGTCTCATCCAAAGATGAAATTTGTGCAACATTTTCACAATTTATGCCTCTGCAGTGTTTGCACATGCTGGAGTATTTCAAACCCACCTTGCAACAAGAACAGGCTCTAGTACAATTTTTCTTGCAGGTACAATAAGATACAATCTTCAAAAGAGTCTGAGGAGCTGAATCACTTTTCAAGTCAACAGGCACCTTGCATTCTGTCAATTCATTCAGTCAATAGACCTTGCATTCTGTGTTCCCAACCCCATTTCCCTAGATCAATTATGTTGCCCAACCAACTTTGAATTTGCTGGTTGCACCAATATGAATGATAACATCCAGCATTTTTTTCTTTTTTTTTTGCACACTGCAAAATTTATTTTGGCTCTGTATACTGGTTTTATAAAAAGATTAAATCGCAAAGTATCCAAAGATAGGTTCAAATACCTTGCGTCACCTGCGTATAATATTTTCAAAATATTTTCTCCAGCTGCAGCTACGGCATCATGATGACTGATTGGATCCATAAATACTTCAATAGCTTCCGAAATTTCAGGAATTTTTTTGACTATGTTGCACAACTTAATTTTGCCTTGGCCAAAGATTGCCGATGTCGTATCACACCCGCTAAACGCCTAGATAAAAAGAATATTGCTGGGGTCAAACTTAAAGGATTTAGTGGGGAAAAAAAACAAATCACAAGTATTCCCTCTTCCAGGTTTTAGAAAGAACAAGTTGCTGAAAGGCTGTCCTAAAGCTGTCATCAGCACCAACAGATCCATATCCTCACCCGCTATAACAATCTTTTCAATTTCCTTCACTTTTGAAAGAACAGTAAGTCGGCATCTTCTTGAACCTGCCTGGCTTCAATGTCACCCTCTTCGAAATACGTCTTAAGAAGTTGGATAAGACGATTTTTGTTGTTATAATTTGCCAGAAATCTTTCTTGGGGAATTTAGCTTACCAAGTTAGGTTAAACCATTACTTCGAAGGAAGAGATTGATTGCTCATTGATATAGCATTTGTGACAGGCAGTGTGAATTATTACTTCTTTTAAGTCCTTCAAAAATCACTGATGATCCTCATTTTGACGTTTTGTACTGCATCTCTGAAGATTTTCTATTATTCCCCTCTCCTTCACAATCCTTACTTCGCCTTCATTCAAACTGATTTTGCAAATATAAAAAAAACATCTTGGTCAGGCGTAATTATTTCTCCAAAAAAAATTGTAATACAGAACACACAAATTGATAAAACATACTCTTGCTCGAACTCTGAAATGACCAATACGCGTTGCTATTGAGTCGATACATCGCATTTGGAGAAAAAAAAGGGATAGAATGGGGGTGTTTTGTTTATGTTAAAGGAAACAGAGGCTGATTTACCCTCAGCTGCGAAAGACAAATCATTTCCAAGGTCAGGCAGTCCGTGTTTCTCCTTTTTTCCTTCGTTATCCGATGGGCCTTTACGAACTTTGCTGAGGGGTTCAGAAAAAGTGTGACTTTCAAGAAGTTGTAACTCGCTTGCTTTTCATGCTACAAAAATGTTGTAATGACAAAAGTTGAAGGAAATTTAATCTTCTTCAACATTTACATTCGAAGTTTTTCTCTAATTTTAACCATTTTTGAGATATTTTGGAAATACCGCCAAAAGTCACAAATTTTTGGGGTTTTTCGGCCCCCAAAACTTCTCCCGACGTTTTTCGTGTTGGATAACTTGGTTTTTTCATATTGGCACTAGTATATACAAATTAAAAAAAAAAATCTTTGACCCCATTTTTTGTAAGGTAAGCCCGTTTTTTTCTACCTATTGACTGGACTACTATTGGAGTTTTGCAAAGTGATTTCTACGATCTGGAAACATTTTTTTAGGGACTGGAAATGTTGGCGGAAGATCAGGACAAGGTCGTAGACGGGCAACAACGCTCAATGAAGACCGTTATTAAATTTTAATTGCTCGGAGGTACCGAAGTATGAATGTCACTCCACTACAACGACACCTTCACTCAGGTAACGGCGCCGCAGTTTCAACTCTAACTGTCCAAAATCGCCTGCACGATATAGGTATGTATGCTTGTTGACCAATGGTGTGTGTTGCATTAGCTGCAAGGCACCGTCGCGCCCGCAGGGAGTGGACAACAGAGAATGCGAATTGGAGAAGAAAGGAATGGAGCAATACATCCTTTTTCTGACGAGTCATGCTCTTCTCTTCATCCTGATAGTGGCGTATTTTCGTCTGGAGGGTACGTGGCTCTAGAAACAATCCAGCGTTTGCACACGAAAGTGTCAGATTAAGTGATGGTCGTTCGACGGTACATGCTGGCATCTCCATTGATGGGTCGTCGATCTGCATGTCATTCCGAATGAAACTCTTACCCCATCCCCATCCCGGTTGTCGATTTAGAGATCAAATTCTCAGACCTATTTGTAGTCCCATACGCTGCAGCAATTGGAGATGACTTCATGTTAATGGACGACAATTGCAGATAACATTGTTTTAACTTGGTTAATGATTTCATTTTGGAGGAAAGAATCATACGAATGGAATGGCCAACGTATTCTCCGGATATGTACTCAATAGTGCATGGTTAGGACATTCTAGGCAACGAGTTTCTGGACGTCTACCACCTCCACAAACTCTCCAAGAACTGGAAAGAGCTCTTCAGAAGGAGTGGTGCAGAATACCCCAACCCCTCATTAATCGCGTCATTGATTCCATGCCACAGAGGTGTTTTACATTGCTGGTGATACGGGGGTACCCTCAACTAAAAGTGATTTTTTTAAGGAAACTTCTTTTTATTTGTTTTTCTCTTATGCACAAAGTGCCGTTTTTTCCTTTTGTGCCTAAAAGTTAAATAAAAAATACTTTTTTATGCCAAACAAATGTAATTTTTGTCTCACATAGTTTACTACGTCAGTCGATAATGTATCAATCATCCAAAAAGTTCTCCAGTTGCAAGATCAACCCAAAAACTCAATATCCTTTAATTGCTTAGAGCAATGTATATTTAAAACACTTGAAAAATGTCAGTTTTTCTGACTGACCTATAATCGTTGAGAGCGTTTTATCTGCAAGATTATTCAAAACCGATTGTATATTGCTATTTGAAAAATCTCGCTAGAAGCGGTTTAGGTTGTTGCTTGCAAACTAACTTTGAACATTAAATAAAACATTATCATAACTTTAAGGGGAGTCAGTACCCTCTATACCGTTAATGTTAATTTGCACAGATTCATGTACCTTTTTCTGAAAATCTGTTTGAGATACATTTATGAAATTTTTTCTGTACCTTAAGTAGACTGTTTTCTTCATACTGAAGTAACATTTTACAGAAAGGAAGCTTAGATTTTTTTTTAAAAATTCTAATGCGTAAGTCACTGTATATTTTTTCAAAAAATGCCATTTTGTAACACGAAATCAGCTCTATGAAAAAATATTTTTGGAATATGAGAAAGATTTTACTTCAGTATATGCAATTAGATGCATGGAATAGATGGTAAAAATTTCAGTCTAAGACAATTTAGTTTCTGAGAAAAAGGAACATTTAGTTTCAAAAATACCATTTCGAGATTTTGCAATTTAAAGGGGAAAATCATACCTTATCAATATGCGTTTAAATTTTTTTAAAGCTTATTTTAACTTACTTCTAATATGAGCACGATCAAGAAATTTGTATCATTAAAAAGGTTTTGAAATGGAGTTTCGAAACATATAAAAATCAAGAAATCAAATTTTTGAAAGTATTTAGGGTACTGACTCCCCTTAAACCAAGTGTCTACTTTTTCGCTCGAAGGGTTCTCTAGCGTATCGTTGTCAATTTTGTCTACGACTTAAGAAACAAAAGGTATCTTTTCAACGATATCGGGATGCTTGTATTTCCACTAAAGTGAACACATTACAAATGTTTATTTCACCATGGATCTCTGCGTATACACATTCGTTTCAGAAATCTTAAAATAGCGGAAGATGATACAGACGAAAATTTACGGCATTCCCAGAAGAACTTCTGAACGTGGGTTTTCTTGAACATCACACACGACATATCTTTATACACATGCCGTAAAATGGTCCAACTATGGGTCACTTTTCGATGTTTTCTATGAAAATTCCGTGTACATTTTTTTATTTAGAAGTTTGAGGACTTTAGCAATGGTAACTAGACATCTCGTCTTTCAAATGAAATGTTATAAAAAGAAAAAATGATTGGAAATAAGAGGAAGGGGAATTTTCCCCCTGTGTCTCATAGTTGTACCCCTTAGGGGTAAAACTATGGGCCACTTCATTTTTTCCTAAAAAACACATTGAAAACTCGATGTGGCCTATTTTGTCTGAGGTTACAGGTTGCCCTCTGCTGGAAAATGTATAAAACCATTTTTTAGTCCATTATTTTGCTTTTTTTTTTTTCAATTTTTTAAGGTTTAATGATCACTTGTCGTCTCGAGTGATTAATTCCGTTTAACATGATATATGTAGGTAACATTCTTTATTATCTGCCTAGTTTTTGGACATAGAAGCATTTGAAAACTAGAAAAATCTTACCAACTAAAGGCTAGGTACCTACACTTAGGTCTTAGAGAATACGTAGGTCTAACAAGTTTTAAACTAGATCACCAAAAATTTTGAAAACTGAAGTGTGAAATCACATTTCACACTCTAAATCTAATTAAAATAAAGAATTTTTGAAAATTATCTCTCTTTATTTTTGGTCCGGATTTCAGTCAGCACTTACTGCAAAAACTCCTATGAATATGGGTGGTAGGACAACATCCAAGCTTTCTTCTGTCTCTTTTCGCCATTATTTATAATAAATAACACAAAATATGACAAAAGCATCCCCATAGAAAATAAAATGAAGCTCCAAGCCACTAAAAACCGTGAAAAATAGGTGGCCCATTGTTGTACCCCAACATCCCCATTTTCGATAAATGTTGGAATTTTGTTAAAACAATGAAACATTTTAAGTCAACAAGCAACTTAATTCATAACTGACAAAATGGTAAAGTAAATCTGAACTTACCAGGTCTTGAAAAACAGTATAAGTGATCTGCCCAAAAGGAGACTTTTGGCTCTTCAAAGAGTGAGTCGAATCAAGCACTAAGAACGACTAAGTTATCTAAGATATACAACAACAATGGTAATTTCTAATAAAGCGTCTTTAACTGCCTAAATCGTTACACTACCTGGTAAAGTTTTTTGGAGCTCGTAAGTTTGAAAAAGAAGCCACTAGAGAACAAAATCATCACCATGGCAATAGTGGCCCATTGCTGCCTTCTTGGCACAAAGTTGTACCATTTTACGGTACAACATAAAACCCTAAAACAATCAGTTGAAGAACAAAGTATACATTGGTTTTGGACCAATATACGAAAGTATACTGGTCCATAGACGATGTCACTGACTCACTTTCAATTTAGTTTGAAATCTAAACGTAAAATTTACAGCCTTTTTTCATACATGTTACACATTCTATAAATAATTTTCAAAATGTAGAAAAATATTTTTAAATTATTTATTTTAAATTTATATAGCATCAAAAATATCTTTGTGTAACTGCAAAATTAGTGCATAAATAAAACAATTAGAAGTATACATGATGCGTCAATAATTTCACGATTGTTCGAATATGTTGCAAGTAATTTTGACCATCGGACCGTAGTACGATCAGTAATTTTCGAGAGATATTATTGTGGTTATTGTACATAACGCGTTGTATTCAAATATTGGAAGTGGGAACCAGATCTGTAAGACGTGCTGATTTAGATTTGGTAGTTGGAGCAGAAAAGTATTTAAGCTAATGCCACCAAAGGAGAATTTAAAAGCTTTTGCTATGCAACAATAACCTTAACGGGAGCATTTTAAAATAATACATGGGAAAATCTTTTTTACATTAGTGAATGTATTCGTGACAATTATTTAGAAGTATATGTCATCCGCACATGATTGAAAATGGAATATATTATTAAACGTTTCGCTCATTTGAGTATTTGTATGGTTTTCTTTATTATTCAACGTAGATGTTAATACGTGTGCACCAATTGAAGTAGTTTTCGTTTTCGTATTAGATTTACACAAATCGTAAACCTTAATGTAAGATTTTTTCCTTTTTCTGCTTTGTCTCATAATTTACTGCAAGAATTTCTAAACGATTGAGCGCTATTTCATGAAACTGTAATGTATTTGGCATTCTAAGACCAATCTTTATCTTCAAAGAAAATATGCTTTCCATTCACGTATCAGGAGGACGAATAACCTCTTAAAACGTTTATCTGCTGCTTTTATTAAATGTACCATTTATCTTTGTCAAGATTTTCTCTTTCTGAGCGAAGCAGATGTTTCATGCCACTTAAAAATTTATTTAGTCCTCCTTTTTAGAAAAGTATCTATATTAAAATGGTTAGTCCAAACTATTCTATTTGTTTAAAAGTGTATGTAAGCTATATAAATATGCTTGGTACTTTTTACCAGCGGTTTAAACAGAGCAAATTTTGTGATTTTAGAAGCTTATTACTAGGACTCGACCGATGCATCTGCCTGGCCGATGCATCGGCGCCGATGGTTCAACAATTTAGCCATCGGCATCAGCATCGGCGGCCGATGCTAACTTGCAGGAAACATCGGCCCATCGGCCTTAAAAAACACCGAAAAGCCGATGGAATTCGCCGATGTTTTTTGAAAAAAAAAAGGATCTTTGTTGTTTTACTTTTCAATACAAAGTAAAGGGAGTTATTGTTTTCATATAAAATTGTTTACTTAAATTTCAGTATGAATTTCTATTTTAGTCACTGCTGAAAGAGTTTTTAATACTGCATTCAGGTACCAAACAAGTTAATTATTGCGTTGTTTCTTGCGGCTGGCTGTATGTATTTCTCATAAGTCATAATTCAAAAATGGTAAGCTGTAGACGGCTAAATTTTTGCATGTGGCATGTAGTACGTTCCAGTTGTGCACTTCCCTTTTTGTTTTCGATCGGAAGTTCTAAAAAGCCTATTTACTCATTTTTTTGTGGCTATTAATTACTTATTTCAATGCAAAACTAATATAGCGTCTCAGACTGACGATCATTTGGTGATATATTGTCGAATTGGAGACTATGGAAACAAATATGAGATGGCGAAACCGGTTTTTTTTTAAAAATTTTGTTAGATCCCCCTTGAACCGACGGTAATTTTTAACTTTTCGATATTTGTAATATGAATCACAGTAATGCAGTCTTTTCTGTATCACTTCGGCGGAGCTACAAGTTTGGGGCCCGTCGAAATACATTTTGGGGCCCTATTTCTCTATTACAGAAGTTGTAAAACGTTTATCATAAGCATTTTTGTAACTCCTACGGTGCCCCTATAGTTATAGGGCCTCTCGCGCAATTGCAACATTTGCTATATTTTAAATCCGCCACTGCACGTCGAAACAAACTCGGATGCAAGTTTTAAAAGGGTTTTTCTGCTCAATGGTTATGATTATTTTGAACTCTATTTTTTACGACTATTTTCTGTATTTCCGAGAACACTTGCGTGCCCCTCCTCCCACTCCCTCGATTTCTGAAACTAAACTCTAGTTGTATTTCTGAGTTGTTTAAAACTAACACCATTCATAAAATTAGAGTTCTTTTTTTTTTTCAAACTTTATCTATTGTTTAGAAAGAATTTAGAGCATTAATATGAGAAATTGATTAAAGACGTTTTGAATGGTGACATAATTCGGAAATCGAAGGGAATTTTGAATTTTTTCTTCGGAAGTGCTGAAGTAGATTCAGAAACTCTTCCGAGGCGTTGGTAGTAGCGGTTCTGTATTAAAAAAAATGAAGCCGAAATTTAATGTTGTGAGTTACTCCAAAATCAGAGGGTGATCTCCCCCCCTAACCCACCCTCGTCGTTTCAAGCGTTTCTTAAATATTTAGCGATTATTTATTTTGGTCAAGAAATGTCATTTTGCGTATTTCTTATACTTGTTTCACCTATATTTCGTAATGCGCCATCTTTTTTGCAACATTAATAGCGATCGAGTTTTTTTTTGTCTGTTGTAAGTAACTATTTTTATGTATTTATATAAAATCAATGAATAAGTTATTTTCGTCTTCATCATATTTTTAATAATATGTTATAGAAAAGTTTCAATGATTTTCAAGTATGCAATTTTTTAACTTTCAGAAAATTAGTGTTAAAATGAAAAATTTAATTTGAACTTGTTTGTATTGCTTCATAAAAGATTGAACAATCAAATTATTCAATATTATATGTGCAATCATCAGATCAAGTAGTATATGTATTCAGTTATTAACTTGGTGTAAATATTGAGTTTGTTTATTGTAGCTACGTTTTAAGACCCTCGCTCTTTTCATGGCTATTTCTTTTTTCCGCAAAACTGTTATAGCTTTTATGAAAAATGAAAACTTTTCTATTCATAAATTTTAAAAAAAGTACAAATATTTCTATTATGATTTAATATTGTAATTTATCTGTTACCTTTTTTGTTTAATTTGATGACTAAAAAATGTCTACGTAAAATCTTTCTACTTTAATTACGTAATTTGTTGATGGTTTCATAGTTTTGTTCTTAATTTTTTTTGAATGATTAAGCAACATAATTTAATGTTTTTTAACTATGTTTAGTTTACCTAAATCCATACATTATTAATGTTACTGAAATCTTAGTTATATGTTAAAAAAAAAAAAAAAATCAATTGGTTATTAAACAGTCTCTTTATTTTTCTTCCTTTTTCTTTCTTTCTTTCTTTCCTTTTTTTTTTTGGCTGCTCTTTGTCTTCCATCATACAACAGTCAAAAAAGGAGAAGCATAATTACACCCTATACAGATTGTACGTAGTACCATCCAAAAGTTCGGGAGACAAGCTGTTTAAAACCTTACCCAGAATAGTTCACATTACCAACGCACATCCACCTTCAAAAGGTCACCTTGAGGAACTATGTACTTTTACCAATGTTCATATAACTTTTGGAAACATTCCTGGAAGCCATTTTTCGCTTCTTTCTGTGATGCAGCTTTATTTTCTCCTGACGGAAGAAAGCGGCGTCCATGCAAATGTTTTTTTGTGCTGGGAACAGGTAAAAGTCACACGGAGGTAAGTAGGACGAAACGTTATGTTATTTGTTTGTCATTTTAGAGTATTGACCAAACGAACCGTGCATCCTCAACATGAAAGTCTCCTTCTTCCCCACGATGAAGTTAAAGCAGCAGCGCAAGAGGCCTTACAGGAGGTTGCGATAAATGTCTTCCAGAAGTACTAGTAAAAGCTCTACGAACGTTGGCAGAAGTGCATAATCGTTCAAGGTGACTATTTTGTAGATAGATGTACTTCGGTAATGTGAACTATTCACGGTAAATTTTTATACAACTTGTCCTCGAACTTTTAGATCATACTACGTACGTATGAGTTTTCAACTTACTATTTCATAACTTTTTGAGTGACGCAAGTTTACGCGCATGAAGACATCACAAGAGAATTTGCAAAAATTAACTGAGGAGGCGTCAAAATGGATATTTTGGTCTTTTATATGTTGTTAGGTATATGTACAGATGCGCCGAAAAAACTAGTGAAGTTTAAATTGGGTGATCGTAAAATAGAAATTTAGGTCGAAATCTGATTTTTTTTGTGATTACAATTCCTTATTCGTAGAAGGGAAGTTTAGTGAAATGAATCAATGATCCTTTAAATCCCTGACAATCTTATCAATTTATTTCTGTTAGATTTTTTTTTTTTTTTGCCATCGGCCAACGGCATCGGCCATCGGCAATCGGCCATTTGGAGGAAAACAATCGGCCATCAGCCATCGGCTACCTTTGAACAATCGGCCAACAATCGGCATCGGCCCATCGGCCAAAAAATGCCATCGGTCGAGCCCTACTTATTACACAGATATACAAACGCACATGCATGTTAGTTTTGATTAAAGTAACCGTGTTTAGACCTAAAAACGACTTAAAGTAGTTCTTAAAATGAAAATTACTCCTGCAGAGCAAGCCATTCAAAGAGCCTTTGAACACAAAATTCTACCGGAAGGGCAATTTCTTTGAGGAACAAATAGTGAGTAGTTGAAAATGAATTTGTTTCTTTTATTTATTTCTTAAGAAAAATACATAGAATGAAATAAAAAATTTCAGTACAAGAAATGGAATGCATAATGTTTTTTTTTTCTGGAGAGGTTAATTAAAGCTTATTATGTTCACAGTTGGCATCATTTTATCATTTCTTGTAAAAAAGTTCTTGAGTTTGAAGGGAAAATGCCAAAACCTAAGCAAGAATAGCAATAAATTATCATCAAACTGATCATATTATTATATATTTGATTGCAGCAGATCAATTTAGAAAGGATTATTTTAAATCGTTAATGATTCTATATAGCTAAAGAAATCCAAACATGGATGCATTTTTTTAAACAGACGTTATAAATCAAGCAGTCCTAATAAAGAAAGAATCATTGAACTCGAAAGTATGGGACCCTGATCTGAAAAAGTTATGACTTACTTGTTAGTTATGTCTTTTTTTGTGCTGTTGATTAAAATTTCAAAGGAGACTTAAGAACGTTTTCCTTTAAATGATCTGCAAGACCTTGTTCTCAGTACTAGTGGGAGGGATAAAACTATGTTTTACCATGACCATCAAAACGTTTTCCTTTAAACGATCTAACAGGACCTTATTTCCAAAATGAAAATACCATGCTTTCCCTTCAATCTTCGAGTTGAACCGAACCATTGCTTCGATCACTCGTCTGGTCAGTGCTAATTTTATATTAGCTACCAAATTGCTGGCACTCTTGGCTTCCTAATGAGGTTTCCCACCTCTTGCTTAGTCACTTCCTATGTCGGGCTGATGAGTGCTAATAAGCATGAAACTGCAGTCCTCGGCTTGTGCTGGCGGTGCATTTCGTGTACCAAGAGCTTGTTCTGAGTAATGGTAGGTGTAAAATTCTGTCTTAGCTTGACCTTAAAAACATTTTGCCTCAAAAAGGTCTTTTTCCCTTACTAACAATGATATTTTGTTCTGAGCAGTGGCACAATTAAAATTATGTATAACTGTGACTTTAAAACTTTTTCCTTCAAAAGAACTGCAATACAGTCGAACTCGCTTAAAGGAATAGCCAATTTTCCACGAAAAATTATTCTAATCAGCGGGATAGCCTATTAAACGGGATTAAAATTCTAGACAACAAATACTTGGTATATTGAAAATGTATTACATTAAGCAGGATTTTCTGTTAACCGATATTCTAATAAGCGGGCTTGACTGTATCTTGATCTGAGTAGAGGGAGCAGTACATTTTTGTTTTACTGCTACCTAAAAAAATTTTTTTTCAAAGAAACTACATAATTTTGTCTGATTATTGGGAAGAATTGGCACAGGAGTACTAATGCCCCAGTTCGTTATAAGTATTTTTGTACATTGCACAATGTGTGTCTCACTGGTATAAAACTTTGTTTGGTATAAGAAACCATATTGTATATCAATATTGATTTTAAATGACGAAATAAAAACGACAATTTCGTTTATTTTTAGGAACAACTAGGGCGTGTGTTCTGCATGAATTACAGGTAGATAACCTCCAGAAAATGTTTGTTTCTTTTTCAGCTATAATGGATATCTATTTTTTATGCTTATTACAATAAAAGATAGTTTCTTTTAGGTAGGTATCTTAACTCTCTCCAGTAACTTTTCACATTTACCATTTCATCTTAAAAAATAAAAGTATCACAAACTAAAAAAATTGTTTTCAAATATAATAAATCAATTGCAAACATATCTACACAAGATATCTAGAGTGTTACGAGTTCTGTAAATAGTTATACTTGTTATGCTTTTATGTGATTCATTTGTTGTAATCTTGCTAAACTTTGCATTTATTCCACTAATTTTCGCTCAAAATTATCTTAGATCTTCTAACTTTCTGTATGTTGATTTTACCTGCTATTTATCCTTTAGCATTGCGCCTATGGTATTGACAAGAAATTTTAGAGGTATCAACACGTTGGCCTTATTTTTGGCAACTTATTTTGGACACCAAGTGGGGCGAGAAATCCCCAAATGTCCCGAAGCTTGGACGACATTTGGCGACATTTCGATCCTAACATGTAAATAATATATCGAAACTAAAAATAAATGGATATCTTCCGTAACCTCTAGAATGTGATAGAGTATTCCTGAATAAGAGATGTTAGACTCTACTGTAAACAAGTAGACGAATCTTTAAGTGTGACTGGCATAGAAATATAAATCTCTAAACTCACTTTAGTAACCTTGTACATTTACCATTTCATGTTAAAAAATAAAAGGATCACTTATTGTAAAAAATGTTTCCAAAAACAATTAATAAATACAGAATAAATTTAATACTTACACAATAAACTACACTATTATGAGAAGTTTCCCTACGTATTATAATAAGGTACACGCTTTCTTGGACTACGTGAATTTAAACAACTGATTGTCTTTTTAAAATATAATATCCTGGCATACATAACGTCGTCTAACGTCTAACGTCTTTAATATCCTGTCGACTTGGAGGATGTTTTCGGAAGTGCTGCATTCCTTGAATCACCTCATTCGTTCTTATTCTATAACAGTAAGTAATATTGTACTGCTTTAAAATTTATTATAGGATAACTGACGGAATGTCTGTTACTAATTTTTCTAAAGTAAATGGGTAAAGAATTGGTTTTTCGTTTTCAGGTCTTTATTTTGTTTTGGTAAGAATAGTTTTCGTTTCTCAGCATGAAAAATTGCTTATCCCCCCCCCCCCCCCCGTCGCCAGCATTATATTAAAGTTCGAGTTTCTAACATCAACTTAAAAAATAAAATAAATAAAAAAGTATGTTTTTCTGTTGGAAATTAACTGTTTAACAAATGGCAGGTCTTTTCCGCTAGAGCACTTGAAGATATTCAGTTCTTAAATGAAATATAAGAATGAAAGCTTTGCCTTCAATTCACCCGTCAAACCGCATCATTCTGCGGACTCTCACTAGTGAGATAAATTCACTCCATCTACCAGTACAGCTCGGTTGTTCACTATTCCAGACTGAGGAGTTATAATAAGAACGAAACTGTAGTCTCTGGATGTGATAACCGGGCTGTCTGTTAATTGCATGTAGTTCTGCCTTAGCCTTGTCTTAGGAGCGGTAACTTACTACTAAATACCCAAACTTTGCCTTCAACACACGAGTACAACTGCACCATGCTACGGAAACTCGCTGGTGAGACAAATTTACTCTATATAATTGCTTGTTGGCACTCTCGGATTTAAAACGATGACATCTGCCTCCAGCTCGATAATTCACTTACAGGGTGTCCAGCAAAGGACTCCCTGCTTTCAAAATTAAATATCTCGAAAACCGAGGACGATATTGGAATAAAATAAAATGTTTGTTAATTATGAAGCCTGTAAAAACTATATACGGAATACGGAAATTAGTTTAAAAAACTGCCAACAGGTGGCGCTGCACAATATAATTGCAATTGAAGTCTCCATAAATAGTGCTGTGAAGAGGTTTGTTGTTTCAGCAGTAGTTTAGTCTCTCAGATATGCTTACATATACGCTAGAAAGTATCGTCCAACCTCTTCGCAGCACTATTTATGCAGACTTTTATTGCAATTACACCGTGCAGCCCCACCTGTTGGAACTTTTTAAAGTTAATTTACAAGTTCTTGTATATTATTTTTATGGGTTTCACAATAAACATAACGTTTATTTTATTCCAATATCGTCCTTTGTTTTCGAGATATTTAATTTAGAAACCAGGGAGTCCTTTGCTGGACACCCTGTATCTAGACTGATAATAAGTTCTAATAAAACCGAAACTGCAGTCTCTGGATGTGATAACTGGGCTGTCTGGTATATAATTGCATGTATGCAACTACCTATTTCCTACTTTTGAAGTTAAACTTTTAATTAAAATTTTTTGTTTTACAGTAATTAAAAATAGTGCCCTGAATGAAATAGTGCTCTGAATCGTGGATACATATGAAAACCAAGTATAAAACATGTAAGTAGTAACCAATTATAAGCATTTCAAATAGCTTTCTGAAAGAACATTTGAGAATCTTTTAACCATATTATCATATTGCATTGAATATAACGGTTGATAAATAATCATTTTCATTTTTGATTCTTTAACTAATGTTTGACCGAGGGAGCATATGTCAAACGTTACGTCAGAAATGATAAGTTAAAAAATAAATAAATAAAAACAGATTGGTGTATATTGCTGAATATTACAATGTACTCTAAACAAAAAAGAAATGTGTGGATAATTTCTAATTAAGAATTTGTGCTGACATTAGTTAATAACCTGCAGAAAAAAATGACTCCGCCTATAAATGCATAAGAATGGGAAAAATTATTCAAATTAAAGAATGAGAAAAAATATATTTACTACCAAAAATGTTTACAGATCCAGCTGTTTTATAGTCGTATAATATAAAAAATATATTTACTTAAATTTAATGCTAAGTATTAAAGATGAAGGGTAAGTAGTAAGGCATTTATTATAAAATTATGTAACGATCATATTCTAAGAAAGACATTTCATAAAACCGTACGAAATATTTCAAACTTAGCAACTCAAAATATGCATTTAAAAAAAGAATGAAATATTTTATCTTTCTGCTGATGGCGTCGATAAAATATTTTATGTTTCATAAAATATTCTAAAATAAGTTAAACTGGGAAAATAAAAATTTCTGCAGAAAAAATTATAATTTCCTTTAACAAAAAAAAAAAAAAAAAAAAAAAAAAATCTTTAGTTTTCCCGAGAAAAGGGTTTAATTTCCACAAAGTTTCAGAAGAACATAAAATTTTATTACAGACTTCTCAGCTGCTTAAAAGTATTTGATTAGAAAAATATTTTTTTACAGCTATTTCGCAAATGCAATAATGAGCGTTTATAATATAAAAGTGTAGAATGTTATTGTAAAGATTTCATTTTTTTTTCATTTCTGAAAAGAAGTAATGACGCATAGTTCGCTGGTTAAAACAGCAATAAAACTATTTATTAGCAGAGATATCATAAACGAGCTATATACTAAGTCGAAATAGTAACTAACTTTTATTGAACAAATCCCCCTAACCAAACATAAGTTTTATTCTTCTACTCTTAGATCTTTTTTTTATTTATGTAAATCACCTTCCTTAAAGTTGAAATAAATGCGTTGAAATCTTTACATAGAGTAACCATTCATTGTAACTGTTACCAACAAACCATAATTAATGCCCTTTTTACTATTGTAAATACTCGGAGCTCGGAAAGACTTTTAAATATAATCCTCATATATATAATAGCCAATTCACTGATTGGGTAACGTTCCTGTCGTCACCAACAATGAGGCACGCGCCATCGCATGATAATTTGATAATATGTTCTGGTAATGTTTAACGAGCAGGGAAATGCTTTATTTTGTCAAGGCTGAACTGGATACTGCATCTTAACTTTTTCACTGGTAAGACTCATTTTAAGAGAATAAAGAAACGAAAAAGTGGTTAACAATGAACGCTATCAACTAGATTTTAGGGTTAATCCATTGGAGTTAGGGTTAAAATTTCAATTGTCAAAATATCACCAAACAGGCAATGGCTTCGCTCAAATGTAGATGCAATTTTCACCCGTCATACCTTCGCGGACGATTTTCTAGTGAATATTAATAATTTTCATCAATAAATAACAAGTAAAAAGCTGAAGTATTTATCCTAAACTGATGTAATTTAATTAACCTTGAAAATAGATTTTGCAATTTAATTTCACAAATAAAATATTTGTCTACAAGTAATTTTTTAAAACTAATCTTTACTTTCGTTTCTTTTTTGACTTAATGTTTTTTACTTATTGAACGAAAAAAAAATGAAAGAACATTTTTCAGATTTATTTACTTATTTATTATTTAGAAAAGCTATTTCGTAAGACGGGAAGGTGAAAAATCAAATCAGAAATCAAAAGTCAGAAAACGTAAAAGAAAAACCCTTTTCCAATATTACGTGTGTGGAAAAATGTGACAGAAAAACAATGGTGAGTGATAATACTAACATGTTGATAATATATTGAGCTGAAAGTGCCGCAGGTGTTATTGGAATTCGCTCTTTCTCTTCTCACGCGTTCATTTTTCTTTTACAAAGCGGAGTAGGAACATATTCTTTTTACAATAAAATGCTCTTTTTTCTTAAATTGTGTAATGTACAGACATATCGTCTTAATGCTTTTATGTGCTTTGAAATTGTTCACAGTATTAGCATTTATTATCGAAATATAGAGCACATATATATGTGATAAATTTTTGTATGTTAAGTATTTTTTTTAATTAAAACTCATTTGTATGCGTAATAATTTAACTGTCTTAAGAGAATAGATTTTTACTCCTTTAAATAGTTTTTTTTTACATTGTAAAATATGTAGCTTGTTCAGTGGTTTTTGTTAACAAACGCCGAAATGTCTGAAAATAAAAAAAGGATATTTTTCAAAGCCCTCAAGCAACAAGCATTACCATTGCAGAAAGACAATTTAATACGTCCATGAAAATTTCGTAGATTTGTTCAATTATACTTATTCCCGCTCGCTGTTAATGTCTCCTTACCACCGAATAAGACTCATTTCACGTGTTTTAGTGCGAAACTCTAGTGAGTGTCCAACTCATAATCATGTTTTGCACATGCTACACGTAAGTGCCCAAGTTGTGCGCAAAAGAGATCAAACAAACATAAAATTCAGAATTATTTGTGACCCGAATGTGACGCGCGAATTCTCTATCTTTTTCTTAATTAGGTACAAACTAGTGACAAACATCATTGAAATTTAAACAAATTACGATAACTTATGTACCATCCCCGGTACCCCGTGTTCCCTTAAAAGCGATTTTAAAGCTATGTAGACCAGTAAGGCCACACCTTATTGTTTTACATGGTCTACTTGATGTATAACATAAAATGCACTAGAATGTTACTTCATACTTATCAGAAAGTCGTCATAAGATGATAAAGCGTTATCAGCATGTAGTTTGTTATCCCCAGACAACAGCGGATGCATAGAAGATAGTTGACATGTTTTACTGATTTTATTTTAGAGTAAATTTTGATTCTTCGTAGTTTAATGCAGTTAGCTGGTATAAAGAAAGTTGTTTACTGCTCTTGATGCCTAATTTATAGAGTTGCGCAGCAAAAAAAGATAAATTCGTTATGTACCACCATTCCGTTATGTAACGAAAAAAGAGAGTGTAATATAATAAGGCCACAGTTATACCTTATTAGGAGATCCAAGGATCAGGTGGAGTATATTATCATGTTTTGCATATGCTGCACGTAAGTGTCCAAGCTGGGCGCAAGAGGGATCAAACAAACATAAAATTCAGAATTATTTGTGACCCAAATGTGACGAATTCTCTCTGTTTTCTAATTAGGGTACGTATTTTCAAAAGATGTTTTTTAGTGTATTAAATGTGGTTTAATACGACTTCATATTGAATTTTTGAAAATTTTTTTTAGTCAGACAGTATACTGTTTGGCGTTTTTGATTTTCCTTTAACTTTGTTTGAGGTAACCCTTGCATTGAGTTGGCCTTATTGGATGCCCACGTTTCTAATAAGGCGTAACGCTTTTATTTTGTACAAACTAGTGACAAACACCATCGAAATTGAAATTCTCACATGAAGTAGTGATTTTGCTCTTATTTTTTTTATCAGTCAGCTGATGAATGTGCAAAGGTTAAAGCCATACTTTCTCCTTACTTACCTTACCTCTCCTTACATCTTAATATATACCAGACAAAATCACCGATCGATTAACGCTGACGTCACCAAAAATGAAACTACCGCCGCAGCATGATAAATTGATAATATTTTCTGGCGATGTTTCACATGCAGAGAAATGCTTTTTTTAGGCAAGGTTAAACTGTATCCGGTAACTTAACTATTTTACTGGTAAGACTCATTTTTGGTGAATGAAGAAATATTCAACAATGAACACCATCTACTGGAGTTTAGGGTTAATCCACTGGAGTTAGGGCAAAAATTTTAACTATCAAACTATCACCAAACAGGCAAATTGCTTCGTTCAAATGTAGAAGCAATTTTTAACCGTCATAGCCTGGCGAGCGATTTTCTAGCTTAAAAGAAAGTTGACCTCGAACAATCAGTTTTTGCTCTATCTCTTCCACGTATCAATAAATAACCTTCGGTATAATAAATAAAATATTGCAAACACATGTAATAATGAAAAAATTGTAAACCTTTAATGTGTGCAGATAAATAAACAAATCAACGGACTATTGGAAAAATTATTAGTGTCCGAAGAATATCTCTGCATACGTGTTGGGAGTATTTCGTCCGTCAACTTTAATTAGTGACTTGGAACCGTTTCTATTTTATTAAATACTAGTGGCACCCGCATGGCTTTGCCCGTAGTAGAAAATTAAAAGGTCTTTTGGTTCACTTGTATATTTACAAATAATGTATGATGAATTTCTCGCCAATTGGCTTGCTCATGTTACAGTTCCAAGTTATGATAACTTCGTAATTTACTGGTCTATCTTATGATAATTTTTCTCGAGAAAATGTTCTTAAAATTGAAATAGAAAAAGATCAAAATCAAATTTTCAAAAAAACCTTTTGAGGTGCACACCCCCATGCTACAAACTAATTTTGTCCCAAATTTCATGAAAATCGGCCGAACGGTCTAGGCGTTATGCGCGTCACAGAGTTCCGGACAGAAACCGGACAGAAATCCAGACAGAGAGCCTTTCAGCTTTATTATTAGGAAAGACAAATGCTTTCAATATCCTTCCTTGTGTTGGTTAATTCTATGTCTTTATTTACTGCTTTTAGGAATTGAGATAGAACCATTCATCAAGCAAACTACGATGTACTATCTTTTTCTTCTTCCTTCTACATAATTAAGTGGAAGTGAATGAAATTTAAGTACCATCTCATATTAATATTCCTCAATTAATTTTAATGCCATTAAACTACAGAAAAATCTATCATAGTTAAGTGATTTATAATTTTTAAGAACAAATTTTATGAGATATCGCCCGTGGGTTGCAATAGCGGCACAACTGAAAAAATCATGTTTTGAAATAAGTGGGTTAAAAGTTTTCATTGATAAGGAAAATGCATAACATATGCATTTTGCTTCTGCCATCGTACTAGAGGTGTGACATCGATGGAAAAACATCAATGTTTCAAAACATCGATGTTATTGATACAGCGACTAAAAAACATCGATGTTTCAGACTATCGATCTTTTTATCAATATATAACAAACATTTTTGAATATACTACACTACAGACTTACATATATGATTATCTCTAACAAATGTTTCTTAGTGGACAAGTGAAATTCTTTTTTCTTTTCATTGCGTCAATTCGTAAGATTATAGCCAGGGCTGTGGAGTCGGAGTCGGAGTCGAAGAGTCGGAGTCGGACTGATTTTGGGGTAAAAGAGTCGGAGTATGAGTCATTAGAAAGCATGCCGACTCCGATTCCGGGATTTTTTTTTCTTTCATTTTCACTGACTCTCCTTGCATTTTGTAAAAACTGACTACCAATTGAAATGTTAGGAAACAAAACATGTATAAAAAGCTACAAATAAGAAAATAACTGCCATTATGGCAATCAGCTAGCTTGCGTGCTTACCGAACTTTCTGTAGCCGTCCCTCAGTTTGCTTGCTTTTTTAATTAACTAATAGCAGCTGTCAGCAAACGGTTTTATTGCCTAACATTTTCAAGTAATCACTTTGAAATAAAACTAGAAATATAGTGTTTTGTTCGATCTCAGTTATAAAATAGTAAAAGGAACGTAACAATTTAGTTAGTCGAGGCCCGTAGCTCAGGTGGAAACTTCTAAGGGCGATTGGCAAATTCAAATAAGGTCTGGCGGGAAAGCACGAATCCAAAACATCCGATGAAATAATCTGTTTTTTTTTTTTTTCTTTATTAAGACTATTTCTATAAGCTTGGTTCTCACTAAAAGATGAAACAAAATAAGTGTAAATCATTTCTTGATTACAACACTCAATAATTGCAGTTAATCTTAAAATCTTCATAAGACATTTTCCTAAAGCAGCCAATAAAATTTAAATTAAAAATTTAGCGAAAAGAAATATAAGTATAGTAAAAGCTATTCGTACAAATTTGTATACCGCCACATTTTGTGTAAAATTAGCTCCTGACGTATATGTGCCCTATTTTTGTTGAAATTTTATTGATGAAATACAATTTAAAATATATTCGGGAAAATTTTCAGAATTAAAATATTTATATTTTTTATAAACTCTGAAATTAACTTTGGGTGTCACCTACCAGACGGATTTCACCCGGGTCAAACCACCCACTTTTAAGAAATTGGACTTTGAATAAAAGCATTTTTTCTCTCAAGTTACAGCTTTCAAAAATTGAAAGCACACGATTTGATCAATATCTATTTGTTAAACATTAAAGGGGGAGGGGGAGGAGCAAATTACAGCTAATCCTTTTCAATTTTGTAAAGGGATTTTCGGGTCATCTCACTTTTAAACTCGTAACTATTGGAAAATTTGATTTTTAAATTGAATTTCTAACGTTTTATGCGTTTTGGGTTTACAATAACAAACAAAATGCAAAATTTTCATAAAAAAAGAATTAATATTTAAATCTCTGTTTAGAGGTTTTTCCCCTTCCCCTAAAGGGAGAGAGGAAATTGAAAATGTACAATTAAAAAAAAATCAGGAGTCGGAGTCGGGCGTTTCAAAATCCAGGAGTCGGAGTCGGGGTCGGAGTCGGCCATTTTCCTTCCGCCTCCGCAGCCCTGATTATAGCTATTATTTCAGAAATTCCCAAGTAGAGCTAATATTAAATTATATTCATATATTTTCTAACCAACTACGCACAATACCACATTTCGCAAGCCAACAGAAAAAATCAGACTGGCGGAAGCTTTCCTGTCGCCGTTTATGTTTATAATACCCATACATTGGAAAAAAAATCTTTATGTTTATTTTGAATTCATTCATTACTCCGTTGAAGCAGAAACAGTTTTGGGAAATTTTAGATAATCTCAACACCAACCTAATGGCAGCAGCGGATTTACATTTTTCCATTCTTTTCTATGTATTTTCCAAGCAATGAGGATTCTGTATATATATATATATGAGCCGACCTTGGAAAAGCAATTTGAGGAGCATTTAAAGTGATTTTAAGAAGGATTTTGAAATTTTGTGGAGCAGCTCGGTATTTTGTAAAAAAAAAAAAAAAATAAAAATAAAAAAAAATAAAATAAAATAAAAAAAAATAAAAACGAGAAACACTTGTCTGAAATTGTTTTTCAGTTTTCAGCTTTAATAGTCATTTTAAGATCTAGCATCAAAATAAAAAACCGCTTAAAAACTATGTCATACTTGAAAACGCTCTGCCACAATTTTTTTGCAGAGCTTAGGAGTTTCGCAAATTGATGCGGAGCAGTTGTCAACCCTGTTTGAGCTTATTTTGCATGGTAGCTAAGAGGAGCACAGCTCTTGTATTTTTCAAATTTAGGTGATGTCGATGATTCTGAGAGTTAAATGTTTTTGGGTCAATTATAGATACCATCGTTTTTTATTTTATTTTATTTTTGTTTCTTTTTCATAATGAAGATCGATAATCTCAATCGATGTCGCTTCTCTGAGAAATGTTATTATAATTTTCAATTAAAATACAAAAACATCAACATCGAAAAAACATCGAACCCAAAACATCGAAAATAAAACATCGATGTTAAAAACATCGATGTTTTAACAAAAACATCGATGTCGCACCCCTACATCTTACGGCCTAGTATTGAATTATGAGTGGTGCGAATTGCTGTTGAAAAGAATGTATTTTCATATTTACTCCTGTTCTTAGTCCAAAACACGTGCTTTTTGAGATGTGCAACTATTATAGTCCATGATCTAAATATAATGATTATCTAAATGAGTTTTAAGTATGAAACATTTGCGTCATTGATTATCAAATCCAGCTTATTTAAAGATTTTTGAAAACTGTACTCCTTCATAGTTCTTTTTTGATTCAATCACATCACATTTCAAGTGAATCCTTCTGAATTAGGTCAAAAACACTGACAAAAAATGAGGCTGTTCAGAAAGTATCAAGACTGAATTTATTCTATTTTTTCCAGAAAACCCCTAGCGGTGGTGCGCTCTGATCGTCGTTCAACAGTCCGAGAAATTGCCCAGGACTGTGACATTTCTGTTGGATCATGTGATAAAATTTTGAAAAAGGACTTGAAGATGCACCGAGTGTCTGCAAAGCTTGTGCAGCGTCTCCTCATTGAGGATCAGCAATTCCAACGACTGGCAATATCATCTTTTTTTTTCAAAGTGCAAGCGACGATCCGTGGTTCATGAAGCTCATCATAACTGGGGATGAATCGTCGATTTGCTGATACTATCCCGAAAGAGAGCAGCAAACGTCACAATGGAAAAGCCTCGGTTCTCCTCGGTCAAAGAAAGCACGGCAGGTGCGATCCACGATCAAAGCCATGTTGATTGTGTTTTTCGATGCAGAGGAATTGTTTGTTATGAGTACGCTCCTCAGGGCCAGACAGTGAACAAGGAATTTTACTTAGGGCGCCCTCTCGCTAAATGCTTCATCATGACGGAGTCGCAGCGCACACCAGCAATCTTGTGCAGCAGTTCCTGACAAAATACGGAACAACCCAAGTAGAACACCTTAAAAGGACAACGGTTTCAGGACATTGAAACCATAAAACAGAATTCGAAGCAGCAGCTTCAGGCCATCACAAAGTCTGAGTTCCAGAAATGTTTTGAGGACTGGAAACATCGTTGGACCAAGTGTGTTGCTGTCAGTTGGAGCTTATTTCGAAGGATGCATGTTTTTGCATAATAAATTTAGGCTCCATACTTTCTGATACTCTCTCTCTCTCTATATATATATACATATACATACATACATACATACATATATATATATATATACATATATATATATATATATATATATATATATATATATATATATATATATATATATATATATATATATATATATATATATATATATATATATATATATATATATATATATATATATATATATATATATATATATATATATATATATATATATAAATATAACAATTGAAAATGATATTTCTTTTGAAGATAAAAGCATATGAGTACTACACACCTACCTTTCTTATGAAATTTAATATAACTTCTTCTATTTTCCAGGATCTTTTATATAAAATTTATTCACATTTGATTTTGAGACTACACTGAAATACTTAGCCATTCACATACGGCAGTTAAGATCGATGCTATCACACAAACCAGATTCGGAATATTTTGTTCAAGTAGATAGAGGCAAAAAGAAAAAAAAAAACTATCCTTTTTTTTTTCTTTCAATTTGGTCGCGAAAGTCAGCTTGCTTCTTAGAAGTAAGACGGCAATCGTGAACTTTCAAAGAAGTTTTTTAACTCATTGAAATTCTGAGCAAAGGCATTCGCAGACAATGAATTTGAATTGCAAATGGACTCGCACAAGATTTGCTGCTATCATTTTCAGCTATCCCATGAACCGGAAATACAAATTAAAATAGAAACTTAGGTAACTGAGTGGTTGCTTTAATTTTGTCATAGAAATAGAGCATAGGCAAATTACATGAAGTTATAGCTCTCTTTTTTGATGGAAACACATAATTGACTTTGACCCTCCTATAGACCTTTAGTCAACGCAATTAGTTTTCATGCATGATGTCTGTTGCCTTTCGTTAAAACTTTAATAATTCTGACTTAAAAGAACTGTGGTTTAAAACATAATCAGAACATTATTTCAATACTCAAAAAAAAAGTGCACTGTTTTTACATTGGTGCGGCAACATGTATAAAAATTAGCATATACAAGTCACGTTAGGGTTCCTTATAATCACTGTTCATCAGAAAGTTCATCATGCCTTGATGCTTTTAATAAGTAAGGCTGTTTCTGACATTTCGCATTCCAGTTCTTTATCTCATTTCCAATTTAAACTTCCTATTAAAACTTATTAAAGGACTCCAACTTGCATATCCACACCTCAAAACTAATTTTTATATCAATAAAAAGAAAAAAATATGTATACTTTACTTCGTTGAACTTCCTATGAGTAAATCTTCAATCCACAAATATTTTGAAATTGCGAAACAAAAGTGTTCTAGGAAAATTAATTTTTTTTTTTCATGTAAACGTAGGGAGATGTTGCTAATTATTAAAATCCAATTAAATGCTTTTCTATTGATAATTGTACTGTTTGTATAGAAAAAGAAATGTTAATGAATACAACCATGGGAAAACTATAAGGAAATGCTGAAAAATGAGTGTTATGTATTAAAGTAATCAGCTAGCAAACAAAATCAAACATAATTCGCTGTCTGTAAATAGGAAACATTAGAAACCTGTTAGTGTGAAATTAGATACCAATATAATTGTCAAATCACATATTAACATAAAAGTATTAGGAGAAACATGGAACAAATTATAAGGACATTAACAAATCTGTCCAGAAAAAGATTAATATTCTATAAAATCACTTTTTAAAAAAAATTGCCCTCATCAGTCGTCCAGTCGTTGACTCAGAAAGTTCAGTTAAAGTTTATTTAGAACTGTTTTTACACGCTAATTCAATGGAAGACGTCCCTTCGTTTTTATTTGCATATTGTGTCTCATCCAGAGACATTTTTGTAGTTAAAAATCCCTTCAACTTCTCTATGGCGCTTAAATAAATTCTTCCTGGCCAGTTCAGAATTTTCACGAAATTGGCCTCAAACCATGAATGTGATCTACGTAACACATGGCAACTTGCTTTTTCTTGTTGAAACAAGTAATCACCATATGTGATAAGGGGTGCTTTAGGTAATAAATTTTCAGCTAGTATATCAACATATGATTTTAAATTCAAGGGATCTCGAACGAACACACAATGATGGTGCTTCATTAGCTTCAAAACTTGCCCACACCCATCACAAAGCCGACTCCGAATTGTCGTTTGAAAAAAAAAAAAAAAAAGGTTTTGTTCCATAAATCATGCCAGTAATGGTGAAAATAATCTGGTCTATCCCAGTCAAAGCTTTTTTCATCAGAAAATACGGCATATTTTCATCGATACTCAAAAGAAGTGTTTCTTAGCAAATTACAATTTGAGCTTCTTTTGAAACTTTGTAAAGGGTGAATATGACCGTAGTTTAGAAAATGTAACATTGAAATTATTTAGCATAACATTACGTATCTCTACGGCTAGTGCAAGGTACATAATTTATTTTTTAATTTGAGCAGAACTCTTTTTTTTTTCTTTTGAGCAAGCTCCATGAACAATTACTCGTTTCTGGAACTTAGTAAGAGTAGAAAGCTTGCCTTTACGCTTTTCTTTTGTATTCGTTGAACAATTACAACTTACTGCGCTAAAATTATTTACCTTCCTTGCAATTTCACATCCGCTCATTCTACATTTTTTTAAGCAATAATTTGTCGCTTTTCACATTCAGAGAGTTGTGTGCTGTTCAGCATGATGAATTATGATTTACTCCGCAACAATTTCAGGTTATTGTAAATAATCAAATGATTATTATGACTAAATATGAACATTTTTGTTTGCGGCTTCAAAATAAATGCACGTATTTATAATTTTTTTTTCTAAGTGGCAAACTGCTAAAAACTTAAAAATTCTTGCATTTTAGTGATTTTTAAAAACTTTAAAGCAAAGTTTGCTTGAAAATGTTTTTTTCTTATCTATTTTTATCATGAAAATATTTGCATACTTTTCCAACCAAGTGGCACCTAAAATTGGCGACTTTTTGCTTCTCTTTATAATTTTTTCCATGGCTGTATTATGTTGTTGTCCGTCCAAAAGCCGAAAGAAATGTTGCTGATTTGTATATTTTAGTTATAAATTTATCCCCGGTGATCTTATTGTGGTTAGATATTACGAAAAAATGAAGTAATTTTATTCTAATAGCATGTGTATACATTATTTTTAAAATTTGATTCACTATATTGCATAATGTTTTTAAGTTTAGCGTGTCTAAAAAGTCGCCTCAATTACAAAACAATCAAGCAAGTAGAACTATTCATGCAAATGACCCGAATGACGTACTGTAACCTACATATAGTGGATGATTTCGCTGTTGTTCCTAACCTTATTTTAGCCCACCACTTACCAGTTTGTGGCAGCTGTCTTGGCAGCACCCAATGAAGATTTCAGAAATTCTGCAGAATGCCATCCGATATTTGTATTGACGTGATCCGACGTCGGGCTAAAAAGATGTTACTAGTTATCAACATTTTCCCACTGATATTTTTGAGTACCCGGACATTGAATGCGATAAGATGTTTTCTTTGTTTATACCTATTAAATCAACTATAGTGAATTCAGCGAGAACTGATAGTGGAAGTAAACAAAACAACGTGACACTTGACGATACGGTTATTTGATTGGTGTCGGGATGGCGAACACAGCACCAATCAGATAAGAGAAATGTTCCTGAGAAAAATTACCCGTCTATGAGTAATTTATGAAAGCGATAAATATTAACAACAAACAGCAACCCTCTTCGTTTACTCCCGCTATCAATTCTAACAGAATGCACTATAGTGATTTCCCAATGAAGATTTTGGGCGCTTTGAGCACTGTTTAATATGTTTTCTGCTTTTATTGATGCATACTGAATTCACTAAAAATGCTTACGAGTTAAAAGTAACACTTTTTGCTTTAAAATAAAATCCAATTTTGTTCAATGGTTAAATTTCGTCATTCTCACTCAACTCCAAAAATTTACTTCAATGCATTTCAAATATCCTAGTGCGCATGAGTTTGTTCCTTTCTGTTAGCAATTTTCTTATGATAACAAATACCAAGCACATTTCGAGCCAGATTTGCATCCAGTGTTAAAAATGACCATTAGCAGAGTTTTGTAGAGACACATTAAAAAATATCTCTGCAATTTCCGTATTTTTAACTGAAAAAAAAACTTTATTTTATAGTAAAATGCAGCAGAAATTATTTTTAGTGGTCAAATTACTAACGCAGCTAATTGGATTTAAGCCCGTATGTGTGTTTCTTCTTCCGTTATTTCAAACATTTAACTTAGACGAATTGTTGGCGAGAAGTTAGTTTTAATTTCACACTTCTGTCTTGAAATTGAATCTTCTTAAGCTTTAGCAGAGCTTAATTTAATTAAATGTCATTGTTCCGTTTTAAGTTACACAAAGATATAATTTGGCCAAAAGTTAATTGTTATGTCAAATGAAAATTTCATTTTGCCACACAAGATGCGTTTCGGTTTATTTATTTATTTTTTTATGTTTTCATTTTTAAAAGAAATGGATAACTTAGGATGTAATATATTTTAGTTGAAATCCAAAAACAAGAATGTAAGGTAGTTCGTGTTCAGATTTGATTCCAATGAAAAGATGTTTTTAAAAGAAGAGGTGAATACCAGAATGCGAACTACAAGATAATACAACACATACGGCTATACGAGGCAGCCTGATCGATAAGGCGCCAGGCTCGAAACGGGAGTGCTCCAGGTTCGATGCCGACCGGGCGAAGCTCCTCCTTCATCTCTGAGGATGAATGAGGCATGTTAAACATGTGATGATCATAAATTCCTCCACTAGAATCAATAACTCTGGGGGCGCTAAACCAGAAGTTGTTCGGCTTCTGGTTTGGTGTTAAATTTCGAAATGTTGATAGATGGTGCTTCCATCTGTCGTACGATGTCTGAGCTTATTAAGACATGCACTTAAATGATACGCATTTAACGACGAAAGCCGTCCTTTAATGCCTTAATCCGACTAGCAATTGCAACACGAGCTCAGTGATCCGACTGGTATTAGTAACAGAAATTTGACTAGAGTTGAAATCAAAACTGTGATTCGAATCCGATGAATTTTGGGCAAACTAGATTCATTTAACTTTTGTGTTTTCATGACATTTAACAGCACTTTTAAGCGAAATTTCAAAGCACAAAGAGTTAGTCATATGCGGGAATGTGGGACAAAGGGAAATGGTGAAATATTTGCTCCACTTTTCGCACCACTTACCTTGTAAGATTTTAACTATGTAGTAACATATGTAGTCTATAGCAGTCAAGAAAAATTTACCGTTGAAAATTATAGCATATGATAATTTAAGCATTTTGCAAAAAATTATACTCAAATTATAATGATTTTTTGGTAGTCAAAAATTAGTTCGATAAGTGTTAGATGATATTTTTTTAAACTAAAATTTAAATATTAATCAGGACGTTCTAATATTCGGTGCAATATTTGTTTAGTTAATATTTAGCATGTCTGTATTTTTAATATTTTTCACAGCTAGTCAATTGCATGTGGGGCAAAGTGAAATAGTTCATTTTGCTTGCTGATTCAATCATTTACCAAATTTCTTACACAATCATTCATTAAGTAATTTGATTGCATTCCTATTTTTAAAAAAATCACATATTACTTCATTCATTTACTATTTTATTTACTCATTTATTTTTCCTCAAGTATTAATTATTAAATAAATTAATTTATTTGTCAATTGTTTTATTATCTTTTCGTTTATTCATTTATCATTTTATTTACTCATTAATTTGTTCAAAAATATTTTTTACAATCAAATAGAAAATATTTCATTCGAAAAATATCTCATTTTTCACTTTGCACCATATAAAAAAATAAGTAAAATTGTCCACTTTTTTTTGGAAGCCACAAATTTACTGCCAAATATTAGAATAATGTTTCAGTGCAAGTTTTATTATAAAATTCAATGTTTTTCTTTATATATTGTAATTTTTAAAATAAATTTCCATTTTGTTCATTTAAAAATTCCCCGTCATCTTATCTTAACTATTTTACTTTTCCCCAACGTTCGCATGTATGAAAGACTACAATAGCAACTAATTTTAAAAATTCCACAAAAATTAAGCTGATGAATATAATTTTTAAGAAAAAGTAATTAAAATTTATTTTGAAGAGAAGACACCAAGTGCAATTAAAAATGCTGAAGAATCTTCGCTATTTGATAACTCACAGATGGGACAGAATTTCAGAACATCCAAAGTCTTCGAAATGAAACTTTTCTTAGTAACTTTAGTTTCGGATCTTTTAGTAACCTGTGAAAACGTGTTTTTGTACCTGTAGCAAAGGTTTTGAACATTGTTTCCATTCCTATGGGTTCTTTCTTGGTTTAAAAATTCCTTTGGGGTTTAACCTCTGTTTTTACTTTTTAAGTTTCTTGTTGTTCTACCTCGTTTATTTGATCGAAAGTCTTTTCATCCATAAGCTAACCTTCTTTTGCATTGTCAAAGGGGTTCATTGTAACCTCAAAACACTTGCATACAAGAAATAAACAAATACCTTTGTGCCTTTGTGCAGAGAAGTAAATGAAAATCAATAGCAAACGTCTGCTAATTTTTGTGCCTTAAAATTTTGTTGATTTCCATTTATTTGTATACAGTTCTCTGTGATTTTGTATGAATTAGCGTTGTTATATTTCCTCTTAAATTGAGAGCTGTTTATTGAGTGGGGTGTATTCATTCACTGAAGAGCATTTAATCATTTGGGATATCCATTCACTTTTTGATTTATCCTATTAATACATGCCTTTGCTCTGGAACGGAAAAAAGTTAAAAACATATTGTGTGACTAAAAATGAATGCTCGGCGATGTTTGTCATTTTACAGAAAAACATTCCTTCTTCCCTCAACACATAGAGATGCAAAATACGCACCGTGCAGATAACGCGCTAAAATAAAAATGAAAATCCTCCAATGTGTTCATTTGCAATTCAAATTGCATCCCGAGCCTTTCCTTCAGCGGGAATTTCGATGCATAGAGGCGTGTCAGAAGATTCCCGTTTACCGTCAGCAGTGCACAAAGTACCTGCCCAGAGACAGTTCGCACAATGAAAGGGCGGCATTTCCGTCTTTTATCCCGACATAAAAAAGTTTTTGAGCTCGCTCAAAGATGTGGTGGATCTAAATTGTGTACGTGAGACTTTCTTGTTTAAAATCCGATGGAACTGAAAAATTCAATGAAAATTTTCCCAGTGCTTGTCTATTATTTTGATGAAAACGCATCGGTGATGTGCTGTCAGAGTTAAAATACCAATGTATAATGAGAAGAATTTTAAAATTCAGCTAAAATCATTGTAACAGAGTATTAAGTTCCTTTATAAATTGTGTTTTGGAAAAACTTTGAAAACTGAAAATTTCAGTAAAATTGCGTTTTGTGCTTGTCTATTATTTCGATGAAATCTCGCTGATGATTTGGTATTAGAGTTGGAAAATTATTTTATGATGAAGCATTTCAAAATTCTGTTAATCTCATTTTCATTATTTGGGACTGAGTATTAAGTTCCTGATTGAGATTTTTTTTCGTCAACGAAAGTTATTAAATGTTAAAAAATATAGAAGAAATTAACTTACAAAACAACAACAAGACCGTGTCGAAGTTGTTACTATGTAGTGGCGCAGCCAGAAAACAATTGTGGAAGGGATGTGATTAAGTTCTGGAGGAGGATATGGTTAGCTTTAGTAATTTTCTGTATGAAAAATGGAACATTTCGGAGTTATAGGTGGGGGGAATTCCTAAGTACATCTCTTGGACACAATCATGACATTATAGTTATAAATAAAACAGGACTTTTGAGTGTTTACATTTAATGCTTCATCTTTTTTCATTAAATGCAAAATAGCTTATCAACTTGTTTAGCAACATTTTTTTTCGTCTTCACTATACCAAAACACTTTATTTTTCTTGGCGGATTTTTCAGCCCTATTCAATCTTTAATTCCATCCCTAGAGTTTACTGCAGTAAGGGAGCTCGGGGCAGATGACGATATCCGTCAATATAAAGAATATTTTTTTAACATTAGAATTTAGCTTCATTCATGGATTTTTCAGAAACAAAGTGCCAGAGATCCTACCTACCAAATAACCCTTTTAGTAAGGAGTTAATCTACTGTTAACCAAGAGTTTATTGTTAAACCAACGAATCTAATTTTTATTCATAGCATAATACTTTACCATCACTTCAAAATAAGTCTCATATGTGTTTGTTCATTGTTTAAAACAAACTTTAATATAGCTATTGACACAGTGTACCTTATAGGTGACTGAAGCTCAATCTAATTAAGTTAAAAAAAAAAACCAGTTTGCAAATTTCTGCCACATGGACCATATGACAAACTTTACTTGCGTAGCACAATGTTAGCTTCCTATTTTGTGTACTTAATGGAGAGAAGTAATGTTGACTTGACATTTTGCACGCATAAAATGTTTTTCCTGAAAGTTAAACGGCGTCATTGAGCCTTAAAACTTGTGAAAGTGCAGTTTCTTGTTTTTCATGCAAATATACATTTTAGTACTTATTCAAGCGAATACGTTATCATTAATGTCAACTTGCATTTCAACACTAGTCATATAGCTATTTTTGAATTTTACTCGCTCTGTTGATAATTTATTTATTTATTTTTTTCAACTTTATAGAACTTAATTTCATTTTATTTATTTACGTGAACCAATGAATCTACTCACAAAGTGTTTTCCTACATTAAATATATGAGCATCTTTGCTGCTAGTGAATAAAATGAGAAAAGTTGCACCATTTTAAATATAAAAAATAAATTTCTTAAGTTTCATATATTTTTTAAAAAAACAAATAAATAAAATAAGTAAAAAGAAAGTGAGAAATCTCTAGGCAGTTTGATTTTAAACTATGCACCACGATTTCTCACACTCAAGCTATCGTGATAATACCATATATTCCAAATAAGATAAAATTAAATATTTAAACCCTATTTTCTCTCCCTTGAAACGTTATTTGATAACAAATGTATTATATTTTCTGTACTATCCCTGACAATATAACAACTTGTGAATGAGAAAATATTAGAAAAGCAGAGCATCTCAAATAGTAACAAAGCAAAATTTTAAAATACGTCCGTACAGGAATGAAACTTTATAATGTTTCTCTTAGCAAACATAAATATTTTTAAGGATGACGTCTTAATGCTTAAAATATCTTTTAAACACTGCAAAATATCCCCTTTCATTGGCGAAAAACAATAAACAAAGAGAAAAGAAATAATAATGTGGCATTTTGTCTTTTCTTCCAAGAGCAAGAACCATTTTTCAGTTTCTCCGTGAAAGCTTCTCTTTAAGTGCCAAGTGCTTTTTCAGCGGTCACGCTCTACGACCAAGATCATGATTTATGATCCTTGGATTTATGAAGAAGAATAGAAAAGATTACTAGGATTTTCAACACCGGGGAGCTGAGATCATTACATGTTTGCCCATACATTGATTATTTTTATGATGCATTTTCCTAGGTAGATATACTGATTAAACGAAACAATGTTGCGAAGAGATTTCATAATGTTTCTTCTAAGAAATCAAAACAAATATTTCGATATTATTGCACATTATGATTGGGAAAGTATGATCATATTATTGCACAACTGTATTGAAGATTTTATTGAGCAATCAAGATTGCTGATATCAACTCGAATGGTCCTTAGCTTAAGACCTTCTTTGACCGGTACACCAGTCAAATTTTGCTCCAAGTATTTGCAAGCTGACGATATTAAATCCCATTTGCTTTTCACAAATATAAAAAAAAAAAAAAAAAAAAAAAAAAAACATACTTTATTATGCATTAAAAATTGCAACAATTGTGATATTTTTAACATAATTTACTTACAATAATATGTAAATAAAAAGATAAGTGTTTAATGGAATTGTTACAGATAAGTTAATAATCCTTGAACAAAGATAACAGACAATTTTAAAAATTCTCAAAAAAAAAAAAAAAAAAAAAGCTGATAAATATCCGATAGAATAATGTTATTATTTCTAATAAGGCATTTTTTTTTGTATGGTCAGATAATTTTTTGACAGGTAGAAATTTCTCGTTTTTACTCGGACCTGTTCCGGCCACTGAATGAGTGGGTGGAAATCCCGGGTTTAATGTATGGTATTTGTGATTGTCAGATAGAATTGCATTGTACAACTTCCAAAAAATAATAACACAAGCTCGGTTGGGGTAGTGAAATTCATCGAAAATTCCGATCTTCTTCTTCTTTTTTTTTATAGGTAAGAAATTAAAACTTAGAACTCAAAAAATAAATAAGAGCCGTAAATTTGATAAATTCTTTCAGTTTTTATTATCTTAGAGACAATGATGCTTATGTATTCCAAAATAACGTTTTTCTGTCACTAAGGAGTAAAACAGAAGTAGCACGTTATGTAAAGAGGATATCATTGTAGAAATAGGAAAAAGCATGTGTGCCAACACTCAGGATTAGAGCAAAAGTATTAGCTGGGTAGGAAACCGAGAGGTTAGTGGTAACGCGTCTAAATTTCGTGCTGCAGATGCAATTTCGATTACCGGGTTGAGCACGGTTGACTCAGTCTTTTACCCCCTTAACTGGTCGCTGAAAAGAGTACCAATCGTGTTTTGAGTTAACACAAAGGGGGTTTTGTGTTCGGCTAATTACGTAACCAGAACATCTGCTTTGCACCGTAGGACTCTCGGTCATGGCAACTGAGTAGACACAGTAGGTTTTCAACCTCATGGGCTGTGGCGCCATTGCATTTTTAGTAGTTAGGTACATATTTTCAACTTTTAACAGACAAAATCAAATTCATTTATTTTAAAGTAATTTTTCGTTTGCCAGCACTGACAAATAAAATAGAAGTAGCACGCTGGGTAAAAAATATATGGCTTTTTAGAGATTAAACATTTTTCTGTTTAAAAGAAATTTGATTTTACAAACCCCGAGGAAAAAATATTGAAATAGTACGCTGTGTAAACAGTTATAACTTTTAAAATATAACAAAATTTAAGTGTTCCAAAATGTTTTTGGTAGCCGGCACTGAAGCAAAAAAATAGAATTACAACTCTGGGGAAAGAATTATAATAATTTAGACAAGGTTAATGATTACAATACTGGCTAAAGGTATTGCAAGTTCTATAAATCTAACGTATTTACAAGCTAAGGCCATGAAATAGTATTTTTTTCAATTAAACTGATCTTTTCGATATATAAGTAGAGACAATTAGAAAAAAACAATAATTTAAGCTTGGCATCAAGATATACAGAAGGAAATGTTGCAAAACCGTTTGGATTTCAAGCCTAAAATAAATGCTGTTGGGATTAAAACTATGGGCTGGCCTGAATCATATTAAACGCTTCTCGGTTCAGTTCCTCTCTTTTCTTTTAAGCAGAGTTTCAAATTGTTTCTTCACTTCATTTCACTTCGGAAGAATTTAAATAATAAACTGATATCAGATAAACTGATTTTTTAGTATGCTCTTTTTCAGTAGTTACAAAACTATTGGTTCAAACAATTTAAATGTCTTGTTTTAAGCGGATTTAATGTATTTAAAAAAATCAGTTGAGTTTAAAAATATTATTATTATTATTATTATTATTATTATTATTATTATTATTATTATTATTATTATTGTTATTATTATTATTATTATTATTATTTGTTTTATTTTTGAAAAATTCTCGTATTTTTCAAACTTTCAGGAGTGTATGTGCTTCAAAATAGTGTAAAGAATCGAATTCCCGTTTGGGCGCGTTCGACTTAGACTTTCAGATTCTCAGTGGTTCAATAAAATCAAAACCAAATGTGCTTGAAAAAAAAAAAAAAAAAAAACACTGGGTGCGGGGGAGTGAAGAGGTGGGGGTTGGCTGACCACTTAACTGGAAGATCTGTCTAGCCCTCTGTCACAAAAACTGAGATGGGTATAGTTAATCTTAGCCCCCATGAGCTGTTGCGCCACTGAGCTCGCTTGGGTTAAGTTTAGAGGGATTAAAAAAAGCAGAACGTTGGGCAAAGTACTACAAGTTTTTAGATATAGCAGTATTTTTGTATTCTCAAATAACATTAGATTTTCAACAATAAAACAAAAAGCGATCGATGGCCCTTTTAAAAGACGGAAAGAAATTTGAATTACAAAACAATACTACTACTTGGAATAATGCTAAGGAAATAACTAAAATTGCACACTAGATTAAAAATTATCACCTTTTAGAGATGATTAAGTTTATTTGTTTTAAGATGACTCATCTTTAGGAGTGAAACATAAGTAGAATGCTGGGTAAATTTGACATATTTTTAGACGCAATACAATTTATGACGTCCAAAATAATATTTCTGAGGAGTAAATATAAACAGCACACTGGATAAAAAAATAATTGTTTTTAGAGACAACACAATTTTGTGTTTTAAAATAATATCTGATTTTAAAAGTAAAACCGAAGTAACGTGCTGGTTAAAGGTAATATTATTTTAGCAGTAACAGAAACTCTATCCTACAAAATAATGATAGTTTTTACTAGCACTGACGAATAAAATTAAATTGGCAGACTGGGTGAGGAATAACACCGTTTCAAGGAAAACAAAATTCGTGAGTTCCAAAATAATGTTTCACTTTGCGACAGCTAACGAGTCAAATACATTTATCGCGATGGGTAAAAAACACAATATAGCTGGGAAAAAAAGAAAAGATATTTTTGGCGAATATTTCTAAGACATTTCTACTGCAATATCACTCTTCCGTCAACAGGATCTCATTACACTGGAAGGTAATGTTTTGGACTGGAATACCCACTACTGGGCATCTAAGGAAACAAATGAGAAACAGAATGTTTCCCCAAGCGACTGTTATTGGTCACTGCTTCGTAAGGCAGCGAGGAAGAATACCCCACCTTCCTTGCTTGGAATGCGTGCCTATACCGTCTACCTTAATTCCACATCCTCGAGATACATTTAGTGGTTGAGATTTCTCGAGAATTGTTCGCGGTATATGCCTTGAAATAAATAACTTCACCTGGCTTTTGGTTCCTCCTGCAGTTGCATTTTCTTAGAGAAACTAACGAATTCTGAAAGAGACTTAAATGTGTCTAAATGCGTAAATATATAATTTTAGTTATACGAGTGACATGAAAGGGTATGTCCAGCAAAATTAAAAGCTAAAACCTACGCATTGTAAGTGAATGACTGTCGGGAAAAAAAGTAAATACATGCATCTCTCGTATAACACGGTACTTGTACAACACGGTTTCGATCTTACACGGAACAAAACTTGAATTTAATACTACAGTGCTGGCCAAATTATTAGACTAAAAAGGTTTTTTTTTTTGTTTTGTTTTTTTCTGTACACTATTTGTACTAAAATACTATTTATTTTACTGTAAAAGTGTAGTACGTAATGTACACTGATTATTACGTTATTTTAGCATAATTTAATGTTTGCCGGTGGCAGCACTGTCTACTTTGTTTATGTTTTTTGTTTATCTACCTACCAGGAACATAACCTCAATCAGCTTAAACGGTTCCCTAGTTCTTTTTATGAGTGTGTTCTGTTATATTTAAAGTTAGTTTTAGGTAATTAGTGAGTATGTGTATGTGAGTATATATAATAGTGAATATAAGCATTTTTTTACCTTCTTTTTTAAAAAGTTGAGAAATGGTGTAAACCTTGTGAAAAGTATGCCAAAAAGACTTAAAATGCTCATCAAGAAGAAGGGAATGCATACTAAATATTAGATAATTATTTCACTGTTCGTTAATGTGTCTATTGCTATGTAATCAATAAAGAATTTGCTTTTAAAGCAGTCTTAGTCTAAAAATTTGACCAGCACTGTATACGGTTTTGATGTAACACGAATTTTAAAAGATGAAATTTAATTTTTGCTTAATGCACGAGAAACTGTCTCCGACTTGGAAGTTTCTATTCTTCTCATTAGAATTCTAAAAACAAAGAGATAAAAAATTATTTTGTTTCCAATGCATTGTAAGAAAATCACATTAGGATTAAACATAGACACACGATAAACAAAAAATGGAGTCGAAACAAATATAAAGTAAAATAAATAGAATAACTTTATTCACTTTATTTTGTATTTTGCTTTGTTGTTGTTGCTCAGATGAACTTTATTGCTGTAGAATAGCTAAGATTTTTTTCCTGATAGAATGCGTTTCGTTTTTAGTAAAGAAGTTGATAAATTTTTTCTTGTTGTGAATTTTAATTTGAGGCATGTAAAATAATTAAGTTGTAACGTTTATAGCAACTCTAATATTAGATCAGTTGGCTGTTATATGTTCTATTGAGTCGAAACTTTAGCTATTATACAATTTGTACCTTAATACTTTTTTTGGATATAACACGGTACACATTCCTCGATTCACATCATTTCAAAGTTTCGTGCAGCACAGTTTCGATACAACACGAAACACGATTTTGATACAACATGGTGCACATTGACATGATTTATAACGTGTAATGATTAATTAATTTAAAAATAAGTAAAAAATATTTTTATAAAAAAGTCTTGTACAACACAATTTGGATACTAAATGGTACGAATTAACCGTGTTTTACGAGGTATATTAGTACATGCTTTATTTGCGAGAGGTGTTAAATCTTATTACTCTACCAGAAGCAAATGAAATGGCACATTAAAAAAAAATCTATACTTGAAAAATAAAAGCAATATCCACAATTTGAGATAGCTTTTCTTTTTCGTATTATCATGAACTTATTTGTTAGACAATTTAGCATAACTAAGCAATTTTCCCAAACGAAAATAAAATCGTTTAGACTTTGAGTAAAGCGGAAATTAACTGATATATTAAACTTTTAACGTAAAAGGGCACAAAAAACATCAATAACAACTATTAAATTGATCTGCATTAATATACAACGTAAGAATTTTGCATGGGTTTTGCAGAATTAAAATTCTGAGAGGAAAATCTTTTATAGATAGTTTTTTACATGAAGCTGATTTGTCAATACAATTTAATACAAAACTCTGACATTAAATTATCTTTAAATGTATACTAAAAAAAGAAGAGTGCTCAAAATATTCTTCGTTTCAAAATCAAGTATTGCATTTTTAATACAATATACAATACATTTCTTTCTTATCTTTATAATGAACTTGTAGTCACAGCATATGACGAAGTTACACTTTTGTTTGCAATAAAATATTTGAGTTTTCCCTGTTACTTTTTAATCTTTCCGAAATTACTACTTTTTTAAAGTAAATATATAGTTTTTGTTCACATTAAGGCATTAACACGAACTTTTTATATCCTTAAAAAAATAACTGAGGTTATATTTGAGACATGTATGGCGTGCGTTATAAAAAGGGGCAGTGTCTTTGAAATATTTAAAAGCGACAGAATGACTTTTTGTTCATACACTACATATCATAAAAACAAAGTAAATGCCTTTCATTTCGCCATAGTAAATTTTATGCAGTGCAATAAAGCCTTTATGAGCCCAGAAAGATCGTGATAAGGTATAATATTTCATTCTGCAGTATGACTCAAGGAGAATCTCTGTTCTTTTCTATGCGTTTCTTCAGTCACAGTAAAAGTTAAAATCCCATTCTTCATTTTAATTACACTACTATAGGAAATCTGAGCGTCTTTTTGAGTGTCTTTGAAGTTTCAACACATGATCCAGTGGATAGGACTTGCGTCAAAGCGCGTGTGTGTAGAACATGGATGCAACCTGGAAACAGCTTTCGCTATAGGAGCAGCATCGTGAGGAGCCGGTCGACGGTGATGGTGCGGAGGGTGGCGGTGGGAAAATAAAATGATAGGACGCCAAAAACAGTCAAATGAAAGCAATAAGCAATAGTGATTTCTCAAAAAAAACCCGATTCCCCTTGCCTCCACTTGTAGTTTTCAATAGTGGAGAAATACTATAGTGTCATATTTTATACTTATTTTTAATCAGTGAAAGAGTGACGTTTAATTTTAATAAAATACGTACGTAAGTTTTTTCTAACAGTGAAATATATTAACACTCCGAATGCTTATTATTAGTATACGATAAAGCATATCATCATTCCAGTTGAATTCCTACAAAAAAATCCCCCTCCTACAAAAAAAGTATCTTGTTTTAACTAACTTTGCGGAAAAGAAGTTCCTAGACATTTATTGCAATATTCTTATACAGTTGGTTTATGTTTTCAATAAATTCAAAGTTTATTTTAAAGATTAAAATGAGCTATTTTCATTAGCAAACGTTTTAAGTTCTAAGACAATGGAAAAGGCTTACTCTCGTTAATATTAAGTGTTCTCATATGCTAACAGCAAAAATTTAATAGAACTAAGCAAACAATATCAAATTTATCCATTTGAAAAGTTGTTGCATTTAGTATAGTGTTGCCTTTCATACAGCTACTGAATGCTGGTAGACATTTAAACATATTAACTTTAGTTGATCGATTATGATTTCAATGCAAAAAAAAAAAACACTTTATTGAAATTAAATGCAAAAATAATAAAATTTTTGGTTAAAAACTTTGCTGCAGAAATGTATTAGCGCTTTCTCTGTTATCGAAAAAACATTAAAAAAAATGGAAACAACTAAACTAGGTCATAAATGCAGTGCATTTTAATTATGGAGGCAAGAAGATAATCTAAAACTTTTATTCTTATGATATTCGAGTAAAACTAAAAATGGACATTTTCTAAGAAAATCACATTATGAGAAATGCGCTCGAAGTGATCCAACCGACTTTCTTTTTGGATTCTTTTTTGAATTTTGCATTAAAAAACACTTAAAAAAATCGTTGACAGCATATTTGTTCTAGCAGTATTTGATATCTTCATACGTATAAACTAAGTTTTTGAAACAAATTGTTAATAAGAATGTACTAATTGGCAGCATTTCATTTTTTTAAAGTGCTAAAACACAAATAAAGTAAAAAAGAGCCAAAGTTTCGTTACTTTTATTATGAGAAAAGTATAAAATGATTTGGTGTCATGCTGGTTCATGATGGAGGGTTTGAAGATGCTACAGGAATGCTTTCAATTTCTTGAAAAGCTATTCAGGTTGTTGCCAACTGGAAATGAATTAATATCGTTTTATAAAAAAAATATGCGTATTAGTGAACCCCACAATTAAAAGTTAAAATTTTCAAGGCAGTAGCATTTCCAGTGATACTGTGCCCAGTCAAGTGTTAACAACTTAATACTGGTATTAAAAAATGACATTTCCCCTTACGCCCACGGTTTTTTTTTTTTTTTTTTTTTTTTTGAAATTTGATCTCTCTGATGCGAAAGTGACAAGTAGTTTAATATAGTGTTTGCGGGCAAATGATTCTTTTAGAGATAAGAGGTTTATAACACTCCTTGTTATGTTGCTGTATATGAAGAGGCAGTGTTAGCTTTTTTTTCATGTTTTTGCCATAATTTATTTTTTATCTCAACGCTCACATAGGCAAGCCTATCACCATCATCATCACTTTAAAACTTATAAAAGCAAAACTTTAAAAGGCAGTAACGTCAGTAAGAGACGCTCTATCTCATCCAACAGTAGTCTTCTGATTCAAATAAGGATAGAGGTGAAAATATTTCTCAAAGTGTTTTTAATCTTCAAGTTTTTTTGTTAATAAATAAAAATCTCTTTTTGAACATGGAATGCGTACTATCGTACTATTCTAAACTAACTTTGCTTTATTTATTGAAATTAAGTTCACATGATACTTATCTTAAGTGAGATATTTCAGAAATACATAAAAGTTATTAACGTATTTCTCTTATATCATTGAAATGCATATAGTTTGATAAAAGTTTTCCCTTTTCAATTGTTTTGGCTTCTCCTCCGTGTTATGACAATTATGTTTCAAAAATACAATTTACGCGATTGTCTTAATTATTTGTAAGGTTTCTTATGTCTATAAACTGGAGATCTGTTCAGAAAAAATAGGATTCTTTAAAATATGCTCTCGAGGAAATCTCATTAGAAAAAAATGAAGACATTCCTTAAAATATTTTTCCACGAGAAATCTACGGGAATGCAATTTTTAAAAAATGCCGAGTTATTTCGAAATTTATGAGCTTGTTTTTGTAGAAAATCTACCTAAAAAAACTACATATCTTTTAATGAAGTCAGTAAAACAGTTACATTTTATTACTTTACAATATCTTACTAAATAAATAAAGTAATTTAATACAAAACTTTTGACTTATCTTACCAATGCAATGCATTCGAGAAGCTAATATATTTGTTTGCTGGGATATTTTTTTAATTTAATTTTTTAATAGCTTAGAGCACAGTAAGGATTAGACGTACGGCAAATTCTTCCGACTCTAATATTGTTATTAGAAAGAGAAGGTATGAAAAAAAGAAACCCTTTAAACGAAGCTTAAGTTCCCTTAGAAATAGCGGGAGCAGGAAGAAGCGATAAAATTGCCGTGCATGTGCGGAATATTAAATTGAAGAGCATTTTATAGCATATTAAAATGCACTTAAGTTTACGTGAGAGAATTTTATCAAATTAGAATATAAGTTGCCGCGCCATAATATTTTATTAGTTTATTTTAAAAGATTTTCAACTAAGAAACTCATATTGCAGTAAAGATTTTCACTTCGTATAATTTATGAGCTCCTTCGTTTAATATTTCATCATTATTCATTTTTAGTACTATATTTCGTTTTTTAAAACACCTTCAACAGATTTTTTATCAATGTAAAATGTTTAGTTTTTCATGCAAAATAACATTTATCCTTACATAATTATTGCTTTTCTTCCATGTTTCCATACTAATTATTTTTGTGTGTTGAAGATATGTTTTCAAACGCTATAAAAAGTTTATTTTAATTAAAATACGCAATACATAATATCTGACGCATGTATTGCGGTTTAAATATTAAGGAAAAATCATATTACTACAAAGAGATGAAAGAATCATGAAATACCATAAACATTCAACAATGGATAAATGAATTCGTTTTCGGACACAAACCACGTAACCGCATGAGTAAATACTATATTTAACTGTAATAACCTGTAACGTTTTGAAAAATCAGTGTTATTTACTTTTTTTGTCGTAAAAAATGTTTTTGAAAAGTGACAAATGAAGGGTTGTATGAAGTGGCATATACTATATGACCAAAAGTATTGGGACACTTTTAAAAATTCACATTTTTAAGGATTTTTCAAGAAATAAAAAACCAATTACATTGTAACTTTTGTCACATAACAGGTATGCTTCAGCTGTCATTTGCCAATAAAAATGGTACCCTCCCTTGCTTTTCGGGGGGTGAGTAACAAATTGAGGAAAACAAAAATGTTTTTGGTCATTATTCATCGAAAATAGCTGAGGAAAAGATGTAAATTTTAGAAATTAGATAACTTACCATGTACAATCATTGTTCGTACTTTTGAGAAGGTATCACTGATTTTCACGAAAATATAAGCATTCCTTTCAAAACTACAAATTTTATTTAAAGGTTTTAGGCTCATAACCCGCAAAGTTTTTCATCAAAACTTACAAAACTTTCAGAAAACTTGACAGCATACAACAGAAGCATAATACTAAAATTTGAAATTAAAAAAAAAAGTCGAAAAGTTGATAAAATATGTACATTTAACGCAATTAATATATCACCGCGCATGCGCAAAAGATAGCAATTTATATTTTTCATCTTCTAATACCCGACTAGATTCCTCCACTCATAAAACAATTCCAGTTCAATATCTCAAATATTTAGAAAGTTATCAGCAAATTAATGAGCCAAATTTGAATAACTCTGATAGGCGACGAACCAGGATGGGTCATTCCCAAGTTTGTAACATTTGTTTGCAATCGTTCAGTGTGATCCATTAAAAAACCGCTTATTTGGAAACGATCCCTTTCGATTCGTAGCCTATCCAAGAGCCATTCAAATTCGGCTCTTTGGTTTGCTGATAACTCTCTAAATATTTGAGATATTGAATCGGAATTGTTTTTATTAGTTGAGGAATCTAGTTGGGTATTAAATGATGAAAGTTATAAATTTCCCTCATTCGCGCATACGCAGTGATAAATTAATTGTTCAAATCGCCACATTTGATCAAAGTTTTGACGTTTAAATTTCAAATTTTAGTATTATGCTTCAGTTGTGTGCTGTCAAGTTTTCTAAAAGTTTCGTAAGCTTTGATGAAAAACTTTGCGTGTTATGAGCTAAAAACCTATAAATTTTTCTTGTAGTTTTGAAAGGAATGCTTATATTTATGTGAATATCAGTGATACCTTCTCAAAAGTATCAACGATGATTGTAGATATAAAGCTAACTAATTTCTGAAATGTAGTTTTTTCTCAGCTATTTACGATGAATGATAACCAAAAAACATTTTTGCTTTCTTCAATTTGTTATTGACCCCGAAACGCAAGGGTTGTTTATTGGATATTAGGGGTATATTGTTTATTGGAAAATGACAGCTGGATTATACCTTTTATGTGACAAAAGTTTCAAAGCAATTTGTCTTTTATTTCTTGAGAAATCCTTAAAATGCGGTGCAGTGAAACGGCATTACGGAGCAGAGTGAGACAGCATATAGGGTTGAGAGGGAGATTAGGGCCATTCATTGATTCGTAAGGATGGTTTTGGCAATATTTGACCCCTCCCCCCTTATAAGGGTACGTAAGATTTTTCAAACCCCTTCACCCTATTCTTACGTAAAATTCCATTTCGCTTTTCAAAATAATAAATTGTTGTTAGAAAAGGATCAGTTACACTAAAACTATCAGTTTGGACGTAAATCTAAGATTTTTACTTTTCAAGTATATTAGATGATGGAATACTAGTTAAAAAAAAACATGGCATAAATAATGTAACTTTTTAATTATATTTTACACGAATCATTCTTTGTAAAACAAGTAAAAAAAGCTTATCTTAATGCGTTTTTGGCCTTCCAGAAGTAAATGAAATATATGATCTAGTGCAAATGAAACACCACCTGACCGCGCGATTTCTAATATAAAATAATGACTTGGAAAATATTATGTAAGAATGGGCTTGACCCCTCCCTCCCCCCAAAATAAGGGTAAGTATAGATTTTTGCAACCCTTTTCCCCCCTCGGGATCCTTGCGTAATTAATGAATGAATCCTAATATGTTCAATGTTTAAGCTCCAAACAAAATCACATAGATCACGATCTTCATACATCTAAATAAAAATGTAATTTTCAAACCACACACACACACACACACACAAAAGATTGATATTTATACCTTGCACCATTTTTTGTTCGTAAGAGCTATTAACACTAATTTAACACCATTAACAACGTTTCTCTCTTCGGCCTTTAGATATCCTCTAAAACTCTAAGAACCTAAGAAAAAATGTCTAAATAGTATTTTATTAGAAACAAGTTTCCAGAAATGACATTTTCAGTAATTCTGTTTCATAGATTAAGATGTTCGGAAGACTTTTGTAGACGTTCTGTTTAAAAGTTGAATACTTTAGACTAGGAAGTCGTTATGAAAATTATTATATCCAGAAGTGATAATCGATGTTTTTCCCGTGCATTTAAAAAAAAAAAAAAATTATAACTTGTAAAAGAAAAAATGTGAAAGGAATATATGAAAGAGCACGTTAATTACTTTCTATCGCGCATTTTGGACTCATATAAAAGAGTATTATCTTTATTTCATGCTTTTCAACCCATCTCTAAAAAATTAAAGTGCATTTTCTACCAAAAAAAAAAAAAAAAAAATACATCTTATACTTGAAAAATAATTGACTTAGTCTTAACAGAACTAGATTAAATTAGTTCTTACTGTACATCTTTGAAAACAGAAACTGCAATTCATTTTTCTTTGACAAAACGCAATATCATAAAAAAGTCCTTCATTTTCCCATGAAGAATTTTATGTAATGCTATAAAACTTTTATGACCTCCTTCATGGAAATGAGTTTTCCCCAGAATGATTTTAAATGAATGGAGAAGTCTTTTTTGCGCATTTTGTCGAAAAGAAGGTGATATATATTTTATTTTAATTGCTACTAATGTATTCAACGTTGATTTTCATTTACTGCCGTTGAACTTATTATTTTAATTGAAATGCTATTTTTTGTAAAACAGCAATGCGTACCCGTTTCATTTTCGATACGTTAAAAATATTTATTACAAGAGTAATCAATCTTTAACACATGACAATTGCAAACATCAATCATTTGAACATTTCTTTTTTCTTCAAAAGATTTAGCACCGAATTTGTAATGGGTTCAGTGGATAGCAGTAAGGGCTGTAAAATGTTTTATACATTTTTGGTGTTATTCTTGAAACTGTTTCATCTCACTCTACTTTTATTTTAAATCACATATTTTTTAACTGAAGTTTAGTTGAGTTTTTAAACATAAGGTACTTTTTTTTTTACTTATTAAGGGGATATCAAGCGAGAAAAATGACGGGACATCGCAACCGCAACAGGAACCGTCAACGCTATCTGGAACCGGTTTTTCTATTCACTTCCACAAACGATCGCTCCAAAATTCTCATGTGCTATGGAAATTCGCAGTTGCTCGTATAGGGGCAAATTTTTTCCTCCGCTAGAAAAAAATTGCTTTTAATTCTGGGCAAGTTACGAAGGAACCAATTGGGCGCTGGGATTTCGTGACGCCAGGCAGCGTCACTGGAAAATACTTTTGCAATCGTGGCGACAGAAATGTGGGATTTTTTTTTTATTGTTCTATTTATTTTATGTTTCAAAAATTTTCAGTTACACTTTAAAAAACGGATGTGCGACATTTAACCTTTGGTTTTGCATCTGATTTTGAATTTAAATTGCTACTTATATGTTTGTTAACATTAGTGCGAATTTTATGCATTTCTTAATTTATATTGGTACTTTTCGTTTCATTGGGTTTTTGAAAATTGTTTTGCACAAATGTTACAATGGGGTCGTTTCCAAAATTTTAAACGTATTTTTTTTCTGAAAGAGCATGCTTAAAAACATAGGATCTGACCATTTTTTAAATAATTTGTTTTTGTTTAATATTTTTAAAAAATTACTTAAATCGTTGCGATTTCATTGTTTACATTTCTGTCGTCTGACGTCACAAATGAGGAAATGCCATTCACAGAAAAAATATTTAATTGCAGCTCAAATTATGAAAGTTCAGTCTGCAATCCCAGTTATTTACGCGTAGCATATTTAACTGAAATTTTAATGATTTTATTAATCGACTAAAAGAATGTTTTTAGAAAGTTTCAAAATTGTACATTAAATAATACTGGCTTTTTTGCGCTTCATCGTTTCATTACATTTTTTTTAAAGCGTCATTTTATTTTTAAATGTCTGGAACTATTTTAATAAACTCGGCCACAGATTTTCCTGTGTGCAATATGTATCTAGTGGCGTTATATTTGTGTAGGTTAAAGTGTTAGCACATCTCCAATATATTTATGAACTCGAAGTTTAAAAAAATAACTATGAGAGCCCTATTGATCAGAGTTTGCTGGTTTTTATTTTTTTTTTAATTTTTCATGTTTGTTTTTAGCTATGAATTTAGGTATAATTTGTTAGAATTAAATTTCTTCTTACCTGTCAATAAGTGACTAATAATTCCTATCTAAAATTAAGATTTAATTTAGTAGTTATGGGAAAAAATAAGCCTAGAGAAGTTATATATTCTGTATGTCTTCTTTAAATGTAACAAGAGTATCACTTTAAATCAAACATTCAATTAATAGTAATAAAAGTTTTCTGTTTTTCTGAAAATTTCACCATAAGTTCTACAAATTAATGTTAAAACTCAAATATGAATTAACAGGAGGAGCTTTGGAGACTGCATGAAATAATAATTGATGCTCTAGCTCTGAAATCACTGCCTTGATCATTTCCCTTTTTTTTGCCATCTTTTCAAAAACCCACATACAATTAAAGCTGCAAGAACTGCATTAAGTATTTGATTACTAATTTCATCACCATAAGTGTCAAATTAAAGCGACGCTGTGTGATAACCAAATGCGGAATCGACAAAAGGCGATGAACAAGCGCCAGCACATGGATGTAAACTAAAAAATGGTAGCCCCCGTTGTGAACAAATCGAGCAACCGTCCGCGCAACCGACAGCAACCCTGTAGGCAACTTCCCTTCCGAAAAACCAGTTCCAGATAGCGTTGACGGTTCCTATTGCGGTTGCGATGTTCCGTAATTTCTCTCGTGTGATATCCCCTTTAAGGAAGGAAAGTAAAATAAAGATTTCGAATCAGTCTCTAGGCGGACCAAAACTTGGTTCACTGACTAAATCCGATGCTAATCATTATTAAATTCAGATTGCTCATTATAATATTAAAAAGGAAAGACAACTTTAGTGTTAGCTGAGAGATTCGCAAAGCAGAGGTGAGTTCCAGCAGCAAGAATAATATCTTCGCATCAGCATTTAATCTCAGTTTTGTGTCCTTATTGACAATTTATTTCGAATGAAATAACTATCTTTCGTGCATAAATTGAATCATTTCAAAAAAATTAAAAAAAAAAAAAAAACATCAAAACATTGCATACATTTTGTACGCAGTTTAAATAGTGAAAGTGTACAAGTAGAATTCAACAGCGAATATATCTAATTAAATCAGGAAAATTACCTTACTTGATAAATTCTAACGCGATTACTTGAGACATGCGGTTTAAATTACTCATGATTTCTCAACAGTTGAATTTCAAAAATAAGTAAACAAATGCATTAATTACCAAAAAAGAAAAATTGTTAAAGAAAATTAAATCAAGTTTCAGTTTACTGTTTGACGCACTATGGCTGGTTGACAGTTCACTCCACAGATAAAGCGCGATGTTTTGACTACAAGAACTGAAAACCAAACAGTCTAGTAAGCAAACTGTATTCTGCAAACTCAAAGCAGATACTAATGTTCATTTCATGGCAAGTTAACTTTATCTAGTGATATATTTCAGCCAGTATTGGTTCTGGCTGGAGGCAAAGCTGCACGAGTGCGGCCTGTTAAGAGTATCTGCTAACACTGGTAGGTAGTCAGTTCGCTAACACTGATTGGTTGTCCGTTTGCTCCGCAACTGAAGTGCGTTGCTTTGGCAACTAGAACTGAAAACCAAGAAGTCTAGTAAGCAAAATGTATACTTCCAACTCAAAGCAGACACTAATATACATTTCATGACAAATGAACTTTATTTTGCGATAGATTTCAGTCAGGATTGACACTGGAGGAAGGCAAAACTGCACGAGTGCGACCTTTTTACTGTATGCACTAACAAAGGTTGGTAGTCAGTTCGCTAACACTGGTTGGTTGTCAGTTCACACTTGAAATGCGATGTTCTGGCTACTAGAATTAAAAAGCAAACAATTTAGTTACCAAAATGTAGACTGCTAACTCAAAGCAGATACTAAAGTACATTTCATGGCAAATGAACTTTATCTATACTTGCTTGCAACTTCAGTTGACTGACGTCACGACACGCGGAAGAAAACGTCGCACTTACTAGCTACCTACCCTACCTGCTTCGCGAATAAAAGCAGATAGCCCCTGTCAATGAGCTGATATTGGCTGTCGCGTTTGCTTCAAATGGATGGAATGTTCCGCGCTGCTTCGCTAGTAAAATTGAAAATATTTAACGATTGACAGAAATTATGACTAAAAAAGGTTACCTTTTTTTATTATGTTTTTTTCTAATACTAAATACTTCCGTCAGGATTGGTTCTGGTGGAACGCAAAAATGTACGAGTACGGCCATATTAGAATATTCGCTAAAAATCTTGGAATCAACATGCGTTCAAAAACCAAACAAAAACGAGAACAGACAAATAAAAGAATAATCGCTGAACTTGCCTACTTAAAACAATACATGAAACTAAATAATTAGCCCGTGCTTATTTCATTAAATGAACTTTTAGTTTTTAGTAGTTGGGATACATCTTTATGTTTCTAAATACACATTACAGAATAACATCAAAACAAAAAATAAAGTTAGTACGTATACATGATCGCCCTGGACAACATTTGCTACCCTCCGGCAATTCCCACATTAATTCGATCCAGGCAAGAAGCTATTTCTTTCACTTTTCCTTTATAACGAGCCAAACACGTATGCTGCAACGAATTTGTTTTTCTTCAGAAATGTTAATACCAATTATATTTATTTTTCCTTACATATTAGTTCCAGAAAAAGATGAATAGAAATTGATTTCAGTTTTGTTGTTTCGGAATTAAGAAAAAACAACAACAAGATATATCATGAATAATGCATTAGAAAAATATTCTTTTCTCCTTTCGAATATACCATACATGTTATGCAGCTCCGCGGAAACCATTTTTCATTTCGCTATGCTTAACACTAGCAAATGCAATTCAAGGAGAAGACAGATTGCTTTGCATTTAGATGACATCGCATAAATATTTTTATTCTCCATTCCATTAAAATGGAGCTTCTATTATTTAAGTGGGTCCTTTTTAATCTTGTTATGGGAGCTCCGCTGACAGCCAAGTTTTTGCATGAAAGTACTAAATCAAGTTATGTTTGATTATGAATTTTATTTTGCGAAGAACATGGTTGGTAGTAATACACACTAAACAGTATTTTTTATCATTCCTGTGCAATAACGAATATATGCCTGAACGGTAACATTTTTTTTCTCAATTTTTCTACGTAGTTATGCTTATTTTATTTTCTGTAGCTATATATTTCTTTATAATGCGCATAATTATACTTATATATTTATTTACAACTGTGGTTAAATATTGAATCAGTTTCAGAAAAGATGATTAGAAATTAGCTTTTACTTTGTTATTTCGGCATTAGACAAAAAACAACAAATATGTCATAAATAATGGATTGTATAAATAATTTTTTTTTAAATGATGAATATGATATTCTTGTTACGCATTTCTGCAGAAAAGATTTTCATCGCGCTATATTTAACACTTGTAAATGCTAGTGTTAAGCATATATGTTTTTTTTTTCGCTGAATTAAAAAAAAAAAAAAAAAAACAGAAAGTTATTTCTGCAATGTTTTTTTTTATTATGAAGTGAGTGTTTTTTATTTTTTAAACTAAAAGAGTTTTACCAAAAATTATTTATTTTAATATTATTTGCTGTAACGTTCGATGCACATTTTAGGTTCAGTATGAAAATATTAAACTTGGGACATTTGAGTTGCGATTTAATTCATTTCGTATGAAATGAAAGTATGGAAGCACAGAAATTTATCGATGTTACTTGGTTTATTAAATTGAAAACATTTTCGGTAACAGTATAACACTTTTAACTGAAAATTTTTAAGATAATGACAACCACTTGCAGTAAACATTTCAACAAAATATTCAAAATTTTAAAAAATCTAAAAGGTTAAAAGTTTTTGATCAGATAAAACCACGAAAAACAAAATACGTAAATTCATCTTTAAAATTCAAATTTTTGAACTGTAATAATGTTAAAAATATGTATCAACGCACCACTTTATGTTGAACTTTTTACTTATATTTAAGCGAGAATTAGTTAGACCCGCAACATACATTTGAATTCAAAATACTTTTTTACACTGGGTATTTTTTTTAATATTTCAATAAAATTCAAAAACATTAATTTTCTCATACCATATAATAAGTATAAGAATAGAATTTGTACAAAAAACCACATTGCAGTGCAAGTTTACTAAAGCTTTTCTCTTCCAAACAAATACCGCTAATAAGAATTCCGGGACGAAAAAAAGAACGCCATTTTGTTTTCATTTTAAATAGGTTTCATTAGTATTCATAAATGAGGGATTTTTTTAAACTTTAATTACAAAGGTCTTCACGTAGAGTGTCAACCTGAAATTCCATTCTAATTTACTTTTTTTCTAAAAAACATAAACGCTTTTTACTCAAATACGAACCTGAGAAATTTAATAAATGTCTACAATATGTCTACACAGAGTTTAAACAGACCACATCAAGCAGCAGAAGAAAAAGTTTCTACGTTATTTACATCGCTTAAAATAAAATTTTAAAATTTGGCCAACTCGCCCTGGTCCATGCCATACGTCTTGCTATCCACATTCGTAAACTAATTAATTAGTTTAAATTTTATATTAATGGCAATTTTATCCCAATTTAGAAAATATAATCCAATTTTCATTGAGCCAACTAGTTTATTTTCGATCTTTCACTCACGCATTGACTATTTCATTCATAATAGAGAATCTCATGTTGGTAAAATAGATTGCAGTAAATTTAACAGAATCAGTTTTTTTCTGTTATTTGCTCTCTTAGCGCCATCTCATTTCTTAATGAGCATATGGATCGTTTAAAAGCAATACAGGAAGCATTTATTTGATTAAACAAAATTTTTGAGTCAACAATATACGATAAAAGAAGAATGAACATAATTAACCCTAATATAAACAAATTAATTTTAAAAGGCATCCAAACGGAGAGACAACACATTCTTATAAGTGTATCTGACAGTATCGGAAAAATAAACAGTAAATTTAATTAGTTCCGGATTTTACGCAAACAATAATTATATTTGTTTTCATGGGAACAAAATTACGTTCGGTTAAAAAATGGCAAGTTTGGATATAATTGTTTTAAAATTTCATTAAATAAATCGGAGCGCATTTTTTGCGCATTAATTCTTCTCAATGAAATCTTCTTTAGCAAATTAGATGATTACATTTTGGCAACCTATTGATTTAACTTACTTTACATTCTGCAGAGCGAAAGAAATTTTCCTCTTTTAGATAAACGTTTTTCTCAATTTTAATTGTATTAATAACATTTCGTTACCTTGGTTTACTTACTTGTTTTTTAGCACCTTTTTTTTTGATTGGTTGAAGAATTAAGTTTTTTTCATCAGATCAAAAAATGTAATAAAAAATCTATTTTTGAAAAACGATGCATTAAAAAAAATCCCTAAAATTATCATTCATGACCACTAGAACTACAAGAATAATTGTAGACCACTACAATTACAGGTACGTGATTCAAATGAATAACATTTCAAAATGGACAAAACATAGTGAAATGATCAGAGTGTTGAGGAATAAGTCCTTGTAAACTATTTTGTGCTTCATTAATCTATTTGGTCATTGCCATCTAATATCATTCCGGGGAAGAAAAAAAATGTAGTTCCTTGTTAAACTTTGCAAAAGAAATACAGCTTATATGGTTTCATTTTGTGTTTCGTAATGCGTTAGTGTGACTATAGTCCTAATTTCCCAAAAATTGCTCAGGAACCGCGAAGTTGATTAAAATTATTTTCTTGTAACACTTGATAAATAAATCTTTGCTCGGGATAAAATATTATCCGAAAAGAAATAAAAACAATACTGCCTTGAATGTACCACCCTTCCCAGATTTTTATCTTCGTATTAAAATGGTAATTTGTGAATGGTAAAATCTTGACTAAAATACATTTGTATTTTAGAAAATAATACGTCGAATTCAAATAAATGTCAGCATCATAATTAAGTACCTAGTGTAAGCAAAACATAAAGCGAGCTATCAAAATGAACTTTTAGGGAGTTCTTAGGTAGATATGCATGTGCTTTTGGGCCGAAAAAACAACTCAACATTCATTCGAGGGTGAGCAAATCAGAAATTTAGGCCTAATATTTGAGTGAAAATTGTTTCGGGAATACAATACCTCCTGTACTATGTAAAAGGAAGAAAAAAAAAAATAAACACGAAAATACCATACTAAACCACTAAAACATTTTTTCGACAAGTCGTTTCAAATCCATGGAATACATTGAAAAGAAAATTAAAAATTTATCTTTTGGTGCCAAACTTTTCCTTTTTCAAAGTGATGAATGTAAGAAAGTATGAAATAGAGGTTTTATTTTAAAAAAAATAAATGTTATAAAAAACTATTGCAATCCTCGTGTCAGTAAAAATAATTACATAGGCAATTTTGACTTTGAAAATGCTAAGTCATCAAAATGTAATTTATTAAAAGTTTTTAACAGTCGACTAAAACATACTAATTTTAGCACAAACGTAAACTTCAAGTTTGGAGATGAAATTTTACTGTTTAAAATAAACTTTTAATAAAAGTCTATCTTAAAAAAGCAAAAGTTTTATGCATATACAGTAAGAACATTCTTCTTCAGTTACTTTGAACAAGTTTATGCATTTTTAAAACTTACCAGTGGAATATTTAATTTCACCGACAGTTTTGTTTAAACATTAATTACTGAACAAAAAAAAGTATTCGTTAAATTTCATTATATTGCTATTTCTGTAATTTTAGAGAAGAGTACTGATAAAACAACCAATTCGCAGTCAAAGCTTAGACTATATCCTTACTTATATGTTTAAAAAGAGTAATCAAATATTATTTATTTCCTCATGTACTTAGGTTTTTTTTTTGTTAAATTCATCTGAAGTTTGCACTGATTTGTCATCTTAAACCATTCTCTGGCGTCCCATTCCGCTCTTACTATGAGAATTAAATTAGGGGATTTATGTGTTAAATTAAACGTCTATCCTCTTCAGCTGGTTTTGTAATGCGTTATATCTGTACCTCAGAGCCAGATTGTCGTAAGTCCAAAAATTGTGATCCGCATCGAGCTATGTGAACGTAATTCTAAAAGAAAGTCCTTTATTATTATTTTTTACCAGTGTTAAAAGAGCCCGCTTCCCATCCTTTGCACGTGCCAGAAAAACGTTTTTCCTCTCTATTCTGCAAAGTAGAGATTATGGGATTTACGTTATTCTGGCTCTGATGTACATTAGTAAGTTCAAGCTTGTACAGTTTACTCCATTTTTAGCATAGCTGAAACAATTTTCATAGACTTTAGAATTCCTATTTATTTAAAAAAATATATTGCTAAAAACTTTATTTCGAAACAAACAGCGATCAAATAAATAAATAAATAAATATATATATGTAAGTTAGTGTTAATAAGCAGTTTTTCATGTTAAAATTGCTATCATTCTCACAATCCTCGAAAACATGATATGATTATTCAACTTAAGACAAAGAGTGTAGTACATTTTATCTTCTTAATTTTCAGCCATTTTCTACTAGCTAGAACATTTCAATCTATTTTACTTAATGAATTTTATGAATTTGCATTAAGAATTTATTTTTAATGTTGCTAATTTAAAGATATCAAAGCAATGAAATTCAAAGCATATATTTATTCTTAATTATGTAAAACCATTTTGAAATAGTGCATTTAAACTTAAGACAAGTGATTCAGTTCTTACGTTATTGCCTTTCAGAGTGTGCTTCTCTGATTCAAAATAATTTTCCAAACTCTTCATTAAAGTAATAATCTAATTGCAATCCAATTATCATTTTCTTAAATGGCTTTACTTACACTGTTGAAACATAAAGTTCTTAAATGATTAAGAAAATTAATTTGAATACTCAATAAGGAGCTTTAAAGGGGTTTGTGCTTTATTCCTATCTCAAAGACATAATGGTTGCAATTGTCTTTCTGTCGAAATGCAATTTAAAAAAAAATGAAAAATTTGTTAGCAATTAAATCTTTCATTTAAATTTAAGTTCTGTGTTTACGTAAGTTAGATGAAAAAAAAAGAAGTTTTGCTAAATCTTAGGGTATATGATAAAACAATCCAATATCATAGCAAGAGTTGCAAGTTTTTGCTTCCTCAAAAAAGAATTGCTTTAATTCATTTATTTTCTTTACGAAGTTAATATTTTTTTTAACCGGGGAATCTCTTAGATATATAGTATGTATAATGTATACTAGATGATTATTTACGTTATTAATAATATCTAATATCGTTATTAATAATATAACTAATTATATAATATCTTTTATTGAAATGTTCCCAAAAAAAAACTTATATAGATGTGTAAATATTATTAGAATAATTGTGATTTTTTTCAGTTTTTCTTGATTGATTTTATATATACTTGTAATAATTCATGGAGGATAATTTGTTTTGTTATTCCAAAATTTTTTTCACTCTTTTAGAGTTGTTTGGGGGGTTATTACTTGGTTAAATGTTGGCATTTATAAAATAGAGAAACACTTGAGCTAAAGTAATGAAATTGTTCGCATTGTATAAAGCTGGGGTTTGATTAATAATCGAATTTAAAATAAATTTATAAAACTGTCAGCTTGCTGTGCTAGTATTTAATATTCTTTCCTTGGGTTGGCATCAGTATTATTTTATTCTTAGTGCAATTCTTTTTTCAGCTTTAATTAGTTTATAATCGGCAGTGAAAAAAGTGATTTTTTTTTTTAGAAAACTAGCTGCGATAAAGTGTCTCATCCAAGAAAGTCACTATACACAAGAAAGAAATCGCTAAAACATAAAAAGTACCTAAGTGTAGAATAAAAAGATCCTTGAATTTCAATCTCCTTCTGATCATGAACTAAAAATATCTTTATAAGTGTATGGAGTAAATGTAAGTGATTTTCCTACCCGTAGAAAACTCATCTCAGTTGAACTCGGTGCTCGTTATCCTCGTAAAGAGGGCTAAATTCAAATTGGCTATGGCAAAAAGACTTGCTTGGGCAAAAATTGTACATAAACTATGCACTAGTATATGGAGCAAGGTGAGAAATATGAGTTTTCCTTCAATTGTTCAAATAAATTCAAGTTGTTCATTTTCCTGAAATTAAATTCATCGCATACTGACTAAAGATTCAGAACTGATTATAAATGTGGCTAAAACTCTCTTTATGAGAATATTTCCCAACAAATTACATGCACTAAGGTACTTTTTACCTTTCAGGTATAGTTTTCAAATAAAACAATGCTTAAAATTCCAAAAGATAGCAGCTTCGTGACCAAAATTTTGAGTGCAAAAAAAAAAAAAAAAAAATGTGTAAAAACAATTTCACGGCATGGAAACAGTCTAAATATGAGCCAAATGAAGACTATCTGAACCATTGTAAGGAAAAAAATTAAAGAAATAGAAATTCACAAACAGGAGGTGTCATACAGAAGCCCTCATTCAAATTTGGCAGCATGAAGATAAGAAACAAATTAGTTGCCAAAAACTTAAAAAAAGAAAATTCAAGACGGACAGAACCTTTATTAAAAAAGTATGAGGATGCCCCCTCAATATTAAATGTATCAGTATTTTTAAAGTAAAGTATTATTTTTCTGATATAAAAAGGATTTACTATAAATTTCACAATTATTCTAATAATTTTCACACCTCTGTATACTTCCCCATTTACAAGAAACAACCCTATACTTAAGAAAATAAAGAAAATAAAGTAAAAAAAAGTCCAAATATTTCATTGGAATGTAACTAAATTCAAATATATTCAAGAAAGGGGGAACAAATAGGCAAACACAGAATAAATTATCATGAAAAGTTTTATTCCAGAAATTATTTTTGCTAGTATCGCGTATGTGGGTTATCCCACTTGGTTGATAACAGCATCTAAATCAAGTCCATCTACTCGAAATTTTGCAGACACCAAAATACTGCAGCAGGATCGGAGTTCAGTTGACTCCTATCACATCCTATGTACATTGAAATATGTGATGGATTAGCTTCAATGTTGTTGCACTTCGTGAAAAGGTGATAGATTTTCTGTCCCGCCACATGACGTTGGGCACGCAGATAACCAGAACGCAACCTGGCAATAGTTCTCTGCTGGCATGCACTCTTAACCTCGCGTAATGCCGCGCCAGGGCGGTCACAGGCATACCAATCATGCAAAGAGGCACTTTTCTAGAGTCATTATTGATTATTTACTACGGTTTAAGGCTACATGCTTTATTTATCTATCCCTTAATCATTTTTGTATTTATCTGCCTATATAGGTGACAATATATAACTTTTCTTTGTTATTTACTTTAAAAACTATGTCAATTAAACGTGCAACCTGTATTTGTTTCGTATATTGTTATTTTGTTTCGTATATTGTCTTTTCCACTTCTAATTTTTCTAGAAGTGGTAATATTTTTTAGCAAGCAAGTTCATTGAATTATACAAACGTAACGCATTTTTTTATTTTCAAAAATATAAATTCAAAATGACCACCGCCTGAAATGCTTTGCAATACCAAAATGGGTTTGAGGTATTCTATAAGTCCTAAAATGGATAAATACTATAAAAATGTTTTCAGCTATTACATTTTATTTCTGATTTCGACTTTGCTCTTAAAATCTAATGATTAAAAGACAGAAATCATAAACAATCATTTAGATTGAGCAGAAATAGGAACAAAAACAAAGAATAAATTAGTTTTAAATAATCTACCTGAAACATAAGGAATGGAAGGCACAAAATTTGATTATTATATTTTGCGCAGCATTTTCCTTATTTGCAAAAAAAAAAAGTGAGCTACGCATAGTGAGGATTGATCACAATGAACCTTAAACCAAACGAAAAAAAAAATAGTTTTTCTATGTAAGGAGCGTATACTATTCCTAAACGCAGAATTTATTTTTACATTCGTTAATTGCATTAGAAGATTAGTTGGAAGAAACGTATAGATTTTGGGAAAAGTTCGTAATTTGAAAAACAAAAACAGCGAAAGAAAAAAAAAAGTTAAGTATAAAGTCATGAGATAACTTCGTTACCGGTAATTTGTTGATTTCTTTTAATATTTTTAAAAGGGAAGAAAATTTCGTGTATTATTTTATGTAAGAGAAATTATTTGAAAACAAATGAAGTTATTTTAGGCAAAAAAAAAACAAATCGTTATTTTGAGGGCATAAAGAAAGTTCAAAGAGATATGCATTTTAATAAATGCTTTAAGAATTTATTTTTAACTAGAGTACGTATTGTAATTTACAGCTATATTATTTACATAAATATGTGTACTCTTTACGAGTATACTCGTGAATAAATTGAACATGTTCTGCATTTTATTCGTTTTTTCAAATATTTTTAGACGATGTTTAGCTCTATCTACGGTAATGAATAACAAATCTAATACATTATATATATATATATATATATATATATATATATATATATATATATATATATATATATATATATATATATATATATATATATATATTAGGGTGGTCCTTTTTTATATGGGAATTTTTTTTTTTCGGAATTCAACAAGTGACGCCCCCTAGTTTTGTGACACTATAATGAAAAGTAACGTGTGAAAAGTTTGAACTCGATCGGTCAACAATAACACGTGCCCCTAGGCCGTTGAACTTTAACACTTTTGATAATTTTCCCACAAATCTTCAAGTTTTTACTTCAGACCCAGTACATCGTTTCTCCTAGGTTTGCAAAATATTTTTACAGTAAGGTAGCACTACTTTATACCATCTAAAGATTTTACTAAAGAATGAAATAATGCTTTAGAAAATTTCCTTAATCGTAATCTTTTCTCAATGTATCTCGATAGTATGCATTTTTTTTCGATACACTGCAAATAAACCTGCACAATTTGGAACACTTTGTTTCAGAAAAAGTGATCCTAATATGTGAATGTGCGCTATGAAGTGTTCTGAATAAACTCCGTCAGAAAGAAAGTATTCCGAATATGCTCTGGATACTGAACCTCGAGTGCCAATACACGAGTCCAGGCAGCAGATGGTTCGTCAACACATTTGAAAACATGTTTAGTCACATTTGGGCACACTTGTAAAATCATTGCTTTCTTTGCTGCAATGAGAATGGCTAGATGAAGATTGGTTCGTTGTATGTATACACTATTAAACTAAATGACGTTATTTTTACGGTAAATTTCGTTACATTTTTTCAATACCCTCAATCATAAACTTAATTGAAATAACTTTGTGCTATGAAATTGTGACGTATTTCATCACGTGTGCCAAATTCTGCGAAGCTACGCAGAAAGTATTAGTAAACAATGATGTCGATTTCAGAATTTTCATCTGTAGCTGTTTTGGTCTGCTTTGGAATAAATTAATGCAAGTTACTTATTTCTATTACTATTCATTACATTATGCTTAAACATTTGAAAATTGACTTAGCACTCGCAGATCGTTGAGCTCCATATTTTGTGTACATTATGGGTTAGCTTTTGGATATTAAGGACTTGTACATCTCTGAGCATTCACATTTTGTTCTAAATAAACTTTTATTCATCATACTGTTTAAGTTGTAGAATAATCTATATAACTAAATTTAAAAATTATACAATTGTAATCCAGATGTTTGACCATCGATTTTGCTTGGAACAAGGATCAATAACCTTTATTGTTATTTGTTACATTTTATAATTTTATGAAATTTGAATCTCACAATTTAAATTTAACACAAATGCATAGTAAAGCAAAAAAAAAAGGATGTTTGAATTTCTACTCTGAGCTCTAAATATATGCAAAAAGTTATATCAGCTATCTTGATCTGATTTCTGAAACTACTAAAGCTTATATAGGCTTGTATAAATGTATGTGTGTCTCAGTACATATATCGGGCCTGGAATTGTTCAAAAATAGGACTAGGAAACAAAAGGTTTAAAACCACTGGTTTAGAAGATAATTCTGAAAAATTTACACTTTTTTTGCCTTATTTAAATCAATTTTTTAATTTGCTGTTCAACACGTTAATAAAAAATTTTTATGTTTTGAAAATTGACCATGTCCTATTTAAGAAAAATATACAACTTGATGAACTAAAATTAAATAACATATGATGAAAATTTTGACGAAAAACGTGTAATTATTGGATAAGTAAAAAGTTCATTCTGTTGCAGATATTAAAGAAATATTTCAATATTATACATATATTTCACGCAAACTATTTAACACTACAAAAGAGAGGCTCAGGGGGGCACAGACTGGAATTTGCTTTAATAACGCAATTTTTGGCCATATTTTTAAGGTTCGGAAAAAAGGTGTAGGGATACCTTCCCGAGATATTTGTTGAAGCTGATGTTTTGAAAATAACGTTTAAACTGTCTTTGGGTGATGTAAAGGTGAAAAAACGAGGAGAGGGGGGGTCTGGAAAAATGAATTAAACTGGAGTTTTAAAATTGCAATTTTAAATTGGTCTTTAGTAAACTATAAGGGTAAGAGTTTCCATGAATGATCCCCTCCGAAAACGATTCAGAGGTGAAGAATTAAGAACATTTTTAGGGGACTTAAGGGGCTATCCAACCTCAATGTTTCAAAATTTAATTTTGAAAGTATAGTTTTAAGCTGATCTTGAAGACGTTAGAGGAAGGAGACTCGGATAATTTCGCCATAAATTAAAAAAAAAATGTTATCTTAAAAACATTTCAGCTATATTTGATGATAAAAAGGAAGAGAGGATGGGGTGGGGGTCTAATCCTAGAAAAATATTATCCAGTTATCCAAGAGAATTTAGTGTTAAAGGGGACATATATTATTTGTGTTCAACTGATTAAGTTTATAAATGAAAAAAATAGCTTTTATAAATTAAATTTTTATGGAATTTTACAATAAAATCGACTTGCATGTAAAAACGAGGATTATGCACTACAACTGTCCAGCAATGTGATGTCAATTTTAAAATGTGTACATGTGTCTAATAAATTAATATAAAAAATATTGAGTTAAATATCTGTTAAGTAGTAAAACTGCAAACGATTTCTGCAGATGCGTTTCAAGATTTCCTTTCATTGAAAAGAATTGAACTTACTTCTGTTCAAGCTCGAGTTATGAAAGACTTTTTCCTGACGTCATTTGTATTTAAATTTCCAGACATTTGAAACTGAAATTCATTTCTTTCGTGTTTTGAAAAGCTTTGAAACAATGAACCTACCACACTAAATTTAATTAAACGTTCGACTGAAACAAAATAAGTCAAAATTGACCAACACTCAATCAATTAAACTTTTGCCCAAAGACGATGAGGATTCCGCAATTTAACTTTCAGCAATGTGATGTAAATTTTAAAATGTGTATTTATGTCAATTAGGTTAATTTTAAAAATATTTTGTTTTACGACAAGATGTGTTTAGTAAACTGCAAAATAGGAGTTCAGAGGTTCTAAGTGCATCAGTTTAAAATGTAAATTAAACGCGTGTTTTAATTTTTAGCTGCGTTAGGGAACTTATTTCTTCCTTGAGACAATTTAACTTTTTAAACAGCACTCTGTATTTCAAAGTATAATTAAGCAAGTTTGACCACGAATTTCTGAGAACTCGTGTTTTTATTTAACGAAAATCGAACTATTGAAAAAATTCAAGTACAAATGAAACTTTTTAAGTTGAAGTGGCCCATTCAACTCCAACATAATTCGTTTCGAATAAGATTGTATCTACCAATAACACAGCCAAAAATTTGCATTGCTTCATCCAGTTGAAATTTCTCACTACGCTACTGGTAGATAGCATCCCATCACATTGAACACAATCGAGTTGAATGTGCCATTAATAAAAAGCAAGTTACGTTCAATAACTTTTGATCAACCTAATAATCGGATTTTGACAACATTTTATTCCAGAAGTAATTTTTCCAAAAAATCATACTGAAATAACAACTTAGAAACAGTACCTAGTGAAATATTTGTCGCTCAATTTTTCACCAAGTGGGCGTCCATTTATAACATCATTTAAGGGGCACATTCAATCTAACATAATTGATGATTCAATTCGAACGAATTCTATCAACCAAAAGTGAAACCAGAAATTTCCTTCACTCCACCCAGAAGAAAACATCTCGCTACGTGACTGGTAGATAGAATTCAATCAAATCGAACATAATCGAGAAAAATATGCTTCTTAGTCGTCATTGAAAACTAAACCGATTTGGCTCAAAAAAAAGAAGAAATGTAAACGCTACTTTTGGAATCTCTGGGCACCCCAAAAACAGAGATGCACAACCAGACTAAACTCAGTGTTCATACAAAATTTTAACTTATTACGGTATACAGTTCTTCAATTATGCGAGGTACGTTAAATCAAGCGGTGAATTCGTGCTTGGTCTTGCTGGAACGCCGTTACTTTTCAAGAAAAATAATTCCGCTTCCACACAAAACTGGCCAAAAATCGTTATTCAATCATTTATCATTGGGGTTTCTGGTACTGGAACATTTGCGAATTCACCTCTGATACATATGTACTTACTGACGTCACGAGAAAACTCGTGATAATGAACTCAGTAATTATAAAAAATGGGTATTTTCATTGCCCGTACATTCATATGCCCTTGTAGACGGGATGAAAACACTGAACATACATCTGGAAGTGAGTTAAATGGAATTTTTTGGCCTAATTCAAATGAAATTGGTTTGCTCAAGTAAGAAAAAAACTAAATGCTAACTAATTGGTAATTCCATCTTTGCAGTGAAGTTTCACAGAAATGATTAGTTATTAAAGAATTTCATTGCATTTTAATGGTATAAAAGAACACTACTTTCTTTAATGTTCACTGATCATAAACCGAACAGTAAACTGCTGAGTAGCTAAGTAGTAGGAACGTAAACAAATTAAATTTATCGACAGTAATAAAAAAAAGTTTTTGTTCTTAAAGAATTATTTTTTTAAATTAATTTATATAACAATTTGTTTTTGGCACATTTTTGTTTACTTTGTACATTATTGATTGGCTTTGAAAACTTACTTATGGAAATTTATATTTAAAATTTAGTTGTCATTTCTGTAGTAAATATGATTTTGTACAACAATTTCCTGCTACTTTTTTTGCTCGTTTGTCATTTTGCTGTGAATTATTCAATTGGTTTTGAGATGCCATTAGATTTTAAACTTTTATACTAATAATGCAGATTAATAACCATATTCACTCAAAGCCTAAACCCATCTTCAAGCCTGCAGTCTCAACAAAAATGAATTTAATGAGTATTTTTTCTTTTCATAAGCTTCTTTTATGCTTGGATAGCACACATTCCTGGTGGATATTAGCGATCAGTAATTGTTCCAAAACATATCCTAAACACTGTACTAAAACGTGTGCCACAAAATGTTTAGCGCAAGTATTAAAAAACCATTCTTTTACACTATCCATGAAATATATAAAAAGTGCGCTAAAAAGGATATACATGTTCCGAACAGTGTTTCTAGAAGTGTTTTGAAAATTGACCGGAAAGAGTGTTCTAAAAAAAGGGGACAAGTGCACGTGTTCAAAAAGTATTATGACATGTGTTCACAAAACGGTTCTAATAACTATTGCAAAAATAGTGTTCTTAAAAAGGAGACAAGTGTACGTGTGCAAATAGTGTTCAAAAAGTGTTTGATTATTTGCAGTGTAGTGTTGGACGGTCTTAAAATAAATTGCTTTGTGACCCATATTTTGTAAATTAGTTGTGAAATTCTTCGATTAATTGTGCTCCTCTTTCAGTTGTATCATTCACAATTTTCAGTATTTTAACAATCTCTCTTCCCTTTAAATAGCTTCCGTCATTTTGCGGTAAATCAGGATCAAATAGGAAAAATTTTTTTAGTATTTGTAACTTATCTTTTTAGTATTTGTAACTTATCCAAGCAGTTTTATTGACTCCTAACTGATTCTATAAAGGGGAAGATCTTTATTAAGAAAGTATTCCAAATCATCTATTGTTATCTGAAATTTGTTAAACCGTCCTCAGATAAGTTTTCCTTATTACAAGCATTTTTTGGACTAGTCTTTTCCTGTCTTCAAAATTCCTTCATATATTACCGACAAAGCTACTAGTATATCCCCTAAATACCATAAGTGATGTATGAAATTTCCAATCACTGCTTCTGCTGCATGTTTCTCGTCATTTTGCGCGCTGCTAGTTTTTCAGACATATTATATTATTCAAAGGAGCCTCGATTGGGTTGATGCGAAAAACCATATCTTCATACAGCATTTAATTGTAAAACAGCTTTGTAAAACAGCATTGAAGGGCTTTCTTTTATGTACGGTCAATTTAAATTGTTTCCTAAATATTAAAAAAAATAAACAAAAATTTCTTTTTGTTTATTTTTTTTAATATTTAGGAAACAATTTAAATTGACCGTACATAAAAGAAACCCATCTAACCCATGTGGCTCAGGGATAAGCTCCAGGTTGCCGAAAACATATCCCTGTAGGAGGAAATTCACCAGGAAATATTATTACAAGTTAAGAGAATTATCTGTAATCTTTCTGAATTCCGCTTTTTATGAACAATAATATGTCATCAACTTCGTCTTTTAGAATTTAAGTGGTATGTGTACTTGATTGAAATGATATAAATTCTGACTGATGGAAATCTTTCCACAAATTTTTAAAGCGCTTAATTAATTGAATATCTGACCTAGAACTAAGAAAAGCAAAAACTTCTTTAAGGACACACTCTGCAGTACGATTTCAAGTGCATGATGATGGCAATCCAAAGGTAATATATCACCGTTCAGTTTTTGCTCTAAAAAATTGCATGCACAAGTTATACCGTTGGTATTGCAAGGCGTTGTACCAAACACTACAGCTAGAACAGTTAACAATAAAGAGCTATCATCTAAGATAACATATACAACTGAAGAAATATCTAGGGTATTCCGAGTAGCTGTTCAATATTAGGACCAGAAGCTATCACGGTAATCCTGTCGGCGTTCTTTATCCAGTTACAACCGGATGTAGTTTTGTATCCCAGTGAATAACTACAAAATCTAAATTCAAATTCATGAAATTTAATTTTACATCCCGAAGATTTTCATTTTGCTCTCTTAAGGAATGTGCGATTGATCACTAGGTCATTTGGATTTAAATTTACTGCATCTACATAGGCTGTAAATACATGAACAACATCTTTATCCCTAATATGGCATTTGTCTAACAGTAATGAAAGGCGAGCAGATATCAATAGTTGTCAAGCTTTTCTGCATAGTGGTAGACTAGCTGTAGAAAACAAAAGTTCAACAGGTTAGGATAGATACCCATTTCGGTTTCTAAATCTTGTGAATCGCAAGAATTTGATGATAATAAATGACTATGTACTGAAATAGAAGGAAATTAAATTAAAATATAGATTTCTACATTGTTCCGATCTGTTTTTTTTTTAATTTATTTTTTTAGGTATGGAAAATACAGTATATTTTTATGTGAGAAGTAATCGAGCATTTTTCGAAATTTATATTTTAAAAATTAAAAATTGCATAAGCATTTAGGTATGTTTATAACTAAAGAACAGCGAATTAAAATATAATTGCAATTACTTATATTTATTGCATTGAAACCTTGCGACTCGATTTGCGACACCTATTACATACACAGGGAATTTTGTAAATCAACACCCTGAAAGCCTGTAGGAGGCAATTTGCTGTTGTCAAAGATCATTCATGAATGACCTAGGCCATTTATTAACGGCCTATAGAATTCCTTGTGACCATCTTGAAGAGAAGAAACGTTCCCCTGCCGCTTGGTTGGAACAAACGCAGAAGAGCGAGACACTTGACCCAAAGCCATTGGTGTACATTTCATTCTCTGTAACATGTTAAATTTTACAGAATGAAAGTGTGAGAATGGTCGTTCTGGAAGTAGCAGCACCTATTGAGGTTCAAAATTACTTTAAATATAAAATATTAGAATTATTTTACATAAAAATGAGAAAATCCGCAATTTTTTCTTCGAAACTCAAAGAAGCGGACCCTAGGGGCACGTGTTAATATTCATAGATTGACTTGAAATTTTGCAAGGATCATTTATTTGTACAATGGAACAAATTGAGGGGGCGTCACGTAAAATATCTGCAACTTCAAAAATAAGGACCACCCTAATGTGTATATATATATATATATATATATATATATATATATATATATATATATATATATATATATATATATATATATATATATATATATATATATATATATATATATATATATATATATATATATATATATATACTGGTATGCAAAAATTAAGGACGAGACGGTTTTTTCAATATAACTTTGTACAAAAGCTTTCCAAAGCAACACATTTAATACCGTAATATCCCCAATACGTAAGGACATGTGCAATGTAAGCAACACTTACTAAAAGAGAAATCAGAGGGATAAAAAGAAGCTTTATTGAAAAAGTAGCATGGAGCGCAATGCGACTGAAGGCCGAAACATCCTTGTGATGGGTGTCCAGCAAGAAACATCCGGTTTTTAGTAGGGGATATGATCTCCCCCGACTGCTAGGCAGGTTTCACAGCGTCTGCCCATGCTGAGAATGAGGGTGCCAATGAGTTGTTGAGGCATGTCTGCCCATTCGTCTTGCAGCGCCATTCGAAGCTCCCGAATCGTTACTGGTGGTAAGGTACGAACTACCAAGCGTCTGCCTAGAAAATCCCATACATGCTCGATGGGATTGAGATCCGGAGATCGTGCCGGCCAATCCATACGTTCAATATCCTCACTCTCTAAGAGCTGTTCGGCAGCTACTGTGCGATGACATGGTGCATTGTCGTCCATGAAAAGGAACTGCGGACCGATAGCGCCTCTAAAAAAACGCACATATGGAAGAAGAATCTCGTTACAATAACGGGCCCCGTTGACTGAACCTGCGTTGAAGATGTGAAGGTCTGTACGACTACCAAGCATGATGCCTCCCCAAACGAGAACACCGCGACCTCATACCTGTCCCTTTCAATGATGTTCGAGGGATGATTGCGGCTTTCCCGTTCTCTCCAGATGAGTATGCGATGAGAATCGCTACTCAGACTGAATCTGCTCTCATCTGTAAAGAGTACTCGTCCTCATTCATTATCTCTCCAATTCCGGTGTTCCCGGCACCACAGAGAACGCCTTCTGCGATGGGCAGGCGTTAGAGGTACACACCGTATAGGGCGTCGTGCAAACAGAATACCACCGTGCAGTCTTCTGGCCACGGTAAAGCGCGATATCGGTCGTCCAGTCGCCTGTGTCGTGTGTCTAGCGATTTCTCCCGCTGTCTGCCGCCTGTTTCTTCTGGCCTGTAAGACAATATACCGGTCATCTGCGGGTGTGGTTCCTCGTGGACGACCACTACTGAACCCCCGGATAGCTGTTCCTGTAGTTTGAAATTGTCTCCAAAGTCGTGAAACGATGCAGTGAGCAATTCCGAACTCTGCAGCCACACTTGTCACACTGCGGCCTTCCTCCAACTTCCCAATGATTCGACCTCGGGTAAAAGCATCCAGATGTCGTCTAACAGATTGATTATTCGCCATTTCTCGCTGAGGCAGCAACTCGGTGTGATTTTAGCTGCTATACGGCGTGCAATCTCTTTGCCAGAATTCCTATTCAGAGTCACAACTGATTACAACTGCATTTATACCGAGGACTGCATACTAAGTGCCTTGCCTCCATTATTTTATATACCGATAGATGGCAGCACCATCACCGGATCGAACAGTTAATGAGAATTTAGAACTAGTCCAGGAGCTAATAGCTACCTGTTGCTAGCACCCCAAGAGGTATCGTTTCTTTTGGAGGACATTGAGACCACGAGCATATTTAACGTCTCCCAGTCCCCTTTAATGACGACGGTGGGTCCTCGACCATCGAGGTTCGAACTCAGGACCCTCCGGCCCTGAATCCGACACTCTACGGATCGGACTACCACGGTCCCCTTTTTGCCAGAAATACTGATCTTACACCGACAACATGCTTTTTACTACTCAGACACTTCCCCATTACGTCTGCCTGCATATCTGCGCATGTGCTACAGTACATCACCTTACTTAATCTCCTGATTGGTCTTTCTGTCCGCTCTGCCTCTTCGTTCAGCTGATATGCTAATTTTTTGACTTCGTCCTTAATTTTTGCATACTAGTGTATATATATATATATATATATATATATATATATATATATATATACGCATATGCAAAAAAATATACAGGGGGTGCCCACTTAAGTCCCTTCAAATCCTCCTAACTTCGGAGTGGCTGCTGCTATATTCATAAAAGCGGCGTCTATGTAACTACGCGCTACTGAATAAAATCATTCATGGCGCTACCCATAGGAAAGCTGCTGAAGTACAATTCCTATCTCGAAAACGGTTTAAGATATGGGAAAACAAGATTTACAAATCTGTAGCACTTCATCGATTTAGTATAGAAAGATACCTTGTTGACATCCATGCAAATAATGGAACGGCTATAGCGACAGAGGAAAATGTCTTGGATTCGCGTTCCTGTGACGTCATGAAGTCTGAACGAAAAAATAAATAATCTTCCGGGTAAAACATTGACGAAATTTTTTTAAATAAAAGTATATTGTTACACCTTGCTGTTATGTATAACCTCCTGCTTAAACGAAGTTGTCACCACATCAACACAAAATGGTTTATTGCTCTAAAAGTTTTGAAAAGAGAGGTAGGAATTGTACTGTGATAATTTCAGATTTTTTCAAAACTTTTTACTTTAAGTTGTCCTAGTAAAACATATCATGTTCACATAAGTCCCTTTTCTTCCACATGTATTTAATAAACGTTGTTGATTGCACGAAACGCTGAAAAGACAATATAATATATACGGTTGTTATGACAAGATATTTTATGCTTTATAAATTTTATTGCTACTGCGAAAATGACTTTTTTTTATAACCGGAAGATTATTGATGACCTATTCAATAGTCATTCAGGAATGAAACTTAGAAAAAATTGAAATAAAAGTAGCCCGCAAAGTTTCCATCAGCGTATATCTGAATGATTTCTAGATAAATATTTAAGGTAATAAAAACCGTATATTAACTCATAAATTGACATAATGAAGGAAATATTTTCTTAGTTGCTATCCTTTATAAGAAAACGAAATTATGAGTAAAGCAATAAACTTTTTTTAATGCAAAAGTTCATTGGCAAAGCGAGTAATGAGGTTAAGTTGAGAGGTAATTTTATGTCTTTGCGTTTTAAGAGCGCATGAATAATTAATAACATTTATAACAAGAATTAATAAACTGCATTAATATTGAATATCTCATGAAAAGTCCCATTATGTTCTTAAAATATTTCAAGACGATGTTAATTTAGTTTAGGGTACACTGTTATTGGAAAACGTGATTAATCGCAGTTTTGTATTCAATCAAAACATGTCACTCTGAGTAAAAATTAGTTTAGCTTATATAGATTGGCTCTACTGACTTAAAAAAAATGTTTTACGCGTGTGCCAAATGTGCAAACAAGTGAAAAAAAATCTCACAGCAGTTTTTAGCTAAGAATGTTAATTGTCACTTGGTGACTAGATTAATTACGAGTTGAGCGAAAACAGAAAAAAAAAAATAAATAACGGCATGTTTTTTTTCTTATGCACATACGTGCATGTTCATCGTACGTGCATGATGTTTCTTTGTGTTTTAAATTGTGATGTATGTTTCAATTTTTTTTCTACTATGGATTACTTTACTTATTTAGCGGATTGTACTAAATTTTAATTGAACTTCACCGTGCTATTTAAAATATTATTAAGAGACAAAGTAAAATATGTTATCTTAGTTGTCAAGTAACTTTGACCAAACACGGTGGTAAATACCCAGATTGCCTAACAAGATCAGAATATGGGTGACTTGAAAAGTTTATAATAGCCTTAAATTTATTAAATAACCAACACACATTTACTTCAAATTCTAGCCATTTTTTAAAAATCAACATGAGCCTCCTGCAAGGCATTTTTTTGTTGCAATTTCATGATTACATTGTTTGAAAGTATTTTGTTTCATGGGAATTAAAAATAAATTAAGAAAAGCCTATACGCATCTTGGAAACGCATAAAAATAACTTTACAAAACAATAAATCTAAGACATACGTAAATCTAAACATACCGTAAACACGGGCTACTTTGGCACACATTTCGGAACTTTTCGGATATTTTCTCTAAAATGTTGTAACTATTCATAAATTCAAGACGTGGTAACCTTTTTTACACATCTGGAGTTCTCTTAATTCAGTTTTTGATTAATGACCACTTTATTTCAGAGTATTTTTACCATTGTTACACTGTAAAAAAAATCCGAAATGTTACTGAATATTTCCATGTAGCGTTACGGAATTTCTATGGTTTTTATCCACTTCCTGGAAAAATCAAGTATCCTTATCAAAAAGTTTCCCGAATTGCTACAAGTCGCACGAATGCAGACTTCTTACTGTTGCAAAAAATATGTTTCGCTCCCAGTTCAAAGATTAACTAAGTGTATTTATAAAGTGCACCCACTACAGTTCGATTGCGGTCCGTCCAGACTGATAAGGCGGATAAAGGGCGCAAATCAGTCTATGGACAACGTAGCTTAGCAAGAATTGCAGGCGAGTAAAATTATTGATACTTACTTGCAATTCTTTCTTAGCTGTGGCCGTGTTTGTAATACTGCTTTTGGAGCTTTTTTCGGAACGCAGTATAGTGCCAATCTATTATGGTATGCCCACCTAAGTTTACTCTAAGATTCCAGAGACACGATTGTTGACTTTAAACGGTACGAGTTCTGAATATTTTAGGAAGCTTCCAGGATAATTTCAGTACGGTCACTGAATTTTAGCGGAAAACGTTCCTGGTTTTTGTAAGAAATGATACTGGAAAAAGTTGGACACATCAGCTGCCCATTATTTTCCAGGAACATTTCTGAATCGTTTTTACAGTGTAATTAGTTTTTCATTTGGGACAATGTTACCGTTGCGATTAGGATACTTTGGCAGTAGGTTACTTTCGTCTAATTCAGCAATCAAAACTGCTTTTTAAGGTCACTTAGTGCAATGCCTGACGTTTGTCAAAATCTACTCGATTTGCGATTGGTAGCCACATCATCATTCGCAGCGGGGTCAAAGAAATTCAATCTATAAATAGTATTAGCTGCCTTTTTGCATGCATAAATAGTGTTTATATTTATTGATTTTTTTTTTTTTTTGCTTTGCTTTATTGATTATGAATATTTTTAGCTGATGAATTTTAACTAAGTGATACTTTAATTCATTGACTTTTGTACATAATTTATTTCAAATTCGATGTTTCAAGATATCATTTCATTCTTTAACTTGAAACGCTTCGTTACGGTGGTTTTGAATGATTTTTAGTGTATTTAAATTAGATGATTTTATCTTTGGAGAGAGCTTTGATGGGCAGTTGTCGTCATTGTATCTGGGTTTTTTATTGCTTCATGGAATATTCTAGGAGCTCGTGAACTTGAGTGTGCATATTTTAATTAAAAAACTAAAATCTTCCTTTGTATTTCGCACTGAAAAGGGATATTTTCATTTGCTCAAAGATCGCTTTTTGTAAAAAAAAAAAAAAAAACTTTAAAGCACGAGCACAACCGTGCGGGTACAGCGAGTTTTTTTTTTTTTTTAAACCAAAAGATACGTTTTTTTCACTTATTTTAATATTATTTAACTTTCTAAAAATGTGATTAAGTATTTTACTTCTGAAGAAGTATTTTGTGAACTTTTCTGAACAAAAATTAAGTATTTTCAGTTAATACATAATTCAGTTGCATTCCGCTTAACTTCAAAATTTCTCTCTAATTCGGAGCAATTCCTATCTCTTCTTGTTGGAGTAATAAACTAACCGAACTCCAATTATCTCCGTCTTAAATTGCTTTTCTTGTCTTGTTACTAATAAAATTTTCCTCTGCTTGCGAAACTTAAACTGAATAGGCGAAGTAAAAGTGTCAAGGATTATACACCTTATTCGAAGCTAAAGAGATTGTTATTGCAATTAGTGATGGATGATACAAAAGAGTGAATAAACTTAAACACGATTACTAAAGTTTCCTTTAAATCAAAATGCGGAAAGTATGTTACTTTGTTTGGCTTTAAACGCAAAAATATTTTTTGTATAACCAATATGATTAATAATGCATACATAGCAGATAAATAAATTAATGTCGATAAAGCATATTGTGGGCTCTTAGGGCTTAGAGCTTAAGTGCTTTACAGCTTAAAGTGGATTGATCATTTTTTTTTAATTCAAGTCAAATGCATCCATTGTTTTCACGAGTATTTTTTGAGTAAGCGATGTTGCATTAAGTTTTCTAGAAACTGGTATTCAAAATATTGCAGTAGCAACAAGAAGAAAAAAGGAATTGCTCAAATCTGAAATATTCCTTCAAACTTGAAACGCATTCAAGAGCGGCAGTAGGAGGTGAATTATCTCAAATTTCCTGTATATTTACTCGCAGATCATAGGACTCGTTAATGTCTAACTGAAATTGCAAGGTTAACGAAGAACACACAGTTATAAAAACATAGTCCTATAAAATGGATTTCCATCAAGTCAGCAGTAGCATAAATCTTCTGATTGATGCAAATTTTACATAATCAATAATTTCTTTCACATCTTATGAAAAAACGTCGAATATTCCGTGATTACTGTGCATGAAATCAACAGAAGTGTTATGGAATTACATTCTAAGCAGAAGCTAAGTAACCAACTTTTTTTTTAAATTTTTGTAAAGTTTTCATTTGTTGGCACTCTGCAATTTTTCAATTTTCAACGTGACGCTTCACATTCATCTGACCTGTCAGTCGTTCCTTAAATATCCAGATATGCTTCCACAAGAAGTGGATTTTCCACCTAAAATACATTTCGATTGCATTTTAAAGAATTTTTAGAAATTATTTATTTATTTTTTTTAAATTTAAACTTAGTATTCAAAGCACACTTAGATTATATTTGGGACACTTAATTGATATTTATTTTTACACTGCTCAAAAAATCCTTTTTTTACGCTGTGTAAGGGGAGCAAATAAATATATTGAAGGAGCCGTCATTCGATAACCTTGGATAATGTATCAGCAAATAAAATGTGCCAACAAAATATAGTGCGTAAAAAAAGAAACAAAAAACTTTGTATGGTAACTTTAATTACTTGGAACAATAAAAAAAAAGAAATTATGTTGTAGGTAAACAATATGATTACTTGTCAATGACAGAAACGTGCTGTTTATTTTATGCGTTTACAGATATTTTAGGCGATGTGCACTCAATCCCCCATCCCCCACCCCACATTGCTCAGACAGCACACCTATGATCCGTGAAAGCAACGATATTATTGTTACGATCTTTAGAACATTGTTCTACTCTTGAATTCTTGGAGAGTAAAAATAAGCCTTGTCTCTGTGGCAATGTTTTTACTTTCTTCTATATCTAATGTATAGAAAAACGTATTGGATTTGTGCAAATTTTCGAATTTCGAATTTTGACGGATTCGAACTTTTTGAGGTGTGCTGAGTCCATTTCAACCATTTTCGGAAAATATCTGTCTGTCTGTGTGTGTCCGTGTGTGTGTCACGTATGTTTGTGATCAATTTTTTGTGTCCACTCTACAGCAAAAACTACCGCATGAAATGGAACGAAATTTGGTGCACATATGTGCCCTTATATGAACTTGTGCCCATTGGTTTTTGGCTCGAATTCCTCCAAGGGGGGAGGGTGGAGCAATAGGACATTTCTTGAGTTATTCGTGCTTGCTATTAGTGTATTCAACTTTAAGTTCAATTAAAAAAATCGTTTCTCAAAGTACAAACTGGAATTAGTTTCATTTGCATCGAGAAGTAATTAGTTTAAAAAAAAGAAAGAAAAAAGGACCCGTGTTCCATAAGCAATTGAAAGTTCTAGAAATCCATTATAAAAAGAACAAATATTGTTTGGGCTGATAATTTCCCTTTAAATATGATGAAAGAAAGCTTAATATTACCAGGAAGAAAGATCATGGTTTTATGAAATTTTTGTCGTTTAGAAAAGAGTGGGGAATTTAACGTTTGGAATTTTAACAAAATTTACAAAACACAGAGGCAAATTTTAAAGTAAATGTACTTCTAAATTTTAAGAATTCATTTTCAAGTAATTTGTTTCTAATCATCTTAAAGTTTTATTTAGTGTTTTTTTTTTTTTTTTTTTTTGTGAAAGAAAGGAAATTTTTGTATTAAACAATGGAAACAAAGGAAAACATCAAAGTTTGAACTAATTCCTCTTAAAGGAATCTTTAAAAACTGAATTAAGGCTATAATCATGTAAAAATAGGAGCATACTTATAAATTTGAGACACGTGCGCTGCTCTTTGTACTTCCATTGACCCTCCAAAAATCTTTTGAGAAATCGTTCGATTCGACGATAAATTTCTCGCTTTTTTCTTTTTCCTTTCTAAATTTCTCCCTTTTTCTTTTTCTTAAATTTTCTCTCTTCTGCGCATTTTAATAAATTCAACATCAAAAGATATTTATCATTAAATTTCCTTCTTTTTCAGTTTAAGTGTTCGCCAAAGCATGCTATGTTTGTATAAATAAAAAAAATCAACAAGAGGCCTGTAGGAGAAATGTGAATCATTTATAACTTATGGTGAAATAGGAAGATTTTTCTATTGTACCGTAGAAAAGCCCATTACTCTGACAACTTATGTTCCTCATACACACTGCTTTAAATTGATAAATGTGTTCATAGATGTACCGAATTATTGTATAAGGGAAACAGGTAAATACAATTTATTTCGCTTTCTTTTGCTTAGTGAAGTAGCCTTCGTATGCACTACCTTAAATTGTTTTGAAAAAACTTTGCGTGACTGGTATGAAGAGGTATATACAGGGTGTTCCGTTTTAACTGCAAAACCTTTATTTTCGCAACCGTTAGTCCTAGCGGTATACTTCCAGTTGGAAAATGTTCAAAATCAGATGCAGAGTTAAGATGTTGAAAGTTTGAAGCAAAAACTGAAATTGAGTCAGAAAACTCAAGGAGATGGTTCAGTTTATAGTTTTAAGGGCCCATACTCTCATACCTAACATGAGATTGAAACTTACTGCTCTTGGTTACTTACTGCTCTGACAGGTTGTCAAAGTAAGAAAAACAAGGTATTTATATTTTTTATTCCTATTCAAAAATGAATGCAAATGTTATGCCGTGATACGCAAAAACATAATGCAAAACCTCGACTAATTTGAAAAATCACTCTATGCACACATGTAATTTCAAACAATTAATAACCACTATATTTCCCCCCAAAAGGTGTTATTGACGGCGAGTGAAAAGTGGTGTAAGTCACAAAGCACCGCGTTTCACATCTCGGTGAGCATTGGTCGTACTAATTTCAAACTTTTTGTGTTGGAATTATTTTTCAATGGAGACTATTTCCCTAAAGATAAGTTAGGGGGCCTGGGGCCAGAATAAAAAGTTAAATTTTGTATTTTCTGACTCATTTTTTTTTGTTTCAAACTTTCAATATCTTAACCCTGTATCTGGTTTTGAACATTTTTGCAATTGGAAGTATATATCTAGGACTAACGTTTGCGAAAATAAAGGCCTTGTAGGTTAAAACGAAACACCCTGTAGAGACTGGTTTTGTAGAGTTTTCTTTAGAGAGAGAAAACTCATTCTTTCTTTGCTTGTACCAGTACTGGACATCAAAGCTATTTTTTTTTACATTATACAATTTTGAAATATGTACCTGTGTGCGTATACTATTTCTATTTATAATAAAGTATTGTTGCGGTAAAAAATTACTAACCGCTCCATTCCTCTTAATTACACGCATTAGAAAAATGTATATGCAAAAAGGATTGTAAATTGCAAATTAGAGAGTATTTGAGTTATGTTGTCCGTTTGGGCACGAAGAGTTTTTTTTTTTTTTTAAATCCTCAGTTCAGAAATTGTGTTTCATATTGCAATATATGCAATCCAATCGAATCGCAGTCCATATCGCAACTTGTGAACAAAATTCGAAACAGAACCATCAAATGCAAAACAAAAGGAATCAGAGTATGAGGTAGTGAGAAGTAAAGGGATCTAAGTGAACGTTTTCATGTTTTGAATAAAACGCATTGAAAGATAAGGACCTTAGTAGGCCTTTCTAAATCATGCTGTATAAAAGCATCTATCAGGTTTACTAGTACCATTTCTTGCCTCAATACAGATGAGAAGTTCACCTACATTTGTACTGGTTACCGCCAAATTTTTAGTTTTGCCATTTACATTCCTTCGCTTTTCACTGCACATATATTGTTGGAGAAAAGGAGGTTTATCACAAGGAGCTTATTACGGTCCTTTAACCCTCTTGTTCTAAGTGCTTTTTTGAAGTCCATTGCAGAATTAACGATGTTTGAAAGCACGATAAATAACTGTACTAGAAGCTAAAAAAAATAATTACATTATTCTATTTGATTAAGAAAATTTTATCCCATTTACTCTTTTCCGAAAACTATATAATTATGTCTTTCAAGTAGTTTGTTAATAGTATTTTCGTGCAAATTTAAGAAAACCTTTAAAACAGCTTTCCTTCAGCTGTCTAACAGCAAAATTAAGAAGAATTCAGTAGTAATGTTAAGAAATTTTATTTAATGCTTTGCAAATTAACAGCTCATGAAACCGTAGTTAAAAGTAAATGTTTCCTACACAATCTTTTAAACTTGGAAGAAATTTATTTGATAGATACCTTCTTCCTATGCTAATAGCATCTGATTCATATTGTTATTTTTCTGCTTTATTTTTTGCTTTTTACAACTTCAAAACACGATCGAAAAACTGCATCCAATTTTCACCTACCTTCCAGTTCAACGTAAAGATCAAAGAAATTCTATCTTTCTTAATATCATCAGGCAAAAGTAATGCGACAAGCTTGTTTAAATTATTAATGCCTATTATTTGTGTTTCGTTTTCTATATTTTTGTTTTTTTCAAAAGCAGAAGAATGAAAATCGTTTTATTCCAACCTTTTCTGTATTACATAAAAGTAAGAAAGTGAACTGCATTTATTCATGAGGCTAATATTTATGTACTGGTATACCAGCGGTGATGTACTTTTTTTAAATTGCTTTTCCGCTTATGCTTGGCATAAGATAATACAATTTAAGGAGAAGAAATTGTTTTGCTTTTATGCGAATCTTGCGTAAATATTTATTTTCTGCATTACATTAATATGAATCTTCCACTATTTGAAAAACATTTTTTTATAATTCCAAGAAAAGGTTTCGATGACAAACATGACTTTTGCATGAAGAAACCAATCACAATTCGTTTTATGAGGGTTTGAGAAAAATATGTTACTAAAAAGAAGATTGAAGATTGTCTGTCTATGGTATGAAAATGGTGAAATATTTAGTAAGTTTCTTTGGTTTTGAAGAAGTTTATTATTTGATCTGTGTAAATCAATAACTAAACGGCTGTTCTTACTAAAAATAAATTACTTTGGTAGAGTAATACATGAAAGTTTTTACTTAATATATCAACGATTTTTTAAATTAAAATTCAAAATTTCATGTTGAGAGAAATTTTTTTCAATTTGTTTCCAATATTTGCTTTTCCTATTTTTTAAAAATAGTTAAAAAAATGGACAAAAAATGGGCTTAGTTTCAAACATTTCTAATAAATGAAAATTGCTTACTTTTGAAATTACTAAAATATAACGCCCGATAGCTCGCTTTACAAAGCATAAAGGGTTTTTATGCCAACAGTTTCAATTTTTCCTTTAAATAACCAACTTGGTAGTTTTTTTTTTTTTTAAATCGAGTTACATTATATTTTCAGAACAAATTTTAGCTTTAGCCAAGTAATAGAAAAATATTTCGTAGATTTTAGAAAATTTACATTGAGAACCTGAACTTTACTTCTTCTAAAAAATTTTATTGATCACCCTGTTCTCTAACAATTTCATTTCATAACTTTTTAAATGACTCAATTATTTTAATTATTAATATAACAGTAAAGCATATTTTTTGGAGGGACCTTTGCTTCTAGTTGGTATTGTTTACTTTGTTTTTATCTTAATCGAAAATAAGTTGTAAAACTGGGGGGAAAAAGTTGCTACGCTGCTTAAAAAAAAAAAATAAATAAAATAATAAAAAAAAAAAAAAAAAAAAAAAGACAGCAGTTTGTAACAATGCAAGTCATTTTTTTGGTACATTATGTTCATTTTCAACAGATTTTGTTACCAAGCCTATTGTACGTTTGAAAGTAATTAGTTTTCGTACACCTGTATGAAAGGCGCCATTTCTCATAATTCTAAAGAGGTGGCTCAATGTCGACAGCAAGTTTTTATCACTCTTTTGAGTGGAAAAAACAAAGGGTAGGGTCTTTTTCACCCTCAGGCAATATTTTTAACTTAACGATGAATGCGTTTCTTTGGATCAATACCTCTAATGGCAAAACTTTTTGCTTTCTGCCTGTTAACAAAATAACGATCCTTTTGTCAGAAACTTTTACTTACTGTAACTAATTAAGATTAAATAATATGGTAATGCGCCTGATGGGCTCTTTGTTAATTTTTCCATGTAGAAGTACTGACACTGAGAAAATTCGTTATTCTCGATGTGCTGTAATAATTAAATTTCTTGTTTTTATATTAGTTAAAAGAAACATCAATTTCAATGCTGAATAAAAACATTTTTTGATAATCATGTGAATGAGTTAAAAATAAGGTGTTACACGTGAATGAGTTAAAAATAAGGTGTAAATGTGGGAATTTTCTTTTGTTTTTTACTTAAGGTTACTTTAATTTTAAAAAGTTCTTGATTTTGGTCCTTCATTAGCATTTTTACACCTACACACCAACGCATATCTCAAAAACATTGTTTCAACTTGAAAACAAAGCTGTAGACATATAATAGGATTTTTGGGGTAAATGTAAACACCTTAATTTGTTATCAAAAATATCTGGGAAAATTAAATTCACTATCATTTGGGGAGGGGGGATATTAATACTTTTCCGCAGCACAATGGAAGCTACCAGTTGAAACGTATTCGTAGACCTGTTGGAGTGGAAAATGTACACTGCAAAAATAATTCAGTATCGTTCCTGGAAAATAATGGGTCGCTGATTCTGTAAGCAATATAATTTGAAAAAACGAAAATGTGTTCCGCTGTGATTCAGTAAGTGTCCTTTATGTATCTTGGAATCTTTCTGAATAAGTCATTAATCTCCCCGGTTAAAGCCAGTCGTGTCTCTGGAACCTTCAGAAAACACTTAGGTAAGTCTAATGTAATAGCTTGGCATCTTCCTGCTTTGGTAAGAAAACTCTAAAAGCATTATTGCAATCATGGCCAAAGTCAAGATAGAATTGCCAGCAAGCACAATGTATCTAACACGCCTGCAATTCTTTCAAAGTTATGGAGTTCATAGACTTATTCGAGCTAAAGCCGGAACAGTTATTAAATACGCTCAGTTAATCCTTATGCTGGTAGCTAAAAATACTTTTCACAACAGTGAGAAGGCGGCATTCGTGCAACTTGTAGCAGTTCAGAAAAATGTTTAGCAAAGATATTCTTAGAAAATAGGATAAAAACCTGTGATATCCCTAAACGTTCCACGGAAATAAGCAGTAACGTTCCGGAATTTTTTTACAGAGTAAAATCACCAAACTTAGAATATAACTTGTTTCCTCAGTGTCATCTTCAAACACTGAATGGTGCCTACACAATTGTATAGAAATGCACGGATCTCCCAGACTGTCTTTTGTATATGTTACCTATTATCTTCACTCACCAAGAGTTGAAATTAAAAATTTACCGCAAACGTGTTAGCATAATAATGTTTTTTGTTTCCTTTCATCCCATGCTTCCGTTTATCCAGATCAATCCCATTTTTCCTTCGGTTTTTATTCAAACAGCTTTAAGCCTTTTTAAAGTTCGTATTTTGAACTCATAAATTCTGCGATTTTGGCTCCTCGGACGTTTTTCTACTTGATAAAAATTTCAACAAGCGATTTTTACCAAAACATGCACATTACTGGAGCTGATTTTGAGGTTCATTGTACAGTAACTCCCGAATATTCACTGAATTGGGTAACACAAGTGTCGCGGATGATAAAAATAGCCTTTTTGAGGATAAACCGTAAAACGGCTAAAATGAGGGACAAATAGGTAAAAATTGCCCGTCCTCAAAAACTTGTATTGATGTGTAATACTTTCTTTAAGAAGTGGAAACACATACTGTAAAGAAAAACGTTTTGTTTTTTTTGAAAAACAGAACTTAGCATAAATAGAAAACAAGTGTATATACGATGAAGAAAGCACAAAAATAAATAAATTAATTAAAAAAAAAACAATTGAGTTTAAATTTGCAATTTTTTGAAAAAAAAAACAGCCATTGGTATTTGCTTTTTACTGCGAAGATACATGTTCCTAATTGTTGATTGACTCCCGGATAATCCGCTCGCGGATAATCGAGAGTTCAATGTACTTTTAACATCAGTTAAAATCTTATAACTTTTATCATCCATAGCTGACATTACGTACAGGGGAAGACAGTGTATACAGGGAAAACAATAACAATTGCCATTTGAGAAGAAAAAAAATTTTGTTATTTAATAAGTTGCATGTGTATTTTAGAGGATTTGTAAAATTTAGTTTTGTCAACGTTTGTTCAGACGAAAGAAAAAAAATTGCTGGGAAGAAAAAACATAAAATTGTATCATGTCATGCAAATAGTATGATTTGAATACTGATTGATTTGCTTTCTTTCCATTTGACTTAAAAAAATAACAATAATAATATTAATCATGATAATAATCATGTTTATATTTGCTTCTAATTACCTCACTTTTTAATAAATAATGTCTTCCAAAGATGCTGTTGGTAATAAATAAGGTAATGCACTAGTAGTGGCCACAGTTAAGCATATTTTGTGTCTTTTTTAAACTGTGAGAGTACAATATTAATTTCAATTTAAAAAATCAATAAGCGTATTATAGCCCAACTATTCCTGAAGTGTCCCATTTTCTAAAAAATACCAGAATTTCAGTTTTTTCAGTTTTTTATCCTTTTTTTCCCAAACTTGTGATCTGATCCAATAGTGGCCACTCCGAAGTCTGAGATTTTCAGTAGTGGCCACATGCATGAGTCAGTAGTGGCCATCTGACGTCCTTTCCTTAGAATTTACATAACTCTCTTTAAATTCAAATAACTGATGGATAAAATTAATTCAATATGATAGTTACATTAAGTACCAATATACTAATCACATTTTTATTGTACCTTTCTTTCTTCAAAGTACATAATTACTTAGGATAAAATAAAAAAAAATTTAGTGGAAAATCTGTATTTGCATTTTTTCTACGCTAATGTAAAAAATAAAGTAAAAGAAAATCAATGTACTTATATAAGTATTCTACATATGAACTTTGGTAAGTATGAACTGAATAATTATTATCACTACGAAATCATCTTTACTAATAATAAAGCTGAAAGCCTCTCTGTCTGGATATCTGGATCTCTGTCTGCCTAGATCGCTGTGATGCGCATAGCGCCTAGACCGTTCGGCCGATTTTCATGAAATTTGGCACAAAGTTAGTTTGTAGCTTGGAGGTATACCTCGAAGCGATTTTTCGAAAATTAGATTTTGTTCTTTTTCTATTCCAATTTTAAGAACATTTTCCCGAGCAAAGTTATCATAAGATGGACAAGTAAATTTCTAAGTTATCATAACGAGAAACCGTAATATGGACAAGCCAATGGGCGAGAAATTCACCATACATTATTTGTAAATACATAGGCGAACCAAAACACCTTTTAATTTTTCTACTACGGGCAAAGCCGTGCAGGTACCGCTAGTTCATAACACAATAGTAAAGTAAACACTATTCAATGTAATTCTAGGAGAATTTGTATCCTACAACTTACCAAGGTACAGCAACGGATATAGGAAATTGGTAGCATAAGTTTTAAATACCACTAAAGGCAGGATGTCCGCGCACCTGGAAAGTCATCGATTTCGGCTATGATCGAAAATGGTTATGAAAAGTCATGATTTTCGACAAAAAATGTTCAAAAATCATGGAAAATAAAAGTTGGTCATGGATTTTGAGTTCAAAAACATGCATTTTTACCGAATTCTACACATTAGATTAAACTTACGCATGTTGGCCATTTTTTACGCTATTACGTGTTAATCACTATATTTCACACATTTCTAAATCCGATTGCATCCTCTTCTTTAACACTCGCTCGTTTTTCTTTTCTATGTGATTTTACCTTTTGGACATTTATAATTATATATTTAGCATTATTTTAACCCTCCTTATATGTCTTATTGTGTAATTGAGGACTTTTAGACTTCTAATTTTGCCGATCGCATTCAATGCAAAAAATTTAAGTCACCTGTGTTGATTCAAGAGACTCATAAAAATTATCGTTAATTCTCAGCTGTGTCTTAAGTTAATGAAGATTTCAGAAAACAAAATTGGTCCGAAGAATTAATTACAGACGTTTTGAAAATCGATAAAATACAGAAATCAGGGAATTTTCTAAGGTAACATTTTTAAAAAGTCCGTAAATGTTACATATTTCCCGAATTCGGAAATATTACAATATTTGTAACCTACCCTAAAACTTTGGCGGTTAAATATCTGGTATTGTCTGGTAAATTAATTTTTAAGTACTTAAATTTAATATTTTATTTTTTTACTGATTATTTATGTTATTTATTGTAAATATAATTTTAGAAACTACTAAATTATTGCTAGTCAGATATTTTAGAAAATTACTAGTAGTACAATGCTCATATTTTTTATTCAGTAAACTGATAATTTCCCCCTTTCCAAAAATTTCAATTTTGGGCGTCCCTGACTATTAGCAGTCATAAATAAATATGAATCAATAGATTATTAATTGCAAAACATATACTTAGTGACATATTTACAGACTTTCAAGACAAAAATTGTTCCATAAACAAGTTTTATAGTTGGAAATTTTATATATCATGGCTTTTACTAATTTTACACCGTGTGACTTACTTCTAATAAGTGTTTTACCTTAAGAAAATCTGTATTTTCAAGAACTGATTGCTTAAGAGATTAACAATTATCTGCTTTAATTAGAAAAGGGATTACTTCGATCAATCATTATGCCCTTCCCCCTTCATTTTTTACCTGCTCAGCAGGCAGGTTTCAATCGGTTCTAGTAGAATTTTTCTCCTCTATGTGTACTAGTGTGCTAAATTCCTATTTTTTTTATTTACCAACTAGCGTTTTATTAATTCCGTCCCCCCCCCGTGATATTCGCCCTTAGGCCAGAGCCTATCGGCCTAGTGGATGGCCTGTTGAGTAATCCGGCCATGTCCATACAAGAGGTAAATGCACTAGCAGTCGCACCAATGAAGCATATTTTGTGGCTTTTTTGAAGTATGGGCCTACAATATCACAATTACCATATTTATTTTAAAAAAAAACTCAATGAGCATATTATAGCCCTACTCTTCCTTAATCGTCCCTTTTTTAAAAAGGCCAGAATATCAATTTGTTCATGTTTTTCCCAAACCTCAAATGTGATCCATCAGTGGCCATTGTACATGAGTCAGTAGTGGCAATTTGATGTTCAGAAGTGGCCACCGGGTGGCCACTACTACATCACACAATAATATTACGTCAGAAATGATGCAGGTTTTTATGTAAAGAGATTACAACCTATTTAAAGGAAAATTAAGTTGATTTATGAAAACCGTTTCTGATTCAGTAGTGGCCACTTAGTGGCCGCTTTTGAATTTCCCAACTTTTTTGGTACCAGTAGTGGCCAGGTAAATTGTCAGCCAAGAAAGCAACTATTTCGAGTTGAAAACGTTGCAAACATAATCTTTCACATTTCATCACATGGTTACAGCTCTAAAAAATATTATTTTTTAGCATTGTTCTATTCATAATACAACTCAATGTTTATATACTTCGTTACGGAGAAGCGTTAGAAGACAGCTGAAAAACATCGACAATCCAGACGACCGTACTAAATAGTTGATAACAATTTTCCATGATGCTCTACCTACTCCTCCTTAAACTGCCCACTACACTATAGTCTGAGCTCTACCTCCTGCAAGTTTGAATACTCTGGGAGACCTGGAATCCTTATTTTTCAAATATAAACCTTAAAGTGGCCACTACTGAAGCAGTGGCCACTACTGGTGCAATTACCTTACATGAAATTTTAAAATTGCTTCCATTAACAATTTACATAGCTTTATCTAAACAAAAAATGCATCAAATTTTTCTATTATTTTAAACGTAACCCGCGTGAAAATAAAACATCTTTCCTTAACAATACTTTTAAAGAGACGGTGTTTCTTTGCGGAGTAACTTCGATTTTTAAAGAACCATCTACTGAGTTGTTTCTCAGTTTCGATATTTATTACAGAAAACGTATTCAGTAGTTAAATTTTAAAAAAAAGGGCATTTTATTTTTTTTGCATTAATGAATGTATGAAGTATAAAAAGACAAAAGGGATAAGTAGATTTTACAGTTTAATTATTATTTAGGACCACACAAAATATCTATTCGTTGAGTATAAACTGCGAGCCTAAAGAAAAAAAATATGTCCGTCACCAATGTCTTACTCTAATTATATTTCACCTTAGAAAATAAAACGAAGAAAAAAGCGACACAACTTCAGTAACGCTCCATGAATGAACCAGTATTTTTGTCATGGTAAAAAAAAATGAAAAAAAGAAATATCAGAAAACTTCTATGCAAATCATATCAGATAATAATGAAGTAACTAGTGGTTAGACGTTGTTTTGTGTTTAGATTCTACAAATATGATTTGGTGATAAGCAAGCGAACAGATAGTAATAAAGATAAATTGTTCTTTCTGTATAGCATTCATTTAGGGATCTCGTCTGTATTTGTTTCTTGAAAAAATACTGAAAAAAAAAATACAGCCAATGTTTTTGTCGAAGAAGCAGGTAAATAATACATTAGACCAGTGGTCTTCAATGTTATTTCATTAAAGGGTCAAATTTTTATTATGGAAATTCCTGCAGGCCCTATTGATTAATATATACGAGGGCTGTTCAGAAAGTATCGAGACTGAATTTATTATGCAAAAACCTACATTTATAAAAAGGTTTTAAGTCAATCTCCTTCGAAATACGTACACCGTGCACATACAAATGTAACAACCTTATATTTGAATACACTGAATACGCTAGCAATTTATAAAGAAAAGAAATGAAATTGCAGTAGAATTCCGCTTATTTGAATTTATTCGGAGCGGTGCATAATGATTGCTGTTCGGAATGCATAACATGCGAATTACCTAAAATTTCAACAAAAATAGGAAATAAAAGAATTCTTACAAAAAGTCTGCTAAACAAATGTAAGTTAAGTGTCAGTACCACTATCTCTGTAACTCTGGTTTAAAAGCACGCCCTTTTAATGTTTTTATTAGCGACTGTTTAGTAAGTGGAAATGTAATCCTTGAATTACTACATTGATTTATTCAATTCGTACTAAGTTAGGCATGCTGGGAAAATTAATTTCCTTTTTTTCTCCTTGTTAGCATTTTTCCTTCAATTAAAATAATTTCAGATTAAGCAGAATGTCGGATAAGTGGACTTTGAATAAACAGGATCTTACTGTGGCTAATTGACACATACAAAATATGACCTGATCCTATATTGCATTCTTATATGGAAAAAACTACACCTCACCATGACAATTGTAACACTGAATAAAGTATCAGACTGATTGAAGCTTTATGTGCTTTCCTCTCCAAAACATGTGCGAAACAAACCCCGTTTCTCTCAGTAGAAGACTAATGTTGACAGAGTTTTAGACGCTTTTGTATTCAATGCCGACAGGTTCAGATGTTGACACAAGGATTACGCTGGCATTGAAAGGTGATTGTATCGAGATAGAAATGTCGTCGTCAAAGAAGAACATCCTCAGATAAATGCCTGGAGAAAATAAAAAAAATCTTATCCCTAGCGATTCCGCGACTATGATAATACCAATAAAATATTGTATGTGCTTTTTTTTTAACTACAATAAATAAAAATAATTTATACAATTTTATGTGTCTATTATTTGTGTCTTGAAATAGAACTGTTTGGGATACACAATGCTCTTTTGGATTCCTTTTTTTTAATTGTAAAATGTTATTGCAGTTTTATACTATTAACGCGCAGGTTTAAACAAATTCTGCGGGTTTAAATTTTTTTTGTGCCAAAAAAAGAAAATCATAACGACAACGTCAATAAAACATAAAAGCAGCAAATTTGCAATTTGTTTTTCTTTATCAACGCTGTTTTTATTTATTCATACGCTTAATTTCCAGTAAAGTAATAAAAAAATTTGAGCAGACAGGCACTTTTTTAGCATTAAAAAATTAGTTCCTTGAAAATCCGAAACATTTGTAATATATATTTCGCAATACATATGGTGTTTCATATTGATGGGATAAAGGATAGTCTAGTATACATTTGCAGTTAATTTATTTCGCAGAAACAAGTTGAGTTTATAGCAACAATCATATCTCTACATAGTATAAAATGAAATCCCCAAAAAGCGTCTGTGTGTTTGAACTCTCAAAACTCGAGAACTACCCGGCCGATTGCGCCGGCCAATTTACGTCCAATTTTCACATAAATTCTCAAATACGGGGGTGAAAAATTACTTGCAAATATTAACATTACGTATCGTTAGAAAGAGTAGAATTTTCCGCGTTTTACGCTGTTTGTTTCAATCCTCTAACTTTGTTACGGCGGGAGTTATTTGCGTTTTTAGTTCGATTTTTTAAGGCTTAGCTGAAATTCAGGCACTACTTTCTTCATTAAATAAATCAATAAAAAGTGAAGGCATTGTCCCACAGCTTTCTTTTTGACGCCATTGGAAAAAGCTACCTTTTTTACTCCAGATCTAACTCGACCTATGGTCGAAAAAATAAGCTTTTATCTCGAAAGGAAAAAAAGTAACAAGCCTTTTTAAATCAAGTTTAAGAAATTTCGATTCTATTCAAATTGTGAACCTTTTTTTTCTCATTTTAAATCCTTAAACTTATTTTATTTTGTGTTTCCATGGTTACGCATTTTAAATCCATCTTTCTGGATTTAATTTCTTAAAAGTATGTTAATATCTGTCGTCATTGTTTGGAAGGGAAATTATGATGTTTTTTTAATTTATTTTTTACGCCTCGATTGTTGAATATACGTCACTTGACGCAATATTTATTTTCAAGGTAGACCGAGCTAAGCCGGGCAACGCAGCTAGTTAGTTTTATATAGTATAATAATTCCTCAAGAACAAAACTGTTTTATTATTGTCTATAAATCTTATGATCTTTATGATCAATGACCATTAAAGTAAGTAGTTTTCTTTTAAAAAATTAAAATGCAATTAAATTCTTTGTAACTAATCAATTCTAGGAAACTTCACTGCAAAGATGGAATTAGCAATTAATTAGTATTTAGTTTTTCTTCCTTGTGCGAAGTACAGAAAGAAATGTAGTAATTAAAAGAAAACAATTTTATTTGAATTAGGGCTAAAAATTCCAATTTACTCATTCCCAAATGTATGTTTAGTGTTTTCGACCCGTTTGCAAATGCATATGAACGTACGAGCAATCAAAATGCTCCTTTTTGATAATTACTGAATAATTTATTACGAGTTTTCTTATGATGTCAGTATATACGTATGTGTCAGAGGTGAAATCGTAAATGTTCCAGTACCAGAAACGCCAAATAGAAATAATTGATTTATGATTCCTGGACACTTTTGTGTGAAAGCGGAACTTAATTTTCTTGAAAAGTAACGGAGTTTCGGTAAGTTCAAGCACCAATTAACCCCTGGTTTTAATGTATTTCAAAGAAATAAAAAACTGTACGCCGTAATAAGTTAAAATTTTGCATGTAGACTGAATGGAGTCTAGTTGTGCGCCTTCTTTTTTGGTTCTGCGCAGAGGTTCCAAAAGAAGAGGACTGCTTTTGGACCTCTGCATATGAACGTACTTCCGATTTTTCTTCTTTTGAGCCAAATCTGTGTAATTTTCAATGACTACTTAGAAGTATATTTTCTTGATTATGTTCAATTCGATCGAATTCTATCTAGTAGTCACGTAGCATATATTTCGAGCTCAGATTTGAAATTCAAACATCTTTTTTTTCTTTACTATGCATTTGTGTTAAATTTAAATTGTGAGACTCAAATTTCATAAATTTAGACAACGTAACAAATAATAATAAATGTTAGGGGTCCTTGTTCCAAGCATAATCGAGGGTCAAACATTATGATTACAATTGTAGAGTTTTTAGATTTAGTTGTTTAGATTCATCTACAACTTAAACAGCATCATGAATAAAAGTTTATTTAAAACAAAATGTGAATGCTCAGAGATGTACAAGTGCTTAATGTATAAATGCTAACGCATAATGTGCACAAAAGCTCAACGATCTGCAAGTGCTAAGTTAATTTTCAAATGCTTAAGCATAACGTAATAAATAGTAATGGAAAAGAGTAACTTACATTTAAAATATTCCAAACCAGACCAAAACAGTTACAGATGAAAATTCTGAAACCGACATCAATGTTTACTAATACTTTCTGCTTTGCTTCGCAGAATTCGGCACACGTGATGAAATACGTTACAATTTCGTAGCACAAAGCTTTTTCAGATAAGTTTATGAGTGAGGGGATTGAAAAAAGGTAACGAAATTTGCAGTAAAAATAATAGCATTTTTAAAAATAGTGCATGCATACAGTATATAGTACAACCAACCAATCTTTATCTAGTAATCCTCGTTGCAGCAAAGAAAGCAAATATTTCACAAGTGTGCCCAAATATGACCAAACATGTTTTCAAATGTGTTGACGAACCATCTGTTGTGTGAACTCGTGTGTTGGCACACGAGGTTCAGTATCCAAAACACATTCGGTACACTTTTGAAACATTTTCTTCCTGACGGAGCAAATTCAGAACACGTCATTGCGCACATTCACGTATTAGGAACACTTTTTCTGAAACAAAGTGTTCCAAATTGTGCAGGTTTATTTCATTTCTTTTGTGGCGGTAACAAGTAAATTTTAACCAACATCCGCAAATGTACATAGCAAATCCATGCAAGGAGAAAAAAAAATTATATCAGACACAAATGTTCTTTAAAAAAAATAATTTTAAAAATTCATCTCTTTTGAAAGGTTTTGAATGTTTTCAGTTTAAATTTTCTTCTCAGTAATGTAGATTATAAAATAACAGTTTAAAACAGATAAGTAAGGATTGTAAATGAGATTTTAATCAAGTTGGTATAAGCAACAGAATTAATAAGAATGAATAATATTTCTGTGCATTTATCTTCGGTTATTTAATTACGTCAGTAAATACTGCTGTAACTATTACTATTTTTTTTTTTTTTTTGTTTACGCAATCAATTTCAGAAATAGCGTTTATTTAATGGAGTGTGAAAATTACTATAAAGCAATCATAAAAGCTTTTGCACAATAAAAGTGCAATTCAAATTATAGTAACCATAAGGCAATGCAATTTAAAAATGCAGTTTTAGAAGTTTTTCAAAACGGAAAACATTCTGTTAAAGATGTCAAGTATCATGAAAGTAAATAATGAGATTAATTCATTTAAGATAATAATGTTAGTATTATTTAAATGGAAAATGTAATATGTTTACCAACATTTATCCTGTTGGGCGCATTTGAAAACTCCAAACTTTATTTCCTAAAGAGCTCTTTTTTTTTTCTTTTTTGTGTTGGTTGTTCGTCAAATAACGTTAAATTAATTAAAAGATTGTTTTAGTGCCGTATGTTTTTTTCTGCCTATTTGTTATTTAAAATGTAGCTCACCACGATTGTCTAAGAGGAAATTTATCTTTACTGACTTCTTTAAAGTTTTTATAGAGGAAAGTTAAAACAAATTCAAGGCAGCATTGAAGTTAGCGGTATTTCTCAAAGCTCAGTATATTTAAATGAAACTTACATTTAATTTTTCAAAGGTTTTTTTCTTACTTTGAAAAGATAGAAGCTTTGCTAAACGAAAATTCGTTAATTATATTTTACTCAGCTCTTTTTAATGAGTTGTTTTGTTGTAAAAAATGCTCTAAATTCTGTATTTACTAAATCCGCAGTGTTTGTACTACGGTAAATCCACTTAAAGAAAAAAAAAACCTGCTCACTAAATAATAACGGCTTTTTGGAAATTGCAAATTCTATTGCAAAGTTAAAAATGGATATTAATGAAAAAACAACGATTTATGTAGTAGTAATCAATTCGTAAATTAAAATTAGTTTAATTTACAAATTTTAATTACGGCTTTTTGGAAATTGAAAATTCTGATGCAAACTTAAAAAATGGATATGAATGAAAAAACAACCATTTATATAGTAATCAATCTGTAAATTAAAATTAATTTCGTAAATTAATGGTTCCAAAGTATGTAACAAATTGTTTTAAGTCATTAAATTGAAGTAAAAAAAGTACTCATTTCCATTATAAAACTGAAACCGTAACTTGCACGTTGAAAGATACTTTATCAGAGAATGACCAAGGCATTAACATTGTAGTCTAATTTATAAAACTATATATACTATAATTAAAAGAGTATAGATTCTTTGGTAAATAAATCTCTAAAACATATTAAGACAAATATATATTTACGTATTCAAGTGTTTCAGTGTCAAGCAATGAAAATAAAATGTACTTTAAAAGTATTTATTGAGCTGGTGTAAAAAATTCCAATGCGATTTTCGGGACGATATGTTTTCAAATCATTTACTAAACTGATTCTTGTTTTGCTTACATAAGTTTTTTTTAATGTATTGTAATAAATTTAGTTGGTTATGTAACTGCTTTGCTTTTTAAAATGTCTTTAGAGTTTCATTTTCATTTGGAAAATTATTATTGTTGGAGTATATATATATATATATATATATATATATATATATATATATATATATATATATATATATATATATATATATATATATATATATATATATATATATATATATATATATATATATACATATATATATATATATATATATATATATATATATATATATATATATATATATATATATATATATATATATATACATATATATATATATATATATATATATATATATATATATATATATATATATATATATATATATATATATATATATATATATATATATATATATATATATATTAAATGTATGTTATATTTTTTAAGTGAGCTAAAACTCCTAAAAACTGTACTTGCTTTTGCTTATTATTTATTACAAGAGTCATACTTTGAAATATTTAAAAATATAAACAGTGCGCCCGAAAGCTGTGTAGAAACTTGGAGGAGAAGTAGAGAACACGATAACTATAGCAAGAACTATATAGGGACATACCGCCGCAAACGCAAGCTGACGTGCTACATGCACGCGAAGCGAGAAATAGATTGATGAAAACCAGGTAAAAAATTTATTACACAAAGACAATTTCACGCAACATTTTAGTTTTTTAGAAAGGCTTATAACCGTTGCTAAAATTTAAGATCTGCAGCTATATTACATGCGTCGCAATGACAACGCACGAGTGGTCGCAATGATGAACCAGTTTCATAAGATTTTATCGATTTCAGAGCGTTGTTGTTATAACGCGTCTGCAACACCATATTCTGCAAATTTTAATAACAGCTTTAAACCTTTTTTTTTAAACTAAGATGATTTGTAAAAATGTCTTAGTGAAAAATAAAATGGTTACCTCGTTCTTATCCACCAGTTTTTGGCTTTGTGCTCACGTAGCGGGTCAGCATCGCATTTGCGACTATATGTTCAAGTATAACTCTTACTGTTTATCGTGTTTTCTACCTCTTCTCCAACTTTATACACAGCATTTGGGGACACCCTGCATAAGTTCTATTTAAACTAGGCTAGGTACATAAATATTAAGCAATTATGGCTAATTTGGAAATATACTTAATTGGCATATTTACAATTGGCGTGCAAAAAAAGAGAGAGAACTTAGGCAATTGTTCAAATGCTTTCTCAAAAAAGTTTAAAAGTGTGTTGACATAACTGAGTGTTCCAAAAGCTGTTTCAAAGGGATCTGAAAAAGGGGACAAGTGTTCAAAAAGTGTTAAAATAGGGTTTTAAAATGTACAGAAGAATATTTGTAAAGGGTCCAAAGACAGATTGATACATGCACTGAGTTTGTGTTTGGAATTTGAAGAAAATAAAACAAAAATAATTTCTTTCACAGAAATCCATTCCATAAATATGGATACGGGAGCAATGGTTATTCTTCACTAGCAATGTTTTATGCGTTGAGGAAAAATGATGGATTTTTTTTTTCAATGATCGGAAAATTATACGAACAGTGCATCTTGCATCCGACCTGATGGATTTGCAGTCTTTATCAATCCTACTGAGTACTGGTAACGAAATAATCGCAGCTGTTGTTGATTGTGGAGCTGCAATTTGGTTGCCTATTTGCAACAAATACGTAGCCCCAATAAACAATGCTGCACTATGTCTGTTTATAAATGGACCAGACATACTGTGCTGGCCAAATTATTAGACTAAAGATTTTTTTTTTGTTTTTTGTACACTATTTGTACTAACATGCTAATTATGTTACTGTTAAAGTACAGTACATACTGTACAGATTATTACGTTATTTTATCATAATTTAATGTTTTCAGGTGGCAGTACTGTCTGCTTTGTTTATGTTCTTTGTTTATCTACCTACCAGGAACATAACCTCAATCAGCTTAAACAGTTCACTAGTACTTTTTATTAGTGTGTTTTGTTATATTTAAAGTTAGTTTTAGGTAATTAGTGAGTATGTGTATGTGAGTATGTATGATAGTGAGTATAAACAATTTTTAACTCCTTTTTTAAAACGTTAAGAAATTGTGTAAACCTTGTGAAAAGTATGCCAAAAGACTTAAAATGCTCAACAAGAACAAAGGAATGCTTACTAAATATTAGATAATTATTTCACTGTTCGTTAATGTGTCTATAGTTATGTAATCAATAAAGAATTTGCTTTTAAAATAGTCTTAGTCTAATAATTTGGCCAGCACTGTAATACATTCCTAAAGAGGTAGCATATATTCTTTCATGCAGCACGTCTATCAGCGGACAGTTATTTCCACAAGACTTTCGAAGCCCATTTTCCCTACTAGACGAAGATGGAGCTGCAATAGGAATTCTATTGCCTGGAGTATTCAATCAGCCATTCATCCCTTCAGTGGGTCGATAATATGAGTACCAAGCGTGCTTGGGAACCAAACACTGGGGGTACCGCGTTAGGCTGCCCACCTACTGGAATGCCTACCTTGCACCTCAGAGCCTCTGGTCATTAAGGGAGTTGGGAACGGCATGCCTTGGCCTCACGGGCTGTCGGGCCACAGGGTTTGGTTTATTCAAACCCAAACGAATACCCATACGATCTTCCATATGCTGTATAATCACATGAGATGGACACTGTCATCATTTGTAAAGTCCCGAACACTTTTCTATAATGTATTTCCACGAACTGATTATCACAAAATGATCGAAAGTAAAAATAAATATAAATACTTTGAATAAAAAAATCCCACGCTTCCTTTCTTTATAAGGGTCTTCGTATTTTGTTGCGTCTCACTTCTCTCTCGCTCGGTCTTCTTTCAATCTCATTCTTCAAACTTTCGTTTTATTGTATTTGTTGTTCTAAGGAAAAGGTCGCAGATACGCTTATTATACGTGCATAAAGTTTCCGACGGCTTGCATTTTAAACTGTTGAAAGATATTGATTTATTCTTAATTAACAATCGATTGTCTGAAAATTTTCCTTTGAACTAACTAATGAACATTTTTCAAATAATTGCATATAGCTGAAACTAATTTAATACCTGTTATCAACAACTTTCTAGCTTAGATCTAACACATTCTTACATTTGAAGCAACATTTTTTTTTCCTTGCGCTGAATCAATAAAGGTGAAAAATATCTTCAGAACGGAATAAAATTAGAAGGAGATGTTGATGTAATATATTCTGATTGTGTTATTTAAGTACTCCAAAGCATATAATTAACGAGTCTACTGCGAAAATAATTTATCCAAGTTTCCCTACAAATTCAATTTTTTAAATGCAAAGTAATCTGTTTTCTGCACACCTGTGTGAAAAGGATCTTTTCTCACAAACCTAATAGGTTTCTAAAAATTAAAAGACGGTTTTTACACCCCCTTTTCAGTTGAAAGGGTATCACAATGAGTTTAGCGTTTTTCTTTTGGAAAATATTTTTTTTCTCCAAAGATGAATGCGGTATCCTAGGATCAATAAGTCTTTTGTAATTTTTTTAAAAGAAACTTAGCTAACGATGTAACGCCACGTCTTCAACACTTTTTTTAATCCAAGTTATTATCATTATTAGATCATGTGATAATGTCCTTAATGTGTTTTTTTACAAAAAAAAAAAAGTCATTGTCACATATTAGTTTCATAGTGCTCTTCATTTACTTTTTTCTGTATTTATTTTATTTATTTAACTCTTTATGTTGCAAAAATTAAGGGGACAAAACAGGTATTAAGGAAGGAATTCTCTTGGGGAATAAAAGAAATTTTGTCAAAAGACCTTTTTTCAAAACTCAATGTAGTATCGAAACATAATGAATCAAAATATTTTAATAAACTTAATGATGATGGAAATTGCATATATTAGTTTTTCTGTTTCAATCGAAACAAAAAAAAAGTGCAATCATGCGAGTTATCTGTTAATAGAAAAACCTCCCATTAAACCACTTACGTGGGAGAGGGATGCTGTAAAACGGGAAAATGCATGTTGAATTCGTTTTTCATTAAAAGTTTTTGACGTTATCAGAAACATCAAGTGTAGGGATGCTCAATTAAAAATCTGAGACCTCGGAGAAGAAAATAGTAATAATACTTAAGGACATGATATGTGCGTAAGAGTCAGAAAACGAAATTTTACTGCATTAGGATTTTTTGTGGATATATACATGATTCAAGCTAGTATTAAAATAAATAAATAAGGGACAAAAATAGTTAAAAAACCCCTTGTAACAGAGCTTCAAGGCCACGACTTTTTGCCTTCAGGATCCGTACAGGGATTTAAAAGAAAATCATAATTTAATTAGTTAAAACGCAAGTTTTTTCTTGTTTATTATTTTTTATAAGTGGAAAAAACCACTTTTTGAACTACCACCGTTTGTTCCTGAACCACTGCAAGCACATACAGGGCTGGCCGAATTATTAGACTAAAGAGTGCTTTTTTTTGCTTTTTGTAAACTATTTGTACTAAAATTCTATTTATTTTACTGTTAAAGTTCAGTACATAGTGTACACTGACTATTTCGTTATTTTAGCTTAATTTAATGTTTGCAGGTTCCAGCACTGTCTGCTTTGTTTATGTTCTTTGTTTATCTACCTACCAGGAACATAACCTCTATCAGCTTAAAAAGCTCACTAGTTCTTTTAATTAGTGTGTTCTGTTATATTTAAAGTTAGTTTTAGGTAATTAGTGAGTATGTGTATGTGAGTATATACACTGCAAATACTCAAACACTTTTTGAACACTATTTGCACACGTACACTGGTCTCCTTTTTAAGAACACTATTTTTGTAATAGTTATTGGAACCGTTTTGTGAACACATGTCATAATACTTTTTGAACGCGTACACTTGTCCCCTTTTTTAGAAAACTTTTTCCGGTCAGTTTTTAAAACACTTTTAGAAACACTGTTCGGAACATGTATATCCTTTTTAGCGCACATTTTAAACATTTCATGAATAGTGTAAAAGAATAGTTTTTGAACACTTGGGCTAAACATTTTGTGGCACACGTTTTAGTACAGTTTTTAGGATATGTTTCGGAACAATTACCGATCACTAATACTCTCGCGGAATGTGTGCGACCCAAGTATAAATGATGCTTATAAAAAGAAAAAATACTCACTAAATTCATTTTTGTTGAGACTGCAGGCTTGATGACGTCTTTAGGCTTTGCTTGAATATGATTATTAATCTGTATTATTAGTATGAAAATTTAAAATCTAATAGCATCTCAAAACCAATTGAATAGTTTACAGCAAAATGACAAACGAGCAAAAAAAGTAGCAAGAAATTGTAGTACAAAATCGTATTTACTACAGAAATGACAACTAAATTTGAAATAAAAATTTTCGTAAATAAGTTTTTTAAGCCAATCAATAGTGAAAAAGTAAACAAAAATGTGTCAAAAACAAATGATTATATAAATTAATTTAAAAAAAATAATTCGTCAAGAACAAAAACTTTTTTTTTATTACTGTCTATAAATCTAATTTGCTTACGATCCTACTACTTAGCTACTCTAGTCTACTGCTCGGTTTATGATCAATGACCATTAAAGAAGGTAGTGTTCTTTTGTACCATTAAAATGCAATGAAATTCTTTAATAACTAATCATTTCTGTGAAACTTCACTGCAAAGATGGAATTACTAATTAGTTAGCATTTAGTTTTTCTTCCTTGTGCAAACCAATTTCATTTGCATTAGGCCAAAAAAATTCCATTTAACTCATTCCCAGATGTATGTTTAGTGTTTTCGACCCGTCTTCAAAAGCACATGAATGTACCGGCAATGAAAATGCCCATTTTTTATAATTACTGAATTCATTATCACGAGTTTTCTCGTGACGTCAGTAAGTACATATGTATCAGAGGTGAATTCGTAAATGTTCCAATGTCAGAGACCCTAATGATAAATGATTGAATAACGATTTTTGGCCAGTTTTGTGTGGAAGCGGAATTATTATTCTTGAAAGTAACGGCGTTCCAGTAAGACCAAGCACGAATTCACCCCTGGTTTTAACGTATCTCGCATAATTGAAAAACTGTATGCCGTAATAAGTTAAAATTTTGTATGTAGACTGAATGGAGTCTGGTTGTGCATCTCCGTTTTTGGTGTGCACAGAGGTTCCAAAAGTAGCGTTTACACTTTTTCTTTTTTTGAGCCAAATCGGTGTAGTTTTCAATGACGACTAAGAAGCATAATTTTCTTGATTATGTTCGATTCGATTGAATTCTATCTACCAGTCACGTAGCGAGACATTTTCTTCTGGGTGGAGTGAAGGAAATTTCTGGTTTCACTTTTGGTTGATAGAATTCGTTCGAATTGAATCATCAATTATGTTAGATTGAATGTGCCCCTGAAATGGTGTTATGAATGGAAGCCCACTTGCTGAAAAATTGAGCGACAAATATTTCACTAGGTACTGTTTCTAAATTGTTATTTCAATATGATTTTTTGGAAAAATTACTTCTGGAATAAAATTTTGTGAAAATCCGATTATTAGGTTGATCGAAAGTTATTAAACGTAACTTGCTTTTTATTAATGGCACATTCAACTCGATTGTGTTCAATGCGATGGGATGCTATCTACCAGTAGCGCAGTGAGAAATTTCAACCGGATAAGGCAATGCAAATTTTTGACTGTGTTATTCGTAGATACAATCTTATTCGAAACGAATTACGTTGGAGTTGAATGGGCCACTTCAACTTAAAAAGTTTCAGTTGTACTTGAATTTTTTCAATAGTTCGATTTTCTTTGACACAAAAAACACGAGTAAAAACACGAGTTCCCAGAAATTCCTGGTCAAACTCGCCTTATTATACTTTGAAGTACAGAGTGCTGTTTAAAAAGTTAAATTGTCTCAAGGAAGAAATAAGTTCCCTAATGCAGCTAAAAATTAAAACACGTATTTAATTTACATTTTAAACTGATGCACTTAGAACCTCTGAACTCCTATTTTGCAGTTTACTAAACACATCTTGTCGTAAAACAAAATATTTTTTAAATTTACCTAATTGACATAAATACACATTTTAAAATTTACATCACATTGATGAAAGTAGTATTTGCGGAATCCTCATAGTCTTTGAGCAAAAGTTTAATTAATTGAAAGTGTTGATCAATTTTGACTTATTTTGTTTCAGTCGAACGTTTAAGTAAATTTAGTGTGGTAGGTTCATTGATTAAAAGCTTTTCAAAATACGAAAAAAAAATGAATTTCAGTTTCAAAAAGTCTGGAAACTAAAATACAAATGACGTCAGGAAAAAGTCTTTCATAACTCGAGCTTGAACAGAAGTATGTTTATTTCTTTTCAATGAAAGGAAATCTTGAAACGCATTTGCAGAAATCGTTTGTAGTTTTACTACTTAACATTCATTTAACTCAATATTTTTTAAATTAATTTATTTGACACATGTACAGATTTTGAATTTTACATCACATTGCTGGAGAGTTGTATTTCAGAATCCTCGTTTTTGCATGCAAGTCGATTCGATTGTAAAATTGCATAAAACTTAATTTATAAAAGCTATTTTTTACATTTATAAACTTTATCAGTTGAACACAAATAATATATGTCCCCTTTAACACTAAATTCTCTTGGATAATTGGATAATATTTTTCTAGGATTAGACCCCCACCCCATCCTCCTTTCCTTTTTATCATCAAATATAGCTGAAATGTTTTTAAGATAACATTATTTTTTTAATTTACGGCGAAATTCTCCGAGTCTCCTTCTTCTAACGTCTTCAAGTTTAGCTTAAAACTATACTTTCAAAATTAAATTTTGAAACATTGAGGTTGGATATATCCTTAAGTCCCCTAAAAATGTTCTTATTTCTTCACCTCTGAATCGTTTTCGGAGGGGATCATTCATGGAAACTCTTACCCTTATAGTTTACTAAAGACCAATCTAAAATTGCAATTTTAAAACTCCAGTTTAATTCATTTTTCTATACCCCCCCCCCCCCCGCCTCGTTTTCTCACCTTTACATCACCCAAAGACAGTTTAAACGTTATTTTCAAAACATCAGCTTCAACAAATATCACGGGAAGGTATCCCTACACCTTTTTTCAGAACATTAAAAATATGGCGAAAAATTGCGTTATTAAAACTAAAATTAGAATTTTTTTAAATTAAAAGCCCTGAAAATTCCAAGTATTCCAGTCTGTGGCTCTCTGAGCCTCTCTTTTATAGTGTTAAATAGTTTGCATGAAATATATGTATAATATTGAAATATTTCTTTAATGTCTGCAACAGAATGAACTTTTTACTTATCCAATAATTACACGTTTTTCATAAAAATTTGCATCATATGTTATTTAATTTTAGTTCATCAGGTTGTTTATTCTTCTTAAATAGGACATGGTCATTTTTCAAAACATAAAATTTTTTATTAAAGTGTCGCACAGCAAATTGAAAAATTGATTTAAATAAGGCAAAAAAAAAGGTAAATTTCTCAGAATTATCTTCTAAACCAGTGGTTTTAAACCTTTTGTTTCCCCGTCCTATTTTTGAACAATTCCAGGCCCGATATATGTACTGAGACACACATACATTTATACAAGTCTATATAAGCTTTAGTAGTTTCAGAAATCAGATTAAGATAGCTGATATAACTTTTTGTATATATTTCGAGCTCAGAGTAGAAATTCAAACATCCTCTTTTTTGCTTTACTAAGCATTTGTGTTAAATTTAAATCGTGAGACTCAAATTTCATAAATTTATAAAGTGTAACAATTAACAATAAAGGTTATTGATCTTTGTTCCAAGCATAATGGATGGTCAAACATCTGGATTACAATTGTATAATTTTTAAATTTAGTTATTCTTCTACAACTTAAACAGTATGGTGAATAAAAGTTTATTTAAAACAAAATGTGAATGCTCAGAGATGTACAAGTCCTTAAAGTACAAATGCTAACGCATAATGTACACAAAATATGGAGCTCAACAATCTGCGAGTGCTAAGTCAATTTTCAAATTTTAAGCATAATTTAATGAATAGTAATGGAAATACGTAACTTGCATTAAATTATTCCAAAGCAGACCAAAACAGCTACAGATGAAAATTCTAAAATCGACATCAATGTTTACTAATGCTTTTTGCGTATCTTCGCAGAATTTGACACACGTGATGAAATACGTCACAATTTCGTAGCACAAAGTTCTTTCAATTAAGTTTATGATTGAGGGTATTGAAAAAATGTAACGAAATTTACCGTAAAAATAACGTTCTTTAATTTTATAGTGTATACATACAGTATATAGTACAAACAACCAATCTTCATCTAGCCATTCTCATTGCAGCAAAGAAAGCAATGATTTTACAAGTGTGCCCAAATGTGAATAAACATGTTTTCAAATGTGTTCACGAACCATCTGCTGCCTGGACTAGTGTGTTGGCACTCGAGGTTCAGTATCTAGAACATATTCGGAATACTTTCCTTCTGACGGAGCTTATTCAGAACACTTCACAGCGCACATTCACATATTAGGATCACTTTTTCTGAAACAAAGTGTTCCAAATTGTGCAGGTTTATTTGCAGTGATACACTGCTTGACAATTGCTAAGGAACAGTTACATTTTTTGGAATAGTTAAGAATAGATAGTGATTAAAGTAACAGAACGAAATATACAGTTAGTAGGGAGGATGTGCCTTTATTATAAGTACAAAATAATACAGATATTACTGCATCAATGAAGTAAAAATTTAAAAATAAAAAAATAATCCTGCTTAAATGATTTTCATACAACCACAAAAAATGATCTAGGTCAGAATGATAGAGACATGAGTACTTTAATAAGATGTATAACTACCAGGGACACTGATGCACAATTTACATCTGTTTTCCATACTCCCCACTAATTATTAAGAGGTGCTTGGGGGATGTTTTCCCACTGCTCTCTCAATGTGGATTTGAGTTCTTGTACTGTTCTGGGAGGGGCGGATCTTCGCGCAACACGTCTGCCAAGAGCCTCCCAGGCAAGTTCAATTGGATATAAGTCGGGAAAGTAAGCAGGCCACTGCATACGGAGAATGTTTTCACTTTGCAGTGTGTATGACACTTCAATGCTCCAGTGTGGCCGTGTATCGTCGTCCGTAAAGAGAAAGTCTGAAACTACATCCCCCCTAAAAAGATGAACATGGTCCATCATAACATACCTAGAATACATTTGCGACGTATCGCTTTCTTATTCAAAAATGTGAAGCGGTGTTCTACCATTGTGCATGATGCCTGCCCACACCATGATGCCTGTGCCGTACCGATCACGTTCGCAAACAAATTTTTGTGCATAACGTGTTCCACCCTCTCTCCACAGTAGTTTGTGATCAGAATCACTTGTCACACCAAAACGAGATTCGTCAGAAAAAAATCACTCTAGACCAATTTTGATGATCCCACCAACATGTTCCTTACACCAGCGTAATATCTCTCGAAGATGGCGTGGTTGAACTTGGATGCAACGTACGTTCTTCCTTGCATACAAACCGACATTATTTACTCGCCGTGAGATGGTTCTTGCAGAAACAGGGGTACCGGTAGCGGTTGTTAGATTTGCAGCTACCTGTCCAAGAGTGAAATGTCTGTTCCTTTTTTGCCACGAGGGCTACATAGCGATCCTCTGAAGGTGTGGTGTTCCTACCTCGACCCCCGGCATGCTTTTGCAAAACATTTCCACCTTCAGCGGCCGTCTTTAATCGGGAGATGGCACTTTTTTATACACCTATTGCAGCAGCCACAGTGGTGACACTTTGACCTGCTTCCAGTCGTCCAACCCCTCGTCCACGATCGTAGATACTCAAATGATGTATTGCTGACATTTTACTCTTAAGTATTTCATGAACCAAACAGAATTTCAGAGAAAAACCTTTTTTATCATCCAGCACTATTTTTGTTAAAAACCAAACAACGTGAATTTTCGTACAAATCTTGAGCGTGTATGCATTGTCTTTTATACAGATAACGAGTCTTGGTCGACCACGCCATATGAACTTGAATTTATTTCCATTTGCCAGGTAGTTGAGATACAGATTTGCATAAATCACTTGTTCCTTAGCAATTGTCAAGCAGTGTATAATAGTGAGTATGAACAATTTTTTACCTCATTTTTTAAAAAGTTAAGAAATTTTATCATAATTTAATGTTTTCAGGTGGCAGTACTGTCTGCTTTGTTTATGTTCTTTGTTTATCTACCTACCAGGAACATAACCTCAATCAGCTTAAACAGTTCACTAGTACTTTTTATTAGTGTGTTTTGTTATATTTAAAGTTAGTTTTAGGTAATTAGTGAGTATGTGTATGTGAGTATGTATGATAGTGAGTATAAACAATTTTTAACTCCTTTTTTAAAACGTTAAGAAATTGTGTAAACCTTGTGAAAAAAATTCCAAAAAAGATTTAAAATGCTCATCAAGAACAAGGGAACGCATACTAAATATTAGATAATTATTTCACTGTTTGTTAATGTGTCTATAGTTATGTAATCAATAAAGAATTTGCTTTTAAAACAGTCTTAATCTAATAATTTGGCCAGCATTATAGTATTCCACTATACACCCCTAGGCATTAATTTAATTTAGGGAAAAGCCTAGCTTAATGTCCCTCGCTAACCTAAAGAAAATTGCGGGCAGCACCTGAGTTGCTTAACTTATGTTACAACAATGTCTGTTTCCTTTTAATAATTTTCTTCAAACGCACGTTTCTTTTTAAATAGTAAAACGCCTGTTATATTAAAGTAAATGTTTTAAAGCTTTTCAATCAATATTATTGCAATATTGTATTTACTCCCCGAAGGATGTCGTTGTGGTTGATGTCGTGTGGAAGGCCTTGGCATTTTGCGTCCTAGTTTGTCGAAAAAAAAAAACCTTTCAGTACTTGTTTGGGGTATATATTCTCGATTAAATTAAATCCCTAGTGCAGTTTTGCATCGCAAGAATCTAGATGTTTCCGTAAGGTAAGAAAATATGTTTTCAAATTTTCAAGAGATAATGACTTTTTGTCAAGAGTGGTAACATAAAAGAGTAAATACCAACCTCTAGGGAATAAATAATGCACTAGGCCTGCAAACGGTCAAACAGCTAAAAGGCAGCAACTTTAGAACCAAAAACGTAAATGTGATATTTTGATCATATTTTGATCTGTGCGTAATTGTGGTCAAACGTAACTGAGATCAAACGTAACTGTAATATCTGAATTATTAACAGGTACTTACAAAAAATTAAAGTTTATTTTTTACTTATTTTTTGTCAGACACAAAACGCGGAACAGTTAAATACGAAAATTATTCATAAATCGGATTTGAAAAACATTTAATTATTATTTTGTTTATAAGAGTGTAAAACTAGTACTTCAAGCATTAGAGAACATCGGATGTGGACGGTAGACACTAAACGTATGCGCAGCATTTAGACTGAAAAGCATTTACTATTTAAATTTTTAAAGCATTAAATATGGCGCTGAGAAAGTTTGATACTGTTTTTATTTCTCTGTTTTTATTGAAATAAAACCGTTTGCTAAATGAGAAAATGACACTTTAAGAGAAAGTCATTCAGGTCTGTTTGATCTAAAATTTCCCTTTTTTAAATTGTTCTACTCATATTTTAATGGACTTGGTGTTTCTATTGATATAAAACTGAAATGAAGCGACTAAAGTATTATGTAATTGTCCAAAATGAACATATAATAATTATGAAAATCATTAAAGGAGAAATATTGACATGATATTTTTAAATATTGAAATTTATCCATGCTCTTATAGCAAAATAGTTTTAACTTAATACCATTGTTTGAATAACTGAAAAACGATATTTATGAATTTTATTTAAAAGGTAATTTGACTTACATGATAGTTTTCTGCTAGTGTTTTGAGTTATGTGCTTTACGCTATATCAGTAAAAAATATCACCTGCTTTTGCCAGCGTGCAGCTAACTTATTCTCAGACGGATTGAGTTTCATACCTTCTGCACCGAGAACGATCCTGTATTTCTTAGCTATATAAGAACATTGGTATAATTTTGGAGAATTTCCATTTGATACTATTCAAATATTCACATAATAGTTACTGTCGTATTTAAGGTTTATTGTTACAAGAAAGATCGTAGGAGGACACGCTAAAGAAATGACAAACGAAAAAAACACTTTAATACGTGTACGGGATTGTATTGATGCGAAGATAAATGTTTTGTTCAAGACTTAAATTCAAAGAAGAAAAAAAAATGTTCGAAATTGGAAAGGTTTTACTTATTATTGAAAATTAAGTATTGAAATGATACTTTTGAATTTTTTTTTCAATAGGAAGCCTTATACTCTATTATTGTAATTTATAACTGTTTAAAGATTAGCTCAATTTTATTTTTTTAATTTAAAGCTCCAAATTATATTTAAAAACAATTTGCAGCTTTGATTTAATTTAAGAAGTTTATTTCACATTTCTATTTGAAAACTTGCGATAGAGACTTAATATTAAAGTGATGATTAAAAAATAAGTAAGTTATGTCATACTGAAATGTGCAGATACTTATTTACAGTAATGCTAAAACATTGATCTTGAAAATGATATAATTAGATTAATATAGCATCTTTACACAACATTCATATTACACAACCCTTGTTTTTTCGTCGAAATGCAATACAATGCCCAAATGGTATCTATGCCATTGGTGCAAAGCCGTCAAGTTGACCTCCTTAGGAATAAAAAACCAAAAAACCTAAAAAGAAAAATGTATAAGCCCAGTAGTTTAGAATGTTATTAAGTACTACTGAATAACTACACCGTTAAAATAGTTTTATAACCGTACACAGATAAGACAAATCATAAATTCAAAAGCAGAATTAGAAGGATCAACAGTCGGGTCCCATTCAAATTTTACGGGTTTCTTTGAATCAGAAAGGAATGGGCCTCGACTGTTGATCCTTCTATTCTGCTTTTGAATTTATGATTTGTCTTATCTGTGTGCAGTAATAAAACTATTTCAACGGTATAGTTATTCAGTAGTACTTAATAACCTTCTAAACTACTGGACTTATACATTTTTCTTTTTAGGTTTTTGGTTTTTTACGCAGTCGGGTTTTTTGTTTTTATTTAATAATTTTTTATTTGACACTTTTAGTTAATTTTCATTGACTTGGTTATTATGATTATGATACGGTACATTTCGCAATCTTGTCATTTAATCGAGAGAGTTTATATCGTGAGGTCTATTAAGTAACTTGCGGTGGTCTAAACTACTGATAGTTAGTCCCTCTAGGGACCTAACTCCGCTTAAAGCTACACGTGCTTGACCTTCGGCAAAAATGCTCGAACTTAAGTCAACCGCAGCACAGCTATTTCAACAGCCTGTATAACTCATGATGACGCGAAACGTCAGTCAGTCAAATCTTTCTCCCAAAACTAAAAAAGCCTGTCGAGAAAGTACACGTCGCGAAACTCAGTCCCTTGAATCAAGGCGAAAACAGATGCAACATGTTAGGAGATGAAAATCGAATTAGTAGACTTTCTTCCTTTTGGTGCTTATTGCACGGATTAATTTTGATGAGGACTACAATCTGAGTGTCCTGCCTTCGTTACGCATAATATACTTTTCATTACAGTACAGAATACAAATAAAAAACACATGAAAGAATTTGCATCAGAAAGACGGGAAAGTGCATCCGGAGCGAGGGTGTGTTGACCCACCGCCTCAAGTAGGAGAAGCAATCACTTAGACCACTCGGCCACTGAAATCCCAATTAGTAGACTTAGTAAACAAAAATAATCAGGAAGCGAAAACTACCTGCATTTGTCGCACGCAGGTAGCGTGCGACACAGACTGCAACACTAAACGTGTGCCGATCCCGAACTGACAAAATATGGCAACTGGTTGTTTATATGGTGAATTTTGATTACTGTCATATGTTTAGTGACACTCTCAAGGTTAAGAGAAATTGATTGACGTACGAATTACCAAAATTGACCAAGGCGTTTAGCCCCTAGAACGCCACATAGGAACGGACATACATACATAGATTGATAAACACATTACCCTCCTTTGTGTCGCGCACGCGCAGTCGGGTAAAAATAGATTTAAAAACTTTTTCCAGTATATTTTTTAAACTAAATCGTTGATCATTTAAAAATCTTATATCACGTTGACAACGGAAGATATGAATAAACTTAATATTTAAGTTCAATAAAAACAATGTACTTCGATATCAAAACATTTTTCTTATTTTTTCTGGTGCATGAAGTCGGAATAGTTACTGGTATAATCCATATATAATAATTTCAAATATAGGTAAATTAAAAGTTTAAAAAAGGAAAACGTTTTGAATTTTATTTTTTTGAAATAACTTAAACTGTTATGCCACACAAAAAATGAAACGAGATGACCCAAAAGTAATATAATTTCGTTACGATAAAAATAAATCCATAGATAACAAAGCATTGTGTTTATTCTTCCCGGTATATGAGGTCGTAAACGTCAGGGTTATGAGGAAGAAATGTTCACACCTCCGGCAAATGATACAAAAGGTTATGACCGAATATAAGCTAACATTGTGACAAGTCGAGCTTAGCGTATGGCTTACATAAAGGGGTACATAAAATACCCACACGTTCAAGACTAGAGTTTCATATATTTCTTTTTCTTTTGAGGCTAAAACTTCCAAACAAACCGAGATAAAGAGACGGTTGATTTATTTTTATGCAGTTGGTTTATTTTTTTATTTCTTTTAATTCAACAAGTTATTTTTATAGTGATGTTTAGGCTCGTTTTGATCTTAAAGCAAATTATAACATAAATATTTATAAACATTCGGTGAAAATATTGTAATTGATTTTTTAAAGGACATGGTATTTTAAGATATAAACTTCTGTAGAAAAATGTGACCCAGAATATTTCGAAACATTATATTCAAACAGATTTTATTACGATTTTTGACGAGTTTAATTTTTATTCAATTACATATATATATATATCTATATATATATCTATATATATATATATATATATATATATATATATATATATATATATATATATATATATATATATATATATATATATATATATATATATATATATATATATATATATATATATACTTATATATATATATATATATATATATATATATATATATATATATATATATATATATATATATATATATATATATATATATATATACTTATATATATATATATATATATATATATATAATATATATATATATATATATATATATATATATATATATATATATATATATATATATATATAAGTATATATATAATATATCTATACATATAATTAGGGTGATACTTATTTATATGTTTTTTCTTTTTTTTTTTTTTTTTGGAATTCAACAAGTGACGCCCCCTAATTTTGTGACGCTATGATAAAAAGTAACGTATGAAAAATTTGAACTCGATCTGTCAATATTAACACGTGCCCCTAGGATGTTTAACATTAACACCTTTGATAATTTTCTCACAAAGCTTCGAATTTTTTCTTCAGACCCAGTATTTGTTTCTCCTAGGTTTGCAAAATACTTTTACAGGAAGGTAGCACTAAAATTATTTTTTTTAAATACTTTATACCACCTAAAGATTTTACTTTGAATAAGAATGAAATAATGTTTTATGAAGAACTTTACCTTTAATCGTGCGCTTTTCTCACTGTATCTCGATCGTGTGTATATTTTTTTCCCAATAGTCTTGGACTGTATGTAAATTAAATTGCTTTGTGACTTATATTTGGTAAATTGGTTGTGAAATTGTTCGATTAGTTGTGTTCCTCTCTCTGTTGTACCATTCACAACCTTCAGCATTTTAGCAATCACTCTTCACTTTCAAAAGCTTCCATCATTTTGCCATGAATGAGGATCAAGTAGGAAACAATGTTTTGGTATTTGTAATTAATCAAACAGTTTTATTGACTTGTAATTGATTCTATAAAGAGGAAGACCTTTACTAAGAAAGTATATTCCAAATACTCTACTGTTATCTGAACTTTTTTATACAGTGATCAGACACATCTTCCTTATCAGCAAGCACTTTTTGGAGTAGTATTTTTCTATCATTGGAGTTAATTCCTTCATAAAATACGGACAGTGCTTCTAGTTCATCCTCTAAATAGCATAAAAGATTTATGAATTTTCCAATTGCTGCTTCTGCTGCAGTTTGTCATTCTTTTATACGCTGGTAGTTTTTTTTAGACACATTGTATTATTTAAAAGCAGCCTCGATTGGGTTACTAGTAGCGAAAAACCATATCTTCATACAGCGTTTAACGGTAAAACAGCGTTTAAGGGCTTTCTCTTCATGTGAGGACAATTTAAATTGCTTCCTATATACATAAATTTTCAAATTCCCACTGCCACCCATCTGTCTCAGGAATAAGCCCCAGGTTTCCGAAGACATACCTCTCTATGAGGGAATTCACCAGGAAGTATTATTGTAACTTGTAATGAGTACAAGTTATGAGAATTCTCTGTAATCTTAAAGGAAAAAATCTTTCGCAATTCCGCTTTTTACGAACAATAATCTGTCGTCAACTTCGTGTTTTAGAATTTAAGCTATATATGCACTTGATTCCACAAAATTTTGAAGCGCTTAAATAATGGAATATCTGGTCCAGAACTAAGAAATGCAAGAAAGACACAATCTACAGTACGATTTCAAGTTCATGATGATGGCAATCCAAATGTAATATTACCGTTCAGTTTGTGCTCTAAAAAATTGTACGTGCAATTTATAGGGCCGGTTTTGCAAGTCGTTCTATCAAACACTACAGCTCGAACAGTTAGCAATAAAGAACAATTATCTAAGATATCATACACAACTGAAGAAATTTTAAGTCCAGTAACTGAATGTATCTCAGGAATTCCAAATAGCAGTTCAACATTGGGACAAGGAGCTATCACGGTAAGCCTATTGGCGTTCTTTTTCTAGTCACATCTGGATGTAGCTTTTATCCCAGGTGAATAACAACAAAATCTAGATTTAAATTCAGGAAATTTCATTTTACCTCTCGAAGATTTTCTCTTTTACTCTTAAGGAATGTACGATTGATCACAAGGTCATTTGAATTTAAATTTACTGTATCTTCATAGGCTGAACGGCATCTTTATCTCTAATATGGCATTTGTCTCATGGTGCTGAAAGCCGAGCAGATATCAATAGTAGTCAAGCTTTTTTGCATTATGGTAGACCAGAAGTAGAAAAAAAAATCAACAGGATAGGATAGATACCCACTTCAATTTCTAAATCTTGAAATTAGCAAGAAGAATTTGATGATAATAAAGGACTATGTACTGAAATAGAAAAAAAATATTTAAAGTGTAGATTTTTACATTATTCCAATCTGGATTTTTTTTTTCGATTTATGTTTAAGATATTGAAAATATAATATATTTTTTGTTAGAATAATCGAGGATTTTTTTCGAAATTTATACTTTAAAAATTAAAAAAAGCATAAACATTTAAGTATATTTATAACTAAATAACAGAAATTAAAAAAAAAAAGTCATTTCTTACATCCATATCATTGAAACCTATCGACCCCCTTATTTGCAACACCTGTTACAGGCACAGAAATTTTGTAAAACTACGCCCCCAAAGCCTTTAGAAAGTCAATTTAGTGTTCTCAAAGATCATTCATTAATGGTCTCTAGACTGCCTTGTGTCCATCTTGGTGGAAAAAAAATGCTCCTCTGCCGCTTGGTTTGGATCGGGCGCAGTAGAGTGATGTGCCTGACCCAAGGACATTGATATATATGTACCCTCTGTGGCATGTAAAATTTTATAGAATGAAAGTGAGAGAATGGTCGGTCCGGAAGTAGTAGCATCTATTGAGGTTCAAAATTACGTTAAATATAAAACATAGGAGTGTTTTTACATATACCCCAGGGAAACCTGTTAATATTCATGGATTGACTTAAAATTTTGCAAGGATCATTTATTTGTATAATTTAACAAATTGGTGGTAGGTTTAGAATTTGGGAAATTTAAAATTAAAGATCATCATCTAAAGCATCATTTCAGTTGCACACAATATGCCTTCACAAATAGAAGTGTATTTTCCTACAACACTTTAAAGTTGTTTTAGTGTGTAACCAGCACTTTTCTTCATTAAATACAAATTTCTAAAGACTATTTCTTGTTAGCTAACATTATCTCTACATAGTATGAAATGAAGTCCCCTAAAAGCGTCTGTGTGTTTGAACTTGCAAAACTCGAGAACTACCCGGGCGATTTCGATGAATTTTTGATGGTTTGTTCCTTTAAGTACTGAAAAGGTTTGCAGACCAGTTCGAAAAAAAAAAACGATGAATAGTTCCCTTTTTATTCCAATTTAGACCCAATTTTCTCATAAATTCCCGATTATGGGGGTGAAAAATTACTTGCACATATTAATATTATATATCGTTGGAAAGAGTAGAACTTTCCGTGTTTTACGCAATTTGTTTCAATGATCTAACTTAATTACGACGGGAATTATTTGCATTTTTAGCTCGAATTTGTTTAGGCTTAGCTAAAATTTAGGCACTACTTTTTTCATTAAATCTATCAATAAAAAGCGAAGGAATTGAACAAAACTAAAAAGAGCGACTTTTTTTACTCCAGATCTAACTCGACCGATGGTCGAAAGTTTACCCCTCTATCTCCATTAGAAAAAAAGTTACAAACGAATTAAATGAAGTTCAAAAATCTGTTTTCTATACAAGTTTTTAACCATTCTATTTTCCGTTTGCACGGTAACGCTTTTTGAAACCATTATTTCCATCTTTCTCATATTCAATTCTTAAACTTATTTTACTTTGTGTTTCCATGGTTACGCTTTTTAAATTCATCTTTCTCATTTACTTAAATTTCTTAAAATTATTTTTATATCTTTCGTCATTGTTTGGAGGGGAAATTTTGCACGATGGTTCTTTTCTTTTATTTATGCCTGATTGTTGAATATACGTCACTTGACACAATTTTTTTTTTCAAAGTAGACCGGGCAAAGCCGGACAAAGCTTTCTCTTTTTCACTATACTTGAAAAAATCGCTTTTAAATTCGAGCATACAAACCAGCAGTTCTGAGAAGAGATGAATGATAAAAAAAAGGTATTCTTTCTTTATGCGCAATACATTTATATTAAAATGAAAGTCCATACTGTTTTTTTTTTCTTAATAAGGATAGAAAACGAGAACATATGTTTTAACTTTCAAAACATACATACATTATGATCAACTTTAACTTTTGGGTGTTGCAATCAGGAAATCATATACTTAGTTCACTTCATATTTTTTATGCGATCCAAGCTCTTAGAAATAGTCTTTAGAATTAAAAAAAAAGCATTTTTTTGTGGTTTATTACTATTTTATTTTGACGAAGAATTTTAACCTGTTATCGATTAGAATGTTAATAATTTTAGTTTTTAAATTGAATGTACGCAATCTTTCTAAATGCATGTATGTCAATATTTTCCCACTCAATTTACTTTAGTTGATCAATTTAACAAGTCTCAAGAGTATTGTTACGATGATGGTAAGAATTTCACCTGATCTTAATTCCCACATGGTATTTTCTGTAAATAAACTCTTATTCAGCAAAATAAAACCGATTTTGTGAAAGTGTTCATTAAGTACTTTTTGTGCAATTGGTTTTTGTCTAAGTAGTTTGGTTCTGTTATGCCATCATCCTCTTTTACTTAGCGATGATTTTCAATTTTATGAGTTATACCGTAGAGTTCAAAGAAATAAAACCTGTTTTTTGAATACAAACCCAAAATCTTATTCTGCCATTGCCATATCAATAGGCTTTATTACTTGCTGATTGGGAGATTTATGTTTTGTTGGAATGCTTATGATCAAATTGATGCTCATATAAATTCTTAAAATATCGAAGAACTGCACTGTAATAAAAAAAAAAATTGTGCAACCTTACTCCATAAAATCGGCGGCAGCTTAGCTGCCTAGTAACTTAACTGATAATACTGGTGTAAAGTTACACATCTCTTGTAGAAGTTTACACCATGGTAATGTAACTGTTTCGCAACGCCTGCCTCACTCATTCCTGCGTGTATGCTTAGAGAGAAATTTCTTGAAAGGCTACACATTACCAAAACTAAGCTTTCATTTCTGATTTTCTTGAAAGATTTATCAATTCCATGCTTTTTAACAACCGACATTCACTAACTATTTATGTGTACACAATTCATTGATTTTAATGAAGAAAGACACTTTTATTGCACTATGAGAGCAAATGACCTGAGTCGGTTCAAAACCAAAACGCGAATCTCGCAGATTCGCCAAGATAGAGCTTTTACCGCTCGGCTACCGAGGTGAGTTTATGTTCCTCTAATAAAAGTTTACACGCTCTGGGCCGATTTTGATCTTGACGCATGCGCTCTGAATTCTACGGAAACCATAGTGCAAGGTTTCTGCAACAATTTCAGTTTTAAAAGCAATGATCTACACACTTCAGAATTTGTGTAACGTTACACCAATTAATACTGGCAACCTTACACATTTTTTTAGTAGATGACGTGTTTAGGCATTACTTTTTTTTGCATGTTAAACTACGCGCGTTTAAAGCCTACAGTGCAAGAAACTTTTGTTGCAAAAACCATTGAGATTTTTTGCGTGGATTTGTAAAGAAAGAAGGTTCAAACTGACGCAGTATAGCCTACTAAGGCTCTTGTGCCAAAAGAACCAATCAAACAAACAACAAAGGTTCAAACGCAACTAATTTCTTGAAACCTATTGGTAAAAATCCTTCGCCAATCTGTCATCGGGTCAATTTGAAAAATTTTATTGTTAGCGAGCTGAAGACAATGTTTGGTGGATCCTGAAAAGGATGAAAAGCATTTGATTTTCAATAAATATTTTATAAATGCTATTTATTAACAAAAATATTATTTTTATTGATAATTAATTAATTCATCCACTTAACAGCATGTTTTGCTTTCCCGTGAAGTTTTTGCTAATTTTAGGCAATTATTTTCATCTACTCTAATAAAACATTTTCTTTCACCAATGATGTATGCTGTTCTTTTCATTTGTTGTTTTTGTTATTGTCTTCTCTATGTAAGTGTAATAATGTATAAATATTTCCAAAAATGTTCTTTCTATTTGTATCAAAAAAATTAAAAAATGTTTTATTTTAAATGATAGATTAGACTTTTTTCCCACTTTCGTCATAACGTATACATATCCTTTATTTCAATTATAGGGGAACATGGGGCAAAGTTAACTAGCGGGGCAAAGTGAAAAGGTGAAATATTTACTTGGCTTTTATCTCCACCTATCGGGCATTATTTAAACCATGTTGGTCCATATCTTCCAGTCAGGAAAAAATACCACCGAAGATTAAAGTATTTGGTAATACAGGCAATTTTTAAAAAATGATACTCATATTGTAAGATTTCGTTGTAAGCCAAAAATTATTTTTGTTACTATAAAATGATAAGTTCTTGTAATTAACATTTTAAATATGAATTAAGACCTTCTAATACTCTGTGAAATATTTATTTAGTTAATATTAAGCTTATTTGTATTTTAAATAAATTGTATATTTACTCGAGTACATACGGGGCAAAGTGGATGGGGCAAAGTGAAATAATTTGTTTCATTTACTCACACAACCGTTTAATATAAATCACTTACAATTTCATTAGAAATTATTTCATTTACATTCCTTCATTTAAAAAATTGCCTTATATTTAGTAATTCATTCACTTATTTTCTTATTCTTTTATTCTTTTACTCGCTCATTTAGTTTTCTTCATATATTAATTGATTTATTCATTTAATTATTCGTTTATTGTTTCATTTATTGATTCAACCTTGTATTTACTCATTCTTTTGATCAAAAATACGTTTTGGAATCGAATAGAAAATATTTCATTAGAAAAATATTTCATTTTTCACTTTGCTCCATGAAAAAAAAAAAAGAAAAATTTCCACTTTTTTTGAAGACTCAAATTTACTGCCAAAAGTAAAAAATACTGTTTCAACGCAAGTTTTATCATAAAATACAATGTTCTTTATTTATGTACTGTAACTTTCAAAGTAAATTTCCGATTCGTTCATCTTCAAAAAACACAGTCTTCTCAACCATTTCACTTTGCTCCACATTCCCCTACATATTTGCGAGGTGTAATGTGATTTTTTTTCGGAGTCAAACATGCAAATTATTGTTTTAAGTGCTATATTTACTACTTGTGTGTATTATGCTGTTTTATTTTTATAAATATTATATACACTGGTGTGCAAAAAATAAGGACGAAGTCGAAAAATTAGCATATCAGCTGAAAGAAGAGGCAGAGTGGACAGAAAGACCAATCAGGAGATTAAGTAAGGTGATGTACGGTAGCACATGCGCAGATATGCAGACAGACGTAATGGGGGAGTGTCTGAGTAGTATAAAGCATGTTGTCGGTGTAAGATTAGTATTTCTGGCAAAGAGATTGCACGCCGTACAGCCGTTAAAATCACACCGAGTTGCTGCCTCAGCGAGAAATGGCGAATAATCAATCTGTTAGACGACATCTCGATGCTTTTACCAGAGGTCGAATCACTGGGAAGATGGAGGAAGGCCTCAGTGTGACAAGTGTGGCTACAGAGTTCGGAATTGCTTATAGCATCGTTTCACGACTTTGGAGACAATTTCAAACTACAGGAACAGCTATCCGGGGGTTCAGTAGTGGTCGTCCACGAGGAACCACACCCGCAGATGACCGGTATATTGTCTTACAGGCCAGAAGGAACAGGCGGCAGACAGCGGGAGAAATCGCTAGACACACGACACAGGAGACTGGACGACCGATATCGCGTTTTACCGTGGCCAGAAGACTGCACGGTGGTGGTCTGTTTGCACGAACCCCTATACGGTGTGTACCTCTAACGCCTGCCCATCGGAGAAGGCGTTCTCTGTGGTGCCGGGAACACCGGAATTGGAGAGACGATGAATGGGGACGAGTACTCTTTACAGATGAGAGCAGATTCAGTCCGAGTAGCGATTCTCATCGCATACTCATCTGGAGAGAGCGGGGAAGCCGCAATCATCCCTCGAACATCATTGAAAGGGACAATGGACATGGAGGGTCGCGGTGTTTCTTGTTTGGGGGAGGCATCATGCTTGGTAGTCGTACAGACCTTCACATCTTCGACGCAGGTTCAGTCAACGGGACCCGTTATTGTAACGAGATTCTTCTTCCATATGTGCGTCATTTTAGAGGCGCTATGGGTTCGCAGTTCCTTTTCATGGACGACAATGCGCCATGTCATCTCACAGTAGCTGCCGAACAGCTTTTAGAGAGTGAGGTATGGATTGGGCGGCACGATCTCCGGATCTCAATCCCATCGAGCATGTATGGGATTTTCTAGGCAGACGCTTGGCAGCTCGTACCTTACCACCAGTAACGATTCGGGAGCTTCGATTGGCGCTGCAAGACGAATGGGCAGTAATGCCTCAACAACTCATTGACACCCTCAATCTCAGCATGGACAGACGCTGTGAAGCCTGCCTAGCAGTCGGGGGAAATCATATCCCCTACTAAAGACCGGATGTTTCTTGCTGGACACCCATCATAGGGATGTTTCGGCCTTCAGTCGCATTGCGCTCCATGCTACTTTTTCAATAAACCTTCTTTTTATCCCTCTGATTTCTCTTTTAGTAAGTTTTGCTTACATTACACATGTCCTTGCGTATTGGGGATCTTACGGTATTAAATGTGTTGATTTGGAAAGCTTTTGTACAAAGTCATATTGAAAAAAACCGTCTCGTCCTTAATTTTTGCACACCAGTGTAGTTTAATTTATATTTATGTATTTTTGCTATAAATTATACCGATTTAACAACAATGCGGACAGTGACTTCGGCACTCTTCAGTGCTGACTTCTTACTATTAACTCATGTTGAACTGTAATTTAGAATTTCTAAATGTGTGTGATTGTCTTTTATAATTTACGTTGTACGTGTAACTTCATTTTTTTTTACTGTTTGTTATGTATGTGTGTTTTGTTAACAAAATCTTTATATTTTTACCGTACATATACACTCCTGAACAAAATTTAGAAAATGCGTGGAGAGAAGCATTCTATTGTTCAGTAACATTTGCTGTTAATATACGTAGCATCGTAGAGAAAATTAAAGAGCTCTTGCCTTTTCGCAAAATTAAGCATTAGAAAGTATTCAGGCATCTATTGAATTAAACATTCACTGTCAAGAAAGGCATAAAAGTTAAAGATTGAAAGAAAATGTCATAAAAAATGACCTAGAATAAAAAAACTGGTCTATTTAAACATGAAACGATGTTTTTCTCTCAATCATTTTCATTTTTTTCTTTGGTTTATTACTTTTAACTAATTTTGCAATTTATTTTTTTCAAGCATCAACAACTTAAAATGCTTAACAAAAGTATAAACTAACTGATCGAGAGATATCCGTCTCATAAATGTATTTAAGTAGTGACATTTCGCAGTCTGTACAGAAAATTGTAGCTGTTGTTTAACTTTTTTTCCTCAAAGTAAGTATAGTTAATTACAAAAAGGTCGTGTTTTTTTTTTTTTTTTTTTTTTTTTTTTTATAACTATAGCCTGTAAAAACCGATATAACAAAACAGTAGTCAGTATATTACAAGTATCTAACATTTAAAAAACATTCTCATAAAAATATCACATCCAATTATTTCTGGTAACAAACCAAATTAAATAATCTCATCAGCCTGCGTTTAGAAAAAAATGTATTTTCAAAATATTTTTAGTAAACTGCAGCATCTATTACTTTTCTTTAAATAATGGTCTGTTTTCTAATTACCGAAATCATCTTTTGTGTTGTTACATTACACAAAAAAAATTAGTGCAATTAGCTTTTTTGATGTTTGATTATGTTATGGCAAGTTTAAGTCGTTCGATGTAATTATTTTAAAGCATCCAATTACATTCAAAAGAAAAATAATACCATTTTTTCTATCCATTTTTTATTTTCGGCCACTATAGCTCAACTTTTGATCGTTGGCCGAACAATACAAAAAAACTTTTTAAACTGCTTCATTTAGTTTTGTGACAAAACACCATTTTGCTTTATTGGCCTTTATTTATGTTACTGCTATCTAATTCTATGCATTGTATAGTGTTTGTCATTTTTGCTGTGGAGTGAGGTTTTATATTTATGTTTGACAATGCAAACTTTGCAGGCAATGTGCTATTTGAGGACATAGCTATTATTTTTTACATATTTAAGATGGCATCAGACAACTTTTTTTGCAGAATTTTCTCATTAAAATTTTCCTTTTTTCGATTTACCCTAATGCATAACAATTATATTTTTTTCCCATCCGAATCTGGAAAGCGTCAGGTTATATGATATGGCAGCGATCAAATTAAAATATTCTAATAAATAATAAATATCTACTACTATACTTGCTTGCAACTTAAGTTGACAACAACGTCACGAAACGCGGAAGAAAAATCGAGCTAACAGGTAAAACGCAATTCCTACCCTACCTAGAACCACTACAATCACTATAGGGGCCTTAACCCTACCTACTTCGCCAATAAGAGGAGATCGCCACCTGTCTATGAGTGGCTGTTGGCTGGCGCGCTTGATTCAAATGGATAAAATGCTCCGCCCTGCTTCGATGGTAAATTTGAAAATAATAATAATAATAATAATAATAATAATAATAATAATAATAATAATAATAATAATGATTGACGGAAATGTTGACAAAAAAAAAAGGTTTCCTTTTCGTGGGTTTAACTAACTAATCTGATTTCTAAAGTGCAGAGCGTAATTTTACTCAAATGTCGGATAAGGCGCTAGGAACCTCCTTCGCGTGATCTCAGTTTATTTCTCCATTGTCAAGTAAGCTTGCAGTCGAGAATAAAACTAGAAGTTAAATCCAGAACTGTACGAGCTTGCTTTCCTGATTATAAATATCGATTTGCCAGCATCCGATTAATTCCCTTCAATTAGCTAGGACTGCAAATGATGTCAAACATACTTTTTTTTATTATTTAAAGCTGATTTCTGGAAACAAAATATGCCTACCTTATCTGATGAAATACGTGCATAAAACGGGACGGGTGACTTTGGGATAACTTGCTGACATTGTAAGAATTAAAAAAAAAAAAAAAAAAATACATCGAGGGCTAAAATGTTTCAAAATCGTTTTGTACGCGAAATAGATGAAAAAAATATTATCCTAATTTCGACGAAGATAGATCATCGAAATGAGGCTTATTTTAAAATTATATTTTCTTCATAAACATCTCTATGACACATTAAATGTTAACTGAATTGTATGAAAACGTATTTAAATTAAGTCTTAAGTTCACATTAATTGTAAGCTAACGTACGTACACAAAAGCTAACGTACGTACCATAGGCTACTTTTGCACACCCTCCTCTTCCAAATCCTGCTACAGTTCCCTCATATTCCTATTTCGTAGCTTGCCATCGGCACATCTCATTACCTCAACAATGTCATCCACTTCGACATAGATACTAAACGCATTGGCCATGGCCAAGTTGTTTTGATTATATTAAGAGCCGATTGTCCACAGATTCAATATAGCTCTCCACATTGTTTATATAATTCTTATACTTATATGCTTTCATGGACGTATCTGTTACTTCATCCAGATTCGTTGAAAAGTTTTTAATGCAAATCGAAATTCTGCACATTTCTTTAAAAAACCGCGGAAAAATTACGAAGATAAAACCAGAAAAAATAGGACAGTTTCATTTATGCCGAAAAAAAGCATAAAAACAATTCTTGCTTGTCCTGTAGATGTAGCAAAAGTATCTTGTTTGAATCGAACTACTACTACTGGATAAGCTAGACACATTTTTTTAATATTTCATTTCTGCATAAAAGCAGCTCTCTTATTCCTTTTGCTATTCTGTTCTTTTACACAAGTTTCTTCTCATACACTTGTTTTGTACACGTTTCACACAGGTTTTGCACATGTTTTGTACAAGTTTCTATGCACAATTTTCTGCTCTTTTTATGCATTTTAGAGGAAAATGATGCCGTCCGCCTTAACTAGTGGACAAAGAAGTCTGACCGCGATAGAGAGGTCCCGGATCGGGCGTTGCTGTACTTTCACTGTCCTTGTTCTTTCTATGTGTAAATTTGTTGTTGTACTGTGAATGGACTTATTAACGGATCTTTATGGCATGTGGGTACTGTGAATTTAGGACCTCACACCAAATTACGGTTTCAGTTGGAAAAGTAAAAGCAGTGCACCCAATATTGGGAGTCTAACTGGCACGAAACAACAACAGGGGGAAATTATGCTCCTTCTGAACTTGATAGATCGTAAGTGTAGGGGATCGTAAGACAAGTAAGGTTAAAATTGGGCAATGCACGCCAAAGACAGTTTAAATTTTCTGTTTTATTGTGATTTTTATTCGATTCAACCATGATGCAATGAATGGCATTTTTACTTCATTTTATCAGTTGATGTTTACAGATAACTTTTATACAAATAGTCTGTGCAAGTGAGGCTTTTTTTTTATTATAAATTGTAAATTCTCTTCAAGAACATAGTCACGTTTTCATCTTGCTTTGTTTTATTTGCTCATGCTTACGACAGTTTTCACATACAGTTATCGTGAATATTCTGGATTTTTTTTTTCAGAAATTCAAAAAGTAAAACAATTATAAAACAGTATGACAATACAGTAATTTTAAAAGTCGTTACGTGTCTAAAACAAATTGCATAAACAAAAATGGAATAATTTTTTTATCTGCAAAGATTGCAACTCCAGTCAGATGTGTTTGCGATGAATGTTCGATACTTATATTACCAAACTGCCAAGAGTTGTTGTCTTGGCAACATTTCTAATTTACATATTATGACTATCAGGCTGACACAATTATATTGATTTGTTGTTTTAGTGACACCAAAAAAAGCAAATGAGGCTGCTTATTCCATTAAAAATGAATATCAGTCACTCTTAGCGAAGAAGAAACCTTTTGGTTAACTCACACCTAAGAGCGATCATTGCCAAAAACCCAATTAGCGGCTGTTTCTGTTGAAGTCAATTTGTGTAACCGTTTGCTTTAAACCCCTGTACTACTTATGAAAATATACCAGCCAAGCGCCAAGCTTAACGAAAAAAAAAGTTTGATGGTGAAAAAAAAAAGATTGGTAGGTACTAAACGAGTGAATCAGCACCTCTTTCCATTGAAGTCTCCTCGCATACCAAAGTGTGAATTACGGCATAGCACTTGAGCTAGACGTGAACAGATTCGACTGTGCTTCCCTCATCGGAAATCGAAACTATCCACTCAATTGATGTTTTATTTTCTACCCATTAGATAAAAAAGTAAATAACGCGAAGAAAAAAAGCATTCACTTTAACAAGTCAAACTTTAATAAGGCAGAAGTTTAAAAAGGCAAAAGTTTTAGAGTTGAATATTTACTAAGAAACCCCATGACACCCAGAAGAGTAATCAATAAATTAAATGAACATTTGTCCGTTGAATGTTTTTGAATTTTTTGTAATAAAAGATTGAAAATGTTTTAATTCTCAACATTTTTTCTGAAAATATTTAAAAAAATATATTAAATCCATAACAATTGCTAACAAAAACTAGTATGATAGTTTTTTTTACACGCATAGCTTTTCAACAACAGTTAAAAATCAAGACAACTTACACACAAAAGTACGAAAGCTTGATAGTTGCATGTTTTTTCTCACACGTAAAAATGTGTTCTTATCTATAAAATAAAAATGGTAACAACCTTTTTTCATAAATGGTCTTAAAGTTTTATTATCATTCATGCAAACTATGCATTTTATTGTTACTGCCATTTTTTATGGTGAGCTTCTAAAAATATGTTGTACCTTAACTTTTTGAGGCCTGTGTATATTATCAAGTGGTCAACATGTATGTGGAGTCGAAGTCGTGGAGTCCGAGTCGGGATTCGAAAGTTTTAAAATTCTAAGAGTGGGGTAACTCAAATGCATAGGGGCTCGTAATCGGAGGACTCAGGGTTCGGAGCCTGACTCGCAAATTCCAACCAATTAATCTCAGAGTACTACATCCTCGTAAAATCCGCGGGTTCGAAAGTTGTGGGGTCGGTCGATTGTAATTACCTTTTGGTAGGGTTCTAAAGAGTCACCTCCCCTTCAGCACTAAGCCAAAATAGTGGAGATCTAAGTAACCGAGTCACTTGTAAAGGTTTCCGTGGCATTTAAACCCGCTAAACCAATTTGATTAGTTGATGCTAGGTTCTCTGGGATGTCAAAGTTTTCAAAAGAGCTTGCCAAAACCCTTTTGAGAAAATCGGAGTACAACCAAAATGCGAGTTGCACAACTTGATCCCATAGATACCCAGCATACCAAAAATTTTAACCTTCTATAGCATACCGTTCTAGAATTAGCCGAAATACATACAAACTTACTACTGACATCACAAGAAAACTCGTCATAATTAACTTGCTCATTGTCAAACTTGAAATTTCGGCTGTCAAAAAGTTCGAAGTTACCTGTGCACGTGAAGATGTAACAAAAACTAACTATACTCGGTTTTTGGGCAGGATAGCATTCTAGTTATATTCTTCAAGTTTATTTTACTTTATATATTTGTTAAATCAGGTAGCACACTTTACGTTTAAATATTTCATACATGTTTTAAAGTAGTTTTTACAACGTTGGCAGTCATTTCGAAACGTTTACAAAACGGTGTGTGGTATTTGAGAATACAGTTAATAATTGCATAATCTCAAGGCCAATAACTGTAATAAGGTTGCCTCACATTTGCGTTTGATAAATGTATTTTGCGTTAGGTTTGTTCAGAAAACAAAACATGTTTAAATGCAATATGAATTTCTAAATATATTCATATGGTATCGTAAAACATAATTTTTAGCCTACTTTCCCAGTAAAAGTCAGAAAAAGAAGAAAAAAGCATGAAAGAAGGCTTAATGCATCTTAAAACTATCGCGAAAAAAAAAAAAAAAGTCAAAAATAAATAAAATAATTAAATAAATATCGAAAAATTAAAAATTGGAAAGTAGGGTATTGAGATGGGGAAAAATGTCGGTCCGTCGGTCTGTCTGCCCCCCCCCCTAATAACTTTTGAATGAATAGTCCGATTCGAACAAACTTTTTTTTGTTCGAAAGATGTCTGCGAGGACACCTCATTCCCATGTTTCACTTTTTGATTTGAACTATTTTTTGTTCAATTTTGAACATTTCAAAAAGGTTAACATTAGCGCCTACGGGAAAATTGAAGGCAATTCTGAACTATGAGGCGAATTTGCTTTAAACAAACTTTGTAGGAAAAAGCTTTTGATAAAAAACTTGCATATAAAATATATTTTTGATTTGAACAATTTTCGGTTCAATTTTGAACCGTTCAAATCCCTTAACATTAGCGCCTACGGGGAAACTGAAAGTCAATGTAGATTCCGTACTTGAAGGCGGATTTACTTCAAAGAAATTTTGTTGGAAATAGCTCTTGACGCCAAACTCCAGACTCCGACTCCGAGAATTTAGGTGCACCTGACTCCGACTCCGACTCCTGTGCCCGACAATTAATCGGACTCCGGCTCCACGACTTCGACCCTGACTTCGTAGCTTTGGCAAAAATTTATACGCGGGGGACAAATGACTGAGTCCGATTCTCGGATATTCGACTCCGACTCCTTTATCTCAAAATGAGATTGACTCAGACTCCGACTCCGCAACTATGGTTTTAACTGCGAAATAAGTATTGTTGATATGACTTTTTTATATTTTCACGCTAAAGTTTAAATTTAGGTATTTAGTTTTCGGGGAATAAACTCGAAGTCATTTATGTTTCTACATAAAGATATGCGCATACGATTATTATTATTATTATTATTATTTATTTATTTTTTTTTGACAAGGAAAATTATTTCTTTAAGTTGACATTTTATTGTTTTTATTTATTTTGGTAAGTGCATTAATTGATTTAAAAAATTATTTTTGGCAACAGGAGAAAAAGAAACGATTTTTTTTGTTTTTGACATGATGTGTTTATTTTAATGAGCTTATTAATTTTAATTATTATTTTTTCGTTTTGAAAGCTGTTAAAGATTTTTTTTAATGGAAAAAAGTGTATTAGCTGCTTTGTTTAAAAGGTGCTGCTATTTTATTTGTTCGTTTTTTTTTTAAATTTAATTTTTTTTTTTTTTTTTTTTTTTTTACGCATCTAATTTTTTTTAGATAAGTGAGAAATATTTTATTCCTAGAAATTAGCTTAAAATATTTAAAAAATATGTTTGAAACAATTTGCGACTTTAGCTGTTTTTGAGAATATTGATCAGGTACTAGAAAGTAGTATGGGTATACGGGAAAGTAGGCTCGTATAGTTCTAGACAGAACTTCTTGTTTATATCAAATTAGTTTTCTCTTGTTTTAACTGAAACATAGTCATACAGTCGTGGTAGCTTAAGTGGCCCATAACCACGCTGCGGCCCATAACTACTGCAAACTGGTTTCGAGGTAAATTAATCGAAAGTTAGTTGATTAAAAACGATGAAACTAAAAAAATAACATACGCTAATAAATACAAATCTTGAAACATATTTGATTGCAGATTTTAGTTATTGTAATTTATTTTAACTCAAAAATTGTTTTAAAAAATTGTCGCACGAAAGCGACCAAGAAAAAAAACAAATAAATTTAAAAAAAGAAAAAAAGTTAAGCGGTCAAAATCAGCAAAAAAAAAAAAAAAAAAAAGATTTTCTGACACGGAAGATTCTGATTTTTTGTCAAATGAGTTACACAAGACGCAGTTATACCATTGGAGGGTTTATTATTCATCTCACACTGAGACTGCAACTTTTACATAATATTTTTTAATAAACTTTCAACAATAATCCAAGTTTATGTACATCACATAGTTGCTATTTTGATATATGAGTACATTTTGATGATGCTTAAAATCACAGAAATGCCGAACCCTTTCATCCAAAAGAGATTCGAATGATAAGAGTTTTTTTCCCCTTTCGCAAAGCGTCCAACACCTTGAAAGTTTCTTTTTCACAATTCGAAGTGTTCAGACTTTCGAAAAACAAAATGCCAGTTAATTATTTCAGGATTAAAACTCAAATTTTTTAAAACGTCCTAAATTACATTTTGGCACATCCTGTCGTTCGAAATAAGATAAATAGTAGATTTCAAACTAAACGAAAAGTAAGAAATAGCTGTTCATGACCATATTAAGACATTTTACACAATACAATTGGCATTGGGCTCGTAACCGGAGGTCTTAGGTTCAATGTCAGCCGATCGAAGATCATACGTGTTTATTTATGGTAACTGAGGCACGTTAAATATGTCTTGGTCACAAAGTCTCTTAAGTTCCCATTCCAAATCAATACCCTTGGGGATGTTGGACCAGGTTTTGCTTGAAATTTGAATCTGGATCATAAAGCAGACTTGTCCTCTAGGCCCAATCCAACCGATTAAACCACGTGTATTAGTAAGTACGAGGACCCGGGAGTGTAAAGTACTCAAATATTCTAAAATAATGAAAATATGTAATTTAGAATGTTCAATATCCATTTCGAATCACATTTTTATACTTATTTTTAGTTAATTTACTTGTTCCACTGTAAGTGTTATTATGACATATCAACTATAATAAATCTTTCTATTTTTAAAGACTATCTGCAGAAAACTTATTAACCATGTCTTAAAACTTAACCTATGATTCTTTTTAAATGTATCATTTGAGTAAATGATACATCTAAAATATCATTTAAGTAATACCCTTAATTCAAATTTATTAAACTATCCTAGTGTCATTTTCATATTCGTGATTTAATGTACCAACATGTTAGCTTTTAAATTTAGCCCAACCTTAATTACGTAGACAATTTCATTTTATTTTAAAAATTGAGCTGATGCTTTTATAATCTTATTTCATGCAAACATTTTTTTTCATGGAAAAACGAAATAAAAGAGAAATTACAAAGTTTTGCTTTTTTATCATTAAATACAAACCAGCAATTATTAAATCAAAAATCTAGATACATTACTAAAATTTAACCAGTACTTTCATTTATACTCTTTCATACAATAAAAGTTTGAGACACTATGAAATAGTGAGATAATTGATGCTTTGAATTACAAAAATTTGGTTTTAATCCTGTTCTTTTTTTTTTCATTTATCTTGCTTTTGACATACGCTCAGCATTGCATAAATACGTGACTCGTTGTTAAGAGCAATTGTTCCAGCACCACCTTTGCAACGCATTTCCTGCTATGTCCGTAAACCGTTGCACAGGTGCGGAAATGACTCGTTTGGAAGTTTTAAAATTAAGCTTAGTAGCACTCATTTCGATCCCAGTCGCATTCTGCTTCCGACATCTCTTGCTTCAAAAGCAGATCTTCTACCTGCTCCGTTCGTTCATATTCTACATCTACGTCACTCTCAATTGTGTCCCTAGAGTACAAGTAAAACAAAATGTTCATTTTTACATAAGTAAGACTAAATAAATATTATGTGTCATTTTAGTTAAAAACCATAACAAAAGATATATAGGAGGCGTTTAATAAAATAACCAGCTCCATGATTGTCCAGTAAAGAGAAAGAAAAAGCGCTCTACCCACTTCATTTTATGCAGGAAATACTACTCGATTAAATAATATTTGGTGGATAACTTCATTGTTTTAACTTAACATTAAAAAGAGTTACAGATAAACATAATTTGCATTGAACTGATGCTGAAATAAAATGTTTATTTTGTTTATTTTTCTTTAAAATTCTAATTAAATTTAAGGGTTACCTCAATTTCATGCAATGTGTGAGCCCTTAAAATAAAAACTGTTGTGTAAATAATTTATTATAATATTGTTGTTGATTTTACCCATGCGTTTTAGTCTCAGTTCACTCGAGCTTTGGGTTGAACTAGGTTCATAATTCACTGATTTTTGGCTTCAGCTTTCAATCTAATTGTTAGTTTTTCGTTCCAAACTGCTCTAGCGTCGTAATATTAAGCAAAAAATATCAAACTGCATTTTTTTAAACTCTTGGATTGAGCTGGTTGAGATACTAAACGCCTGAATTATAAAACACAAGGTCGAAACAACGAAAAACCTTTTACTAAAATTACTTAATAATTGTTTGTAGTCTGTTTTCAAAGTTTTGAAAGCAAGCCTTATGTACTAAAAATAAATATATGTGCGAAAAACTCAAGTATAATTGACTTATATTTGTCAAATGTCACGTGACAAATATCTTATCACGTGTATAAGTTATGTGAGATGAAGCCAAAAAAAAAAGAAGAAGAAGAAGAAAAACCCTTAAAGAAACACTGTCAATGGGAAGATATAGAGAAAAATTGTGTAAAATAAGTATAGTAAAGTAAAGGTTCTGTATTTATGCATAATAAAATTCTGTTTTAGTTGAAAGAAGTATATTTTAGTCTAGTGGATTAGTATAAGGTGACGAATATATATATATATATATATATATATATATATATTTAATGCAACCTTAATCTTGAAGTTCCAAAAGTGCTTGCATGCCTTCCGTATTTAATAAAGAAAAGAATTCCGCTAGGTAATGAAGGTATCTGGAAATAAGAAATAAGTTGTGCGTGAAAGCTGCCTAACACGAAAATTGTCAAACTAAAAAAAAGGTTTTTTTAATTGAGGGTTGAGACAAGCAGCAAAGAGTTGGAAGAAGTTAATATAACATTTTTAGGCGATTAATGATTTCTGAGCCTCTTGTTTATATATTTTTAGTTTGTTTATACAGTTTTACTTCTAAAAAAAGGAAAAACAGAAAGAAAAAATAAATATTATTACATACTAAGTATATAAGTGCGTTTAAAGTTCCAATTCAAAGCCTGTTACGGTAGTATTTTATATTAGTAGAGATAGTTAAATAACTTGTAAATACATTGATACAAAATATATTAATAAGTACATATACTTGTAACATATGTCACAGTACTAATTTCAAGTTTAGAAAAATCAAACATGCGTGCAGGTGGGTTAAAACTACATTTGAAAACCCTTTAAAATATCTTAGCTTGAATGCACTGAAAATCCAAGTAGTAAAACAGGGAATTTAAAACTAAACACTGTGGCCTATTTCTTATCATTTAGCACTGCTCGAAATAAATCTTGAAAACACAAAGCGCTTGAACACAAATACTTGCTCCTTGTATAGCGTGCAAGTTTTAACTGTACCGTAAAGCAGAAATCATCAGTAAACACAGTAATTTCCCTTTAATAAATGGGCATGCATTTGTAAACGTAGAGTAACATGAATAACAGAACATTTCAGTAGGATGCTTCCGGACAACTATAATTCGGGAAATACATAGTTAGTTCTGTAGTCGGTACTTGGTATGCGGTCTAAAAATAACGTCTTTTGAAATTCACAGCACTTGAAAACGTTTACAAGCGCGTTATTTTCATATTTTTTGAAACGTTGTTTTTATCATAATTAAGTTTTCTATGAGTTCTATATTGCCATCTGTCTGACCTCGATCCTCGTTTACACTAAAACGCTACGCTTAGTACATACATTCACGAAAAATCTAATACGTAGCATGAAAAGTATCAATAGTAAATTTGTGAACAATATTTCTCAGTAATAACAACTTAAAGAAATCTTGCTTCTAATAGAAAATTTGTGGACAATATTGTTGAGCAATAAAAACTTAAAGAAAGAGTGCTTGCAAAAGTAAATTTGTGAACATTATTGTTGAGTAAAAAAAAACTTAAAGAAAGCTTGCTTCTAATAGTAAATTTGTGAACAATATTGTTGAGCAATAAAAACTTAAAGAACGCTTGCTTCAAATAATAAATTTGTGAGCAATATTGTTAAGTAATAAAAACTTAAAGAGAGCTTGATTCTAATAGTAAATTTGTGAACAACATTGTTGAGTAATAAAAACTTAAAGTGAGCTTGCTTCTAATAGTGATTGATTTGTGCTGCGTAAGGTCGCAATTCCTTTTGCAATATTGAATTATACTAAATTATGCTTAATAATTTTGTGATTGCTTCTCTACGACTTACAATAAACAACCATGCTTCAAGCAGAGGGGCTAAATTAAAGAAATTTAAATGACGGGAGAAATTCCCTTCGAAGTTTTAAATAAGGTGGGGTTCCGACATGTTTGGTAACGAGATAAAGTACGAAAATTATTCCAGCGGTTTTAAACTTTTATCTTTTTTCACATTCTAAAATGTCGCGTTTGATAATGTACTTCGGTTCAATCAACTTGTTCCAAACTTATAACAGTTGCAGTTTGATTTATTTTTACTACATTTTATAGTGAAATAAATTTTTTAAACCTTTATAACATTCATTCTGTGGGGAATGTGTGGAAACTACACCTACCTGCCCGGAATTTTCCAACCTCTCGTTTTTCTTTTTGTTCTAAGCGTTAGAATAAGAAAGATATTTAAAATCCTCATGTATATAATAGCCAGTGATCGAGTAACACTTCTGACGTCATTAACAATGAAACTCGCTTCACTGCATGATATTTGATAATATGTTTTGCTAATGTTTGAAATGCAGGGAAAGACTTTATTGCGACAAGGTTGAACTGGATCCGGTAACTTAACTGTTTTACTGGTAAGACCGTGTCAAGGAAGGGGAATGAAGAAACGAAAAAGGGGTCAACAATGAACGCTATCTACTGGAGTTCAGGGTCAATTCAGAGGAGTCAGAGTGAAAATTTCAACTATCAAAATATCACTAAACAGGCGATTGTTTTGTTTAAATGAAGTTAAGCAATTTTCTCCTGTCATATCTTTACGAGCAATTTTCTAGTTAAAAAATATTGAGCTATGTACCTATTATGTTTAGTAGAGTATATCGATTTTATTCAGTTCTCTCTTCTTTTACATCAATGAGACTTTACAGACGTTTTTTGTTTCTTTCTTGCGTTTACCAAAATCGATTTAACAATTTTTAAGAATTATTTTAGTCTTTTAGATGTAACTTCTGACGAAATATCATTACTTATATTATAGTACAAGCATAACATTTTTTAGGGAGAAACGTTTTAAGATTAATTTGTCTATCATGAATAGCACGGGTTTGGTATTGAGTATGCAAAAATAAATTATTCGGAATTTCGCTACGATTAATACATTTTTTTGTAGAATCTATTTGCATTTTATTGTAAACAAACATAATTTTTTCTTAAAGAAATTAATATAAATAAATGTTTATCCAATAAACGCATTACATCAAAATAAAACACTAGCGATGTGCAAACAAGCCCCCTAAACCATATGAAGTATCACTCGGTGTAATTTTCAAACCAATTAGAGAAAGAAGTTTTCACTACAGTTCTAACCGCTTCTAGTAAAGTTCCAATAAGGTGCCATTAACGCTTTATATATTGCTGATCACTGCTAACTAAATGCAATATTAAAAGGGTGCAGGTGGGAGCTATTTCTAATAGAGATACAAACAAGAGTACCCTGCCCAGTACGGCTCAATGAGACATATCCATCGCTTGTAGATCTCCTCGGGCCTCCTTTTCTCCCGGCAGCTCTGATCCTCTTCGAATTCCTCCCTCGGAACCAGAACCTCTTGAAACTTTGGTTCACTATATACACCAATGGACGGATGGGAGGACGGAAAGTTCTCGTCATAGGTCGGACACTCGACTGGGGGAGTTACAGGCAGACGTTACAATAACACAGTGCACTCGACGAGGAAGCACTAGTGTTCCTATTAGGTGGACTAGTTGCTTCGTCGTCGCTAATCAAATTATTGATTTTGAATAATTTAGGAATGTTACACATACATAACTGTTGTTTGGTGTTAGAAAACTGAATATTTTTTTTTTTTGAATCTATAACTCATTATTAGCATCAAATCAAATGTTCATTAAGGAGTATCATCTTTTTTAAGGATTTTTGTGGTTTTATTTATTACAAGAGTTACTCTATAAAGTAATTCGTCTTCCTCTACCGTATTTATCTGCACGAAATTTAAATAAACGTGAAGAGGAAAAAAAAATTATTTCACAATTTAGAAAATTAGGAATGTTTCAACTTGAATGCAGAGAAGTAAAAACGAAGTATACTTATCTTCTGTGAATTATTTTTTAGAGTTTTCTGATATACAGAAATGCATCAAATAATTTTTCTTATATTAGTAATTTTTTCTCAGAACGTTTATCTTTGGCAAGTTACAGAAAGACTTAAATCTTTGATTCACTAGACAGACCGGTGGGCGGATGGGGGGACGGAAAATCTCGTCATAGGTCGGACACTCGCCGTTGCTACTTCAAGATCAAAGCATTAATTTTGAAAAAAATTAGGGGCGTGACATATAAATAACTGATTTTGAAAAATGCAAAACTAAATATCCAAAATATTCATCAAGAGCTTCAGGGCAAAGATTCATCGAATCTGTCTATTTTTATTTATCTAATATAAAATTCGTACTGTAGAGGAAAAGGGTCGTTTTCATTGAAATTTATATTTCTATAATTTACCAGAACGTAAAAAATATTTGAACTATAATTTCATTTTTCAGAAATATAGGAAATATAATGCTGGAAAATACAGACCGGGCATACCTAGGTTACGGCAATTACATTCTAAAGTTTTGCAAAAAAGAAATAAAATTTAAATTCCTTGACTCCGGTCAAAAGATTGTGAATAGTGAATTTTTTATCTTGTGTTAACTGATGTTCTTGTAAGAAGCACTTTGTTCTAAAATACATTTCTATGAGAAAAAAAGACAAAATGCCAATTTAAATGAGATAAAAAGACAAAATCCAGAGAGCTACTAAATAAATGAACATTTTAAAATATTATGTGCTCAAAATGTTTTGGGAGTAATATTTATTTCAATTTTAAATTTATTTCTGACATTAAGAGTTCACGTTATTTATTTTCTGAAAAGCTTACTATGCATGTATGATAAAAATGCTACCGAAAACGCAAATATTTTGTTTTGTACAACATAATAGCTACACTTATTAATTATTGATTAAAACACACACACACACACACTCTTGAAAATCCAATTAAAGATTTGAAAACAAACCTTAACTACTACTTTTGAATATATTCAACAATTTTGTACACATTAACTAAAATGACGTAGCTTATTTCATATTAAAAAAAAAAAAAACTACCAACTCTATGCTCATATTTTTATATTTTTTGTTTGCTAATCTTTAGCTGGTTATAATTGTTTTTTCTTAAATTTTACTAGCACAAACAAACGTCTGCAGTGCTTGCTAAAACTTATTTTTGAGTATCAAGTAAAACTTTCTACGTGCTCCTGCAATGCTATCAAACTGCTCTTTACGTCACAATTAAAAGTAGTTAAAAATACGGAAAGAAAAATTAAGACTTACTAGCATTAGATGTATTTCTTATTAAATACTCATTTTACATTTAGCATCTAAAATGAATTTGTACATTTTGCAATTTCAAAACATCAGAATTGTGCTGAACACACAATAAATAATTTATAATAGAAAAATCTACTGTATAATCTACTTATTAAAATATTGATCGAATAAGGTATACGTAATAAGCGAACTGTTCTTTTATGGAGCATAAATAATCCCATTTTTATTTGAAACTCATTTTATACTATATGAAATTATATCAGAAAACGTTGTATAAGGTGGTCATGAATGATGCGAATATGTACTATTTTTATTTCTGAAAATTTACTTTAATGCGTACAACAATGAAATGTTAACTAAATTATTTTTGTTCAACGAATAAAAGGGCGTAATAATTTCAATTATATGGATTTTATTAGAGTCTCTAAAATTTCAGAATGTTCCGCTGGTGGAATTTTACATTTGCAGTAAAATTAAACTGATCCAGGACAAAAACAAGGAAATTAAAATAATATTTCTATACTTACCAATTTTTTGATATGGATCTATTTCCCGGCTTAGTATAAGCTGCTCTTGAAGACTGCAATGAGATTTTAAAAATATATTTGTGTTTTTTTTCTTTTCAAATGAAATCATGTATCATTCAATAGAACTTATCAGCCAATGCTGCCGTGGGCAAGTAAACAGCAGTATCTGTAGAAATGAGTTTTCGACACATTTGAAGAAATTCGTTTTGTATTCAATACTAACAATTTACTGAAATTTTGGAATTAGACGTTTTTTTCGCACTTTGTTTTCAGCGGAGGCCTAATGAGCAAGCTTGTACTGCCCTTTACTAGCCCACGGTAAAACATAAAAGTAAAATTATTTTTGAAATAGGTATTTGCTTGGTTACTCTTTGAATTGACTTTTTGCCATTCAAATTGCTGTCCATTATGTTTACTATATTCGTGTAACGTGTGGTTCGGTTCATCGAAAAGCACGTTTGCTTTGATTTTTGGTAGGTTATCCTTCCTTCATATTAAATATAACACAATACTTTGAATATTTCATATAATGCAAGTTAAATTTTAGCAGTGTCGTGTAATAAAAAAGAGACTAAAAGATAATTTTGCCTTATAGCTAGACTAACGTAAGTCCAAAAACGCTGATTTTCATGTTATTACTACAATGTATGTAGAATTTTATTTAGCATCGAGCCATAACGACGTAATTGCATTAAATAAAACTTCCTTCATAATTATTTACCAGTGCTATAAGAGAGCTAATTCTAACCATAGTATTCACCAGACAAATGTAAACCAGACGTTCTCCTGAAAAATAGTGATAGTGTGATTTACACTATTTTAGCTTTGAGGTACAAATATAAAGAAATAAAATGCAAAATTTATAAGCTAACGCACTCAAAAGTATTTAAATTTTGTAACTTTTAAAATTTTCTGGATTTAAAATTTTATCATTATTATTATTATTTTTTTTTTTCGTCTTGAAACAAATTTTAATGAATCCCGATTATTAGAATTACTTATAAATATATAAGCACAGCTTTCTTAAATGAAAAACGTTATAAAATAAAAATGTTCTATTTTGAGTATGATAAAGTGGAATTTTTAAGATAATTTTGTAAGAAAATTAAAAAAAAACACGCATTATTAAATAATGCAAGGAATATGACAGTTTGAAATTACTGATCGAATCCATTGTTACTGGTATGCAAAAGAATGTGCTAATATTTTAAATCTGATCGCCTTAAGAAATCCATTTCCTATACCTACTAATCTCCCTTTACTTCTTTTAAAAGTAAGTCACTAACCTCATAAAACAGGTGAGGAAAAAAACTGTGGGGCATTTTCTACAACTAATGCAACATTAACATTAAAGCTTTTAAGAGTCTTAATGGTTTCTTTAAAATACAGATATAATGCCTAAAATAAAGATCTTTCAAGGAAGTCAAATGTATTAAGTTAACGTTGCCACTTTTTTTTTTCTTTTTTGATGATGTCTGGTCATGTTTAGATTAAAATACATTCTGTTCAGGATTGGAACAAGTCAAACACATGTTCCAAAAAAATTGCTTTAAGCTTTTTAATTAATTATTATTATTATTTATTATTATTATTAATAATATTGTTATTATTACTAACTTTAACTCAAATAACATGTATGAATACACCAAACAAACAAAACCATTAGGCAGGAAAAGAGTCAAATTCACTTTTTATTTCAAGAATGGAATAGTGCTCAAACGTGAGAAGTAAGTCACAGTGAATCGATTAGTGTTTTCCTTTGTATGACTCATGACTCATCCCTGAAGTTCACATATTCATTTTGATAAAGAGGACATTTTCCATTCCAAATCGCGTTTATGAAATTCAGTTCAATTTCGTGATTTAAAACGTTGTTCCTCCAGTACCTAATGTTCGCAACGACTTTCTTAAATCGCTGTTGATAAGACTTTGATTTGTATAACAAGAGTAGAATGCCATCGAGTGAAGTCAGTGAATTCTGAAAGCAAGCAGATACATTAAAAAAAAAGGAAAGAAGGAAAAACTGTACCTATCCGTTTTAAAAAACAGGACTCACTGGGCTGACGGAGATGCCTTGTCACACATTGTTTCTACTATCGGAAATAAACATATGCATTATTTCCTTTGAGCTCAACCAGATTTGAATCTAATTAGCAAGAATGTTATCGATCTGCAAACAACTCGCCCGAAATTGCTTTCTAAAAACAAAAGCTGGCAGTGTCCGAAAAAAGTCCCCCCCCCCCCGCCAGAAAAATCGAAATGGTTTCAAATACGACATTGAATAGCAGCAGTATAGTAAGATATGCCAGGAGAACTCCACTTTTAAACTGAAGTTTGCGTTTCAAACTATTTCTCAAGTTAAGAATCATGCGGTGAATTTCTTTTTTCAAATTTAATCCCTCATAATAATTAATTAAGTTGAAATTGAATCGATTATTTCAGAAAGAGTGTGAGTCCAATGGATTTCCGAAGGACTTACACTCTTTCAGAAATAATCGATTCAATTATGAAACCAATTACGATAAGACAAAAGCCACCAGGTGGTCTAAGCAACGCTTTCTTCTTACTATGTCCTAACTAATAGGTGAGCTTCTTTCCCGTTTTGAACTCACCAAATTGATTTTTTGTCTCAACAACTGGACTTCAAATGGATCAAATTCTGTTTCTGGTCAAGTTATAGTATACTTTTAGTTACTTTACTGAATTCTTACGTAACTTTTAACTTGTTTTTCAAACTTAATTGCTGACGTTGGGCTAACATACGACCTAAGCTCTATTTTTTAATGCATTCTCCTAGTAGAAAGCCCTGATCTTGTTTGTTTATGTGCCATTTTTTTCAAACTAATAAAAAGGGAGATTTTCCTCTAAGCGCTATCACCCATTCAACTAAGTTATACCATGTCGCTAACAGCATATGACAACGTCATAGGCCTTTCAGTTTTATAGGCACAATAATCCATTTACTTGTTAGTTCGCGCTCGCAATGAGGGGGAGAGAGGAGGAAGAGGTGGAGGAGGATATTCGGAAAAGAACCTCATACTGAGCCGCTGCGTTGTCTGGGTAGGATCTTCGGCTGTAGTGCAGATGGCCGAACGTCTGAAGCTCCCGGACTGTGCCCTGGGAGCTCTCGGTGTCCGACTCGCATCCGGGTAGCCGGAATGTCGCGTACGGGGCGATATCGTCCTCGTAGTCTGCAAAAGAAGGAAATAGAAAGAAGAAAAATAAATGATTAGTTGGTTTAGTGTACATAACATTCTTTTATACTTTTTAACAGCTCCTTTAAGGATAGCATAATATAAGTAAGGAATTAGTTAAAAATCAATCATCCATTTAATGTTTTTATGATATTATTTTTGCGCAGAAACAAACAATAAATTGCTACATTTAAATGTACAAGAAGACATACAAATCACGATAAAGTATAGAAAAGAATACAAAAAAAGGCTAAGAAATTTTACGTTAAGAACATATTTCAGTCACATGCATTCAAAATTGAACTTAATAGTTTTAAGAAGTTTTGTAGTTTTTTAAAATGAAGGCAAAATCATTAAAAGTCATTTCACTCAGGTTTTGAAAGGCGAATTTACTTATTGTACTGAAGGAGAATTTCTTAGCTTTTTCTCATATATATATAAAAAAAAAAAATATTTAAAAATTGTAAAAGTTACTATCCTATTAGGCATAAAATAGAGAATAATCTACACTTTAAAAAACACCGTTGACCGTTCATTAGAAAAACTCTAAGAAACTAGTATTCCATATTTTTTTTTACTAAGGATACAGCTCCTTCTTAACTACGATTATTTGAGAAGTAGCATCGTTAATGTTACTTAAGAAGAATCTGCGTTAATTGAAATATTTGTGAAAATCCAGTTTAATAAATATCACACTTACAGACACACAAAAACACACTACCACCACCACACACACACACTTATTCCAAAATGACATTTTCCATTTGCCATACATTGGATCTTGTCATCCATTGGATTGGCAATCTACTTTGATTTTCCAAAAATGGTCAAAATGGACTCATCGCATCTGAAAATGCAATTTTGTCAAAATTCGAAATACGGAAATTTTTACGAACTCAATACTTTTTCTGTATATGAGCCATAAAAAAGTAAAAAGATATGTAATCTTAAAATTAAAGTGATTAAGAATTTTAGAAATTAGTTAAGTAGGAAGAAATGGAAAAACTACATGATTTTCTATAAAACAAATCCTATTCCCTTCTGTCAGTTGTTAGAGTACTATGTCGGGAGTTTTTAATGATCTTTATGGAAAGACAATATTTAAACTCGCAGTTCTTAGACAGGCAGAATTTTATTAGTTTAGAAAAGTCAAGGAACAAAAGCTCAGTTAATTGGTTAGAAGCAAAAGATACTTTTAACTAAAATAGTTAACAGAACAGGATGGAAAAAATAGATTGAAAAGGGTCTACGAAACAGCAGCTTTAACCTTGAAATGTGTACCAAACGAAAAAAATAAATAAAGAATGTGAAATAATTATAGCTTAACCTTGATCGCGTTAAAAATAAATTCAAGAACTCAACGGGATAAAATGTTCAACCGGCTACAATAGGATCTTCAATAAAAAATATACATAAACGCATTGTATATTAAGTTGAAATAACAAAATTTGAAACAATATCAACTTAAACTATTGCGTTCATCTCAATTTGCATGCACTGTAGGTGTGGAGCAATGCGACTCTAAGCTTGTTACACATTTACTCTAGTTTAAATCAAATGCACAGTTCATGCAGAAGTAAATATTTATCATGTAATAACTATAGACTCAAATTTAATTTGATTCGGTTGCACGAACTGCATTATAGTTACTGAAAGCGAACTGATAGTAAATACAAAGTAGAAAGCTGTTCAAGTGTAACCCTAACATGAACAGAACAATTTAAAAGAAAATTTTAAACTCAGTTTCGAATTTAAATATGTTAGCTTAATATAATCGCAGCATTGAAGAACAGGAGGAAACTTGAATTATAATTAAAAATATAACTACTAGTTTCTCATATTCACGTAATTCAGCAACACATAAATCACTTTGCTTATAAATAAATGGTCCTGAGAAGGTAAGCCATAAAAGGTTGAAGCGGAGATGTTTATCTTTCCGACAGAGTGGTTTTAAATATTTGTTTTAAAGGTCAAACGTTCAAAGAACGTTACATGTACGTTTCATAATTTCTATTATTATTAAGCACGTATAGTAATGAACAGTGAAATAATATTTCTTAGTTACAATTTAATATGTGAGCACGTTTTTCAGAATTTCATCTAAAAAATAGATTTTTTTGAAGTTATTAAGCTTTGAAACTCTCAAATTCATTATCAGTAGCTTCAAAGCTGTTTATTGCTAATCCAATGCAAAATGAAAAACATATTTTTTTTCTTTCGATTTCATATCTATAATATTACGATTTCATACACTTAAATCGTACTAGTGTATTATATTTCTTGCTAATCTAATGCAAAATGAAAAACATATCTTTTTAACCGATTTCATATCTATAATATTACGATTTCATACTCTTTGCTTGAAATAAAATAACATAATTTATTATATTTCCATCCAATAGAAAATAAACTATTTCTTGAATTTAGTTTCAGGCAAATTCAAGAAATAGTTAAAAAGCAGGTTCCTTTCAAAAAGAGATTCAACATTTGTTAACTACCAAGAAAACATTAAAAGTTACTATGCCTCACAATGTCCTTGTTCCCCAGTGGCATTCTGGCCCTGGTTTCCTTGAGGTATTGGTGCTTTTTGGACTGCAAGTTTGGTACATAGATGTCTCACGAATGGGAGCGTTGTTGCCTTCTGCATTTTTCTTTGCTGCTTGATTTGGCATCAGTGGCGCAGCGTTTGGATTACCACCTCTCCGTTCGTAATAATCTTCTAAATAGGAAAAGAAACGCGCTGATATATTTTAAAGACCATTTCACATTGCAGCGGCAAGATAATTTCTTACGCATGTGTTTAGTATTGTAAATTCACTTGTAGTTTCTCTAGGGCATAAAAAATGTTTCTATACGATACATTTTCAGTGTTAAATTATTTATTTTGCTAATGGGCGATTCTCGAAAAAATGTCCCGTGCGTGACGCTATTTTTTTATTTTATTCAAGTAAACTATTAATTAAACATGGGATTGACTGTCATGCTCTGATAGTACTTTAAAGCATGTATTATTCCCACACAGCATTATTTTTTGAAAGCTTTGGTTAGCTGGAAAAAATTAAAAAAACTTAGCGTTACGCACCGAACATTTTTTCGAGAATCGCCCTAATGTAGCAAATTTTTGCTATATTATTATACTTAGAGCCTCGGGGGCAAATTTTAATGTTTTTACTGCACTATATTTGCTGTGATGTACTTTATATTTTACGAATATGGGTATTTATAGATAAAAATACATATTCAAGCAAAAATCTAACGTTACTAAAACTCTAAAAATAAAGTAAATGATGAAATGCTTAAAAAAAATGAAGCTTTAAATTTGACCTTCACCTTAAAATTTAAGGGAAAATATTTACCTTTTTTTCGAATTAATATTTTAAGACTTTTTTTAAATCGTAAGTTGGTAATAAATTATCTTTAAGATTCGGGAGTTGCAAAAACAGTTTAAGTTTTGCAAGTAAATTATTTAAAAACAGGAAAAGAAGACTATGTATTTTTGCTATCTCCTAGGAAGTGAGCAACAAGCATTATATAAAATTATACTCTACCTCCGACATGTCTTTTCTTCACGCAGACACAAACAGCAACGCCGATTACAACTGTCAATGCAACAATCGCCGCTACGACTGGAACAATAATATTAACATCTTCCCAAATGTTTATAGACTCTCGACTTTCCAGTATCAAAATAGGTGCCACTGTACCTGTAAAAATATTTGATTTTTCTTTATACAGGACACGCTGATTATGTACAACTGTATCATTTATACGTTGGCGCCAATGTGGTCCTTAGGACCCTAACACCTCCTAAGAATGTCTATGCGACAGCATCAGAGAGTTTTTGTACCATTGCCTTTTGAAAATTGCATTTTGTTATCCTTACGGTTTTCTTTTTAGCTAGTCAGATGTAAAGCTGCGTGTTGGATTAGTTTTCAAAATGGTGCAAGCTCCATTTGGAAAACTAATCGACATTAAATTCCCTTCTCAACTGCTATTGCAATTTTTAAAAAATAAAATGAAAATATTGCATTAAAAGAAAAACGTCTAGTTTACGTTTATGCAAAAATAAAAAAAAATAAAAAACAAGTTATGAAAAAAACAATAAAGAGGGCATAATATTTTTTAAAAATAATTAATAAAACAAATTCAAAACTAATAAAATTTAGCCCAATAAATATTGTGAAACATAAATTGGAAATTCGGGAAATTAGATGTTTAGAAGAATTGGTCCGTTTGTCGGTTTTTTAGTTCTTACTAATTAATTTCAAGCGTATTATTGATTTGAGAGAGGCAGTTTTCAGCTGGAAAGGTAGCAGGCAGCACGCACCTCATTCTTATGTTTCATTTTCTGAATCAAAGAAGTAGAAGTTGTTTTAAGAAGTTCGGGGGGGGGGGGGGGGGATATAGAAAAAAAAAACATTGGGCTTAACGGAAAATTTTGAAATCTTATCTAACAGACAGAACAAGCAAAACATGTTTTGTTCAAAACTTATTACTATACACTTTCTATAAAGCAGGGAGTGAGTTTTGTGAACAGCGCGCTGCATTCTTAAGTCACTTGCATTCTTGGCCTCTGTTTCTTAGAATATTAACGAACGCACTCAACAGCCGATTCCAATATACTAAGCACCCGCACTTTCAAACACCCGAACCGCTGATTGAACCACTCTTGCTGCTACAGGATGACTTCAAGCTGTGGTTTGAGATGTCTGACATTATGTTTGAATCGGCTGCTGAATACGGCCATAAAACAGAGCTACAGCCATAGTGCAGCACACTGTAAGAAAACTCCAAAACGTCGCAGGTTATTTCCAGATATTAATTCAAGGTTTCAAGTGAAAAACAAATATTTTTGCGAAAACTTTTCTGTATTGCTTAAGAGTTTTATTGTTCTGAAGTTATTTTTTTTTCAACAAGCGGGAAGATATTTTATTGGATGTATCGTCTACAGTTCTGATACGGACTTTTCAGATTGACATCCCCTAATGAGGTCAAACTGCAATCTTTGGATGCTACTACAGAATGGTAGGTAAATAAGTTATTTGGTTTTTGCCGGCAATTTTGCAAAAGCTTGCCCATATTTTCTAAAAGGCGTGCAATACGTGCATCAACGTTTTCTGAAAACCTTTTCTAATTAACTCTAGAAACGTGTCTGCCTTTTGTTAGAAAAGTTTTGAAATTATTCACAAAGAGTCCAGGTTAAATTCAGGAAGTTAATTGACTCCCTTATCGTTTTTTTTCTTCTTTTTCACCGTAAATGTCACAGACAGAAATTAGTCACACTCCCTGTTCATTATTATCCAGGAATGTTTCAGATTTTTTCTACAGTACGACTGTAGTAGTTCCATACGTGGCAAGCTACGTTTTTTAAGCGTTTATTTACTTTCTTTGAAAAAACAAAATTAACTGACAAAATATCGCTTACAAACATGATTAAAGGGACGAAACTATTATAAGTTGAACGAAAAAATATATAAAAAAGTTTTAACAGAAGAAAACGCTATTCACAAATAACTTCTTTTCTATCTACACATTTCTTACTTTCATTAGCATTAAAATTTATTTGAATCTAAATTAACACATTTAGCTAAAATAATTTTTATCATTTTACATAAAAATACAATTACTTTAAACTAAAATAAGCCTTTTTATTTTATATTAAATAATCGTTAGTATTTATTATACGAGGCAGTGAGAAGCAAAGGGATGTAAGTGACACAATTAAAAATTTGGAGAAAACCAGTACACATGGTAGGTGAACCTCTCCTCTGTCTTGGGGCAAGATATGGCACTTGTAGCCCTGGTATTTGCTGCTATACAGCATGACTTAGAAAAAAAATCAATGAAAGCTTACCTAGGATGTTATCTTTAAACGCGTTTTACTCAAAACTTGAAAATGTCCACTCACATCCCTTTGCTTCTCACTGCCTCATGTATTCTATAATGCTAGTTATTTAAGGTTAATCCGGTATTTGAGAAAATTTCTCTTATACACAGTAAAAAAATGTGTAAGGTTACCAGTATTGATGGATGTAACGTTACGCAAATTCTGAAATGTGTCGCATCATTGTTTAAAACCTAATATTGTTGGAGGAACCAATGGTTTCAGTAGAATTCAAAGCGCATGCGTCAAGATCAGAATCGGAATAGAGCAGGTAAACTTATTAGCGGATCGTAACCCGACCTCGGTAGCCGAGCGGTAGAAGCTGTTACTTTTCGAGTCAGTGAAATTTGCAATTCTGGGTTCTGACACCAATTAGCTCATTTCCTCTCTTAGTGCAATAAAAATATCTTGTTTGTCTATTAAAGTAAAAAAAATATGGTATATTAATATATTTGGTGGATATTGGTTGTTTAAAAGCATGAACTTGTTAAATCGTTTAAGTCAGATGAAAGCATAATTTTTGCTAATGTGTAACCTTTCAAGCAAATTCTCTGTAAGCGAACAGAAAATTCTGGTGTAACCTTACGCAGAAATGAGTGAGACGTTACGCTACAGTTACATTACCATGGTGGAACAGTTCACAAGCGATGTGTAATCTTACACCAGTTATATCAGTTAAGTTACTCCATAGTAGTGGAGTAACTTAACTCCATTTTATGGAGTAAGGTTACACAAAATCTTTTACAGTGTACTTCTTAATTATTTAGGCGTTTGTTCTTCCCGGTGCATCCTTTGAGCCGAATAATATTTGAGAGAATAGTATTAGTAATTGCCTTGTTTCGCATTAAGTTCAATAATTGTACACAACACATATATTTTATTCCTTTTCCACAGAAATGATTCAAACTTGCTTTGGAGGAAAAAGAGAACTCCCTTTTAGACAAAAAAAAAAAATCTTTTAATTTTCTTTTTTTTTTTTAGATAAATGTATTAATATGTATTTTAAAACTGAGAATGATTGGAAAATATGTTTAAACATAACATACGTTAAAACAGCTTATTTATAAGAAACATAAAACAGTTTTATATCTTATCTTGATGAAAAAATACTTCTTTATTGGATTATTCTCACATAAATCCACGCGTTTTGCTTTACTGTTTAGGAGCTTAAAACCGCTACTGTCAGAACCACGCTTTCTTGGTTTTGAGATATTTAGCCTAAATATAGCTGCTTCCCCCCCCCCCCAACAGGGGTAATCACTTTAAGTAAAAGTGTTTCTGCCAGAGTGAAATAATTAAAAATTGAAAGAGGAAAAAAAGGTTAAAAAAATAAAACAATAAATTTAAAGCTTTTTTCCCCTAACGGGCATGTACTTAAAAACGTGCATCCTGCTAATCAAATTAAACACATCAAAAGACATTCGATTTCAAATAAAACTTTACTTAACTGATAATGGACTCCAAGACACTGAAATAGCATCACGTTTTGAAAAGGGAATGCATTCAAGACGATTGGTTAAAACATTTTTTCAAGGCTGATGAAAGAAGTTCATCGATATGTAATCAAAAGGAAAAGAGAAAGAGTGAAAATGCGCAGTGCTTTTAGCTTTTAGAAGCTCTGAATGTTTATTGCTAAAGAGATAGGTGCTCTAGTCAACTTGAAACGACTATAAAAAAACTTTTTCAGTTAAAAAAAATGAAGTTTCTTAAAATTATATGTGCTCTTTGGGTCGTAATTAGTGGAAAATATCGATATGTCTAAAAATTTATAGCAATCATTTTTTCACGAAATATTGGTACAACTACTGTATCCGAAAATATATAGTTTTTTGCTGCTTCTCGTTTTAAGGAAATTAAAGACACAACGAAATTTCTTTCTTTCAATTGAACGTGATAAATATTTTGCATCGTCTTTATCTTACCTATTCTAATAATAAAATATGGATGTCGATCAGTCTGTCTGTATTTCGTTTTAAGTTGAGACAAATAGAGTGAAGATAGGCAATCTAACTTGACTGCCAATCTACTTTCCACGTTTGAGCCAACACTAAGCTCGACCTTAGCGCAGGGGATGGAAGGAATTATCTTTTCCTCGCTTTGCCACTGATAAAATCACGTTCAAAAAATGTGTTTCTACTTGAAAAAGTAATAAAAACTCAGTTACACGTTTCATTTGTAAATCCACAGCAGAGATGGTCAGATTCGTATTCGTAAATCCGAATCCGAATTCGATTCACAGTACCTTAATGTGTCAATCCGAATACGAATACATTCGTATTCACAAGTGTGAATTCGAATAGATTCATATTTGCAAGTGTGAATCCGAATACGAAATTCGGATTCATACCTATGAATCCGAATCTGAATCTATTCAGATTCAGACCTATGAATCCAAATCATTTCTGATTCACATCTGTGAACACGAATCCATTTGGATTCACACTTGGATTCACTGAAAAATTCAATTCAAAAGCTCAATATAAATAAATAAATGTCTGTCTATACCTCGCTACAGGTCGAGTTTTGGGTGTGTTAGTGAATTTCTGAAGAAAAATGACGATATTGTTATGTGTCCAAAAATTTTAAAAGTGGAATTCTACCAAAGTAATGTAAATTGAAACTTTGATTTGTTTACATAATTTTACCACAGATTATTCATGTGATGTTTCAATCTGATGTTGCTGTGTGATGTTAACACTATTGTGTATGTGAGAATCTTATGAAGTCACAATTTTGAATTCATAAACCCTTGATATAATGAACACACACTGTATAACAGTATCTTCCCGTCCCCTTGACAACGCAAAATGTTGTGATATCCACCTTTTTTTCTCGCATTTTCTGTTTTTCGTGAAACATTTGGTTAGTAAACTCACAAGTAAATATAATGTAAACGCTAACTTGATTGAAAGGTTGATAAACTTGATCATAATACTAATTTGTTAGTCAAGTGCCCATACTTGGCAGGCTATGTGAGTTGAACTTTGATGTATCAGTTTTATGGGCTATTTTTATGAGTTTGAAAATTTCAAAAAAATATGCAATTTTTAAGTATGGAAATAATTTTGGTTACCTACGCAAACTGAGCAGCATTAGTTTGAATTCGTTTCACAATTCGTTTCGAAAAAATATGCAATTTTTTTGGTATGGAAATAACTTTGGTAATCTACGCTAACTAAGCAGCATTAGTTTGAATTCGTTTCACAATTCGTTTCAAAAAAAAAAAAAAATGCAATTTTTTAGTATGGAAATAACTTTGGTAATCTACGCTAACTGAGCAGCATTAGTTTGAATTCGTTTCACAATTCATCTCGATTTTGTACCTGTGTCTCTTTTGGGCAAATTCATTTGCACCCAACTAATTCAGTTGAATTTATTTATTCATAAATTTGAGAAATTGCAAATATGTTCCACACTTGGGACAATGTTCCAAGTTAAGGAATTAAACCATAAATAGTGTGTATAAAGAATATTGAGGAAAAAAACTGCATAATTGTATTAAAATAAAAGCGTATGGATACAAAATTTTATAAATTCAGTGATATTTTGATGACAATAAATATGTCATACCATAACAGGACAGAACAGTTGGCATTGGGAAAAAAAATTGAAACTATTCATGAACAAAAAACGTTTCGTCAAAAAAAAAAAAAAAAAAAAAAAGAAAAGAAAATACATTTGTTGTGTCTATGATATTTTTTTTAAAAGCTTTATTGGGTTGTAAAATAATTTTCTTTAAAATGACAGTCGGTGTCCCAAACTATTATCTTTTGCTGAATACATGAAACAAAGATCAAAATAAAAAGTATCCCAAGTTAGGGAGGGAGGTCCCTAACTTGAGACAATGAACATTTTTTTGTTTTATTTTTAAAGGGACAAAGCTACACACTTATACGTGGTATTGAAGGGACGTAGCAAGGCACATCCTGAAAATAGAATACTTTGTTCGAATGGAAAACGTATGATTAATATGCTGGTAGAAGTAAATTTCAAAACTGTAACAAGTTTGGGCCCTTGACTGTAAGAAAATTAGCGGAAATTTTTTGCGTTTATGACCATAAAATCATGATTTTAAACTTTTTATGGACTTTTAAAACCTGGATCTAGTCGTATTTGACTTGGGGTTCCAAATAGTAGGAAGTTCATTTTCGGGCCAATTACTTAGTTTGAAGCCAATAAATATACATCCAAAAACTCGCTAACACCCAAAATTCGAACTGTAGCGAGGTACAAACAAACATTTATTTATTTATAATGGCCTTTTAAATTGAATTTTTCAGTGAATCCAAGTGTGAATCCAAATGGATTCGTATTCATAGATGTGAATCAGATATGATTTGGATTCATAGATCTGAATCCGAATAGATTCGGATCCGAATTCATAGGTATGAATTCGAATTTCGTATTCGGATTCACATTTGCAAGTATAAATCTATTCGAATTCACACTTGTGAATACGAATGTATTCGTATTCGGCTTGACACGTTAAGGTGCTGCGAATCAAATTCGGATTCCGATTTTCGAATACGAATCTGCCCATCTCTGATCCACAGTAACCTTTTGTGAACATTTTTCAAGAACAGTAGCATAAAAAGAATTTTATTGAAAACTAAAGAAATTGGCACTTCAATCGACTATAAAAAATTTTGAAAAATATTCAAGTAACATTTTATTAAGAAATTGAATCATATTTTTCTTCAGTAAATAATTTTTATTAATGATACACTCCTCCCTCCTCCCAAAAATGTCCAGAATGTTGTCGCGATCAACTCAAAATGGGCTTTAGATCGACCGATCGATCGCGATCGACGTGTTGCCTACCGCTGCGTTCGATCAAGTTTCATGACACTTTGTGCACTTTCTTTTTAAGTTTGGGGATGCCTATCTTGAAATGTACTTTAAAAAATGCTTGTTTTTCTGTTAAAAAATGTGTATTAAGTTGTAAAGTGAGTCGATTGCAAATAATTTCTTGATCCGACCCCTTATAATACATTACCTGGTTTTATAAAACTCTTCTTCTGTTGCGATAATCCTTTCAGCGAGATTTCTGAGCATTTAAGGCATCACGGTTGATCTTTTCCGAAATACCCTTCGCAGCCTTGATGCAGTACGCTTTGACTTTATCTCAAAACTCTGCCCTTTTATTTTTTTCAAGTAAGGAAACAATAATATAATATAGAAGGCACGTAATATCTATAGGGTACCTATATAGTCGTTTGAATCAGCCAGAAAAATGGTCACCAGACTTGGACTAGTTTCGTAACTTCGGATTATTTTACCACATTCTTCTGAACAGCACTTTTTAGAATGTTTCTTGTCGGAGCAGTTCAATAGGCACTAAAACAACAGTCTGATCTCTACAGATCACTTTCACAAGATCATTTGAGGCAGTGAGAAAAAAAGGATGAAAGTGACAAAACTAATTTTTTTTGTAAATAACTAGCACAAGTGGTTGATGAAACTCTCCTATGTGATAGTGCTTGTGATAGTACCGGTAACTCTGGTAGGCTCTTCACTTCAAGTGCTATATCATGGGGACGTTACCAGACTGACAAATGTTATCAGGCATATATTATAACAACATGTTTAGCTTTTAACTTGAAAAGCATGATATCGTGAGACCCTAAATAATAAAACGGATGTTGAGTTTCAGACTTTTGAATGAAAAAAAATCAATTCTTTTTCAGCACTAGTGCAGTTGGAGCAGAAAAAAGTAATATACCATTCACAATATAATTTGAAATTTCGCTTGATTATTTTTCTAAAAAATAATTTACTAGTAAGTACAATTAAAAATTACCTCCTTCTAACGTTAATGTCGCTATCTCATATTCTGCAACAGTAGATCCTGCCACATTGTGCGCCGTCACTCTGATACTGTACCAAGTTCCTGGGCTTAAATCCCGAATGACGATTTTATCTTGCTGCTGGCTGACCGAACTTGCCGCCATCTTCCAATCCGTTGTATGAAGTCTTTTGTATCGAATAACAAATGACTTAATTCCACAACCACCGTCTTCCCATGTTCTTAGATTAACTGTTAGAGAAGTTGAATTGGCTGCAACGAATGAGTCCTTGTCTGGAGCAACTGGAGCTAGGTAATAAAATAATAAATAAATTACCACGTCTTTCAGTGGCTGATGTGTTTCAAAAAATGTATTGTATTATAGGTATAAGTTATAAGCCATTCAATCTTCACGTAACAATTCTAATTTGACTTGCAAGATGATATTAAATATTAAGTGAAAGTACAGCTGAATCATAAATCTATCGCATAACGTGAGTTTAATGAATATTAAGGAAGATCGCAACTATATAACAAAGTTGTAAGTGAAAATATGAGTTAGAAAATACCTACTGATCACTGAAACTACTAATACCACCAAAAAAGTATTAATTTTCAGTAAAAAAATTCAGTTTTAAAAACCTGGATAAGAATTATTGTGAATCTCATTAATCGCTGAAGAAGTATAATATTAAATATTTGTAGAAGAATAATAATTTCTAAATAATCACTTTCATAAAAAGCGACATATTTTTTACCTCAATCTCAATTATAAAATAGTAAAAGGAATGCATCACTTTAGCAAGTTGGGGAAACTTCTGACGGTGCTTGGTAAATTCAAATAAGTGTTGGCACTAAGGAACAAATCCAAAAAATCCGATAAAATATAAATGTTTTTTAAAGCTAAATATGTTATCTAAGAAAGTTTGATTATCCTAAAAAGTACAAAATAAGATCAGTGCATGATTTATTGGTTACACCATTCAATAATTGTAGTCAATCCTAAAATCTTCATATTAAAGTTAATTCTAAAGCTACCAATAAAATTAAAATTAGTATTTAGTCAAGAAATGTAGGTATAGTAAAAGCTATTTGTATAAAGCTGAATACCGCTGCATTTTGTGTAAAATTTGCTCTAGACGTACATGTACCCAACCTCTCCCTGATATATAGTAAAATATTTTCGACTAAATTTTTTTTGATGAAATTTAAGATTTTTTATTGGGAAATTTTTTTAGAATTAAAGTATTTCAATTTTTATAGACTCTAAAGTTAAGTTGAGGTGTCACCCAAGAGGGGGGTTAACCCCTCTCAAGAAAAGTTTTTTGAGTTAGCAAAAAAGTTTTTTTCTAAAGTTACAGCTTCAAAAAATTGAAAACACAGGATTAGATCAACATCTATTTATTAAACATTAAAGGAGAGAAAATTAAACCTTTTGCTTAAAAAAAATGGGATTTTTAAGTGATCTCACTTTTATAATCACTACTAGATAATTTAATTTTCAAATTGAATTTCTATCTTGTATGCATCTTAGGTTTGCAATAAAATACCACACGAAAATTTCATAAAAAGGAATTAATGTTTAAATCTCTGTTTAGGGAGTTTCCCCGCTTCCCATGAGGGAGGATTTGAAAAATAAATAAATAAATAAATAAATAAGCCGGAGTCGGAGTCGAACGTCTCAAAATCCTGGAGTTGGCGTCGGAATCGGAGTCGACCATTTTTCTCCCGACTCTGCAGCCCTGCCTATAACGCATGTTTTGTTAATTAGTTTAAGTTTTAAAAACTGCATAGGCGATGAAAAAATACTAGATAAAATAGTAAAATGAGTTACTTATATTATCGCAATGAATACTATCTAAAAAAATGTTTTCATCAATGACAGTCAAATTAAATTATTAATTTTTTATTGGTTGACATTTTAACTGAAAGGATTTTATGCATTAAATAATTCAGATCAGAACCAGACTTTTAAACCAGAAAATAAAGCGTTATTTGATGCTACTCTTTTTTGAAAGAAATAAACTGAAATATAGAATTAGGATAGCTAAAATTGGATTTTTGTTTCAAACATGATCATCTTACGTATTCAAATTCGAAAGAAGTGCTGTGGTGTCTTTAGAATACTAACTAATTTAATTACACGAAGATGATAACTTTTAAAAAAAAGATCTTCTAGGGAAATTATCCAGCAGCTTGGAAGTATCTTCGTATATTGGTTCTGTTAGATTTTTAATTAAATTTCTAATTAAAAGAAAACATGAAGTGAAATATACTATTTTGCCAGTACCAGCTGCTTCAATACAGAGCTATAAACAAAATTACTTCGGCAGCGTTGTGTCTAATTGTTTCATTCACCAATTAGTTGCTTTTTAATTTTTCCCTTAGTTTCGTAATAAGGATATTTTAGTCGTATCAATGAATTGAAAGAGTTATTTTTGAGTTAAAAGATCGAAAATTTAAGGATTTTCAAAAGGCAAACCATAGCATAAAGCCTATTTAAAAAAAGTTAAAATTAAAAGATACATTTGAGAAACATTAAAGCAATTTCTCAATAACTAAAATGGGATATTTATTTGCAAGTCGCGTGGCGATCACATAAAAGTCCCGTTTTGACGTCACAAATTGACGTTGGAATGACGACTTCATAATGGTCCAACGTTCAGATCACTAATTTATTATTTGCAGTAGCATCGCCGCAAAATAAGAGGAAGCATTTCACAAATTTGTCACATCGTGACTTCCGTGAGACATAACAGTTCTGCCACTTTGTGACTGTGACCATTGTGACTCACATTAAAGTCCGTGACACTTTGCTGTGCAATGTTGTGCTATAAGGAATAAGGCTGCATAAATATTTCTGAAAATTATTACGATTACAGAGTAAATGACGTAAAATAGGCTACCGAGAATTATTAATCTATATATATAAATGAATGTTTGTCTGTATGTCATCCATGAACTCAAAAACTACCCGGCAGATTTGGCTGAAACTTTCACCGTTTGTTAATTTTGGTACTGGGAATGTTTATAGACCAGTTCGAAAAAAATCCGATCGATAGTTCCTTTTTTATTCCAATTTAAGTCACAATCCATTGGATAAATACGAATAAAATTATCGGCTGCAGAAATTAATTCGCGTGAAAGATCTCATTGATAAGAAGTTAGCTGTTGCCATTTTTCTTGAGTTTGAACAAATAAATTCTTTCTTTATTGTTTTACGGCTTTTCATGCAACGGGGGGATTTAAAACTCTTTCTATTTGATATTTTTAGCGATTGATTGATCTTGCAAACTGCGTGAGTACAAAATTTGAGTATAGTCACGGCTTCACTTGACACCTGGGCCGATTATTATGAAAATTGCTATCTTTGCCACTCGCCACCAGGTGGCACTGCAGAGTAGCAACTTCTGCCCCGTTCAACCGATTGTCATGAAAATCAGTATAATGATGTATTTTTTTGTTGGCGTAGCAACGCGCGTCGGGTACAGCTAGTTAAAAAATAAAAATGCTTACCACTGCCTTCTGTCTTTGCTGTTATCGTTTCACTTGGTTCACCTTCTCCGTTTTTCCCTAAAGCAGCTACGTATATGTAATACTTCGTACCACACTGGAGGTTAAGCAAGGTATGGGTTGTCATTTTTGATGATGTTTTTGATTCCTCCCATTGACCGTATTCTCGCTTGTGTCGAATAACAAATCCTGTCAAAAAGAAGATAGAGAGAAGGCAAATTGTGTTAATTTCAACTTCATTTTTTCAATTTCATGCATTTTGTTTCTCTAATAGACATATTGAAGGTTTGGGTAAAAAGAAAAAAAAGTTATTCATAGGCCGATATCTTAAAAGCATGATGCTTCTTATGAAATAAAAATGATTGACTTGACTAAGGCATGATTTTTAGCCATACTAAGGAAAAATGTTTTTTTTTCTTCGTTTTTTTTTCAATAAATACCAACTTATAATGTCAGTAGGTAATTCTGAGTACAATGAAATAACTTTGTAAATACAAGATTGTACTATACGTCAAGAAAAGAAACCATACCTTTTGTCTTTAGTCTGCCACGTGAATCCATGGACCACTTTATTTCAAGACTTGCTGGTGTTTCACCAATGATTGTAAGAGCTGTTGGAGCAGGTAGAGCTAAATTGAAAATAAACAAATTTTTATCCCTTTACCCCGTATTAAATAAATAAATCAAAGTTTAAGCCTTACGAATTTATATATATTTTTTTCAAGTAGTAACATCAATATGAAAGTTCATCCATTCGTCATGCAGTAATCGGACAAAGCGGTCAGAACTATGCTTGTGGAAGTTATAAGTGTCTACTTGTTTCAGTTCTAAAAATTTCTTACAGTGCTACATTAATGCAGTTGCTCTGTTGCTACGTTAAATATTATAACTTTATAAGTTATACTTTATTTTGTATTAATGTGCTTTTTCAGCATTTATTCGGTTTTTAGCATGCTTATTGAATATGATTAAGAATGAAAATTAGGTAGGAAAAGCGCGCTTCGTGGATCATTTTTTTTTCTCCTAAGAAAAGGAAGAAAAAGAAAAACTAAAGTGAAAATCAAACTGGCACTGTGTGTTTCGATTTTTAAATGATCAGGGAAATGGTGGAAGATGAATAGTGCTCCGCGTCAAAAATGATTCAATAGGCAAATATAAAATGCTTTGGTGACTCAAAACACAATGTCACTTTTTGAACTGTGAATAATTGACTCACGAAATGCAAGGAGTTGATTTCTATTGTTATTTTTGTAGCGTCTCGCAATAGGAGTCTGTTAGTTTAAGTACCCTTTCTTCCGATTAGGAAAATAATACTGACAAAATTAGATGATGGACTTAATGATTGAAACTTTCGAACTAAACTGATATTTATCTAGGAATCCTGAAGTTTAATTTTCTGCTTATTATTATTATTTTCCCTCCAAATTATGTTACTTTTAAATGACAAAAATAAAAGCTACTCCATATTTGATGCTTTGAATCTACTACTTATAAGAAAAGGTACAAATAGTTTTGATTGTTTAGCTAAAAAAAACTTTATCTATAAAAAAAAAAATATTTTACGTATTTATACTACATACCTCTTCCATTCAGATGTTTCGCTGAAAAGAAAATACAATTCTGAAATTAATCAATCTGTTAACTATATTTTTTAAAATTTTAGAATATATAACATTTACATTGAAAAAACACATAGAAAAATGTGCATACAATCCCAAACAATAACAAATTTTACAGCGCTACTCTTAAAAAAATTACATTATTCAAAATCTCCACACTTAATGATAAGCGCGTAAATATACCGAAATCTAACATCAGTTACTGAAACTCTTCCGCACCGCACCCTTTTTGGTCGATAATCGTATTGTAAATGCGTTAGAGCGACGTTTTTTTAATTACCCACCCGTGTCTTTCATTTTTAACATAAATCAGCGCGTTTGATAGAAAATAACTTTAACTCAAACATGTAAATTCTGCACCCCCCCCCCCCCCAATCTTGAAAATTCTTTAGAATGCTGTTCGAAACATTTATATTAACAGCCAAAACTGCGAGAATGTGGTAAACTTATTAGTAGCACATATAATGCCACATTTTGACAGTAACTTTAAAAAAAAGAAAGTGATTTTTTGTTCAGTGGAGATCTATAATGCTATTTTTCAAACTCTGTAACTTACAACTCTGGAAAAAATATAGGCTCTATATAACGAATAAATACCTTTGTGCATAAAAATTAAATGAATCAATTAACCAAAGTGTTGATGCACAAAAATTGCAAATTACTGCAGACACGTGTTTCGGTGTCGCAAGGAACACCTTTTCAATTCAAACAGGTATGAGGTTTTGGATGAAAAGTTATCCGAGGAAAGCCATTGTTCCTTGTAACACCGAAACACGTGTCTGCAAATTGTGTGCATCAAAACATTGGTTAATTGTTTCATTTAATTATAGGTTCTATACTCTAGTGTTAGAGTTACATTTGAAATAATTGCATGTCGCAAAATATTACTCTTATTTGTGGGTGAAATGCCATATTAAATATAATGTTTTTGAATCGGAACATATATTTAAGTACTAGCAAAAATGCCCGACGTTGCCTGGGTCAGTAATAATTGCGAGAAACAATCGCTACTTTCATTCGTTATCTGTTTTAACTGAAAAAACTCAAAACATTCCGCTTTGATGTGATTCCCCCATAAAAACAAATTAGCAATAAGTATAAGGACCGAAATAGTGGCCAGTTAGAAACGAAAGCACGACATTTATGAAAAAAAAAAAAAAATTTTAATCCAAAACATAAAATTTCCCTTTTTTATAACAATTTATCAGTTTTTTTTTTTTTTTTTTGAACATAGTCTAAACCTTTTTCTATATGGGTATTGAAACACAAACGGTTTTAAAAAATGTAGGCGTCCGTAATCCCACTATACGTGCTTCTGTTACTAATTTTCGTCAAAGAGATATTGTAGCCAAATACTGAAATATTTTTGGTGATCATAAAATGATGCTAAGTATTTTCTTCCGAAATAAGTAGCAAAACTTGGCCAGTGTTTGAAATTGTGAACGAAGACAAACTAATGGAAGTTTTTGTGCTTTTATAGATTTGCCTAATTTAGTTAGTAGACTATTTTGCATTTTAACAAAAGTTTTAAAGATTATTTTAATTCTGATATTTTGGTTACATGGTGAAAAGAAAGCCGAGAAACATTATTACGGAAAATCCCAAATATGGAGGTGAAATATTACTTGTACATAATAATATTTCATATCGTTCGAAAGGGTAGAACTTTCCTCGTTCTAAACAATTTGTTTCAATGCTCTAACTTAATTTCAGCGGGAGTAATTTGCGTTTTTAGCAAGAGCATTTTTTAGGTTTAGCTGAAATTTAAGCACTGCTTTCTTCATTAAATAAATCAATAAAAAGTGAAAGAATTGTCCCATAGCTTTCTTTTTGACGCCATTGGTAAAAGCGGCCTTTTTTACTCTAGTTCTAACTCGACCTATGGTCAAAAAAATAAGCTTTTATCTCGAAAGGAAAAAAAAATTACAAGCCTTTTTAAATCAAGTTTAAGAAATCTCGATTCCATTCAAATTGTGAACCATTTTCTTTCGCATTTTAATTCCTTAAACTTATTTTATTTTGTGTTTCCATGGTTACGCATTTTAAATTAATCTTTCTGGATTTAATTTCTTAAAAGTATTTTAATATCTGTCGTCATTGTTTGGAAGGGTAATTTTGCATGTTTTTTTTTTTTTTTTTAATTTAAGCCTGATTGTTGAATATATGTCACTTGACAAAATTTATATTCTCATGGTAGACCGGAAAAAGCCGGGCAACGCAGCTCTTAATATATAAAGATTTGTAAGATACTGTTAATGTGATTTTATACTTTTTTGTTTGTTTGGCGAAACATTTATTATTGCCAAAGAAAAAGCATCCGCTTCACTCGCAAAAGGGCTGGGGTACGGTAGCGTGGTCGCTTGTCGCGTTAGGCGCTGAGCAGTTCAGTCTAGGATTATTGTTTTAAAGCAACCGTAAATGTAATTTATTGCTTCAGAGATTTGTTTTGAAAGAAAATAAACTTTGTTAATTTGTTTTTATCCGAGTGAAATGTATGCCATGTTCTTCTTTTCTTCTGACGATGATATTTGAATATTCCACGAGATTTTTTTTTTCTTTTTTTGTTAGGCAGATTGATTATGATAGCGTGGTTCGCTGGGCGAGTTTGGCGATGAACAATAGAGTTGCGGAATTATTTTTACATTTGAAAGATATTATTTGATGTCTTATTTTGTTTATTTGGCGAAATATTTCGAATTTTAGTAAAAACCGCTTCACTCGCTAAATAGAGTTTTAAAGCAACTGTAAATCTAATGTAAAGATTTGCCGAAAAGTTTTAATTCCAAAGAAACTTTAATAGTTTTTTTTTTTTTTTTGAAAAGGTGTGTACGCATTTTATTCAAAGAAAAATGATCCTTTCTCATCAGAGGGGAACGGGGCGTCAATATTTTTTTCATTCAACGGACTTCCATTAAATTTTTAGCTCGGGCATCGCTGCGTAAATTTTGATCTTTAGCTGATTCAAAGAGGCACAACGTTTTCAATAAAGCGCTTATTATCAGTTTATTTCTTTTAAAATATCTTTTACGGGATCCGACAATATGGTCTTCGTTCCAATATGCGATTGGAATAAACATTTCTAAATTTCACATGAAATACACCACAAGCTCAGTCATTTTCAGCCGAGGACTGCAGTTTCGTGCTTATTAGCACTCATCAGCCCGGCATAGGAAAGTGACTAAGTTGGAGATGGAAAATCTCTAATGGAAGCCAAGAGCGCCAAACAAACTGGTAGCCAATGTAGGATTAGCATAGACCAGACGAGTGACCGAAGCAATGGTTCGGTTCAACTCGAAAATTGATGGTAAGGCATGGTATATTCAGTTAATTACCGCCCATTAGCCAGGGCTAAAGCAGAAATACATTTGTGTTGTATTTCTACTTTAGCCCTGGCTAATCGGCGGAAATTAACTGAATATATTTCTAAATTTATTTTAGGTTTTGCTAATTATGTCTGACTATATGAATGACGGCACCTTATTTCAACATTTCATGCTATTTGAATTTCCATTCCAATTCTAAATTTTTCTTTTCCTAAAAAGGTCCTGAATTGTCCTGAAAGTACATTAAAAACGAAACGCAAGCGATAAAATCAATCACCATTCTACCACTAGCGTAAGTATGAAATCATATTTTTGTCCATACCTGAAAAGCATGTTTAAAATTCATGACGCATATTTTGGCTACACTTACCTCTTACTATCAGCGAAAATGCTATTTCATCAGCTCCATAAACATTTTGAACCTTGCAAGTGTAATTGCCAGCGTCGTCATCGTCAACATCTTCAATCAGTAGGCTTCCATTATTCATAAATTTTGTTCGTCTTCTGTCGCGTATTGATTGCCCTCTGAAATAATTAAGACAAACATTGTCATAAAGTTACATGTGTGTTAATACGATAGTTCGCAATACTAATATTTAGTTTATAAATTAGTTTAAAATATGTTTTTACACAAAGAAGACAGTGATAAAGAGATTTCAGCATCTGCTAAAACAAAGAAACTGTCACCACAGGAGCAAAAAATGACTTCTTGTTCTGAAAATTTGGTTAAAAAGTAGGCTGATACCGCCATTAGTTGAGAATTTTTTAAGATTGTTTGCATGACGTTATCCTAGTAAAAACATACCATGTTTACATGTGCCTCGTGCTCACATGTGCCCCTTTTTCCCCTATAAATCAAATTAGTCAAATTGAAATTTTTTTAATTTATAACTTTATTATTTTTAGCTAATACCAGAAATACCGATATTCTACCCCATTAAATACCAGTATTACGAAATTGCAAAATAGCTCCAAATACCGGTATTGCAATCACTAGGAGTGATTAAATATCGAAAACTAAACTAAATTCAAGGGCTGAAATAGACTTTGTCACAAAAAAGGTTTGTATCAAGAATAAACTGAGCTGCAACTAACAAACTCAGATGGAATGTAGTTTGGAAAAGACTTTTGGGACCATTATTTTGGCCATTATTTTGTTTTTCTTGATCTTTATTCACCCCTTAATGTTTTGTCCAATGAGTCAAAAACACCCTGTAACTATGTATGAGTGTGTATGTGTGTATGGGTTTGTTTGTGTGTGTATGTATATGTATTCTATGTATAGTCACATAGAATGAGATATATATAATGAAAAAATATTTTTACGTTGTATTCAGTTTTTTAATTAAGCTAAAACTAATTCAACGCAAGAGTGAAATATACTGTTTTCCGATATCAAAATTTTAGGGCTTAATAGCCACTATAAAAACTTTTGAATTTTACTACACATAACGCAATTAAAAGTTTAACGTTATCAGTAAAATACTATCAGAACATATGCAGTATCATTTTATCATTTCAGTAGCATGCAAGCAATCATAAGATCTGAAAATTTTATGCAAACACGGAAAGGAAGGCAAATATTTCTGCACAGTAAAGGGAATCTGGAGACAGGACATTGGATTTCTGAAACGCATACAGCTGTATTTGGCAACGGATTTAAAGCACTATTGATTTCCCATATTCAATTTCGGCCGACTCTAGGAATGTCTCGCAAGTTTCTAAGTGGCATGCACTCCTACCTTGCCTGGCATGTGGAGAAAGATGGAATAATCCATTGGAACTTGGTTGTAATGCATGATATAGACGTCTAATCGATGAAAAATCAGCGGAAATATGCATTGCAAAGTAAGTTTCTTAGCAGAACTTTCTGTTAAAGTTCCTTTTAGAAAGAAAACGATCGGTATTTTAAAATATGTAAATATATTTTTTCCTTCTGAGATTGGTGAGTTTCTTGATATATGTGGTCAATTATGTCTTGCTTTTAAGAGTATTGAAGATTTTGTAATTGGATTTTAAAGTTTGTAAGGAAAAAAAAACTTTTAGAGCTTTTAATTTTGAAAGTGTTTTTTTTTTTTTTTTTTTGCAATATTTAATTGTTTGCTTTATTCGCTACACATGTTAAATGTACAATATATAATTGAAAAATATCTCCAAAAACCGTTTGTAAAAATTAAATTATTTTAGCAATAGTTTATGAATTTCCAGAAAACAAAAAATATACACTGTTTTGCATTTCTTATTTTGTTTTACGAGCATTAAGTCTGTCTAATGGATATCAACGTTTCCTTGGCAAGGCAAAAATGTAAATGCTCACAAATGTTCAAGTATAAATGAATTCATAATCGCACCTTTCTCTACCTTTCGAAAAAAAAAAAAAAATAAGTCTCTAATTCTCATTCGCTTCAAAACTGATCTACATTTAAAATATACTGCATTATATTTTTATGTAAAATGATTTTTTGTGATTATTTAAAGCAGTAAAATATTTGGTGTTTCATTTTCCTTGCCTATTGCTCTATGATTGCTGACATAGTATTCGTAAATGGCAATCGATCTTTCATATTTTTTACAGTAAGACATGAGTGCAACTTGTATTTCGCTACGTGTCTTACAACGTTAGTATATTTTGAGGGGGGAAAGGTAATTGGCAGTTGAGCATGCAATGATTCTTTGGGATATTTATTGAGCAAAATCATGACTATCATAAAAAGTGCCAATGCACCTAATATGCGATAAACTTTTATTGCATCGGAAGTTCGAAAACGAAAATGTATTTAGTTTGTTTATAATGTTATTCCTTTGCACCGACTAAAAAACTAAGAACAACTTGTTTAATTATTAGAAACCATGAACGTAACTTGAAGAATAATTTTTTAATATTAGTTATTGGTGACTAAATTTTTCAATACAAATATTTGTTTTGATGCGTAGTTATTTTAAAAAAAAAGCAATTTCAATTCCTAAAAAGCATGCTTGTATTCAAATGATCATTATAGCTTTTCTAGCAAGTAACTTTTTTTTCAATTCTAATGATTTTTACTCCGATTATCGATCACGAAGACAACTGCATACAAATCAGTATTGCGCAAAAAGACGATAACATCGAAACAAACAAATAAACAGTAATAGTAGAAAAAGAAAAAACACTAAAACAGTCTGCAGTCTATAAATATATTTTATGTCTAGCTCTCCAATATCTTTCGCAGAGCAATGCACGCAGCATATCCCAACACATACCAAATATATAGTTCACTTAGTCAAATTGCTTGTTTCAAGGGTGCACATTAGGAGGTAGAACTACGAATGTGTTTACTAATAACGTATGAGCAATAATTTAATATTGCAAAGGGGTTTTGAAAGCAAATCACCATTACCGTTTAACTAAAGTAATATATTAGAAAGAGGCATTTTTAAGATTTTGTCCATTTTATTTTTCATTAAAAATTCAACCCATCTAGTTTTTTTTAATCAAATAAAAATATTTCTTACTTGAATGACCACGTGCGCTCTGGAGCAGGAATTCCAACAGCTTTACATGGCAACTGGACGGATGATTTCCTGCGCGTTATAGTTTGACTTGAGAAAGACGCTATTCTAGCGGGAACTGCAATCAATAAATAAATGCAAAATTTAAAAATAAATAAAAAATGCATTAGATGAACTGTGTACGACACTAATAGTAAATTAGTATATTTGACCAACAAATTAGGCCGTTTTTTTGTTGCACTCGAAGATTAACGATCCTGGTAGATGCCGTGTTTCACGAGAAGGCACTTCGAATTGCTTCCTCGAACGCAATGCTCCATTTTACACGGGAGTGATCGGTAAGCAATCTACGCGCTTCTAAATGAGACACCCAGACAGCTTGAACTTGGGCGTGCATTTTATTGTGCAAAATACTCTTAGTGTCCTTTACACCACTTGCTTCATTTGTCTGCTATCATTTTAGTTATTACTAGCAGTGTCCGCACAGCTATGCCCGTGCTAAAAAATTAGAGGAAGTCTGTTGAATGGAAAAAAAAAAAAAAAATGACGGCCCCTGCCCCTCTGATGTGAAATAATCATTTTTCTTTGTATAAAATACGTACACACCTTTTCAAAAAAAAAAAAAAAAAAACCTATTAAAGCTTCTTTGTAATTTAAAACTTTTCGTCAAGTCATTAAATTAGATTTACAATTGCTTTAAAATTCTATTTAGCGAGTGAAGCGGTTTTTACTGCAATTCAAAATATTTCGCCAAATAAACAAAAAAAAAAAAAAAAGACATCAAATAATATCTTTTAAATATAAAAATAGATCCACAACTCTATTATTTATCGCCAAACTCGCCCAGCAACCACGCTATCGTATTCCATCCGTCTAACGAAAAAAAAAACATACAGTGGAACATTCAAAAATCATCGTCAGAAAAAAAGAAGAAAGTGTCGTACATTTCACCCGGATAAAAACAAATCAAAAGCTTCTTTTCTTTCAAAAAAGTCGCCATAACAATGAATTACATTTACGCTTGCTTTAAAACAATAATCCTAGACGAAAATTACTCAGAGTCTAACGCGACAAGCAACCTCGCCCCTCGCCACCGGAACCCAACCCTCTCGCGAGTGAAGCGGATGTTTTTTCTTTGGCAATACTAAATGCTTCGCAAAATATATATATATATCTATATATATATATATATATATATATATATAAAATCACATTAACAGTAGCTTTCAAATCTTGATATATTAAGAAGTGCATTGCCCGGCTTTGCCCGGTCTACCTTGAGAATAAAAATTGTGTCAAGTGACTCATATTCAACAATCAGGTTTATATAAAGGGAAAAAAACACCATGCAAAATTACCCTTTCAAACAATGACGACAGATATCAAAATACTTTTAAGAAATAAAATGCGAAAGATGGATTTTAAAAGCGTAACCATGGAAACACGAAATAAAATACGTTTGAGAAATTAAATGCAAAATAAGGAAAGAAACAATGGATTCAAAAAGCGTAACCGTGGAAACGCGAAAATAAAATGATTGACAACCTGAATCAAAATGACATTTTTCGAATTTGATTTAAAAGCGCTTATAACTTTTTTCCTTTGAAGATAGAAGCCAAGTTTTTCGACTACAGGTCGAGAAAGATCTGGAGTAAAAAATGTCGCTTTTTCCAATGGTGTCAAAAAGAAAACTGTGGAGCAATTCTTTCTCTTTTTATTGAGAGATTTAATGAAGAAAGTAGTGCCTAAATTTCAGCTTAGCTTAAAAAATTTCGAACCAAAAACGCAAATTATTCCCGCCGTTATTTAGTTAGAGCATTGAAACAAATTGTTTAGAACGTGGAAAGTTTTACCCTTTTCAACGATATATAATATTAATATGTGCGAGTAATTTTTCACTCCCATATTCGGGAATTTTTGTGAAATTTAGGCCTAAATTGGAATAAAAAAAGAGCTATCTATCGGGGTTTTTTTTCGAATTATAGCCTATGTTACTCAGTAAGAAAGTATCTTTCATATAGTGAAGGAATTTTTCAAATAGGTGCAGTGGTTCCGGAGATTACCTCGAACATATAAAGACACAAAATCCGCCCTCTCTCTTTATAATATTAGTATAGATTACATTTTAAAAACTGCTGCTTTTACAGCAAAAAAAAGAAAAAAAATATGAGCCGAATATACCTTCTACCGAAAAAACAGCGAAATAGAATCATCGAATACCACGTGACGAAGGAGAAATCAAGTGCATTCTCGTCGAAAACGGATCATACCATTCACTGGGGTGTCATTGAGATGTACAGGAAGCCTTTAATTTGAAGAGTGCTCAAATGTACACCGTGTATTCCAAAGTCACGCCGACAGACGGTATTCATGTATTTTTAAAGCACAATATCGTTGAATTTAACATAGATTATCCTTAGTGCATTTATTAAATATTAAACTTTACTACAAGTTTGGAAAATGTCTCAAGAGTTTAATATTTTAAAAACTATTAGGATGCATGACTCCATCAAACGGTAACGCTGCATTTATATTAAACATAACCTGTTCTTTGCATTAAACTATTTTTTTGCATTGAAACAGGCGCTCCTAGTAACGCAAAAACACGTGTCTGCAGTAATCTGCAATTTGTGTTATTTGACTTTGTTACTTTTTATTTTACTTTCTATTCTTAAAGATATTTATTTACCTGTATGTTAAAATAAGGTTTTTTGGTATTATAAATTGCATAGGTACAAAGTTTATTCGTAAAAAAATCAAATCAGGCATGTTCAGTTTATTTAGGCACGTCAATATCTTGACATGATGATGAAAACATATATCTAATAGTTCAATTTTCAATTTGAAATGTAGCACTTTTGCAGCAACACGACCTACTTGTCTTGATTTATTTGTCTGATCACGAATACTGGGTAAACATATATTTGATTAATCTTAAATGACGAAGATTCTGTTGCTGTAGTAAATTTCGTCCGCCTCATTATTTAAGTTATCTAGAGCACAGTATTTCCATTCAATCACAATTTCGTAAAAAGTAATTTAGTTGAAGATAATTAATTAGCTTAAAACTAAAAGAAAAAAGGGAACGAGGAATTTCCTTAAATTTAGAACGCTAATTTTCATGATTAAAAAGACGTCAGATTGTCTTTAGGAGAATCCTTGTTAAAAACTTTTGTTTAGATGTTTCGAAACACATTTTTATATTTAAGTAGCTTACTACCCGGCGTTGCCCGGGTGCTTTTCAATGCAACATATCTTTTGGATTATCAAATGAATGAATTTTATCTAAATGAGCGTAAAAAATTACATTCACACCGCTTTCTTGGCTCAAATCTTCAAAATACTTTAAATAACACAGAAAATCAATCATTTGCCGGAAAAGTAACATCAACCTTAAGTAAAAAAGTATGAGGAATATTGATTGGGCTCTGTAGTGCCCACTGGTACGTTGTCCTTAGAAAGAATCGTGAGCTTACCAACAAAAAAAAAAGTCAGTCCCTATTATCAGGCACAAATATATACAAAATAGTCTTCTTGGACACAGTCATAATATTTTCAGATTAATTTAAAATCATCCTCAATGTCCAAAAGCTAAACAGATAGTCCACCCGTAGAGAAAATTAAGAATTCAGTCAGTGTTTTTAATAGACGATAACACTCCGTTTTACGGATTTTTTGGCGGTATTTTTCGAATGAAGTTATCAAGTGATAGGTTATTTTGTATGTTTACACGTGAGATACAAAGTGTTTCACCTTATTCCTATACTGTTAAAGAGAATTTAAGCTATTACAGTGATAATTTTCCATTCATGTCTCACAGCACTTCTTCAATGACGGTTGAAATGCTAAAAAGTAGCTACAAACTTCCAATATTTTTTGATTGTTTACAATAGCAGTTATCGAACTGAGCATTGTAATTAGGAATGTAGCTTTGTTCAGCTTATTTCACGATGAAGAAAAAACTTCATATTGTGGCGCAATATTTCATCATGCCTTTTGCAATAGTAATCTCTGTCAAAAGTTGCATCATACCAGCTAACAGATTTAAAATTTTTGCTAGTCGGCGAAGATACTTCATCAGGTGGATTATTACTCGAGCGTTAAAGTAATATAAAATTTCAAATGAAGAAATTTGTTTATTTAAAACGCGTAACAGTTTTTTGCAGTTTAAAATAGTTTAAATTTAAATTAATATTTATTTGCAATTTTTCCAAACTTAAAACTCCAACCCTCCCAAACTGTATGAATTCCGCTGAATTATATTTCCGTGTGATTTTGCTGATAAAAAAGGTGCACAACCTTTCATTTTAGCAAACATTGGCAATCCTAGTATGGTAGTTTATGTGCATGTAACAAACGTCATGATCATCCCCCCTCCCTCTTGAAAAATAAATTTCAGATACGCTATTACGCACAAATATGATTATTTTGCAATTTATTTGAGAAATTAGTATTTTTTACCCCTGTTCTATGTTAGTCTTCAGCGATTAAACTTAGTTGAACCGAATTATGTAAAGATCCGACATAAATCATGGAATAGTATAAAGAACATATGCATATTGGTTTTAAGGTCTATCCAACATTAAATTGTTGAAGCTTGTACATGGATAATGAATGAATTATTGATACCGAACTAATTTTGGCATTGTCTGGGCTGTTCATGTGGCAAATACTGATCTATAATTTCGTTTTACTATTACTGCTATGAAATTACCAAAGAAAGTAGAACCGTCGGAGATCGCAATGCATTCCTGCTTTGCAGGATGCTATTCAAAAAATATAACGCTTAACAGCAGCATTTCTTCTCCATTCGACTTTCTTGCCAAACATGCTTTACACTTGTCGCTAATCGACTTCACAGCCACTTTTAAGTATACTTTTTGTGTTGATTGCAATTTAAAATATCTCCTGGTGGTTACATGTTGCTGAGCATTTTCATTTGCTTTGAACCAAGGTTCACAAACTTAACGATTACAGTTAATCTTTGAAGAGATTTCATTTAGGGCATTTGCTACATGGTTTTCATTCAGACCAAATTTATAACAATATGAAAATTCGTTACGTTCAAAACAGCCTTTTTATGATTAAAAATATAAACTTTAACCTTTTTGGATCTTTTTTAAATTCCAAAAACCAGCCTAGACGAATTCTTAAGCAATAATTTACCTCTGTGCCAAATTTGGAAGAAATCCGACTAAAATTGGATTTGTATAAGGAGCATACACACACATCAACAAACATACATCCATTTATGTGTATATAGATACATGTAAGAAAGCCTTGACCACATCCCACCCCTTTGAAAGATAAATTCCGAATGCGCTATTGTGCATTACTATGATTATTTTGCAATTTATTTGCTTTATTAGGACTTTTACCCATGTTCTTTGAGAGCTTGGAGCGACTTCTATTAAACTGAATTAGGTTATAGGTAAAAGTTGAACCGAATTACTTAAAGATTCGGCGTAAATCAAGGAATAGTATAAAGAAAATTTATATATTGCAAATTGGTTTCATAAGGATCACAGAACACTAAATTAAATTTCTGTTGCAAGGATGAAATAGGTGTGGTTTTAATAAAAGTAGTCTAATACTGAAACAGTCGAAGATTGTACGTAAATATTGAATGCAATATTATTACTTTACTTATGTTTGCATTTTCTCTGCCATTAACGGGAAAAACACTGATCAAAAATTAAACAATGTTTAAAAAATTTAATTTAACGGTAGCATTCAAATTAAGTAGCACCATGAGTAGCATCAATTGATACCTTGGCTTCGCAGGTCGCAGTTCATGAAACGATGTACAGCATCATTTCTTATATCTACGGCTTTCTCGCCAAACATACTTTAATGCTCATCGCTAAATGGCATTGACAGCCATCGTTCAGGATACGTTTTGTGTTAATTGCATTTAAAATAGCTCCTGGTGGTTATATGTTGATAACCGTTTTCATTTGCTTTGAACCAAGGTTCTCAAATTTAATCATTAAAGTCAATCTTTGAAGAAACTTCATCTAGGGTAGTTTTTTACGGGCTTTTCATGAAGACTAAATTCATAACTATACAAAAATTTGTTCGTGCAGCAAAGAGCAGTTTTATGACTCAAAATATGAAATTAGACCTCTTTGGGTCATTTTAAAATTCCAAAAACCCGCCTATATGAATTCTTGAGCAACAATTTACCTTTGTGCCAAATTTGGAAGAAATCTGACGGAAACTGGATTTGTATAAGGAACATACACACATACCCACAAACATACATCCATTTTTACATATATAGATAAATTTAATATTTAAATGAATAATTTAGAATGAGGATAGAAATTTTTGAGTTTATTTTAATAGAAGTTTATTAAACAAGAAAGCAAGTTAAAAGTTTACAATAGCTCAAGTATTGCATTTGTGTGTTTTTAACAGCAGCGTTTTTTGTTTGAAAATTCATAAGCTATGGTTTTGTCAAACAGTTTAAAAACGATAAAACCAATAAAACTGATATTTTTTGTCAAACATTCAAATAATTTCGTGTACTTGAAAAAACCCTGAACTTGAACTCAAACAAAGAAAGCCATCACTAACTATCGAACCGTTGGTACATATTTATTCGTCTATCTATCCATCTAGCATAGTTAAGTGACTGGGTTGCATGAGAAAATTCAACACTTGGAAAAATTTGAAATCCCCTAATGTAAATATGTTAAAAGCGGTATTTGAGTAAAAAGCTAAATAATAATAATAATAAAAAAAAACATTAGCTTGAATATGACAACTATGTTAATACTCTTAGAATCATGTAAGTACTGATTGCATATATTTTATGGCTAGCAACTTTTAGGTAAACCTAATGAAAGATGTAAGGACACATTGTAAAAAGCCAAATTGATTTCAACGCAGTTATTCTTATGTTGTATAGATTACAAGGCTATCTTTTCAGCAGAAATGCAAATTACTTACTTGTTTCTGATGTTGTTTGGGATAGAACTCTTGTCCCTTCGCTTTCACCAGCTGATGTAGAGCACGTGACCCAAAACTCGTATCTTTTGGTTTTCTCCAAACGAAGAGCTTCGTAATAATGTTGTGAAGGAGACAGAGTGTGCTTTTTTGTCATCTTTCGAACAAAACAAATTGTTAATTCTTTGAAAAATTACTCCAAATATGCTGCTTAAATTTAAATTAATTTACCTGTATGCTGTTTACTGTGGTTCTTTGATACAACGTGTACTGCTGAAGAATGCCGTTTGGTTGCACAGGGGGCTGCCAACTCAGAAGAATTGCATCTGGAAGCATTGGTAGAGCCTTGATGTCTGCTGGTGGACTGGAAACTATAACAAAATAGTAGTTATTGAACCTTGAGTGCATCAACCATAGTATACTTTCTGATAATTTTCTTTCTGTGCACATAAATGTTAGTGCTACTTAAAAATTTCATCCATATCATGTATTTGATTTCGCATCAAACTGATACCAACCGTAAGTCCAAAATAGTATGCTTTTTGTTTCATTTCAAGCAAATTTTGCTTTTTATAATCTTCAAGAAGCAGTTCGTTATTTTTATTCAAATCATAATAGCGTCACTGATGGGAAGAGATTTTGAGCAACAACTTTAGGTGCAAAACTAACTTCATACTTCTATGTAGCAAAACAATTGTTACATAATACCTTTTTTTTCATAAATTAAAGACTATTGGCACGGTGTAAAATGTAAAATTTTAAAGAATACACTTTTAAAAAAAATGACTACTAAGCTAAATTAAATATAAAAAATAAACTTGGTTTTTAACTCAGGCAAAATATATATATACTTACCATCTTCCATTGTTCTGCAAAAAATGGATTCACTCAAAATTCCATCACCTCTTCCAGTAAAAGCTAATATGCTTATGCTGTAATTCGTAAATTTTTCAAGACTTTTCAACAACGTCTCTTTATCTGGAATGGGCACAGTTACCTCATGATCTTCAATATCTGGTAATTAAGAAAAATAAATTTCATAAGTCAAAAAAGGAAAAAAATATATTAATTATGATACTATAATATATTTTGACAAACTTTGCTGCTCACATTTTAAATAGATACATTAATCGATAAAATTTCAGAATCTAAATTTCCAGTTTTAGGTTAAGTTAAAACATTATCAGATTTAACCTAAAATTAAAAAACAAAAAACAAACAAACAGTTTTAAATAATCACTTGAGAGAAGGCAAGTTCTGATGCTTCTATACTTCTATGTAATACAACATTTTTGCGTGATGTGGAAACATGATGATCCAAATGATTTTAATTAAAATTTATTTAAGAAGATACCTTGCCAATCTTCTGCTGCTCTGTAAAGTACTTTATATCCTTTTAAGATTCCATGAATGGCTGAAGGTGGTGGGGACTGCCAAGTCACTTTTATCGTCTGCGATGTCAAAGCCATGCAATCAACTTGCTGTGGAGGAATGCTGGGAACTATGAAAGAAAAAAAAATTTTGCTTGGAATGTTTTTTGATGGTATTAATATTACTTTGTGTTCTTTTGCTTCATTTTCTGAAATTTACCACACTTTGCTTTAATTGTTATTAAAGCTAAAAAATTTGTATATCATCTAAAATGGTCATAAAAGTAAAATGATTTTTTATCGATTGTATTTCTGTAACATCCTCCGTGTTATCATGTTTTGCTATTCCGATGTTAAGTTTCTTCTTTTGATATTGTCGTAATTCGCACTGCAAGGAGAGCGCCCGGATGGCAGAATGGTTAGCGCGTTGAACTGATAACCCAAAGCTTATGAGTTTGAGCCTCAGGTGTGTCTTTGGTTCCATTCCTCTGTTACTTTCTTTCCTTTCTATAAGTTGAAGAAATTTATAAATTAGAATTATGTAAATAGTCTTAGTTGTTCTAGAATGTTCCTCAGTTCTGTATAAAAACCCTCTCTCGAGCTGAGAGTGGGCAGTTGCGACTTTGTAGCCCGATAGCTCGCTTGGTTAGAAAAAACTTGCTTTCATCTGTGCAGTGTAGTGTGTACTTAATCTACGTGACAATATTTTGATTGCTGATCGCGAACATTTACAGATCAATCGTTGCGAAATAAATAAATAAATAAAACGAAAGAAAAGAAAAAAATATAGTTAGAACAGAAATTTTTGAATAAATAAATTTACTTTTAAAGGATGTGATAATCAACGAAAGTGTTAAAGGTTAAGAAATGCTCACCATCTTCCATAGTCATCACAATTATAGGATCAGATCGGGGTCCAGCTCCTTTCAAGTTAATAGCTTGAACTACAATGCTGTAATATGAGTAAGGACTTAATCCACGAAGATCTGTCGAAATTCGCCCATCTTTCGATGAAGTCATATCAACTGTTTTATACTGATAAGGCTCTGAGGAATTTGCATCTTTGTAACCAACATAGTATCCCTTTATGTTACCATTTCTGAGACGCTTCTCAGGTGACTATAAGAGAAAAAAAGTTGCGTTGTGCCAACATTAAGGAACATTAAAGCAGCTATCCATGACATTTCTTATGCAATCATTGAAAATCCTTAGTAAATCTGCTTATGTACTAACGCTATATGTAACTGTAAGTGTGAATATTAATAACATTGGTTAATAAATGATTTGCCCCACGTATGTCTTTTTCTTATCCTGAAGTACGTTTTCATGAGTAATCCATATCCGTTATCAAATGTTTGTGTAGGACACGTACCTTTTAGTTATTTTGATGTGAATAGTCCATTTTTAATATTTTTCAGCATTGGTTTCTATTTAAAAACATGGTTTATAAAAAAAGAATATTACAAAAATCTTGCACGCCAGATCTTAAATAAGTGTAGTTTTGTTTTTTGTAAAAGTTTGCTAGGACATATACTTTTTAGTTATTATGATATGAATAGCCTATTTGTGCGTTTTTCACCATTAATTTTGATTAAGAAACATGGTTTTTAATCAAAAAATAACATAAAAATATTGTCTCTCAGATATTGAATAAGTGGACAGTTTTGTTTATGTAAAAGTTCGCATAAAGATCCTTAGCAGTCCTTGAACCACTATTCTACGCACCTGATCTTCGATCCCCGACCAGTGGAAAATGCTCAACAAGTAACATGCGAAAAAACAATGTTACGAGCCTGATTTCTAAGCTGCAAGTAGCGTTTTTTAATACCTGTTCTGTGTTTTCAGTTCGAAGAATGACTGCATCGTTACTTATTTTGCGATTTCTGGAGATAGAATATCTTTTCGAAACGGTTTTGGGTTATTCTTTTTGTTCAAACATTTACGCAAAAATATGTATAGGCAGGCGTAATTCCAAAAATAACAGGAGGTAAATGTTTAAAAACTGAAATTACAGGTATTTCTAGAGTAACTAGTTGAGTGTCGGGAAAATTACTTTTGGGCTATATGACTAGTTATACATCAAGCATCATTGAATCATGATCATGAAAATACATTATATTGGAGTTAAGGACAGTAAAAAAATGACATTAAAATTAACTGAATAATAACTGTCGATATCTTTAAAATGAAATGATAAAATGATTTATTAAAACTTAGACCAGTATCCATTGGTGTCTTTTAAACATTCTGCAATGTATATTTCATTAATGTTTATTTTGAATGCAATTAAATAAATAACTCAAATTATTATTGATTTATGTGCAAGGGACTTTATTTGAATATTTTAAAAACGTGCCTTTAGTAAAATAGTGCTATACACATTAAAATATTAAAATGTAAAAAGCATTAAAAGTAAATTTAGTTTTCTAACTATTTTCCTGCAGTTGAATAAGCAAGATAAATATTTTAGTAAACATGGTGCATATAATTTCGCACAAATATCATTATAAAATTTAGTAAACAGCATTATACAAATAACCAAAAAGGACAGGCGCAATATACATAAAATATAAAATCGAAATAATTCTGCAGTTTTCAACAAATTTTGCAATAAAATTTAACTATTTCTTTTAAATTTAAAATCAAACAATTATAAATAGTTAATGTGTTTAAAAATGAAAATTTATAACATTCAGACATTTACTCAGATATTTCATTTTTTCTTAAAATCAATATCATGTTCGAAAGCATCTCTTTACTTCAATAAAATATGTTTATACCCTAAAAATGAACTGAAAGGCCAAAATAAGAAATATAGAAAACAAGGCAAATTTATTTCTTACCTCCCATGTTATTCTAAGAGTGTCTGAACTAAGAGCTTCTGCATCTACTGCAGTCGGTGGCCCTTCTGGAACTGTGTGGAGAAGAAATTACATTAATGTTTACACAAAGCGCCTCGAGCAAATATTTAGGTTTTCGTAAAAAGATGACTAAACAAACTTTGGAGGTTTTTCAGTGAAAGAAGATTGCAAGGCATTTTTTTCCCTTTCTTTTCATTTTTTTTCAACACCTCAACAACTCAAAGAATATTTTGAGGTGAATCTGGGAAACCACAGCTCTTTTTTTTTTTTTAAATGAAAGAAATGTAATTAGTTTCTAATAAGAAGCCAAGTTATTATAATTTAAAAAATCAAGTACCTCGGATAAAATTTGATTTATTCAAAACTGATTTTAGATTAAAAAAATCTTTCTTGAAGTGTATTTCATTGGCATTTCAGTTAGTTTTCTGAAGGTCACTGAGTGTAATCCCGTTTCAACGAACTTCAATTTACCGCATTTTTTTTCCATTGTAATGAAATTCAAATAACGTAATGGCAAGTAAATCGGGACTGAAAATTTATTTCGTTGAAACGGATGTTTCTTATTATTGGTATTCGTTGTAATGGGATTTCATTGTATCTCATTTCGTTTGTAAAATTTTAAGTACATGGTCTAAACTTTTTGAAATTTGAAATTAATGAAGTAGGCAAGGATCATATTAAACAAAGTATGCACTAATTACGCACACACTGCTTAGCCTGTTTGCCACACAGTTGATATGAAGGCTGTTCTAATTCGGTTTGTTTCAAGACTTCATTAGTGAGGATGTTTCATCTTTGTTTTTCCTTTATTGAATTTAACTGCCTAAAAACTCAAAATGTTATTCTTCATCAAGATTTTGTGAGTTCAAGATTATTTCTTACTTCTGAAAGAGATGATGCGAAACAGTTAAAATAAATTGCGACTCTTTTTCAAGGTCCTTACAATAATGAACAAAATCCTTACTATATGAGATTGCGCAGTTGCCCCTCACCCTTTTATGTTATTAAATTGCAAGTTATATTTGTTTATCACGCCTTAAAACTCTTTCCCCTTTTAAACAAGCACATTCTCTCCGTTTCAAACAAATCAAAAGCATTTAGTAAATAAATAGAAGTACAGAATATGTGTATATTAATATTTTAAAACGTAATAAGAAAATAACAAATCTTGCACAAAAATTGCTTGCAAATTTTTATACTTGCATCTTTAGGTTTAATATCGATTTCTAAGTACGTTCTTAAAATCCACTTAATCTGTTTACTAACCCAGTAACTAATATGTTTACCAATTTATCTGTCCTAAACCCACTTATCTGCAATTGGATTTCAGTAAAAAAATCATAATCTTTTTTGCTCGCGAAGAATGGATTGCAAGGACAATTAGTCTATTGTATTAATACATCCTGTACTTTTTGTTCGGAAACATCGACAATTTTTTTTTCATTCGGTTTTATTTGTTGTTAGAGTTGGATTTTAATCAAACTAAGTCTTATTTTTTTCGTAAGAAATACGAAGTTTTCTTAAGTGCATATTATTTGAATCAATGAATAATTTAACCTTTTTAAAATACATATTAGATTTTAAACAACTTCTGTATTCTTATTACTTTAAAACTTTGCTTTACTGGTGGAATTACTTAATGATTTCTCCAACTATTTGTGCATATTAAGCACAAAATGCCTTATTTGCATATGGGACTAGAATGCGTCCTTTTGTTTCTCTAAAATTATTTCTTTGCTAATTTTGTCCGTATGAATGTTTTAACCCCATTTATTCATTATGCTGAAAATTTTACCTTATTTTAACATTTTTCATGCATGATGTCCATTTATGAAACCGCGCCTTGTTATAGACGCGGACGCATTGTATCCGCAAATTGAGGAGAAGCTGATCTAAATTTTGGCTTTAGTTTATTTGTTAGTTTTGACAATGGTATACCTTTAGCAGAAAAAATTGCAAAATAAAATATAAATAACGCAGCTCTAGTTTTATTCTGATAATTTTAATTTCTATGGACTAAGATTTAAACGATCCAATTCCTAAAAACAGAGAAGGAGACAGCCGGTTTGTTTCGCAAATAACATACTGCGACTATTATTGGTATAAAGAGTATAAGTATTCAACATAAGAACTATATTTTCCTTTTTTTTCCCCAAGCGGAAATGAACTACTCAAAAATAATCCGCCACTTTATCAAAACTAATAATCATATTTATCTTTAAAAAAAAAAAAAATCTTTGCTGGCATCTCTTTTTGTATGAAACCGAAGAAGACGTGACGCATATACAAAAACATGGTCCCATGAACTGATAGGCACAGCAAAAGACCTACACTCATATATTTCTTGATCTCTACTTAGGGTACAAACTGACCTTTTTAATGTGAAGGAAGTTGTGATTGAATCTAAGCTAATTTTTACGTTTTTTCTTTTTTACACATACCTTCCTCCTCAGTTTTAAAATGAAACGTCCTTCCAGGTCCGCTTGCACCGATAGCGTTTTCCGCGACCAAGTAAACGTCATAGCCGGTGGCCGGCCTCAATCCCGTTATATCAGCCGACGTTTCGGTGCCTGCCACGGACATGTTTCTTGAAGGCGCAGAAGCTACGGAACCTATATAAAGTTCAAAAGTTTCTTATCATAAGTTTTGATATAATATCTTAACTGTAAAACACTAGAAATAATTTATACAGCTGATTTAAAAATAAATAATCAATTTACTTTGGAAAAAAGACAAATAAAAAAATAAAAATAATAATGATTGAATTGCATTTGTTTCTTACAAATTCAAAACAACATGAGTTAACACACAGTATAAGGTCAGTAGATTGATCTCCACAGCGCGAGCACACACACAGACATACTACCTACATAAAACACAAATAATTTTGAATAATATTCCACCTATGTATTACATTTCACCATCATGAGTGCAAACGTTAGAGAGATTCTGAAACACGCGTTACAAAAATTCTGAACACTTTTCACAATTCGTTTCAAAGATGCTCGTAATCTTTAACATTTTTTGCACAGTAATAGCTACGAAAAAATACTTATAAATCTCTTTAAGTGAAACATCTGGTATTTTTCAACTGCGAAGAATAACTTTTTTTTTCCACATTTTGATTATATTGTAATTTTTTTTTTATCTAAATGCAAAAATTTTTTTTCAACTACATTTTTAAAATCATCTGACGAAATAAAACACAAAACATCCTTTGTGAACTTTTCAATCACCATGCTACTTTATAAATAAATTAAAAAAAAAAAAAAAACTGATAAGCGTACAGAAAACAGAGTGAAAAGGAAACGAAAAAAAAAAAAAAAACTTCGATATCGAACTACTTCACTTACCATTTTCTCGTATGTGTAAGATGTACTGTGTGATGAGGCTGTTTCCGCTGAAAGGGGGTTCCCAAGACAGTCTTACGAGTCGACTTCCTGTTTCTGAAATCTGAACTTCCCTTGGAGCATCCGGTTGTTCTGTTGGATGAAAAAACCTATCAAGAATTGTTATTATTTTTGCTTTTACATTTCTTGCGCAATTCTCTGAAGAATCTTTCGTGAGTATGTACGGATGGATGCTTATTTCAAAATTGCAATAGCATTGTGTTAAATTCATGAATCAGTAAAAATAATTTAAAAAAGCACTGTTCAACGTAATTTAGGTTTATTTCATTGCTTTTACAATTTATATTTTTACTTCCAGGGGAAGCAGAAAAACTTGTCAAATCATTTCGGATTTATTTTGAAAATAGTTTTAGAGAAGAAAATTATTTCTCGAAATTTTTTCTAGCGTTCTTCCTATTATTTTTCAACCAACTACAAAAATGAAGAAAAAAAAGATGCAGGTAGGTGCAAATTTGTTTTGCAATTAACTACTTTTTGAGCGTAAAGTAAGAAAAAGAGGAAGCATGTTCTTACTTTCAGTTCTTTGGGAAATTAAATCGGTTTTCTGCAAGTGCTTCTTGTTCTCTTGGTCTAAGATCCTTGACTCGGTTCCTGAAATCTTGCCGTATTTGTAGGTTGGAGAGTCTTCCCATCACTCTACAGCTGCCGCGTAAAACCACCAGCGACTGAACAGCGACAGCTTATATATTCATTCACGTTTCCACTAAAGGTTATCGCTCAGCAACAACGGTACCCTGGCTCACACACACAGTGATTATACTCTTACAATAGGATTGTCGGTTTCAGTCAAAAGTACTTCATTTAGTCATTGTAACTGACAGAATAATTTTTAAAAAAATAAACAAATAACATGGAGCCAGAGAAACTATTTTTATTTTCCTAACATTTTTTTTTTCTTCATGTCAGATTTCTAAAACAAAATGTTTCATCGTGTGGCGTTATAAGTAAAGAAAGCCACCTTGAATCGAAGCGTGTGGTTTTCTTTTCCGGCAAGATATCGTCTTTTAGTAATTTTTCCACTGCGAACTATTATCAGCGGAACGAGAATTGTTAGTTAAATAAAATACTGGCGAATTTTGTCAATGTCCTGAAAATGTATTTTAGTAACCCTATGGGGTTTATTCATTTGTGACGTCAGCACTGAAATGAAAACAACGACTGAACGTCTTTTAAGATTATTTTTATAAGGTTGAAAATAAGTCAACATGATGAAAAAAGTAATTTGCCACATGCTTACAACCACGCTCTTTCCGGAAAAAAAAAATGTTTTTGAACAATAAGAAAAAACTTAACACGCTTTCTCGTTAACTCAGAACTTGATACAAATGTCTTATTCTACTACCTGTTAGGATGACTGTTGAACGTTGCAATGTATGAGCGGACATTTTCAAAGTTCCTCATCAAACGTGATCGTAAGTTACGTTTAGGTTTATGTCCCTAATTCAATGCTTACTTCCTATTATATTTTCTCGAACATGAAATCACTTACCTTGAACAATGAGCTGAATATTAGTGTCGTCTTGTCCATATATATTTGAAGCCAAACAAGTGTAAAGGGCAGAATCTACCCTGCCAACTGATGTCACTCGAAGAATAGATTTCATTTTAGAATCTCCGCTCGCAGTCTGAGAAACCTGAAACCTAAAATTAAATATAAGCATATGAATTAGATTTGTAGTATTATTTCTATGCCGTTGATAAGTTTTTTTTAATATTATTCTTCCTTGTGTTAAGATACGTTCATCCAGAACATTGTTTACTGCTAAAAATATTTATTTCTGCAAATAATAATCAAATTGAAAAAAAGTTGAATTTCAATTTTTTTCGATAGCCTTTTTCTTTAAGTTAAAACAACTGAATCTTTATTAGTTGGACGCAATGGTTAAACATAATGTAAGCTAATTTGTCTTGATAATGTCCGATGTCCCAATGTTTCTGTCTTACTAACGTTTTCTAATTGTTTCACAAACAGTTAATACCTGATCTTATTCATTGTTTTATTCGTGGTTAAGACTTAAAGCCCTTCTTTATAAACAATTCTAATACGTTCATATTTTATTAGCGGTGAGCCGTGCCTTCAGTCGTAACATTTTCAAGCAAACTTGTTAGAAAAAAAAATTCCATACACGTTTACTTGTAATTTAAATCAGATTTCAGACTATGTTTAGAGATTTGGATAGTAGGTTATTTAAAAGTTCTTACCACTTATTAAAGGCGATACGTGTAAGATTGGGTGCACTGTCAACTTTTGAAAGATAGAAAAGTATCTATGGAGGGTAGCTCAATTTAAGGATTTCAGAAGTAAATAGATCACGGGGGGGGGGGGGGGGGGCTTGTTTTCAGATTTTCATCTGCAATTCGGTACTGAATACTGTCAAATATTTTGAACACGTCCTATTAAAATTAACAAATCATAATAACTTTAAAGATTACTACTTTCAAAAGAAGCAAAAAGTGAAAAAAAAACTTTTTACACTTTGTTTTCTCTGATTTTTTAGTTAAAGTTTTTTTTTTTTTTTCCTAACCGAACAAGGTGAATTAGTTTTGAATATTTGTTCTTTTTGCATGTTTTCACTAACTATGAAAAGATTCACTACTGAAGTAAAAAAAAAAAAAACAGTTTCATATTTTTTTTCAACAAGTTGCGATACAGCTGATTTTTTTAAAATAAAAATAAAGAACAACATTTCAAAGTTTTTAGCTTTCAACTGAATAAAGAAAAATCATTGTTTCTATTGAGCAATGCGTTAAATTTTACCAATAGATCTAACATTATCAATCGTAACAACGTATCGAAATTTCATTTATTGATTTTTGTTTAATGCAACGGAATATTTTAATGAATTTTACAATCAATGCTTAGCTTAATTGTGGATGTTGAGTGCCTTTTCAAAGCAGAATGCGTATTTAGAATGAAGTTTAAAAACAAGAAGCTGTATTTTTTTTTGCCTTTAAGATATATCGTGTCCATAGCTGTTAATCATTCATTACGGCAGAAGTTGCATGGTAAAACAGCCTTTTATCTTAGGCTAAAAGTAGGAAACTTTGCATCAATATCTTTATAAAATTTAATTTCCTCCTGAAATGAGCGAGCTGAATTAATCACCATAGAGTTAATTTCAAGGCAAATGAGGCAATTCAAAGGAATTCGTCATCACATATTTTTAAAATCGCAAAGCTATGAACTTCCAAAGATCCGTGCTCGATAAATTTTAAATTAATTATGAGAAGGAAGTTCCTATGGAAATGTTTAATATACTCTTCACACTTCAAAAGGATAATTCTGCTTAAATATTAAGTAAGTTCGAAAATATTTCCGTCACTTTCGCTTAGACATAATTAAATATTCTCTACGCATTTGATGTTTACGCAAAAGCAAAGGAGTATTTAAAGTATGAGTGAAGTAGATTTTAATAAGATTAACTGTATTTAATATTTTGCTCTTTTCAAAAAGAGGATCTTAGGTAAACGGAGGGAAAGTTGATTGTAAAATGTTCCTTTAATAAATGGTTTTTGGTTTTTGAAGTGCAATGGATTAATAGACAACGCCTTTCTCAGCTCCTCCCCGTAACCATATTTTCTAGAAATACTGTTGTAATTTATTAAAAATCCCCAACAACCAGTTTAGTTCGTATGTACCAGGTGATTGTAATTAAAAATGGTTATTTCAAAACGCCATGAATTTAAAACTGCTAGTCGAAATGACTTAATATTTCACCAGAGTAATTGTGAGTCGATGGAAATATGGCGCAAAAGAAAAATAGTTTCAAAATGTGCAGAAAGATGGCTCTCTTAAGGTTTATGTTGCTGTTGTAAACGTACGCGTGCACTTCATTCACAGTATTACCTCAGCACGATTTAGAACGTGCCGTTTTTTGTTTCCAACTATATAGTAGCGGAAACAAGCACATAGACCACTTTATGTTTTAATCTTCCACAAGGTACTAGTTTGAAGCTTCTGAATTTCTCTTGCCTCTATTACAAACTTTTGGTCACAACAATCTTGCCTAATTTATACTCAATGTTTTGTAAACCCTTGAAATCTGTTGCTACCATTCAACTAACAACAATCCCGTTTTCAACAAGTCTTTTAGGCCTTTCCCATGACATAGGCTAGACAAAGACACCAATGGACATATTTTGAAAAGTTTTCCTTTCCTCCCCAAACAACATTCTGACGCCTCACGATTATTCTGGCGGAATATCAACTCTCTTAACCAATAATTTTGAAGTTAGAACGTTTTAAATTCACCACTAAAACGTGGGTGTATATAAATATATACAAGTGTTTTCACATTTATAAAAGTGATAAAAGGTGACATAACTTTAGGGTTGACAGTAGGGGAGACTGAGGAGATTTGACCACGTGGGAGGTATGACCCACCCCATCATATTTTCATATTTAAACACATTTTTTTCTGATGAGCACCGGTGGGCAGCGTGACTTTAAGTCGAATCAAAAGCTGTTTCTAGTTTTTTAGCTAATTTGAAGTATAATTAAGAAGAAATCACGTGTGATTGCTTTTTCATGCAAAAAAGTAAAATTTTTCGTTGCAAGTTCATCTCGTCTGTGCGATTTGCCATTCACTTTACAAGAAGTAAGTTGCATTATTTATATCCTGTGATTAATGTGCTAAAAGCCTCTTGACTTACTTTAAAAAATTAAAAAAAATATTTAAATATGTTTTTTATTATCTTTTCTAAAATAGCTACTAAGGGAGGTTTGATCCACGTCAGTTATGGGAGGTTTGACCGGGATCAAACCTTCCCATTTAGCATCTTTTGATGGTGCAACATTTTTAAGACAATGTACTTTTTGCAAAAAAATTCGACATTTAGTTTCGACTTTCCATGTCTTGATTCTGAATTAAAGTTCACAATCAGGGCTCCATCAAAGCAGCTTACTCCAAAAGTAAGACCCGCAGCAGTAGTTGAGAGTCATTTAGGGAGAATTTTTCATTGTGTCGGTTTGTAGGAATTTTATTGCATTTAGATACGTGTCTAAATTAAATTACATTTTTTTTTTTTTTTTTGAAATTCCCAAGGGGTATAAGACCAACTCTATCTTTCTCACTATTACAGAGTTTTATGCTTGAGTGGATCATTTTAGGAATGAAAATCTTAAAACTATTTCCAAAACTTGCTAATTGATCCGGATGTTTCTGAGAAGTTTGAGGGAGGGAGACTTTGAAAATATAATAATGTGCTATAAAAGAATTTGCAATTCAAGATGAAAAACAAACATAGTTTATAATGAAATGTATAAGTACACTTTCATGATGAAGCGAGCAATAACGAATGCAAAGATACCTGGGCTCCGTTTCCAAATTCAATGGCTGCTTATCTCTTGTCCAAGTTATGGAAAGAGGTGGATCTCCGGAAACAGAACAAGACAAAGTTACATCGTCTCCTTTCTTTACCATCTGAGTTCTGAATTTTGTTTCAAACCTTGGAGATTCTACAAAAAAATTTCAAATTTAAATGAAACAGATTTTCTATTGATTTTCACTACTTTCGTAATTTTTGCTGAATGCCGCACGGGCGTTATTTATTGCAACCGTTCTAATTAAGACTTTACTATAAAGCAACTTCAGCAGCAACTACAACTTCTTATTTTGAGTTTTTGTCCGAATGATGTGGCATTATATCGCAGAGAACGATTTTAGTGTAAGACGTCGTACGTTTCTAGCATGATGATTGTATGTGGAGAAGATGGTTTTTACCAGAACGATGTAAATATTTGTAAATACTTAAATTTCTTACAATAAAATACTTAAAGTTAAAAAGCTTACAGTTATTGCCCTAGCGTATACATATACATTCATATTTATTTTAAATGCAGCAGCAATAAAACATGAGTCGCTCCTTATAGTAGGATAAAGCAAATTTGACTTAAAGTAGGTTTACTACGAGCAGTTTATATGGATGATAAAAAAAAACAAAAAAACGGCACAGATAAAAAGTGTTAAATTTCAAGATATTTAAAGTACGTAATGACAAGTAGCAGCAATTAAATATGAGTTGGAAAATTTGTTTAGAAATAGTATATAAATAATCGTAAAGGACGTTCGAATTTGTTTAAAACTGTGCTGTTATTAAAAATAAATTATATTAGATACAATATAAAATCTTTATTATCGTTATGGGTAGTGCGATTCAAAAAGTAAATAAATAACATACACGCTTTATAAACTTTTTTTAACTAAATGTTTTAAAAAATGTTTTCCAAACTTTATACACCCCGTTTTCACTTCTATATAATTCCTTTCGTATCAATTAAGACTCCATACGTGTACTCCACATTAAGATATCACGTAGCACCCCTATTGTGTAATAAAATTGCATCATCCAATTATTCCGTTCCTCTGACTAAGAATAAAATGTTTAGAGGAAACGAATTGTTTCGAGTTTAATTGATACTTAAGGAAAGAACCATTTTATCTCTGAAAGCGTGCAGCTGATGTAGTTGTATATGCAATAGTTTCTCACACAAACATAAAATTATTCAAAGCGCAGAAAGTACCCCGGGTGAGCCCATGAAAATCTACCTCCGGAACCCTGCTCTCGGCAATAAAAGCGTATACCAATTTAAGACACCTTGACGGTTTCCGGTTAACGTTAACGATAACGAGAGTTCTTAACCTTTTCTAGCTTTTATTGAGAATTCTTGAGCACCGGAAAATAAACGTCTTCGGTTCTTATCCTCATCTCTCTGATATCATGCCTCCCTGCCTATTACCCCTGTGCTTTTATATTCTGGTAAGTTATGTTTTATGGCGTGGAAGAAAGGGCAGATCGAAGGCTATCGCGTGTCTTCCATAAAAGACCGACAATATTTCGAAGACATATTTGGAATAGCGCCCAGTTGTAATGAAACTACCAACAAAAGTTTTCTGTTGATTAGAGGCGACAACTTTGACGAATATTATTTTGGATATAACGCCATATTTATTGCTTTGAATCCGTAAAAGTTGGAAATTCTGAGTTCTCTGTTTCAAAAGTGGTAAAGGAAATTTAACTGCTCGTGCGACTTGGTTTCATTCCCTAGAACATATATTAAACTAAAATGCAATTAATGAAAATAAAGCTGAATTTTGTAGCGAATATTTCTCGGTTCTTTTGACTAATTTAGCTACTTATCTTTTTACATAAACTATTTTGTTGTTCATTATTAAAAAAATAAATTAAAAATTTGAGGCTCACTTTCTGTACAGTTTAACTTCGATTTAGCGATTGTCAACGGACTGGACATAGTTATTGTTAAATCAAGGATATCGGTGAATCGAGGTGAATGGATATTCAATGCAGTTAAATCCGAACCAGTAAAATGTATCATTAAATTGAGGAAATAGTTAAATCGGGCATTGTTGAATCGAAGTTATACTGTATAAAAGTTTGCGAAAGTAATAAAAGACAATAAACCGATAAGCTCAACACTTTTTAAAAAGTATTATTTAAAAATACGTGCAACCATTCTTTCATTTTAATTTTAATTGAGGTTGGTTTGAAAACTTGTAATGTTCCAAAGTAAATTTTGAGGCAAATGAAATTCAAAACTTATCGAGCTATCTAATGACCAAAATTAATTTTTAACGAAAAAGTTTTGAGGCCACAAATTATTGGAAACATTAATACACCATTTATTTATTTTTAATGCTTAATAATTTTCATATTAAATTTTCAAATTAATTTGTTTTTGTGAAATTAATATAATACGTTCAATCAAAATCAATCATACCATGCACGCTAAGGGAAACAACAGAGCTCAATCCAGGACCGATACCATTTGTGGCTTGGCAGAGGTAGTAACCAGCGTCTTCCTGAGTAACATCTTGAATTGTTAACGAGCCATTTTCAAATATTTGATGATGGTAACTTGTACTTATCGGGCGATAATCTCTGACAGAGTGATCTGTAAAAGAAAGTCAATACAATAAGAGATTATGGGGTCGTTTCCAAAATTTTAAAAGTATTTTTTTCTGAAAGAGCATGCTTAAAAACATAGGATCTGGCCATTTTTTAAATAATTTATTTAAATTTAATATTTTTAAAAAATTACTTAAATCGGCGCGCTTTTAATGTTTACGCTTCTGTCGTGACATCCCAAAAGATGAAATGCCTTTCAATGTTGCCATTCACAGAGCAAAATAATTAATTCGCATCTTTACTCATGTGTATTGGTAACGATATGGTTGATAGCAAGCGCAGATCGCAATATTTAATTCGCTTCTTGATTATCATAACGTGTAAACGCTGTAGAAAGATGCGCCAAATTGCATCATTTGTGACGTCATAAAGACCACGCCTTGTTTTCGAAATCGGACATTTAAAAAAAATAATTAAAAAATAACTGTTGGGAAAATGAAAGAATCCTCTGGGTCCATGTTATTTTTTTTTACTCATTCTATCGATTTCAGTGACTAAAAGTAGTACTTTTGACTGAAGGAAAAAAAACCATTATAAGTTTACTAGATTTCATAGCTTACTTGCTATAAATAAGCTGCTAAAACTACCTGTAATGAAATTCTTGCACATTTAATACTTTTTTTATACTATATGCAACATTTAATACGCATTTTATTTTCCTTTTTTAAAGTATTTTTTGATAGTTCATTGGGCAGTCTCTGGATGGCAACACCTGACTGTCGGTGTATTGTATGTAGTTCTGCCTTAGCCCTAACTTAAATACGATAATCTTATTTTTTAATTCAAAAGCTTTTTCTTCAATTGATTAATTTATGCGTACCACCGTTGCATATTTTTGCTGATCTACTAAATTTATTTTAGCTACCAGTTTGTTGGAGCGCTCAAATTTTATGAGATGACATTTGCCCCTAGCTCGGTTATAGTCCATTCTAGACTGATGAGACCGTAGCAAAAACGAAACTGAAGTCTCTGAATGGCACATCCGGGAAGTAGGTATATTGCATGCATTCTGTCATGAGTAGATCAATGACAATATCAATAAAAAACGTGTTTTTCAGAAATTTAAAGAAAAGTGTTTTTATTTACCACCGACATGAGTAAAATAATTAATTTATGAAGTTATCCAGCGTATTTTAGCTCAGTACCGCAGTGTTGAGCATAAAAGTATCTGCAGTTGAGCTCAAAACAAACTGCTCTTCAAAATTTCGCGCCTTCATATATTTGACTCAGATATCACTTTTCAGGAACTTTTTAAAATATTTCCCATTCACAAAAGACCCTAAAAACATTGTATATAGGTAAAATATGTTATAAAGAACCACCTCGTGTCAAAAACTCAGAATTTAATAATAAGTGCAGACACACTATTTGTTTTTATCAAGGCAGCGTAAGCAGGGTTGTTTGATTTAATTCACGTTGGTTTAAACCATGCTTTAAACCGTGATTTAAACCAAGTAGTTCTTTTTTTTTTAATTTTTTTTTTTTTGAAAAATTTCATTGTTTTCTCCCAAATGTTTTTTACAAATGTTACATGTTATTGCAAAGAGTAAAACCTAATTAATGCAAAGTAACTAGCAAAGCTTTATAGACGAATTACATATTTAATAAATTTAGAAGCTTTTATTTTTTAAGGTTAATGCAAGTTTGCTGAGTAGTTTTTATTTTGTTCTTTTCTTTTTTAAATCTATGCAGCTTTTCTATTAGGTAAACGTACAAGGCAGCCCAACTAACTTTTCTAAAATTACACGAAAAAAATCCAAGTAGCTCTTTTTAAATTTTTCAATTAGCATTATTTTTTCAGTTTTTTGCATTTCAATATAGTCCAAAGAAAAAAAAAATCAACCAAAACATGTACTACCTAATTTGCTTGATTACTTAAGATTTATTGACATAGATCATGTACCATTGAAGCGATGCATAGTGCATATGTGTCTTAACACTAGAATATTTAAATGAAAAGAGAAAAAAATAACTAAAGAAGTTCAAGAACACTTAGAGTAGGTATAAAATTGCGCTTATACCTGCACACTTTTTGCTTCCCTGATAGACAACGTAGTCAGAGCAAGAAAAGAAAATATATATACAATTATGAAAACAGAAAATATTCAGGAAATTCTGTGCTCTTATAGAAAAAGATTTAATGCCAACTTTTCATCTTTCAAAGAACTTTTTAGATCCCAATAAAATAAAGAAGTCTCATGTATGAATGGTGGAAAAATCAATAAACATTAATTTTTATGACAGTATTCATTACTAAAATATGTTAAAAGAGTACTTTCATTTAAATTTATACTGAGACTTTTAATTAAAATGATTTTCTTCCTTTTGATCAAAAAATTGTATTCCTAAATGCATTAAACTAGAAGAAATAACGTCTACAATGGAAAGCATAATGATTTTCTTAAAATCTACTTGTCCTGTTTCTATAGTTGATTCACTGATACATTAGGTAAAAAAAATACATGACTTGTAACTTTTTTAAAAATATTTAAACAAAATATTCGTTGATCTTTAAAGTTGTATATTGTACATCAGACTTATGATTCATTTGTAGATGCTGAAAAATACTTTCCATGTTTAAGCATGCATGATTTTAATTATACTTTTTTTTAATTTATAGTAGATAGCTATGATTATGAGGAAATTAATTTACAAGATCTTATTTTTGGTTATTTGTAATTAATAACATCTGAACTATCACAGTAAATTATTTTTTTGATTATTTATACCAAGACCCATTTTTTTTTAAATAATAGTTCAAGATTTTCAACAAATATTCCAAATATTCTCCTGTAGAAATCTTCAGGTAAAAGAAAATGAAAATACAAGATTTTACTGTTAATTATTTAATTAATTACAAAGAAATGAAGTACAAATATGAACATTAAACATTCCTTAACAATTAATTCATGAAATCTTCATGATTTTTCTAAAATAAAATTGTTTTTCTTACAAATAGTTATAAAAACCAAATAAACCCGATTTAAATAAAAAAAACCCGGCTTAAACCAAAAGAACGGGTTTTTTTATACCTGTTTTTATACCAACCCTGAGCGTAAGTATCATATAGACAATTCGTAAGGCTATAAATTATTATTACCTGTAACTTACAGTAATACATAGCGTTCGTAATTACAGTACAATATTTCTGCGGCACAAGTTCATGCATCATTCTGTGTACTAATTTTCAAATTGTACTAGTAAACTACACTTTTTTAATGGCTTTTTTATACTAAATTTTACATATATATTTTTAAAACGTTCTTGAAAAGTATTATTTGAGTTTGAGTATAAGCTGAAGCATTTCAAATCAACGTGAAAAAAATAAAGAAACCTTATTTAAAAGATGAATAATAAGAAAATATAATTTTACCTAACTTTCAAGCAGTAAGCTCCTTTATTTTTTCCATCAATGAATAAAATGCGCGACAGTTTAAAATCTCTATGCTTAGAAAATGCAGATAGAGGAGTAATGGGATGTCGCACGTGACCTCATTCAGATTGCAAAAGATCTGAGGCTTATGTCGTCTTCAGATGCGTCGGAAGTTTGCTGCATTAGATTCGACAGTGAAATAAATAGTCTAGGGCTGAAGAGCACGCCAAGATTTTTGATGAACTTAAAAAAAAAAAAATCATTTTAATACCGGGCTTAAATTCTTTTGAATGGCGTAAACAGACTTAGAGTGAAGCAAAAGAGATCAAAAGACTTTTTTCCTCGAATTTTTTCCATCCTTAAAAAGGTGTTTTGTTTTGTTTTGCATAAAAATACTGCAATTATTTTTCGCCAATGATTAAAATATGGATTAAAAATGGATATATATATATGGATATATATATATATATGGATATATATATATATATGGATATATATATATATATATATATATATATATATATATATATATATATATATATATATATATATATATATATATATATATATATATATATATGTATATATATATATATATATCCATATATATATATATATATATATATATATATATATATATATATATATATATATATGTGTGTGTGTGTGTGTGTGTGTATTTATATATGTATTTAAAAGTTGTTTAAAAAGATAAGGTAGGCAAAAAAAACAGCTTAATGCATTCGAAAGCTACATGATTATTATTACACATGTAACCAACTGCCGTTTTTTTAATCATTGGCGAAAAATAATTGCAGTATTTTTATGCAAAACAAAACAAAACACCTTTTTAAGGATGGAAAAAATTTGAGGAAAAAAGTCTTTTGATCTCTTTTGCTTCACTCTAAGTCTGTTTACGCCATTTAAAAGAATTTAAGCCCGGTATTAAAATGATTTTTTTTTTTAAGTTCATCAAAAATCTTGGCGTGCTCTTCAGCCCTAGACTATTTATTTCTATATACATATATTATATATATATATATATATATATATATATATATATATATATATATATATATATATATATATATATATATACATATATATATATATATATATATATATATATATATATATATATATATATATATATATATATATATATTATATATATATATATATATATATATATATATATATATATATATATATATATATAGAGAGAGAGAGAGAGAGAGAGAGAGAGAGCATCAGTTGCAATTTTTTTCAACACAAAAATTTAGATCCTAGTTTTTGTTGCTGTATTTTTTTATTGTTTATTTGATACAGAAAAATGTTTGAAAGCCAAAATATCGGTAAATCAGCCCTACCGAGTAATTATCTGTTTTCACTAACTCTAACTTACGGTAATGATTTGTTAAAAGTTAAGTAATAGAAATTTAAAATGATAAAAATCTAAAACCAATGTAAAAACTAATCTAGCTAAATCCCATTCCAAGTTTGCTAGGTCCTATTTAGGTGCAAAGTGATATGTACATTGTACAGTGGGTTTACATTCTACGTAATATGGTTTAAGCTTTGTGATCATGCGGGCAGCATTGAAACTATTTTCGGGACTCGAGGGAAAAATAACATGGCAACTTTTTGTTTCCCCCAAAATACTTTCTATCGTAAACCCTCTTAACTTCTACATAGTCCAATGCCTTCAGTATTAGTTCCACATTTATCTAACGCCCTCAGTTTCTTCAGAACCTACCGTCACCTCAAAGTAACATTATATCTTACTATTTTTCCTGGAATTAAATCTCCCGCTGTTGCTCTGAGGCGACGAAAAATATGATAAACATATTCACGATTTTGTGATATATGTAGGGGAGGCGGGGGAAAGATGACGAATGTCTTATTTTTTCCGTTTTCTACTAGGTAACCGCATCAACTGGATACTACAGGCTCTCCCATCGGCCGCGCGTTCAGCAATAGTATATAGACACTGAAATCGCAATATTTGCATTAGTTCTGAAACTCTGATTGTTTATGGCTGCCACGTTATACGTTTTATGCATGTGTAAATAAGCTCTGCTACAGATACAGATAAGATATATCGTGTCCCTTTAGTATTTAAGAGAAACTTATAAATAGTTTAAATACTACCTTTTACCATAAATAAATGTCAATTAATCGCTTTCCTTAATGGCAATGAAGATGAATCATTTCAAACAAGCAGCCCGGGGCACGATGACGAACTCGTCATCTTGCTCTAGGCCAAAGTTTATAAAATTCAGGCCAAACAATCCAGTTGCATCAACTTCAAAGTACGGTGTTATAAGCTTCCCTGCTTGTAAAGAGGGATATTGTGCCCCTCAAACAGAAGAATGAGGAGGAATATTCCAATTACGAAAATGAATTTTTATTTTTGAATTACTTTAGCTGCAGACTTCAACTTTACGCTTAAATTTTTACATCACGATTAATTTTGATACTTTGTAAGATGTGAAAACACAGTTATCATTTGTTAAGCTTCTTAACATTTTCAAAAGATAAAATATGTTCAACTTTTTCAGAGTGAGTCATCTTGCCCCAAGGCCAAAGTCATCTTGCCCCAGTACTGGGGCAAGATGACGATTTGTTAAGGTTATGAAAAAATAAAAGTATAATTTTTTTTTCTTTTAAAAATTTAAATAGTAATATATTTAACGCCACAAAGGACTACTCTAACAGCTCATGTAAAGTAAGTTTTTTTATCCTTAAAAATAAATTTATATACAACAAAAACTGTTAACATAGTCGTTTTACCCCGGTCTCCCATACACGTTTTTTTTTCTTTTGAGCGTGACTTGTGGCAAAATACTTCATTATATAAATGATGATTCTTTCGAAATGCAATGTAGATCAAAATAAAAAATTTAAGTTATATATTGCGATCCAGAATGTGACTTTATAAAAACAGTTTTGCTTTTATTTAAATTGTGATTATATTGAGTTCGTTTATTTTACAGGATAAAGTGAAAATAAAATTATTTTTATCGTAGCATTAATTATTAAATCTTCAATCTTCTTGCTTATTTGTGATAGTTTAAGTAAAAATGCATTCTGTTGATTGGTATCAAGAATAACAGTGATAAATGTTTCACAAAACACTGCTTTGAGTGTGAGCGAACCATTTTTTTTTCGAGTTTTTTAGTTGCATTTAGTAATTTCCTGTTCCATATACTTGAAACAGAAATCTAAAATTCAAACTAAGTGCAATACTTTTAAGGGTAGCAACTGCAATATTAATTTACAGTTCGGAGTATAGTCACAGTTCCAAAAGAAATAAAATATGATGTTATTTATTGTGTAATAATAATTATTCAATTTTTTTTTGTTCTTCTTATTAATAAATGTGGATTTCACACTATAGCTGTTTTTTTAATGGTAGTGCCAAATCATATTATAACCTTTACGTTATGGGATTAAATAGTTGACTTAGATTGAATACATTTGTGCGTGGGTGTGAGAGAGAGAGAGAGAGAGAAGTAAAAATGCAATTGAATCCCATATCTCAACACTAATGTACAGAAAATGCCTTATCTTACAATTTATTATGTGAATGCACTCTACTTTGAAGTATAGGAATATATAAACTTTAGGTGTATGTGCGTTTGAAAAATTCAGTTTCGTTCGCTCTACTGAAACTTAGAATATGAATGAATAAATAAGTAGAAATTAATAATTACCTGATGCCTTTTCCCAACGAATTTGGGGTTGTGGAAAGCCATCTGCTTGACAGTGTAATGAAACACTTCTCCCAACAAGAACACTGGTATCCGAAGGCTCTAATCGCCATCTTGGAGGCACTGGAAAATAGTAGAACGATTAATGTTTTGATTGTTATGTGTTTTACGCATCAAAAGTAAATTTTCAAACAAAAAATCACTTATAAAAATAGTGCAGTTTTTGGAAAATGAAGAAAAATATTTTCTTCTAAAAAAGGTGCACTCTAAATAAATAGAATATTTATTATAAAAAAAAAAACCCCTATGTATTTTCATTGTTTACTTTTTCCTCAATCTGTAATCTTTTACTATGTGGGCAAATGCAGAGTATAATATCAAAAGAAATAACATTACAAATTATTTCAAATAATTAAAAGAATTACACTTACTGTAAGCGAAGAATTTGAAAGAAAAATTGTGTACACTTTAAAAGTGAATGTTTTATTAATTTTGTGACTTTATTTGTTGTTCGAGGCAAGTTTTGATTTAAACACTGTCCTGGAAGAGTATTTAGGTGTAATGTTCCGGAAAATGTTTAATTGTTGTTCTGCCTTGGAAAATACTTTTGTTGCTTTAATTTTAGAAACTTTTGATTTGTTTCTCCTTTCTTTCTTTTTTCTTTCCTTTTTTTTTGTTTTAAGGAAAAAAACAGCATTCAGCTCCCGACTTATAGCACCTATCACACATCACTAACATCCAGCACACATCATCTAGCATCCAGTCTCTGGCATTAGTTTGAATTTTTACGCCTTGAATTTTAGACGTCAATATTGCAATTTAAGTCAGGAGCTGGATGCTAGATGTTGTGTGCTGGATGTTGCGTGCTAGATGCTGGATGTTGCGTGCTGGATGCTGGATGTTGCGTGCTAGATGCTGGATGTTGCGTGCTGGATGCTGGATGTTGCGTGCTGGATGCTGGATGTTGCGTGCTGGATGCTGGTTGTTGCGAGCTGGATGCTGGATGTTGCGTGCTGGATCCTGGATGTTGCGTGCTGGATGCTGGATGTTGCGTGCTGGATGCTGGATGTTGCGTGCTGGATGCTGGATGTTGCGTGCTGGATGCTGGATGTTGCGTGCTGGATGCTGGATGTTGCGTTCTGGATGCTGGATGTTGCGTGCTGGATGCTGGATGTTGCGTGCTGGATGCTGGATGTTGCGTGCTGGATGCTGGATGTTGCGTGCTGGATGCTGGATGTTGCGTGCTGGATGCTGGATGTTGCGTGCTAGATGTTGCGTGCTGGTTGTTGCTTGCTAAATGCCGAATGTTGTGTGCCAGATGCTGCGTGCTGGCGGTCATTTTTGTCGAAAGAAAATTGTTTGAAATAGAGATCATCATCTTTACTAATAATAAAGCTGAAAGTATCTTTGTCTGGATCTCTGTCTGTCTATCAGCATCCGTGTGATGCGCATAGCGCCTAGACCGTTCGGTCGATTTTCAAGAAATTTGGCAGAGAAATAGTTTATAGCATGAGGGTGTGCACCTTAAAACGATTTTTTGAAAATTCGATTTTATTCTTTTTCTATTCCAATTTTAAGAAACTTTTACCTAGCAAATTATCACAACGTGAATGAGTAAATTACCAAATTATCATAACGTGGAACCATAACATGGGCAAGCAAATTAACATAGCAAATTGGTGAGAGTTTCGTCATCCATTATTTGTGAATGTAAAGGCGAACCAAATGACCTTTTAATTTAAAATTACGGGCAAAGCCGTGCGGGTACCACTAGTGTATTAATAAAGCTAATAACGGGGATATGAACCCTACTACCCAGGAGGAGCACTAGCGCGTTAGCCTAACTGTGACAAAATTGATATGTAACTAAAATTTTAATCATGTAGGACAATTAGTAATTCGTGATTGCTAAAAACTTGCTTTCCTCAATTACGTCTTCTCGTTAATAAATATATATACATAAAAATAATATAAATGTATTTTGTTTTAAAGAATGTTTTAAAAATATATAAAAAATAACCTTCAAATTTAAACAGACACCTTGAGTAGAAAACGTACACGTCAAGTAACCTACAAACTCGTATTATTTACCCAAAATAGCACGAAACTGACTCCTCTACGCTTAGTGCAAGGAGACTGTTGGACAAAAAGAAGGGGAAAAAAAGCAAATCGAACGATTTTTCAGACTTTCGCCGAACGCATTAGCAGTATTATTTTTATGTTTAAAACTCTTTACTGAGAACTGTTAATTTTTACAAAACTAACGTGATAAAAGATCTCGATTATTTGTCTTACTTTTACTTAAACTTGAAGGAAACGAAACTTAGAAACACACATAAAAAAGCATATATCATTTAGGTAATTAAGGAAAGAGTAATTAAGGTACTTAAGAGCTCTTCTTCGATATCGTTAACTGACTTTTTTTTACACAATACCTTAGTAGTTACCACGAAGATAACTGTAGATTTTTTAATGCGAGTACCGAATGCTTCTTGGATTTTACGCAAACAAGCTTTCTTATGTCCTTTTATGAACCTATTAAATATGCTTGATATCATGTTTTTTTTTTTAAATCCTTGACGCATAATGATTTTCATGACTATTCTTCCAGTTTCATTTAAAACCGCATTTTCATTAATATTATCTACTGCTGTAGAATTCCGTTTAACCGAAGTGATCGGAAGTTGACAGAAATCAGCAAACATAAAAGAGTGCTTAAAAAACGCCTGTCAAGAAATTAGAGAGAATTTAGCTCCGGGTTTAAGTATGCACACTTTTCCGAAACAGTTAACAAAATAATTCCAAACAATGTGTTTAATTAGATAAATAAATACCTTTTGTGCTGAACAGTAAGGTAAGACAAAACAACGTTAGAAGAAGTTGTTTTGTCTTACCTTAATGTGTTTAATTATATTTCTACAATTACTAAAATAGTTGTTTAATAAAGGTATTGCTGTTGCAGAAATTGCATTGCAAATTTAGTACGAAACTACAGTCTACTTTATTCTACTACATAATTTCACAATACTGCACTTTATTTGTGTTCCTTATATTTTTTGCTCTGTCATTTTAAGATTAAATTAGTAATTGAAATGTAAGAACTAAAAACACAATAAAACAATACTTTTCGTTCAAATTCGACGGCTTTTTAACTCAACAACACTTAAAACCTGGAATTATTTGTTGCAAAAAAAAAAAAAAAAAAAAAAAAAAACTGTTGCGTTTGAAGAAATTAAAATAAAACAAACACAGAAGTAATATTAATGCAAGAATCATTGAGTACTTTCAGTAGGAATGGTTGTCTCTTGTAACCTTGAAACACAAATTTACTTAGTAAAAAGAAAAAAACAAAACCGACGTCGGTTAAACGAGGTTAAAAGAGTTTCGGTCAGCTGATGTCTTACTACATTATAAATTTTTAAGAAGATTCTACAAATGAAATTCAAAATATGATTAATATTACTTTAAATGAAACAATTTAACAGTTTAAGTTTTTGACAAAACTAACATTTAGTGAGAATTTGTTATCGGAAAAATATTTTTAAACAATTTTACTAGCTGTACCCGCGCGGCGATGCTCGGGCGGAGAATTTAAAGGAAGTCCGTTGAATAAAAAAAATCCACGCCCCTCCCCCCCTGTTTTTACGCCAAGTTCGCCGCATACGACGGCTGTTTAAATAAAGTTGGCAACGGTATTATTAGTCAATATCTACCTTTTTCGAATTTTCTATACCTATTTCCAGTTGCGTTTTGTGTCATTCACCTTTTTACGCCAAAATTACCGCACTCAAATATAACATAAAATAGATACATCGAAACGTCCGGCGGAAGCGACCGCGCTGCAATAACCCACCCAATTAGCGAGCGAAACGAACTCTTGCCGATAAGCAATTGCAATCAAAGAGCACGGTACATCTAGGACAAAAAAGAAATCCCGCACCCCGTATGAAAAATTTAGCTATAGAAAAGCTAACGTTTGAGAAAAGGAAAAAAAAAAACCCCTCTAGAATTAAAAAATAAATGCCTCCCCCTCTTCTGATGTCAAATAATCAGTTATCATATTTTTTAACTAAAATGCGTGAACACCCTTTAAAAACCTAAATCACTGTTTATCGCCAATTTCTCCAAGAGACTTTCAAATTAAAAAGAAAATCAATTAACATTCGCACAATGAATTTAACAAAAATGACAACAGCGCAACCACCGGTTTTATTATTCGAACGCACCCATATACCGAAGATGACGTCACTGCAGAAACAAAAATCAAGCTTAGCCTTGAAAACTGGCTCAATTAGGATCGCAATTAGAATTGCTTATATCTCCTGTTCTACTTAATTGAGAGAAATGGAACAATCATCTAGTTCAGAAAGGGAAGCTTTTTCCGACGACATATAATGAAAGGGGGTAGGGGGATTTTTACCGCTAATTAGGCAAAAAACATGAAATTTCATATTAATTATTTAATTATGAAAAAACTAATTAGAAATTTAGAATTTGGGGTCCAAGGTGCAGACCCCCGGGTTACGTTCGAATTTTATGCCAAGTTTCAGGGCTGCAGGTGCTATCGGATCTTCTGGCCATCGAGTACAAACAAATAAAAAAAACACCGTCAACTTTATATATATGGATGAATTATTTACTAAACTTAATTAACAAAATTGACTATAAATCCAAAAAAATACAATGTAAAAATCAAACGTACTATATATAGTGAGATTTTTTTTTAATTACTTATATTTATAATTATTACATTGCAAAAATAATTTTATGGTGATTTTTTTTAAATCATATGGTTTGTTTATAGTTGCGGCTGTGTTACAAAAAATGTACTTGTCGATGTCAATATTATTAACGAAAAAAAAAAAAAAACTTTTGTGCATTGTTTCAAAACAAAATATCTGCATCTGACGTCAGAAGAAAATTCAGACTGGTCGAGGTACTACATTATCTACAGCATCCTGTAAGGGATTGATATGGAAAAACTAACATTTATGGAAATGGAGAGGAGTCTTACCATGTATAGTAAGAACAGCAGTATAGTTCACACTTGCTACATCATTTTTAACCACACAGGTATAATGGCCACTGTGTCGTGTTGTAGCACTATCTATGGTCATGGAACTAAAGTCCTGTCCAATCATCTGTATTGTGATGTCGCTATCGGAAGACGACAGGGAGCGACCGTCTTTTAACCAGGATATGTGAAAAGGAGGATCTCCGGCCGATACAGCACACATGCCATAAATTTTCATCCCTTCTTTCAGGTTTTCCGATGGAAAAGAAAAGGGCATAATGACTGGTTTTTCTGAAATAATAAATATCAATAACCTTTCTGTAAACATTCGTGGAATATTTAAAAATAAAATAGCAGTTACAATAATTTGAGAAATTTACAATGCAAAAATACTTCAAACGGCAACAACAAATGTGCTGAATACAAATACTAAAAAATGAAAATATTTTCCGATTAAGCTTTTTAAATGGTAAAAACAAAGTTGCGTTTGATTTTGTTTACTTGAAATATTATAGCTGCATATTTTCAGAGGCTTTTCTCTTTTAACTAAGTTGTCATTTCTTGAATTATTATCATCATTTTATTGCACATTTCATGTAAAAAAACTAAAATGCATACTGTTTAAAAGAATTTACAACAAAAATAAATACAACAATAAAGCTATAATCAGGTTTTCCACTTTCAGTGGCAAACGTTCTATCAGTCATGTTGAAATGTTATGCATAAACGACAGCAATTTGAATTAGCACATATTTCGTTAATATTTTGAATTGTTGAGGAACTTTTATCAAAGACTGACAATGATTTTTTTTTCTCCAGTTTTGTTATATAAAATCAATTATACGTTACGAAAACTAAGTAAGTACTGTAAACTCCCGATTATCAGCGGAATAGGGGTGCACTGAAACCGCGGAAAAGCGAAAAGAGCGAATAATCCGAATAATAGGTGGAAAATATTACTAGTGTATATGTTACCGTTAAAGTATGAAATCCATTATTTTATAGAATACCTAGTTATTTCATGGAATAACTGATCGCGTCCGTTAAAGTGTGCAACTATCTTGTATTTCATGGTTTAACTAGTTATTTCATAGAATAACTATCTGCTGCCCGTTAAAGTGTAAAATAATCACGGGACGCGGGAGCGTCCCGCCCCGCCAAGGAAACCAAACGTCAGCAGCCAACAGAAGCAAATCCACCGCCAAAGACGAAAGAAAATAAAGCGACCAAGAACAAGATTACGCGACAGAACGAATTGGGGTTTTTTGGGTTTTTCACCCCTCTGTATCTCAGCTCCATGAAGACCCCCGGAGTTTTTGGGATAGTCAATCTCTAGTGGCCCCTGACGCCGTAAACCAAAATATAATCTCCTAGACCATCAGGGGGAGGAGGTATTAAAGTTATAAAATCGCTGTTCCAAAAAGTTTTCGCTTTCTTTGATAGGGCTACAGCCCAGACGAAAAAAGGAATCAAGCTGAAATTTCGCACACACATTCCTTGTGCCCTACTGATGTGCCTTTTGTGCCATTTGACCCCCCTCCCCTTCCCCCCTCGTTTTTACCCACCGAATTGTACCTTCCCGGGGTTCTATCACAGCCTCCCGGGGGGCTACGGTAATGATTTTTTGTATACATATTCTTGGGGGGCCATTGAGTACATATACAAAAATTCAACCAGCAGGGACATCATGGGCCGGAGAAATTAAAGTTTAAAAATCACTAATTTTCCCTAAATTCTTATGTACTTACTCTCAGCTCATAGGGTTTGTTTACCTCGGACTGCAATTGCAAGGTTAGAGCAGATCTAACAGTTATTCCAAAGTTGTCTTTGGAAATGAAATTCAATCAAGACTAAAACATATCCAACAGTTGCAACTAGACGTTAAATCGCGGATATCACAAATTTGCCACAGCGACTGCGCATGCACGCAGACTTAGCTCATTGGGCTTTCTGTTTTCAGATTTTATGTTGTTTCTTTATACTTAATCAGAGAAACAAATTAATGAATGAGATTAGAATGCTGTCCTCCCCCCCCCCCCCGCCAGTTTCGCCGATACAAAATTTCTTTTCTTCCTGTTTTTCAGTTTTGATATATTTATGGAGGGAAGAAATTTTAAATGTCGGCGCGAAACTGGGGTTAAACCATTACAATATTTTACGTGACAAATTTTATGAAACTGTACGCATATGAATACGGCACATATAACTTTTTAATTGAAAGCGAAAAATAGCATTTTTTTATTGGTTTGCTTATTTTCTAAATTAATGGATTTTTCACAAACAACACATAATGAATTGAAAATATATGAAATACGTATGTGGATATCCGTGCTTTGCAGTAATTTGTTAGTTGAAAATTTTTTTGCAATTAATTTAAGCAAGACTTTTAATGAGCTTAGTCCGCGCGCAACATGCGCATTCGCTATGGCAAATTTGGGATATCCGCGATTTGACATCGAGTAAAGTTGTATAGATCTTCTGACACATTCAAATTTAAAATATTTAATGGCTCAGTTTTTTTTTCTTGTTGATAACATGCGTTATTTCGTTTTTTAAATGAACTTTTAAACAAAACTAGGTATTAAACAAGACAAAGACTTCTATCAAGAAAAAGATAAATCACCAAACAATTAAAATTATCCCATAAAACGTAAAATAATCCACGATTTAAGAAAAATTGTAACTAAACAAAAAGTGAAAAGTTAGATTAAAATAGCCCTCAAGCTGTAAAACATTTAAAGAAACCTTCATGAAAATGTTGAATAATCTGTCAAATAAAGAAACTGTAATAGAATTTACTGCAAATTTGCAAAATACTCGAAAGCAATATAATTTAAAATATAGTATTTTATTATACAAGAAGTTTTCTTTGCAACAGAGAGAGGATATTAGAATTGTAATAAAATTTAAACCGCCCAATTCTCGCAAAATGAACATAGAATCTTAATAGTCAGAAAATAACTTGACGTAAAATTAGGCTAGCCATTATTGTTCCTTAAAAACACAAAACAGCGTTGTTCCAATTGAAAATTTTTTAACTTGATGTTCTCAATTCTAAAAATACAGACAAAGTAATAATATCAATGCAAAAAGATGTGATATCTCATCAAAAACAACCCTGTTGTAAAAATTTCCCCGCCAAGAAAACCTTTAACTTTTCCGCACAAAAAAGAAAACCTGCATCCTGAACCCAAAAACCCTCAGCCATAAAAAGTTATGATACCTAGTTTGCCCGCCAAGTATCTGCCAAACTATCATCCTCCCTCTTCTCATTTTTCGTCGCAGCTACTTCCATTAGAACCTCCTCCCACCTTCAACTCCTCAGAAATATGGATAGATCTTTTAAATTGTTTATCTTATTTGGCGGGAAGCTTTTCAAAGTGAAGTGGTTGGTTAGTGAGCAAAAAGCTTCCCGCCAAGCAAGATAAACAATTTAAAAGATCTATCCATATTTCTGAGGAGTTGAAGGTGGGAGGAGGTTCTAATGGAAGTAGCTGTGATGAAAAAGGAGAAGAGGGAGGATGCTAGTTTGGCAGATACTTGGCGGGCAAACTAGATATCATAACTTTTTATGGCTGAGGGTTTTTGAGTTTAGGATGCAGGTTTTCTTTTTTGTGCCGAAAAGTTAAAGGTTTTCTTGGCGGTTAAATTTTTACAACAGGGTTGTTTTTGATGAGATATATATCACATATCTTGCATGACAAATACATTTACCTTCCACCCCTACTGCATTTATGAGCTATTCTAGGCCATAGGGAGAGAACTTGTTTAGCGTGTTGGAGCCACTTCATTTCGGTTAATTGATTGCTGGCACGTACATTTCCGGCTGCTGTTCGTCAAATACAGTTTCCACGTGTATACATTGCAGTGTATAAATACCATTTATACGTTGCATAAATTAGATAAATTGCTTATTTTTCATTTTAATTGTCTATCATTAGTTTATTTATAGAAGACCTAGTTTTTTCATTTTAGATAAATTGTTTATTTTACACTTTAACTGTCTCTCATTAGTTAATTCAGAGAATACCTAGTTATTTCGTAGAATAACTAGTTAGTGTCAAATTAATAACATATTACACACTTTATCGGACACGATCAGTTATTTCATGGAATAACTAGGTATTCAATAAAAAACTGCATTATATACTTTAACGGTAACATATACAACAGCTAAAAAATATGAGTAACACTCATAAATACATTTAATTTATGGCTTAAAACATTGCGATACTATATTTACTAACATTGAATGTAAAAAAAATAGGGTCACCCGGGGTAAAATGGGTATAAAGAACAGCTTTTTTAATTTCAATGACCCATAGCAGAAATACCATGAAATATAATCATGCTTTTGTTCAATATTCTATACATTGTGTATCTTAGGTCTAATTTGAACATAGTTTGTGTTTACTTTTTGCTTTAAATTTAGTGTAAAGGGGTATACCCATTTTACCCCGATGTATACCTATTTTACCCCGTACTTCAAGGTAAAATGGGTATACACCGGGGTAAAATGGGTATATACTGTTTAAAGTTGAACTACATTGATACTAGTGGAGAAAATAAAAGAAAATTGAGTTTAAATGCATTGGAGGATAAAATTTTAATCCAAAACAACCACAAAAAATATTTATTGAACTGAATTTATGAACAAAAGGTGTATTAGCAAAGACTTGTGATTTGGTGGAGGTAGTATTTTTACAACTTGTAATGCCTGCATATAATTGATGTCATCTTTCTTGCGGAGCATAGAGGATAATCCGGCAGATGATTTTGTAGCAAACTTCTCAGTATATTATTCACCTTTAGCTAAGATTTCAATGATTAAACCTATGAATTACTCGTAGTGAATCGACTTCTTCCACAAATTCAACAACAATCCATTCGCCTATGGCTGGGTTTAACTACTGGGAGAACCTCTTGTTTTCACCTCAACTTCATTGACTGTTTTATTAATTATTGTTAATATCCTTTTTTATTAATTGTACATTTATTTGTCTTATTATTTTTTGCTTTTTTTGTGTTTCTTGCCTGTTTTGTTTACAATCTTGCAGCCAGCTGCTCTGTAGTAAAAACTTCTCCCACCTGTGTTTCCCTCTCTTGCATTTCTTTTGTAAATTTTTCATAGCCTTTTCAGTGCTTGAAAATGGCTGCGGACAAAGAGGTACACATTTATGCTAGAGGTATAGTAGGAGAATTTAGTTTTTTCAGTACAACTTTGCAATGAGGCATAAGGATTCTTTTGTGATTGTGTGTGAGGTTGTACGCAGATTATGTTCTGGGCATGGTTGGTTTTAAAAAGAAATTAAAAAGACAACATATGTGCTATCAATACTTAATATGTCTTATAATGTAAATGTATATAATAGTAAAGCTACAATAAATTACCAACCTACAGTAATCATAAACTATCGATAATAATCAAAAAATATAATACCTTTAAGTACTAATTTGAATAAGTTATAGTAGTTAAAATAATAAATAGAACAAATTAATACAGGGTGCTTATTTATAAAACTTTTACAAAACATAATTTTAGTTTAAAACATGAACAATATCTAACAGCTGTCTTGCAAAGATAATTTAAGCTTGTTAATCTTCATGCATTTAATGTCTCAAACTTGAAAACATTGGCTATACCCATTTTACCCCACGCCACTAAAAGTACTATAAATTTTTTGTTATTATTAAAATTTACTTATTTTTTGAGTTTTCTGTTAGATAAATTCTTCTTCTATCAAATCCAAATAAAAAATTTCCAGAACTCTTTCTGTAAATTTTTTCAGAAAGATGTTTATTACTCATTATAAACACATGTTTTGTGTTCTGAAAAGTAAAATGTCTGTTAAGCCTGGTATAAATGAGTTGCTAGATTTTTTTTCTCACATCAAAATGTTGTCAGATATGTAAACATTTTCACCACAATTTTTTATTTTCTAAAAATTTTGTCTTGTAGAATAAAAACAAGAAACAGGCAACTATACCCATTTTACCCCGGGTCCCCCTACGTAAAAGCTATAAACGAACACTAGCACTATCATAAGTTTAAAAAAAATGACCTTTAAAAAATGCGAAAAGACCCGTGGATAATCCTACTGTCAAAAATCGGCAGTTTACTGCAATATAAATTTTTAAATGCTTTTAAGAATACTAAACATTTTAGTCTGAATTTCTGTTGAAATAGAGTGCAAGAGCATAAACTTCTAACTTGAAAGTGAAGTATTATGTGCTTCTTGTTTTATGTTTAACAAGTGCTGATAAATTATTTATTTGGATTTTTAAATCTTTAGAGAGCAATCTAGTTTATGGATAATAAGAACATAAACAAATTAAATGTCTCAACTTTTACTATTCTCACCTTTGACTGTTATCTTCAGGCTTCCATCTACGGCAGGTGAATCAGCTGCCCTAGCAAAACAAACGTATGTACCTTCATCCTCATGTCTTTGTACCTGCTCTATGGACAGCGTGCCATTTAGAGTCAGTTTTTGTCTCCGATTAGTAGGAAGTTTTCTGCCGTCTAAGCAAATGAAAAAATGTTAAGGTTTAGCACATAGATTTAAATGAGCGAAATTCATTAGTAATTCATACATGATCAAATATCCCGTAGCCGGTAGATCTTGTATCCAAATGATCAAGACTGTTCTCAAAGAAGCCTTAACCTTTAGCATTGCCATATTTTTATTTAGTGGGGTTAGGATTTAGTCAATTAAATCATTTATACAGGAATTATTAAATATATTATATGCTTTGAAACGAGGTGATTAACAAATACTTTTTAGTGACTTCAAACGAAGATTATAGACAGCTCAAGTTTCAGATGACTCTTAACACTAAATTCTATTAAGTATTTCATAATTAACATTTACTTTGTTGAAAAAAATAACTCCTTATTTAAAAAAATAATAATAAGGGTAAAATATTAATTTCTTGTTCCGTGTACAGTTTATTTCCTGTTGTGTGGCGTAGAGCGTTTGTTCCTCGCCTTGAAAGTTTTTATTTCCATTTTTTTTTGGGGGGGGGGGGTAGGGGGTAGGTCTAAACAAACAATAATTCTTCTAAGCAGTAGAGAAGTTCTGACTTGTGGTATTTGATACATTAGGAGCAAGTACGTCATCGTGTTGGGTTTTTTCCCGTTATATTACTCATAAAGAATCATAGTATTTTGATTATTTAAAAAAAAGTAATGTTAAGCAATATTTTTAGAGTAACTAAAGGATAGTAAACAATATATTGATACATAGGATCTTTATAACGCAATTAAACTCTCAAATTAAAAGTAGGTGAAACAAATTACAAAAATAAAAATAAAATAATGAATGATTTGTGAACGCGGAACACTAAAATACTATAATTTAAGTAATTTTAATAAAAAGATAAATTTTTCTTTATTTTAGCTGGTGATCAGACATTCGTTGTATTTCTAGATATATTGGAATATTTCTATTTGAAAGTTCCCCTCTATCCAAAATTGTCTTCGATTCTCATTCTCTATTTTGAGAAACTTTTGAGAAGTGAAATGGAAGCGAAGTACTTATCTTTACATTTTTCCAAACAAATTTATCAGCGGTTTTCAGAAATCGATATTCTTTTAACTCTATGCTTTACTTACAAATTGTTTGAAGGAATAGAATTTTGCAACGTAGTGAACAATACGATGAGTTTGACTTACAAAGTTGCTGACAATTGTATTTCTTTTGCTACGAAAGACCAGTTCGTATTTATCGAGCATCATATTTCTAGTTGAGGTATTTATGCTTTTCTTTGCCGTTTGCCAATAATTGGTTTGAGGCATTTTTATTGGTTATTTTACATTGTTAAAGGAGTAGGATCTTTACTGCTGCTTTACAAACGATTGTTAGTGTGCTATAGAGCAGGTTTTTATACAAAAAAATTCAAGAAAAAAAAGAAGAAGAAGATAATTACAACAAGAAAATACTGACAAGAAGTCCTAAAGGGCATAAATGTTTCAGGGTATTTTAGAAAAATGCAGGAAACACCATAAAATAAAACACAGAAAGAAACTGAAATCGATATAGATACTATATAGAATGTTCAATAGGGTGTTTTTAATGTATGTAGAAAATGTGATTCCAAAATCAATATTTCTTATTTTGCACGTAAAAAAGTTTTAAGCGAGCCACTGCATTGCGCTAGACAAGAAAAAAAAAAAAAAAAAAAAAAAAAAAAACCGCTCTTTCAATAGATGTAACGTAGTTACACAAATCCCCCAATGTTACACAAAACCCACGTGATTTGTGGCGCTATGTTTAGTACATTTATGCTTAGTGACGCACAAGTTTTATGTGAATATTTTATTGAGTTTTAGCACTCTTATAAATATGCAAGCAATTTGCTTCGAGTTTTAAATCTTAATTAGCTTTAAAATGTGAATTTATACATATTACTGGAAACATGCGTTATTTCTGTTCTCGTATAGAAAATGTTAATCTATCTTTCAATTTGAACTTTACTTTTGATCCAAGAACTTTAACGCGTTTATAATTTTCATGTTAAAAAATTTCAAACAAAGTGGGATATGTATCCTGTGCGACGCAACTATTTCCGATACTTCACATCCAGATACATTGGACTAACATTAGTTTCCCTTAAGCAATTTTTTCATTCAGATTCGTTGCTTTGACGTCTGTATTAGTTTATTTAAGCAACACTAGTTTTCTAGTTGCTGGAAAATATTGAAAATAAAATAGCATTACTAACACTAAACATCTTTATTATAAATTGGAGTAACGGATCAAAATAAAGAGAAACCCTTTTAAATTTGAAAGTACATGCAGTACATTTTTCATGTTCTTATAACATGTTTTAAAAATATTAATTCAAAATAATTTAACTCTTTTTATTTTTATGCAGTTTTCCAAAACAGATTTTAAACAAAACTTCAACAATTCCTTTCACGAACAAGAATTTTATGATTAAATAAAGGGAATGCATAAATAATGAGGCAAAATTCTCTCTCTCCCGTAATCTTAAATAAAGCATGAAAAGGAAATCAAGTATTTTTAAAGAACATTTCAGAACTTTGAAACTGTCATGCAAAACATTTGTAAAAAACAAATTAGGAAATGAAAAATGTAAAAGAAAAAGCCCGTGTTCTTAATTGAACTCGTTAATTAACTGCTGCTTCATCAGTGAAACCCGTATGCTTCGATGCTGATCAGTTTTTTTAGATCCAAAAAGAAGCTATAATGGTTTATGTTAATGAACATGTGTCTGGATTTTTACTGATTATTTTTACATTTTCTCCCATTAATGCAGTAACAGATAGCTATGTTACTTAGCTTTTATTTATTTACTTGTTATTTTATGTTTCAAAATACTTTTAATTACGGTAATTTTTGGAGTAATTAATCATTGCTGGTTTTATATTGCCGCAAGTTTATTTAAGAAAGCTTTCATCATTCCTTTAGATCATTTTCCAAAATATATTTAAAGCTTAAATTGAGAAATTAGTTAGGTTTGCTTGTTTAATCACATTTCTATAAGAAATATAATTTAAGAAATTAAAAAAAAATAACTAATGTCTATTTATTTTTTATGCTGGCATTTTGTCTTACGTTGTTTATTTCATAAATAAATATTTATGCCTCAACAGAACATTTTTTAAACTTCAAAAATTAGGAAAAATAAAAGTGCATTTATTTAAATTTTTGTCTATATATTCATGTATTTTGTTTTTTGATCTAAAAGATTTATTTTTATAATTCAAGGACTTGTGTACCTGTTACTCCAATCACTCAACCACCCAGAATTATGTCGGGTGTAGAAGACGGGCCTTTCCTTACCAGAATAAAACTGGTTTCTACGAATTAACTTATACCGAAATTGCACATTTAAAATAAATAAATAAATAAATATTTCCAGAATGTGACTACAATTAACTTAAAACAAATTTTCGAGAGAAAGTTCCTTCTTTTCCAATGATTTTCTAAAATTAACTTCGAATTTAAAAGCTATTTCGAAAGAAAACTACGACATCCCTCCCCCCCCCCACGCTCCAATTAGTCAAACCTCGTTATGACGTCACCTTTGGAACTGTCAACAATGTGTCGTCATAGCCGGAGCGACGTCATAAACGGAATAGTTTAGAAATTCGTAATTAAACATTACTTTATAGTAAAATTAGATTTATTAAAGAAATCAATATTTTCATGTTTTTAATTTGATTTAACTTTTGTAATTGTGAATTATTGGTGGTTAAAATTATCATCATCATCATAGTTGGCTCGACAGCCCAGGGTGGGCCAAGGCCTTCCTTTGGAGAATCTTCCAAGACGTCCTACTTTTTGCCTGGGTTTTCCAATTTTTAAAATTATAAGGAAAGAAAATACTTCACTTTTTTTGTTTAAATTACTTTCCGATAGGGGTTTACGTCGTGCTTGAATGACATTAACACTCCCTCCTTCCACGAAGTTGATTATTAAAAACAAAATAGTTTCGTGTAATTGACAGCAAGAATGAAATCAAGAAGGAATCTTCACTTTTGTCCAGAATTTGATTCACTTTTGTCCACAATTTGATTAGATTTGGGGGCTAAACCTCAACTTTTGAAAGGAGAAAAACACTATCTAATTATTTTCTCCAGTTTAAAGTTGTGTATTCGTTTTCAATCTATTGTGTTTTTTTTTTCTCTCTCACTCATGGGAGAAGCTTGCAGTGGTCACCTATACAGCTATGGCATTTCTCTTCTCCTGCTGCTTTCCTAGTACAGTATTAAAATCCACCTGCTTTGCATGCCTTTCGGTTGTCCTTCTTGTCAAAATCTAAAAGTTGTCGCTTTCAGAACTTATCTTACTCGCCCCGCCATTCTTGAGGAGGCATGCCTGGCACGTCTACAAAAACACGTGTCTCTTATCTCTTGTCTGAGACAGGAATTCCTACACTAAACTTTGTCAGATGTTTTCAGTATTTTACCGAAAATATTTCTATTGTAAAGAATAATTCGATCCTGTGGGATCAGATAAAAGTGTCGTCGCAACCGGAGGTTCATCATTAAACACTCTTGTAAAATCCGGAACAACTTAACACTACTATTGTGTAGTAAAAGTTCGGGAATTTGAAAAGTGACGTGGCATCCGGAGTGTCATGAAATCCAGGTGTCGCGATAACGAGATTTGACAAAAGCCTAAAGTCCCATTTTAAGAATATCAATTTCGAAACTTTTTGGAGGAGAGAGGCTAGACTTCATATTTGGTGACGGTTACTCATTACCCTAATTTCACCAAAAGTAGCCTACAATTGTATTTTTCAGGAATCAACGTTGAAATATTTCCAGCGAGAGAAGTAGCCGAGAACCTTCGCTATTTTCTTTCAATCAGAGTAATGAAATACTTAACCAAAAATGTTTTTAGTTGGTAGAAAATGTACTATAGTAAAGATTATCTTATCGACAAAATTTCAAGTTTGTAAGCGGAAAATCAAAAGAGTTATGATGTGTCCAATATTCCGGACATCTATTTTTGAAATAAATATTTCAGAGAAATATTTATTTCAAAAACGATAAGACGGATCGTAATTGAATGAAAAAACATCATTCAATTACGAAAAAGATGAAACATCAAACAAACTTTATTGTAAAATGTTCTCCAAGCTAGATTAAAACATAATATAAACATTTGAATTGATGAATAAAACTATATAGTTTAAAAAAAAACCTTGCCTTTGCGACGAGAATCCGTTGTTGGAAAAATGAGCCATCCCCTATCTACCAATCGCTTTATGTTATCGTTGTCAAACCCAAAACGAAAAATTCATGCATTATACACATCATAATAGGCAGAAAATCTTTATGCAGAGTCAAGTACAAAAAACTCGAGGAGTATAACCAATTATTAAATGATTAGCACCTATTTAAAGTTTATGGTCTAAAGGGGTTAAAGCCAATAAAGAAAACTTAAAATTACGATTTAAAGACATTAATGTAGGACCGACGAAAGGCCGTGTTAACCTGTTTGAGAACGAAGAGCCTGACCCTAGGCAGCTGGGGCAACTCCGAGTAGGAGAATTATTAGTTTTTTTACAAGATATTTTTTAAGAAAGCCTATTAACCTTTTTTTATTCCCTCAACTGCACGAAAGATATCTTAAAATTTCGTTTTTATGTGGAAATTTGCGTAGAAGGGCGCTTACCGTACCGAATAAAATAAAGAATTTAAATAATTGAGGGAAAAGTAGTGTTCATGATAATAAATGTATTTCCGTCTGTTTTTTTCGCAAGCGAAAATATAGTATTTACTTATTATTTATTTCCCTCACTTTTAGAAATTTAGATTTAGAATTAGACAAAGCTTTTTTGTCGGATGTCTTTTCATCCCTAAGCTCATTTCTTTGGCATTGAAACATAGAAAAAGGCGTTCCTTGGAGTGCCGAAACAAGTGTCTGCAGCAATCTGCACTTTATTCTATTTGACGTTGTTATGTCTTATTTTATAAATGTTTAAACAAATAAAAAGTATGGTATCAAAAATGCAGTGTTTTTTGGTTAAATGTATTTTAGAAAATATAATGCAGTTGAACTTGCTTAAAACGAACATGAAGAGACCACAATATTCACTCGTTGTAACCGAGTGCTCGTAGAAATCGGGTTTTCATTTATTCACATCTTGTGTGTGTGTGTGTGTGTGTGTGTGTGTTTTTTTTTTTTTTTTTTTTTTTCAGGACAGTACCAAAGAAGCTGATTAATTTGCTTTCAACTGTCTTAGTACGTCATTCTTTTTTTATTGTTTTTTTTTTTTTTTTTGAGGAACATTCATAGCAAAAGAAACACTGTCATTTACACTCCTGTTTTAGAAAATAGTTTTTCTGCACATCTAAAGTCATCAGGTTTGTAGAAAGTAGTTGAGCTTCAAACTCTTCACATTCTCTCGTTATCATCGACCTCTCACCCCCCCCCTTCTTCATCTCATTTTTCGCCTGCATTGGCTTAAATTTGAGTTTTAGTATCCTTGGAAGTAAGTACCTCGGAAGTAAGAATTGTATAAAGTGCTCATAAATAGTTCTCCATTGCTTCTCTGCATCACAAATTTTGAAAAAGAGGCCTTCATCACTTGTTTCAGAATCTCTGACCCATCCCTTATCTTACGGTTAACTTCGGAGTTACGAAGGAATTTTTCAAAAAAATGATAAGCTGAACTGAAAGTCAATTGAAAATAATGAATTATAAAAATATTGTTCGGTTTAAACGGAGTTTGATCGATAAAAGCGAGTTCTGCTCCCATAGCTGTAACTTTGTAAGAACCAAATATTTCTGATTTCATTGTTAAATCCGAGTTCTAGTTAATTCAGGACTCGTTATATGAGACTTAGACTGTACTGATTTTATAAAACTGATACGCACATTTAAACTAAGTTTTGAATTCTTTTGTAAAAAAATTGTGCAAGCGTCATCCGTTCACATTTTGGACACGCTCCATTCATTCGAAATAATTAGTTTAGAAGAGAACACAGCTTGAACGAAAAAAAAGCAAGTTAAAATTTCTTTTAATTTTATGTAAAATAACTTTTACTTTAGATGAAGCGCTCAAAGAAAGCCAATTAGGACACGCTTAACGCTTTCTAAAGTCTGGTAATTATTTACCTGGGATACAAAATAAGTCAGGTAATTGCGTAGTTCCGATTTTCTTTTAGTTGGAACAAAAAAGCTTGGAATTTTATTTCTTTTACCGAAAGCTTGCAAGAAAATAAATCCTTTTTTGGTCCTTGGAACTAGTTTATTAGCTTAATTTAACTGTGAAAGCCAGTTTAAAAGAGAATTTCGGAGATTATTTTTTCCCCGGTTTCTTTAAAATCTAAAGAATCCACAAAGGATAGTTAAAAGTCGCTTAGAAAATTTTTAGTAAAAGTTTGGTTTTCTGAAACTTTTAGATTGTACTTTCCTAGACCAGTTCACCTGATTAACGTTTCTTTTTGAGCGAAATATCAAAAATAACTTTTCAAGAAATCAAATGTTCTTTCTGCGTGTTTTTAATTTTATTTTTAAGAAAATACAGGTTTATTTAAAAAAAAAAAACATTGTATTTTTTAAAACTCTCTCTATATATTTTAAAATATGTATGTGCTCTTAATACTCGTAAAAAACGTATGTATTCTTAATGAATGGTATGTCATGCATTTTTGTGCAATAATATAGGTATAGTTAGGTTTCGAAAAAACTAAAACGATGAAATCTCTTGCTTTTAAAAAAACAATAATCTCTTTTGGGAGCTATCAAATTAAACTCAAGATTCAAACAAGCTCTTACGCAAATTTAAAAGTAAAATATGAGTTCAAAAGATTTAATTTAATACTCTGTTTTATAAGATGTAAGTAAATATATTAAAGTAAATATCACTGAATGTTTGAAATAGTTTAGAAATTTAGAGGCAAAATTAATTATTTTGTTTTTTCCCTTAATGAGAAAAATATTCTCTGCAGAATAAATGTTATATTGATGCTGATAAAATAAATAACGAACTAGAAAATCTAATGCAATAACTTTTTATTTTCAGTTTAATGTAGACAATGAATAACATCTATTCCTTACTTTAAAAAAATATTACGGGTTAACGGAGTCAATATTTGTGAACCATTTATGTTTTCGATAATATCTGCCCTCATTGATTCAAATATTTAAAAAAATGAATATTATTTATTATATTTTGTTGGATAACACTCTAGAGTATTTATCGCTCTGCTATTTTTGACACACCTGACTTTAAAGGGATTTTAAAATGCATAGAGTCGCAATCTTCTATTTATTTATTTCTTTATTTATTTTGTGTAGCACTCAATGTATTTATTTCATCACGTCTGGTATATTCTTTTAAACATGCTTTTTATGTAAAAAACAATTCCTAATTTTAACTAGAACACAATTCAGGGCATTGGTGATTCGTAATTTTTTAAGATGCTATTTGTTTACAAGAGTTTTTGGAGGCAATCAATGAAATTTTAACATAACTAAAAGCATATTTCGCTCATTGAAGATCTTCGATACATCTTCAAAGTTTACTCAAGCTTTATTTTTACACTTTTTAGTTTAGGTTAAACAAAATAGCATCATGAAAAACGGGCAAAAAACACAAATGGAATTAAAAAAAAATATATTACAGTTGAGTGTTTCTTTTTTTTTAAACTAGAAGTGTCAAACATTCTAATTCCTAAAAATCATAAGTACATGTCAATTATTTTTCGGCCATCTTCTATTTTATACTTAAAAAGTCTCTAAGAGATGTGGATTACTATTCTGCCGTGGGAAAGTAAACGGCAATATCTTCAAAAATTTTATTCTGTAGTATTCTTCATATATATGAAGATAAAATTATGTATATATCTTGGACCTCAGCGCAACAGTAGGACATCTTAGTATTATTTCTGAGATTAGATGTCTTACTCTTGCTCTGAGGCGAATACCTTTTATAAAAACAAAAATGAGGTATCGATATGAGTCAACTCGACGGAACAAAAGAAACGTAAGAATTAACAAAGAAAAAACACACACACAAAAATAATTTCAACTTTACCTTTCTCCCACATGATTTCATCAATAGGATATCCAGCGACCCGACATTGTAACGTTATTGTTTCTCCTGAGACCACAGATAAGTCCGGCATTGGCCGGATCATTGGCGGTCCATAAACATTTAATCTTCCCGAGTGTTTAATTTCACCCACATCGTTGCGAGCAGCACAGCTGTACAGTCCTCCGTCTTCAATTCGAACGCTGGATATGTTGACATGACTGATTACATCCCCGTTTCTGCTTACATAGTCTCCCACTCGGACCCTGTCGTTGTCCGGTACCGGATAGCCGTCTAGAGACCACGTGACTTGCGGTAGAGGAGTACCGGACGCTGCACACTGGAAGGATACTGGGGGGCCCGGGCGTAAGGTTCTTTCAGTAAAAGTTTCATGAAACGAAGGTGCCGTTTCTGTAAAAAAGATTGATCGAGATAAATTATAGCATTCTATTATACTACTAACATATTTCTGAACTAATGCTTTTTTCCCCCTATGGGTTATTATTTTCATTGAAAAAAGCAATAAAAAAACTAAGGCTCAAAAATGAAACAGAATTATAGAAAGAAAAGAATTTAATCGAAAAAGAAGTACACCAATATGACAAAATGTAATACTGGCAAAATAAAATTCTTCAAAAACTTAGATCTTGCTGGCAAGGCTTAACTTTTAAATGGACGAAATAAAATAATTCCTTTGTTTACGAAAAATATCAATATTATTTTTTTGCGAATGACCTCTATTTTTTCACGCTTTTCAAGTGGAGCAGAAACAAGTCTTATTATACGTTTATCCTGTTTACGAAGCTGTTAATTTTTATGTTAAACCACAAGGATTTACATAGTATAGCTCATGAAAGATTTTGCACCGTTAAAACTGATAATGAAGGGTATATTTCAAAGTCGCTATTAACTGCTCTACATTTTGTTTCTACGGACACGGGAGAAATAAAAAGCGTGGAGACGATTTACCCCGGAAAAGAGACATTAAAACGGTTTATTTATTAAAAAGTATTCGTACGTATTATCTGTTTTTTTTTTAAATCAAAGACTAGGTTGTAAATGTAAGAAAACAAATTAATTAACACCTTTTTAGACAAGTACTTCGAAATCATAGCGCACAGAATAAATGAAACAAAAAATGCATTTCAATGTCAAATATAGCTTTTGGTTCCGGCATTAAAGCGCATACAGTAAAAGCCGACTGAGCAGTTCTGGAGAAAAATATGTATTAATCATGCTTAGTTATTCAGCCATCAATTTGGAAATAAGTAAGGTGTCAATATACAACGAAGAAAGTTTTTTTTTAATTGATACGAAATTTTAAAATGCCCTGCACTTTCACTAAAGTGAAGACTAACTGAGCATCACCAAATCAGAGCCTGACTTACGTCATAGTATAAAGACCTAAAATTATTCTTCGTGAGCTTGCATTGCATGTAAGAAAGCTTCTCTATTATCAAAGCTGAGTCGCACTGGCTTTGGCAGGAAACAGGTAGTAAAAGGTTGCGTCAAAAACAAAACACCATTCAGTCATTCCATGTCAAGTGACCTCGTCGTCTCTACCTGAGCAGCTCCGATTTTAACGAAATTTTATAGAGGTGCAGACTTGCCCTTGATACAAACCATTTCAAAATTTGCAGTTTCCAAGACCCAAATCCTAAGAATCTAGGATCAATAAAAAAAATGCTTCAAAGTGGTTGATCAGCTTTGTGAAAAGCTCTGACATAATTATGCTAATCATCCCTAGGAGGCCATTTTGAAGCTACTTTTTTTTTTCTTTTTGAAGTGTCCCAGATTCTCATTATTTGTGTCTTGGAAGCTGAAAAATTGCATTGGGTTAGTTTTAAAGGCATGTATGTACCGTTCTAAAACGACCTCCAATTCGGAAATGGTTGTATGGGGTTCACCAGGTCACGCGAAATAGGACGAATCTATGATGTCTTACCTGCTACAGTGTGCGTACGCAGAAAATATTTGGACCTTCATACTATGAAGTAGGTCTGGCACACATGGGATCTTGCACGATAACATAAAAAAACTGATTTCACTGACGTAAGTTTAACAATAAAAATGTGCTCAGAGGGGCCAAATTAGCTTGACCACGAAAATCCTCACGTAGAACTGAAAATATTTAAAGATACTATATTGCCTTTAAATTTCTAGTTCACAGGGGGAGGCTCATGTAACGAAGAAAAAAAAAATAAAAGAAGTTTAAAGAGAAAAAGCATGCATTATTCTTCATAATACGCATTTTTTATATACAAATAAAAAAGTACCTACGAAAACAAGGACTTCTTTCTTGAGTTTCAGGTGAATAGTAATTCATAAATAATGATAAGAAATTAAAAGTTTCAGATTTTTACATAATTACACTTTTGTTTTGGTACATATCTCAAAAAGTGCATTCTCCAAGGAACAGTAGTAACCAAATTGATAACGGTAGCACTAAAATTGAGATGTTCAAATTGCGTCTATGAAAGAATAAAAATAAGATAGCGCCTGGTGTGAGTACAAACATCGTTTAGATCTTTCCAGAACTATTGTCTATTTTTCACAAGGAGGCACTTGACTCCTCCCTCGTCACGTGGTATTCGATTATTCTATTTCGCAGTTTTCAGCAGGAGGTATATTCGGATCATAGCATTTTGTTGTAAAAGCAGCAGTTTTTAAAATGTAAACATAATTAAAATGACAACAGACAAGTGAGGCAAATGATGTAAAAGACACTAAGACTTTTTTGCACATTAAAATGCACACCCAAGAGAAGGCTGTCTGGTTGTCTCCTTTAGAAGAGCGTGGATTGCTTAGCGATCACCCCCATGTAAAATGGAACTCTGCGTTCGAAGGGGTGCGGCGAAGTGCCTTCTCCTGAAAAACGAACGATACTAAAAGTTCACTCCCAGATGTGTATTAAGACGGATAAACATTCAATGAGATAATAATAAAAATTATTTATACCTATTTATTAATCTGAAATGTTTGTTAATTATGCGTTATCAATACAGCAATTTAAAGAAACACCATATATTCACCTCCCAAAACAAGCTCCGCTGACGCCTGGGCTGAATCATCAGCGTTCCTCACGAAACACTGGTACACTCCTCTGTCTTCTCTTCCTACAGAGTTGATGTGGATGATGTCCCTGGTCAGCATTCTCACACGACCGGAATTGTCGGCCAGCATACGAGTGTCTTTCATCCACGTGACTGAATCGACGGGGAATCCCGAGATGTTGCATTTGAGAGTAACTGGCTTCTCAGCGTCCACAAGGATTCGCTTCGGATGTAAGTGGGCAGATAATGGTGCTGCAAATAAAGTATGTAGATACATATTTCATGTCAAATGAACATTGAGGAATTAAATAAAATTAAAAAAAAGAACCCTTTTTGTTCAAATTTTTCTTTTATCTTTATTCATTTGGTTCGTAGTAAGAAATTCTTGAATTAAAATACCTCATTTAAGTAAATATTTTTCGTTAGCACACCGATGTTGATTGGTAGGTAAGATTTAAAGGGTCTGCTCACCAGATGTACAGAGTTAGAATGGGGTCGTTTGCGAAATTTTAAAATTATTTTGTTTCAAAAAGAGCATGCTTAAAAACATAAAGTTTGACCATATTTAAATAATTTGACAAAGTTAAATATTAAAAAAAAATGTTTTAACCGGTGCGGAGATTCAATTTCTTTTTTTACGTTTCTGCACATGACATTACAATTGATGAAATGCCATACACTGATGCCATTAGCGCAGAGTGCAATATTTAACTCGCTTCTTTACTCACATGTACTGGTAACAATATGGTTGATATCAATCGTAGAACAAAACATTTAATTTCTTTCTGAATTATCGTAATCTGGAAATGCGGTAGACAGCAAGCGTAAACACATAGCGCGCCAGTGGTCTGCGCGCCAAAGTTCATCACTTGTGACGTCATAAAGACCACACGTTATTTGAAAAATTGGACGTTTTAAAAAAAATAGACGTTTTGGAAATAAAAGATTTTCCTCGCTCCATGCTTTTTTTTCTTTTCTCCTTCTATCAATTTCTGTGACTAAAAGTAGTACTTTTGACTGATGGAAACAACCACATTAGCAATGGTTAAACGTAACCAACATAAGCGACATACAAAGCGATCGATCTATAAGAATACTCACGTGCAATGTGTGTTAATTTCAGCACAGTTTCAACTCAACTTTCCCGCAATAATTAGAAATGTTGTTTTCTAGCGCAGCGCAATCAGACTTAGCGCGCATTAAATACATCGCTTGGTATTTTAATAATATGCGATATTCTTCGATTACTTAGCCATCAATGGTCCATCAATGTGTGCCATCAATGGTCAGCATTAATGGATCTAACGCATTATTAACGCATTGAAACTGCGTTTAAATTCAACGTGCGTCAGTATGTAAACTTGTCTTGAGTGAAAATTAATAACTTTTGTTTTTTCGTATATTCACTTGTAACAACAGCTTAGTTGGATGTGAAAATATTTTTACAGCAGTTAACTTTTTTTCTCTGTAGTTAAAACCTTATCTGAAAGCATTGCGAAAGCTACGCTGATCCTAATCACAGAATTAAGACGCAGCCAGGTTAGGTTTGCCAGAACTATACTATAAATTTGGTGTTTGCACAAACGATATTGTTTCACATCATTGTTTTTATACTTTGCTACCCATCTAAACATAGTGTAAATAGAACGCCAAATGTTGTCTGTTGCTGTAAATATCAGCCCTGCAGCGAGAAATAGCTCGCATAATCCACCGATTTGACTTTAACATTTCTAGTAAAAAATGAAATATCCACGTATCACATATATCAATTATTAAAAAGCGGCATTTTTTTTCTAAACGTATCACTTACGGTTATAGAAATTAAACATTTTAACTAGCTGATTGAAAAAAAAAAGAAAAAACTTAGAATTCAAACACTTGGCAAACTTTTAAAAACCGAGTTTTTTTTTTCTAAAGCTTAAAGCAATCCAAGTTTTTGAAACAAAAATCATAACGATACAATGTAACAACGTATCTCAATTTTAGTGAAAAAAAAAAATTACCCGTAACTGTTAGAGAACTTTCCATTCTTTTTTCTCCAGCACTGTTATTCACAACACACACATATGTTCCCGAGTCTCTGACACTGACTTGTTGAAAGTAGAGAGATCCACTGAGAAGAATGACACCCGGTCGGGCACTGACAGGAGCTAGTCGAACACCATCCTTCTTGTACCACCTGCGAATGAAACCGATATTGAAGATAGATTCGAATCGTTCAGCGAGTTTGACAAGAAGACATCGATTTTAATCTCAAAGCCTTTCATTTAGAAATAAATCTCTTCGAAGCACTCGAAAAAAGACATAAGTATTAGAAATGTATGTGTTGTATAAAGATTAGCAGGAACAGTATAGGGCAACTTCACTAGTAACTGACTGACATTTTTATGATGTAATCGGTTTCGGAAAATATTATTGGGTGTTTTTTTTAAATAGTATAATAGTATAAAATAGTTAAAACCACGGTAACTGACTGACATTAATTCAACAGTTCAGTCAGCTACCATATTTTATTATTTTTTTTAAAAATCACGCAAGCACAATTTTGAGAATTTGACTGCATCTTTAAAATTAGCTTAAAAAGAACAACAAACGAGGGAAAAATAATTTAAAAAAAAAATGTAAATTTTGTGTAGAAAGTGACAAGATGCTTATGGTTTTTGTTACCGTCTCGTAACACGTTCTTAACTTTGTGAGCCAAATTGTCTACGCAGTAATAAAAAAGTTCATGACGTTCTTGAAAGAAAAAGCTTATATTAAAAAACACATTTATTTGAGATAATTTACACTTTATTTACATCTATCTAATTAAACTTCTTTCAATAAAAATGGCCAAATTCTTTTCATGTCACCTTCATCGTAATAAACAAAAACCTATTCTACTTTTACGCTGTTGCCACAAGTCAAAAGTAAATTTTTTGTTGCCTCGAAGTGGAAAGGATGATCATTACTTGATTTCAAGGCTTATCTCCATCAGTTTTGCTTCAAAAATGTTAGTTAATCACCCGTGGAATTGCATCATATGAACAATTATTTTCTTAAGAAATGTGCAAAATATGAATAAAAAGAATAAATAACGCAAAAAAAGCACACTATTGACCCATATGATATGTTCTTTACCCACCCTTTTAGGTTATTTTTTATTCACAAAAGAATAATTTATTTATTTTTATCATAAACTAATTTCTGCATGACAGTATAAAAAGTATATTTTGTACAAAAATAAACGGCTGAAATCTAATAATTCATGAAAAATATATCACCATAGCAAAAAAAAGATTTGAAAAAAAAAAAAAAGGAATATAGACTTGTAATAAATTTAAACTTAAATTTAAGCAAACCATCAACTTTCAAAATCAATTTTTTATTTCAATTAATATAAAGAATGCATAAGGTAAATAACATAAACATTAGGGTGGTTCAAAAAGACTTTTTTTCAGCTAGAGTCCAGGACACCCCTATTTTTTTTTTACACTTACTAATAGTATTATGCTGTAAAAGTGTTAGCTTTTTACTCAAATTTTAAGAGGGTGCTCAATGACCCCTTCATTTAACATTAGCCGTATCATGGAAAATGCTACAAATTGGAAAATATTTAATTTCCTAGCTGTTTTTTTTTTTTTGTAAATAATTGTTTTATTGCAATGTATGTGCATATTTCTAGTGTATGCTATAATATGTAGCATTGTTTTTTTCAGTTCGATGTATTTTTAACCCCCCTCCCCATACTATTGAAGTTTGATTGGGGGGTTGAGCACCCTCTTTCAGTTGAAATAGGAAGCTAAAATTTTTCTAGTATATTGCTACCCACAAGTCTAAAAATATTGAGGGGTGTCCCGGTATCTAGGAGAAACTTTTTTTTTACATGTATTTTTAAACCACCCTAATAAACATGTCGTTTTACATTTATATAATCAAGAATGGATTAGATAGATAAAACAAACATGTATTTCTCTTTATATAATGAAGAATGAATAAGGTAGATAAAATAAACATGTCGTGTTCCTGTTTATATAATCAAAAATGTTTAAATAAACTGAAAATTCTTCAATTCTGTAATAATATTTACTGTCAATGGTAATCTTTAAGGTCCTAAATGTTATGTATTCATGAAACGATTTTACAAATCTAAAATATTAAAAAAACAAATAATACTTTATACAAATGTTGCCGCGTATGGCTAGTGAAATTTTCCCCTGAATAAAATGACAGTTAATTTTGACCCACCGTTACAGAAAGAAAATTGGATCATTTTATAACCCTGCATGTTTTTAAAACCATCAGCAACGTTCAATATGTACTAAATAACTAAAAAAATTATTTGCCGAAAATAACAACACATTTATAAACAAAAGCATCCAAAACATTAAAACTTTCCATAATTTTAACATTGAGTCATGTTCTTATTCACTTTACATACAAAGAGCGTCTCCATTTGGAAGAAAGCCAAAAGAGGTCAAAACATGAAACCTCCCAAGAAACTGTCTATAATTTATCTCACATACTTCAAGAAAAGTGAAAGAAAAAATGCCGGCACGAAAGACCCAATTTTCGCTTTTTGAAGAGAATAATAAATTGGGTGTCACAAAATAAGCATTCTAGTTTAAAAAGGGGCAGTTTGTGCACTTTTTAAATTAAAATGCTAAATTATTCAAGATGCAAAAATGATTTTGCCCTTGATTATTTTCACGGAAGTACAAGAAGTGTCTTTGTTTAGTTACTAAATAATTCAGAAATAAGGATGTCTGTTTAGTGTCTCTCTTATTTTAGTACATAGGTTTATGGATATTTTTCTTGAATCAACGCGACACTAATTGGTGTATGATATTGCTTAACACATTCACCAAGGGACATTTTGTGTACTTTTGAAATTAAAATGCTAAATTATTCAGGATGCAAAAATTATTTTACCCTTGATTATTTTCATGGAAGTGTTACAGTACAAGAAGTGTCTTTGTTTAGTCACTAAATAAGTCTATTATTAGGATGTATGTTTAGTGCCACGTATTTTGATCGTGCATAGGTTTAAATTTCCTACTCTTGAAGCAACGTGACACTAATTGTGGTATGATAATACTAAATACACTTGAGATGGGACAGTTTGTGCACTTTTTTTAAATTAAAATGATAAGTTACTCCAGAAGCAAAAATAATTCTACCATTTTTAATCTTCACGGAAGTGTTACAGTGCAAAAAAGCTCTTTGTTTTTAGTCACTGCATAAAAGTTCGAAATAAGGATGTCTGTTTAGTGTCTCATTACATAGGTTTAAATTTACCATTCTCTAAGCAACGTGGCATTCATTGTGTTATAATATTACTTAATACATTTCAGAAGGAGCAGTTAGCGTTCTTTTTAAATTAAAATGCTAAATTATTCAAGATGCAAAAATGATTTTACCCTTGATTATTTTCACGGAACTGTTAGAAGAGCAGGAAGTATACAGTAAAACCTGTCTACAACGATACTGTTGGAACCTAAAAAAATATCGTAATAGACAGGTTATCGTTTTAGACAGTTTGATTATTCATGGCGACATTTTGCTAGGGCCAAAAAAATTGTTATAGAAAGGTTATCGTTATAGACAATATCGTTAAACACAGGTTTCACTGTATCTGTTTACTCACTAAACAAAATTCTAAAATAAGGATCGCTGTTTATTGCCTCGTATTTTCATAGTACATGGGTTTAAATTTACTATTCTTTAAACAACGTATCACTAATTGTTTTATGATATTATGTAATATATTTAAGAAGGGACATTTTAAGCACTGTTTGAATTAAAACGTTAAACTATTCAGGATACTAAATTCTTAACTATTTAAGACACAAAATCGTGTTCTAATAATGCTTGATACATTTTGCAAAGGCGATTTTTTCTCTTAAAAAATAATAAATAAATAAATAAAAAGCTAGTTATTCAAGGTACAAAATCAATACTAATGGTAATATCATTTTGATTTCAACCTTCATAGATTTCTCGAATCTGTAATAATACGAAGAGTTTCTTTGCTTGGTCACTAAACAAAAGCTTGAAATGAAGATGTCTGTTTAGTGCATAGATCTATTCTTCTTTGCAAAGTTTCTTGGCAACGACGACACGAAGCGTGGAAGAAAATAAACCGCCGCACTTCCTAGCTACCTGCTTGGCAAGTTAGAGGAGATTGCTAACTGTTTGTGAGCTGCTCCTGGCTGGCGCGTTCGATTCAGTTTGATATAATACTCCGCGCTACTTCACTCGTTAAAATGAAGTATTTAACGATTACATATGATAAAGAAAAACGGTTGCATGTGCGTAGGTTTAAAAAACTCATCCGAATTTTCAAAGCAACGTGCAAAATTTCACCAAAATTTCGGACCCCACGCTGAGAACTACTTCCTCCACTTGGTGTCAGCACACTTCTCTAATGTCAAAAAAGTTTGCAGCCGCAGCCGATTATAGTATAACTAGATACACAACTCCGTAGTAAGTCACTGGCCCCCAGTGAACGCGAGAATCTTGAACTAAACGGGCCTACCCATATGTGACTAATCACTATCTCTTCTCTACATAGTACAAAATGAAATCTCTAAAAAGCGTCTGTGTGTTTGAACTCGCAAAACTAGAGAACTACCCGGCCGATTTTGCTGAAATTTTCACAATTTGTTCCTTTAAGCTCTGAGAAGGTTTGCAGGCCAGTTCGAAAATAATTCGATGAATAGTTCTTTTTTTATTCCAATTTAGGCCGACTCTTTACGTAATTTCCCGAATATAGGAGTAAAAAATTACTTGCATATATTAATATTACATATTGTTGGAAAGAATAGAATTTCTCGCTTTCTACGCAATTTGTTTCAATGCTCTAACTTACGACGGGAGTTATTTGCATTTTTAGCTCGAATTTGTTTAGGCTTAGCTGAAATATAAGCACTACTTTCTTCAATAAATCTATTAATAAAAAGCGAAGGAATTGTCCCACAGTTTTTTTTTTTTTTTTGACACCATTTTCAAAAGAGCTGCTTTTTTTACTCCAGATCTAACTCGACCTGTGGTCGAAGGTTTAACCCTCTATCTCCATTAGAAAAAAGTTACAAGCCAATTAAATAAGGTTCAAAAATCTGTTCTCTATTCAAGTTTTTAACTATTTTATTTTGTGTTTCCATGGTAACACTTTTTGAATCCAATGTTTATTTCCATCTTTCTCATTTCAATTCTTAAACTTATTTTATTTTGTGTTTCCGTGGTTACGCTTTTTAAATCCATCTATCTCATTTTGTTTTCATTTTGTAAAAGTATTTTAATCTCTGTCGTCATTGTTTGGAAAGGAAATTTTGCATGATGGTTTTTTTTTTCTTTTATTTATGCCTGATTGTTGAATATACGTCACTTGACAAAATTTTTGTTTTTAAAGTAGACCGGACAAAGCCGGGCAACTCAGCTAGTCTTTGCTAAAAGTCACAAGGAAATAAATAAACAAATGATGGAATCTATTTAATGCTTCGTATTATAATAATACATATATTTATAAATACTTTTTCAAAGAAATGTGACGCAAATTATGTTATGTACTATTACTTAATACAACATGTATGAAGTAATTCGATGAACTGTTAGTGCTCTTTTACTCCGACAAAAATGCGACTTATAATCAATATATAAATCAAGAAAATAAAATAAAATAACAGAAAAGAAGAAGAAAAAAAAAACAGAAGAAAGAAATGAGGCTGTTTATTATCTGATATTTTAATAGCACATAAGCTTATGTAACTTTTTGTAAGCAACCTGGATTCCATTGTGCTTTGCTATTACCTTATACAATAGATATATAGTTATTAAATTATATGTTAGTACACTCTAACTTCGGAAATATATGACTTATCGGTTTCTTTGTTCAAAGTTTAAAAAAACAAAGAGGATGTCAGTTTAGTGATTTTTGTGTCTGTCACTAGTTTACTATTTTTCTTTATAAAGCAATGTAAATTATAGGAAATTAGTAAAAAATTTATTAAGTTTTTTTAATGAACTGTTATTCTAATGAAAGTCTCTGAAACTATGTGCCAGTCTGACATTTTCTGATAGTGAGTGTGACTGGATGTGCTTAATTAGTCAAATTAGAGCAAATACGTTCTAATTTGTTGGTAATAACAAGCTAGTAATGAGTGTGCCTAGCTTAATATGTTAAACTAGGAAACTTTATTTTGATATTCAACGCTTTGTGGTAGCAAGTAGCTCGTAACACACTGCATAACGTAATTACTTAAACTAGCTATGTCACCCGGCTTTGCACGATCCACCTCGAAAATAAAATTATGTCAAGTTACGCTTACTCAACAATCAGGCTTGAAGAAAAAAAAAAGAAAAAAATCAGTACAATTTTGCTGCAGATTTCGGAAAAATAACCAAAAAGTAAACATTTTAAATCCCCCGATTGCAGTTGAAGCCTTTAAAACAAAACCCAGAATTTTATTTGCTTATATTCGAGACAAAAAATGGCAACAGATCTTTCGTCTCAATGATTTTTTTCATGCTATAAATTTTAATAAAAGCATTGTGTTGGAAAGTTGAGATGAAGCACTGAATAATAATTTGAATAAAGGAAAGCCTTCGAAAAATAAGGATTTCATGTAGAAATCTAAGTGTCATAATTAACTGTTTTACAGTTTTTAATTGATATATCCGCTAATTATTATTGGAGGATTATGTTAAATAGCCAGACATAAAGACGGAAAGATTACGAACCCATCGATACCTGGTTCGACGGTCAGTTCACTGTCGTTCGGGAGACGAAACTTGGACATAGATGCATAGGTTCATACTAGGTACATACATAGATACATACTTTTAATATTAATTATATAAGATAAAATCTCTACATAGTAAAAATGAAATCTCCAAAAAGCGTCTGTTTGTTTAAACGCGCAAAACTCGAGAACTACCCGGCCGATTTCACTGAAATTTTCAGTTTGTTCTTTTTAGAACTGGAAAGGCTTGCAGACCGGTTCGAAAATAATTTGATGAGTAGTTCTTTTTTCATTCCAATTTAGATCCAATTTTCACTTAAATTTCCAAATATGGGGGTGAAATAGTACTTGCACTTATTAATATTACTTACCGTTCGAAAGGGTAAAGTTCTTCGCGTTTTACACAATTTTTCAATGCTCTAACATAATTACGGCGGGAGTTTATTTGCGCTTTTAGCTCGAATTTTTTAGGCTTAGCTGAAATTTAGGCACTACTTTCTTCATTAAATCTATCAATAAAAAGGGAAAGAATTGTCCCATACTTTTCATTTTTGACACCATTGGAAAAAGCGATATTTTTTACTCCACATCCACCTCGACCTATGGTCGAAACTCTAAGCTTCTATCTCGAAAGGAAAAAAAGTTACAAGCCTTTTTAAATCAAGTTCAAAAAATCTGGTTTCCATTCAAATTGTTAACAATTTTCTTTCGCATTTTAATTCCTTAAACTTATTTTATTTCGTGTTTCCATGGTTACGCTTTTTAAATCCATCTTTCTCGATTTAGTTTCTTGAAAGTATTTTAATATCTGTTGTCATTGCTTGGGAGAGAAATTTTGTATGATGTTTTTTTTTATTTATTAATTTAAGCCAGATTGTTAAATATACGTAACTTGACACAATTTTTATTTTCAATTTGGACCAGGCAAAAAAGGGCAATGTAGCTAGTATTAATTATTTTGAGACCTTTTTTTTTACATTTGCTTAACTGCATTTCAAATTTGGCATTAAATCAAAGCTACCACGAAAAGAGAATTCCTCTTATATGCTGTTTAGGATCCCAAACTTTATCGCGAACAGTTCTTGATGTACTAATACTGCATACTGAATGAAATGAATTAGGAGAAAAAAATCTTCTCCTCGCTGAAATTAGTCCGGCGAATATGTGTCTCCGAATTCATCAATCAAACGAAGTCCTGTTTGTTTGCTAATGAAACGAAGTTATACTAAATTTAAACGGTAAAAATTAATGAAAATAATGATGCTATTTATTATTTTTTTTCTTTTTCATACATATTTATCATTTGACATTGTTTGTATTTACAAGAAACAAGGGACAATTTTTGTTCAGAAACACAATTTTACAATAGATGGGTTGTTACCTGGGGTGCAGAGTCAAAAGAAGAATGACTGACTCCGGCTTTGACTTTGACTCTAGGAATTTTAGAGTCATCGACCCCGACTAATTTACCCCACAATCAGTCCGACTCCGAATCTGACTTTGCAAATAATGGCAGAGTGTGGGATTTTCGGGGAAAATGAACGACTCCGACTCAAACTCTTGAAATTTTGAATCTTCAACTCCCGACTCCCAACTCCGACTCCTTGAACTAAAAATCAGTCCGACTCTGACTGTTCGACTTCGACTTCACAGTCCTGTTTTTTACCCTTTGCTTGTTTTCCTTTTTTTTTTAACCTATGCCTGTGAATAACATGAAGTTTAGAAGAATAAATGCGTTTAAGTTAAACTGAATCATCATTCTAAAATTAGGGATTACAAATTGAAAATATTTCTTGTATATCTCAAACAACATCTACTTAATACATGATAATTAATAAAAATACTTTTTCATTTCACGTTGTTACAAACTGAAAATATGTCTTGTGTAGTGATATCTCAAACAACAACTACTTAATACATGATAATTATTACTTTGTGAAGTAAAAATAATTTTTCATTTCACATTGTTACAAACTGAAATTATGTCTTGTGTAGTGATATCTCAAACAACATCTACTTAATACATGATAATTAATACTTTGTGAAGTAAAAATACTTTTTCATTTCGCATTGTTACAAATTGAAAATATCTCTTGCGTAGTGATATCTCAAACAACATCTAATACATGATAATTGATACTTTGTGAAGTAAAAATACTTTTTCATTTCACATTGATTTGCGGAAGCGAAGAAGAATAATAAAAAACAAAAGCAAAATCTATTTTTACTCATTCTATTGCAGAGTAATAAAATACAGTAACTTCCACCTTTTTTGTTGGTTCCACAAGAAACTCTCTGAATGTATCCCGGACTTTAGAGCTCTGGGAAATGCAAACATCTTCGCCATCAATCTAAATTCGAACTCCAAAAGAATCCGCAATCGAGAAACAAACGGCAGCCTCGAGGGGGCATTAGTAAAACACAGAAAACAGCGGAAATGCAACAGACGCAATTGATAGACCACATTAGTCCTAATGTTTTTCGGAGCGAAGTGATCGGCAATTTAATGTTCCTTTCCAGCCCCATCCTCCAAATACTTTTTATATATTTACTCGTCCCGTTTTACGTTGATTGTGACAATTTGCATTTGCAAGCGATTGCACACGGTACCTCGCTTTTGGAGTGTAGTTTTATAGCTGATCTATATTCATGGTGATGTTTTTCAGCTCTTTTCAGATCTAAGAGTCAAAGCAATGCATATGCATAAAATAGTCTTTTATGTGAACTCATATTATGAGGCATTTCTATATAAATGCAATAAAAAAGCTTGCCTTTCAGAGAAAAGTCGTGGTTTATGCATGGAGAAACTTAAGTACATAGTTTCGGAATAAATATATTTTGCATCATTAGTAAATTAATGATTTAATATTTTTGCTGTATTATCCATAAACTACATGCAAGTACGTAAACATACTTGATAGTTTTATTACTGAAGAAAAAGTATACACGAATTTGAAAGAATAATGTAATAAAAGTCTCATATCGTGGTTTTTAAAATAAATTTATCAAACTGAATAACCACTTACAAACAATTATATTCGTTTCTAAAAAACTTTCTTTTGTTATTTTGGTTTCGGTTTTAAAGTACGAAGAAATAGATTGTATAAAGTACTATAAAAATACAAAATTAGGAAAAGAACATTTTAGTATTTTACCTAATTATTTAACTGGTATTAATCGAACATGATGTTTGCAAATGTTTTAAAAGATGCAGATTATCTGTGAATCATGGTGAATTAATCCGACTTATCGGACTGATCAAAAAAGTACCAAGAGTGACCACGAGAGAACGAAGGATGCAGCGTTGTAGTATAGATAGCACCATTGAAATTAGGAAAGGGGGTAGATATTCAGCAGGTTTAAAAGACTTTTAGGTTCTGATAACATTCTGATGATGAATTTTAGCAAAAAGATGACTTTAATTATCGTCTAATGTTGTACGGATATTTGTGTAATTCAATGCATATTGTAATGCAGAATTAATCCTTATTCCTAATCCTTTTAGGTACTGTTTTCTTTCAAATGGTCTTTTTGGCATTACTCTGTCATTCTTCTACTTTTTTTTAAATTTGTTTCTTGGTTTCTTTTTCAAATGGCAATATATACAGTACCATGAGTTCATTTAGCAACTAAAAATATTCTAAGAAGTTTTTATGTTGTGATCGTATTGTTTTCAGTTTTTTATTAATATTACAATATAGATTTTCTAAATAAAATAAAGAATGAATGCCATTCCGGTAAGCGGGAAAAGAAGATAAGATTTGTAGATACTCAATTGGCGACGATAGTTTACTCTGAAAAATCTCCTTTGAAAATATCCAGTAAAAGTTTCATATTTATCTAGTTACACCGCCTGATCCTTTAATGGATTTTATATATTTAACGTCATTGAAAATTTCTAAAGAGTTTTTGGATATTGGAAATTCTTTTATTTCCCAACAAGTTTTGGATTCTATTTCAGTTCTTAATGGCTTAAAATCAAGGTGAAGTTTTTATTGACATTTTAAAAATGGTTTACTGCAAAGTAGTTGAACTAAATGGAATTGCTTCAAAGTAGCTCACTTTCGTTGTACTATATGTTTTCTTTTAAATTTTAACCAACTATCCAATGATGGAATATTACTTTTACTTAAAGAAACAAGTGCAGGAAGGAAATGTTTGAGGGATTTTGGACTCATTCGAACTAAATAAAACATGTGTTTAAAACAGTTAAACGAAAAACTAATGCAAAACTGTTACATATATATTGAAGACAACATGTTACTGTATGAAAGATAAAAACAAAAAGGAGATATTGTTATCAATCATAGAGGGAAAATAATGTTAACAAATTAAATGTGTATTTTTGGAAAACGTGACTAAAATCGGAACAAACCATTTTTCATTACTCATAAAATATCAATGTTTGTTTGTTAGTTTTCTATTAAAACGAAAATATAAGAAAGAATAAATAAAAAATATATTGCTGCAAAATTCAGAAATTTTACAAATTCTTACAAAATGACTTGGTTTTAAATTTGTATCCGTCTTCTACAAGCAAATTTGCAATAATAAAATATAGCACAGTGTGTAATTCTAAATGAGATTTTAATGTTAAAATTCCTAAGAAATTATAATTATCGATAATGGAACGAAAATAATGCTAATAAATGGAATGTATATTTTTTGAGAAACGTAACTAAAATCTGACTTAAACACTGTTTTCGTTACTCATAAAAACATCACCGTTTATTCATTACCTTTACACAAAAACCATCGTCGTTACGTTCTGAAAGTTTGAAAAAAAAAAAAAAAAAAAAGAAAAAACGTTCAAAATCGTTCTGATGATTTTGTTTTAAATTTATTTATGGGTAACGGCATCAGTTACAGACATGCTTGAGTCATCGCTCTTAGGTTAGCTTAATCATCTGATCATTTTAATGTATTCAGACTGTTTAAACTATTTTTCTTTCATGCAACTACATCTCATCGAACGTTTGGCTGCTTCTGGATCCTTTGAATTATTTCACTCTATTTTTATTTGCATAATTTCAAAAAAAAAAAAAAAAAAAAAGGTTAGACCCCTAGTAACAGACACCGGAAAAATACGATGATTAACAAACAGGCTAAAAGAATGAGTTAGACAGGATGAGGAAAGGTTGAGGAAAGCATGAGAAAAAGACAAAATTCCCCTTATATCTTCAAAACGAGCAAAAGGTCTTTTTTTAAAGAACTTAAGCCTTATTAAATTCAAATGAACATGAAACACCAGCTGACCTCGTGATGGCTGTTCATATTCTTCCACCACTGCCTTGAAATTACCAACTGGCTCATAAAATTCATTTTGATAACACTAGATATCTGAATCGTATTCATGAGCCATAGCAACATCAGTTTTACCCGCTTAAAAAGCTTGTTATTTAAATCCCAACTTATGACTGTCTGTTACTGGACCCTTGTCTGTTACGGTTACCGTACCCTACGCATTCAAGATAATTTACTGTAATAAAATATAGAAGATGCGTAAAGGTAATGAAACGTAATTTTAAATTTAAAACCTCCTAAAAGTTTATTATTATTAAAAATCGAAGGAAAATAATTCTCCCAATCGGAATGTATGCTTTTGGAAAATATGATTAAAATGTGATCTAAGCACTGTTTTCATTTCTCATATTTCATAAAATCAGCATTGGCTTGTTAGTTTACGTGAAAAAAAAAAAAAAAAAAAGGAAAGAGCATTATAAATAACAAAAATATAAAAAACATTACAGTTCAATTCTGGACTGATAATCCTTCTTTCTTTATAATGAAAGAAAAAAAATCTTGGAACTTGGCCAAAAGAGGAGGCCACAAACATGAGAGCTCGTAGGAATTGCCACCGATTTATCTTTCATTCTTCGATAGAGCAGAAATAGGGAGAAAAAAGGGAGAGATGTCAAAAGCTCTATTTTCGCATTTTCAAAGGAATAATGAATTGAAAGTCTTGACTTATGAGAGTGTTGAAAATATGATCTAGATATTATTAATATGTATTTATTACGAATTCATAATCGGTATATTGGTCATTGTATTTCTTTTTTAACAAGAGCGATTATTCTTAATTACGTAGCAACTAGCATTAAATTAGAAGCAAATTTTTATTAAGTATGTGCATTTATTGGCATTATTGGAATATTATTTCGATTAAGAAAACAACTTTGAGTAGGGATGATAGTTTACTATACGCTTAAACTTTTTTAGTAATCTTTAAGGTTTTAAATTTAATTAGTTCACCTAATCCACTTTCCTGAACTTCTGGTTTTCAAGTTATGAAAACGACAATGAGATGTACCGATCGTGTTTAAGGTCCACTCGTGTAGTTTGACTATTGGAGAGAAAATTTAATTATTTTTTATTTGGAGACCTGCAAAATCTTTGCTGCATTTGAAAGTAGTGTTTGGGACATTATGGACCAGTCATTCCATCGATAACTTGAACTTTGTTCTTAAAATAGGGTACTTCTTCTAGAGTTTTGTTGCAAGAAGTATCATTTTCAATTACATTCACGAAATCGGACCTCTCGCTTTGCTTCAGTGAACCATTCTGATGAACCTAACCTAGCATTGGGCTTATTGTATGGAAATGATTTTTAGATGTACTAACATCATTTTTGAGCTAACGTTTCCCAGGTTAAATGTTTTTTTTGTTTTTCTTTTGCTGTTTTGCAGTCGCTATTGAAAACATTGCCATTGCAGGACTTCTCTGGATAAGAGACTATTCACATTTCCTTTAACGTTCCACTGAAATTTTGATGCTGCTTATGTGGCAATAACCTCGCTCACTATGTTTCATAACTCAGGTGTAAAATCCGCAAAAGGGTTATCCTGATAGTTTATCCTTTCCGTAATTACTTCGTACTTGCAAACTTGCATGTTTTAATTTTTTTTAAAGTGCAATTGTGACTCATACTAAGCAGCTATAATGCGTTCAAGGTTAAATAATTAAGTAATTACTTAACTGGGACATTGTTTTGATAATATTACGAAATAAAACTGCCAAAACAGGAGGGCCACAAAATTTTCTTTGGTTTATGTCGAGTCTTCCGAGGTGTATTCCATATTTTTTTTTTTTTTTGTGAATTACCTTAAATGCTTTTTGAGCTTGCTTTTATTTCACTTTTCAACGCTTTGATAATAATTAAATAATTTTAAACAAAGTGGATAATGATATCTCAGATTTTATTGGTTCCCTAAACAGTTAAATAACTTTGATAATTTGAAAAAAAAAATGCGTATTTTATTCAAAATTTTTGCTTGTTTGTGGAAAATTGAATTTTACTCAGAAACTAACAAAGATATGATCATAGTCATATTTAGCTTTTATGAAGTCCTTGTTTTGGTGCATCGATTGCCACTACAGGGTGGCGACAGGAACTGTGAAAAAAAGTTCCCTGACTTTTCCCTGATTTCCCTGATTAAGTTCACCAAATTTCCCTGATTTACGTTACCAATGATAATGGTTTTCTTTCTTTGCTCTACTTGAAATTCATTGTATATTTGTATAAAATGCAGTATTTTTAACGTTTTAAGTTGTGTAAAGTTGTTGAACTAAAGATATATTTTCAAAAGATGTTACTTTTTTAATAAAATGGTTAAAAAAATGTATCAAGTCAATTTTTTTTTTTTGGGGGGGGGGGTTGGGACCTACAAAACAGTATATTAAATTTTTCTAAAATGGAAAGATTATAGAAAATTTAAAAAAAAAATTACTTCACTTCTAGAAACCACTTAGCATAAGAATTTTAAGAAACTATTAAAATTACTCTTAAAAACATATGTGTATTTAAGAACTAAAAAGTAATTAAAATTATTTTGAACTAAGTTTTCAAACAGTATAATAATTGTTGTAAGAATCACAAGTAATAGTGAAACAATAGAAGTAATGTAGTTATTCTTAAGTAATTGACATATTTATGCAAAACAGATGAAACCATTTGACATCCATTCATAGGGAGCTTTTCTCTAATCAAGAACATAAGTTTTAATAAATGAATACAGCATTTTAACAAAAAAAAGAAAAAAAATATTTACTTAAGTACACAAGTTAACTCTATTTAAAATTATTTCAGTATGTAACGAAAAAAAATCTTAGATTGCTTTTGTAACAAACAACTTTGAAATGCAAGAAAAAAAAAGCAATTAGTTAATTTCAAAACATATAAAAGAATACAACTTGGTTATAAAATTAAAGAATCACTTAAATCTGAAGAAAAGAAAACCGTTATATTCTGCGGTGACAACAAATAGTATGACGGCAAAAAACAAAGTTTTTTTAATTCAAAGTTCAATTTTAGCAATTAAATTGAAAATGCAAAGAAGTGATAACTTTTAAGTTTTTATAGTATTAATTGAAAAACCAAAGATTTCTTCTTGAGATCGTGATTACAGTACGCTAATTACTTCAAGACAATGGAATAAAGCAAAGAAGCTAATGCATTAATGAAGGCTTCCTCTTTGCATGTATGGTTGTTTATTTTACGTAGCATTGAAAGCGTAAAAGGAAATTTCAAGCTAGGGAAAATAAACCTAACAGACACAGAACCAATCTTAGGAAGTCCATCCTGTGGTTAATAAGTAAGATTTAATACTTTGACGTTGAGGAAAAAAGATGCACAAATAATGCGGCAGTGTATAATCACACGTCATTAATTTTACTTTTTTTTTGAACAGATAATTGGCGGAAAATGCGTAGGAAATTAGAGTACTTAATTTTGTAAAGCAAAAAAAAAAAAAAAATTTTCTTCATAAAATAAATTTTTCCTGATTTTTTGTTATTTTTTCAAAATTCCCTGATATTTCCCTGACTTTTCCCTGATTAATAAAGTTCCCTGACTTTTCCCTGATCTCCCTGATTTCCCTGATCTGTCGCCACCCTGCACTATTTTCAGTGTTTTATTTCAAATAGTTCGCGAGTTATGAGTGTTTTAGCAAACGGCTCCCCCCCCACTGCTTTCCCCTCTCCGCCGGGGTTGTCGACCACCCAGGGGGGCGACGACATAAGGTTTCATAATCACTATAATGCCTGTGACATTAATCAGAAATAATTTTGCGTCAGGTCTCCTAGCATGCTCAAAACCCCCCTTCAGATTCTGAACTATACTGCAAATCGTGTTCGAGCTTGCTACTGTCATTTTGTTTTTTAACGCGTTAACAGTACTTAAATAGTTTTAACAAACTGTGGGGAGTTACATGAAATTTTGATAAGGGGAAGAGAGAGGGTAACAAGAGGTGTGATATCACACATTATTTTTAAACAATATATTTATTAAAAATAGACACCATTTTTACAGAGATGAGGGTGTGTGTGGGTAAGTTGAAACATGACACCTTGGTGCAAAGCAGAGGAGGAGGGGGGGGGGGTAAATGAGTTTAAAAACATTATGGCATTATTTGCGAACAACCCCTTAGTAAAACTTGTGAATGGGCCGTTTAATTCAAACGCTTCAGACGCAAACCGACTTTTTGATAAACTCTAGTAAGTCTTTTCAATTAAGATTATTATCGCGTTCTTAAGCTAAAAAAGAAAAAAAAACCTTAAACCTATTTCCAGCAATGCTCCCAACCTTTGGGAACTTTTAAAAAGAGGAAAGATTTTTTGTGCATAAATATATAAAGTGGATTTGTCAAATAAGACAATGCAGACCAATAAGTCCAAACTTCCCATTTTTGTATTTAGGATAGAAAACATTTGCTAGATCGTGGTTTTATCGTCCTCAAAAAACCTAACTCATGATAAAGCGCTATGATAAAGCAGTTTGTTATCAACAAGCAATAGTGCAGCACCAGTTATTACAAAATATTCTTGCCAAAATTGCGTACAGTAAATATTGTTTGTTCAAGGTGCACTGTAGTTTACTAGTATAAAAAAGTTGTTAATTGTTCTAGAAAGCCTTACTTATACAGTAAAAGGATTCAAATGGAATAGAGAATCGCTGTCTACCGTCCTTTTCTGGTGTGATTTTATAACCCTAGAAAATTAAATGATAGGCCAATAAGGCCATAATTTGCGTTATTAGCATTTCGGTGTTTTTATTAAGACACATTAGAGTCACACAAGGTTATGGTTGTCAGCTTGCATGGTTTGCAAAACAGATATTTTAGGATTTAAAATTCAAATCGTTACAAATTTTCCAAAACATTATCCAGACTATAGAACAGAGAAAGAAAATACTGCAATATTTTTTTGACAATATTTTTCTGTGCATAGGCTAAAAAACTAAATATTATGCTGCAAACATTTATTCTTTGGTATTAAACTAAATGTACCAATAATGGGTATTTTAAGTGCTTTAAATCAGAATGAAAAATTTCAATAATTACGTATTCAAATCATTCAACTTCCACAGTTCGAACCTTCATACCTTAGTATTAATTTATAAAATCATCAAAAGTGTACTTTGACTTAAAAAGAAAAACACACTCATACACACCCACACACAATTTTAACCTTTTCTATGATCGCATGATGAACATAGTGTTGACTTATCTTGTTTATGTCTAAGACTAGCTGATTTTTTTACAATGTATTTCAATAACCAAGAGGTATATCATCAAATGAATAACTAACTAATTTTTTATAACAAATTTTCATTCAACAGATGGAAAAGATACTTAATGAAGTACTTTTATACATATAGATATGAGCTTAATGGTCTGTTAAGATTAAAATTCACTGAAAGATTTTTAAGCTTTTGTAGTATATTTTTTTCTAAATTTTTTCTAATGTAAACTGATATCAGCAATATTAGATTGTGCAGGTCAGCGTTCACGCAGAAGTCACTTATTGCGAAAAAACAATTTAACGGATAACTGAAATCAGTTAATATTTAAAATTAGAGATTTTCTGTTATCGATTACGTAACTCCATTCATTAATAAACTTTTCGTAAGAGTTTAGACCTTTAAAGCAGTGCTCCGAACAATTCCAAAGCTTGAACAGACAAAATATCAATATTAAAACCTATAATTTTGGGACTTAAGCCTAAACATGAAGGATACATTCGAAAATATATGGAAAAAAATAGTTTGGTTCTGCACCATAATCAGGTTCGTTATAAGAAGAAAACAAGTTAAAATATGTAAAAAGCACATCACACAGGCTTCCTATAAGGATGTGAAAGTCGGTAAAGTATTACATAGCATATTTTTCTATTTGAAACCGCGAGAAGAGAGAGCATAACGGGACGGATTTATTATTTGCGACACATATCTTTTATGAGAAGCAATCAGTCTTGTTTTATGTAAAACTGCATTCACAACAGTCTGGGCAAAAGACCAAAATACTACAAAACTGTGCGCTTTTGTGAGACATTTCAAAAGACATTTCAACTAAAAGATGGCTGGCTGATAGTGTGCCAAAAAAAGTTAAAAAATCATTTATTTTTCTGATCATGTATTTTCTAAAAGGCATTGATGGGTGAAATAACACTTGAGCACCAATAGAAAAAGTAAAAATAACCTATAGTTTAAAATGCTTCAATAAAAGCGTTTAGAAAAAGTAAAATACATATTTTCAAAGCTACAAGAGCAAAGTACTTAAAATACACCCCCAGCTCAGTCATCAGCCCGGCATTGATGAGTGCTAATAAGCACGAAACTGCAGTCCTTGGATGGAATAACTGAGCTGGCGGTGTATTTTAAGTACTTTTGCCTTAGCCCTGGCTTTTGGCGGTAACTTACTACAAAATACCACGCTTTGCCATCAATCTTTGAGTTGAATGATCCGCACCATTGCTGCGGTCTCTCATCTGGTCTGAGCTAATTCTATATTAGCTACCAGTTTGTTTGGCCCTCTTGGCTCCCTTAAGAGATTTTTCGCCTCCAGCTCAGGTAATTCCTATGCCGGGTGATGAGTGCTAATAAGCACGAAATTGCAGTCATCGGATGGAATAACTGAGCTGGCGGTGTATTTTAAGTACTTTTGCCTTAGCCCTGGCTTTGGGCGGTAACTTACTACAAAGCACAAGAGCAAAGTTTTTTTATTTTCAACATAAGTACACTCTTATAGTAAATCAATAAATTACAAAATATGTAACAAAATTAATATTAAGGAAATATGTTATTATGACATACTACAATATAACAATAATCTTAATGTTTCAATGTATGTTATATTTTTTCACAAAAACCATGTATTTTCAATCCCTGACACATTGTTATTTGATTTATATCTAATTAAATGCGTTCCTTGAAGTGTATGATGAGTTAACGTACTGTTTAATGTCAATACTACTGTCCAATTATGAACCAACATGTTCTTTTACATTGTTTCTAAATTAAACAGCAACGAAAAGCGCATTTAGACTAATGATAAACCCTATAATAGACCCTATAACCATTTCGCAACCCCCATTTTCACAACATACGCACTCTTTTTGAGGTATTAACTACGTGTATCCCTCCCCCCCCCAAGAAAAAACGCTTAGGCTTTATTCAGTAAGTTAAATTAGGTAAAAATGAACAATTTTTTTTTTTTTTTTTTTTTTTTGCATTTTTAAATCAGACATAAATTTAAAAAAGTCCCAAAAATAATTAGTGAAAACGTTTGGCTTCTTTTTGTTTGCAAAGTAAATTTATGTTTCGTCCCAATCGCCAGTTGGTCAAATACAGCCAAAAATCATTTTCTACATTAACTTTGTTTCTGTATTAGTTCCTCAACATAGAGTTTTGAACTTGAAAATCATTTTTTTGCATAAATAAGCTATCGTAAATTCCAGAACATATGTAACGTAAATGTCCGCTAGTTCTTTGTGTTATTCTTCAGTACCAGCTCAGAAGATGATTAGCAAAGTATTAAAATACTTTTGTTTCAGTGCAGGACAGTATAATACTGCCGTGGGAAGGTAAAGGACAGTATCTTTAAAATTTTCATGTTTCTTTTTCGTCTTTTTTTTCCAATCATCATCTTTTTTTTTTTTTTTTTTTTTTTTTTTTTGTCATCTATTGTACTTTAGCTTTTTGTAGAAGTTTTTAAAATCGTTTCCGCTGAAAATGAACGTCTAATTCCAACATTTTGCTATTGTTAGTATAGAATCCAAAATGCACTTCTTCAAATATCTCAAAACCTTATTTCGGTTCTTGACCTTCCTACAGCAGAATGTTACTCAAATATTTTCCAGAATAGTTTTCTTAAGGGTTTTAATTTTGATATTGTGTTGGACGCCTTTGCAGATTTTTTCGTATGTTGAGGGTGAGAGTACCTTCGGTTAAGAATTATTACTGCAATGTGTCTGACAAAGTTTTAAAATGAAATATTAAAAATAAATGCAGCAGTAGTGCCAGTTTCGCAAGTTAAACCTTTTTTGAAATGTCAACGTTCGTCAATAAAGGTACTTTTGTCTACGGGGAACAGTTAAACATGACTTTTTATGACGAAGTAAATCAGACTGAAAACAGTGAACTGAAAATTACAAAGTAATTAAGTATAGTTTATAAAAGCAAAACGAGCTTCAACTCGTTTCAAGCTAAAGGGATTAGTCGAGCAAAGCAAAACAATTCTGCTTTAATGCTTAATTATTAGCAATTACTCTGGGTTCATATTGTAGCTTCAAGTCCAAAGTACATTCGTTAATTCAGTTCTCTCAAATAAAGATATACTTTATCATATGCGTGGCTAATTTAATGATTCAGCAGCAAACCACTATTTGCAGTCTGTGTTTACGCACATGATTAAATGGAAAATTGAATATTCAAATTAATATGAAACGGCCTATTCATTGGGGATAGACAACCACGGCAGAAATGGCATAAATGTCTGATTAAAGGGATAAATTCACATAAACAACCCCGTTCGGAGTGGACACGAAACTGTGCAGTGTCTGTTTAGTTTAAAACAGTTGAATACAATTACAATGTTAATGTCTCACTCTTAATTAGAACAGAAAATGTAAAAGATTGCGAAATGTAGTAATGTAAGCAATCAACTACTTTGGTAACCATTTGTGACAAGAAAAATTTGCGGTGTCAATAGTTTTTATAACTGATTAATCATTTTAATGACTCTTTCTAATCTGCATTCATTTCACCTTAGTTTCGTTTTAATAATTTTATAAGTTATTTAATTCGGATTGATTGGGAAAGGTAATATGCTGTGGACCCCAAGCATATTTATTTTATAGATGGTCATAAATTTTTAACAACGTAAAAGAATGGGTGCATGTATTCATGTGAGCTTGTTATAAGTTATTCTTATTAAAAGCATATTCTTCAATTGAACTACTTGTTTCAAAAACCAGTCAAGCGAAAAACACTAAATTTTGAAAAGGCATTTTTACCTTTGTAATAAAATTTTCTGTAAAAATTACAGTTTGTTAAACTAAAAGGGATACATATTTTGGTATAATTCCTTTAAATAAACAATGCTGTAATCACCATTGAATGCAATTAATGTGTCAATAATATATGTTTTCCTAAAATTAGCAATTTCGTCGATTGACTGGTTTTTAAAATAAACGATTCAACTATTTTCAACACCAATGGAAATGTGATAATTATAGAGAATTGTTATCTCAATTTTAAAAAAAGCAAAGTTTTTGTTAGCACCGGGGGACCTATAAATGTAGCAGAAAACTACATAAGACGAATAAGAAGAACAACAATGCATCATAATTGTGCCTTAAAGTGAGCAGGAAAAGCACACGCACGTTTAATTTGTTGCCAACCAATGACTTAAAATATTATTTTACAGAAAATCATATTGCAAGTAGAATTTCTTTGTTGAATCTAAAGGAATCTAGTTAAATATTGCTAAAAATAACATTTAATTTACCATTGCAGTTTTGCCACCAATTCAGTGATGTATCTCCATGCGGGCGTAAATGGATTAAATATCGAAAGCTTAGAGATAGTAGACAATTTATGTCATTACTTCTGTCAGAATTAGAGCTAACGTTGATTTACCTGAAAAACCATGTGAAGAACACTTTTGGAGCACAGGAATGCATCCAAAAAGAAGTACAAATTACAATGTCCATATGTATGTAATTTCAACCTATTTCGACCAAATATGAAGTAACCAGTACACCAAACTCTTGATTTTATAAAAAACGGCGTTTATTTCCCTGATTATAAGTATTTCTGTTTAGCAAAATATGTTGTTTTAAGCCAAGAAGGCGAAATGCAGAGTTTTAAGTTTTGGCCATAGTCCCGACAACCTGACGACCTCAGCATTTCCGTGAATGTAGTAAAACTTTTATGGAAACTCTCCAGCGGTTTTCGACGTTTGGTTTTCGTTGCTTCGAGTATACTATGTACCAGAATTGGAAGGAAATATAAAAAATACTTATAGTGTGATTATTAGTGGAGCTTGAGTTTAACTTTCGAAGTATTGCTACCTGAATATATATCTATATTTATTTTTTACTTCCCTTTACAAAAAAGAAAGTATTGTATTCGTACAAAAAAAAAAAAAAAAAAAAAAAATCACACAAAAATCAACTTTAATTTTCATTTTACTCACGTGGATAAGTGCCTAGGAACGTAAAGACAAGCGACATATTCATAAAGACGATTCCCGAGTTAATTACAACGAATTTTCTCGTGACGTCTGTATGTACGTATGTATGTATGTTCGTATGTGCGTATGTGCGGGTGTGCGTATGTATGTCGCATAACTCAAGAACGATATGTCCTAGAAAGTTGAAACATGGTACGTAGACCCCTAGTGGGTTCTAGTTGTGCACCTCTCCTTTTGGTTTCATTGGGTTGTTTCTAAAGGGATCTTTTGCCCCTTTTTGGGCGGAAATCATTGTTAATTTCGATGTAAACTCAAGTGGTGTTATAATTTGGCGGACACTTGGCGATATATCACCAGTCATTTGGTCGCCAAGTTTTGTCACCAACTTGGCGACAAATTTGGCGATTTTTCTTCTTTTTTTTAAATCTGGTTTCAATTTGGCCACTGGTGGTGATATTTACTGGTGGTGAACTGATACCTAATACAAGTATTTTAATCAGGGCAAAACTGAAAAAACTTAAATTAGCTAAGTAAAAACAGCATTTAAGCACTGTCACTAAACAATATATGAATCGTTTGGGCCAATTTAATACGCAGTAATTAATTCATAAACTTTTTATATGCATTTTACTTTAAATTTGAACACCAATATTGCAATGAGTTTAAACATTGTCGTGTGTTTACAACGGCTTCTCATTTGTTGAAACACTGTTTCTGCAGGTACAATGTGCTTAAATGCGATAATTAATCATATTTTGATAAGTTTCATTAATACTTAAATTAATAAAAAGTTTAAGCTCGTAAAAGTGGAGTATGCTTTTTTTTTTGGACTAACGTACCCGACAGAGTATGTCAACATTTTGGAATTTTTCAAAACTTTTTTGCCCGCGTTTTTTTAAGTGCTAAATCAATATTATCACGCAATTTCAGTACTGGTATATATATATATATATAAAAAAAAAAAACTCGCTTTGCACTTAAGAGCCAGTTTTTATAAGAACCGGGCAGAAACGGGGTGTTCAAATTTCTTTTCCTCCAAAAACATTTTTGGTGACCTGTAAAAATTCGTAAAGTGGAACCCAACGTAGAGGTTATTTTTCAAATCAGTGTTTTTTAAAATACGATTATTTCTGTGTATTAAGCAGCACCCAAAAAAAATCTTGTGTTGGCAATATGACATTTAGTACAGTCATAGAAAAAAAAAAAACGAAATACTTTTAATTATTCGGCCATTATACATGCTAGAAAGGAAACAAAGGTGTTATACGACTTGGTTTAAAGTCTTCTTTCAAACTACGTAGGTAAAATTTTGATAAAGGACCATATACAAAGAAAAATGAGCACCAACTCTTGATTTTCAGATGGGAACCCCTATTTTTTACTACATAATTATGTTTAGACCCACAAAATACAGCCAGGGTACACAATTTTACTCCATTCCGTGCAGTAGAACAGGAGTTATTAACGAAAAGCGTTTAAGGGACCGTCACCACATTGAAAACGCTTCTTTCAAGGTCACAGTTTATCAAGTAAAAATCGAGATTATCCAGCTCAATTCATGATTTTTTGAAGTTCTTTTTTTTCGTAATTTGATACCTTTTGGCTGATAATGTTGCGCCAAAAAGCGATTTACGGTCGAAAACTTTTTTTTTTTTTTGAAAAATAAAGATACAATATTTACTGATTTTTGTCTCTCTGGATTAACCTAAGAAAGATGGATGGTGTTTGGCTGGTCCATCGTATAGATCGTAATTTAGTAAATCGAATAATGACAAATTAAAAGTAATGGAACTTTTTGGGTTTTCTAATATGAACCTATTGTATTGCTTACATAATCATTCAACAAATTATCCTCAAAGAAATGTAAATATCCAACCTTATACCAAGAATCATGATGTGAATATGTTTGATAAATGTATTGCACCTATGTTACAGGTTTATTTTGGAATGAATAGAAAGTCTTTTGATGTAAAATGGAATTGCGCGTTTTTAATTTCTCAGAACATCGGCAGAAGTTTGGGCCATCGCACACAAAATTATATAAAATATACCGCACAAAGTCGGAAGACGCAGCATTAAATAGATTGGAGACACGAGCGAAGCAAGGTCCATTTATTCCGTGAAAATTTGCTCTAAATACATAAAATGAACGAAGTATCAATCTAAAAAATAAAACAGAAACAGGAGAATATAAATACCCGTTAATGAACAAACCGTTCATATTCGAACTTTATTTGGGAAAAATTTGGTTATTTGAATTAACACAGTGGACAAACACAGTAATTGTTCTAGCGGCTTTTTTGTAATCAAAAAAAGAGAATTTGTTGTTGATGCGAAAGATCAAAATGCGTGGTATTATTAAAAAAGCATAACACAATCGGCGGTTTTAGTTAAACATGTAATGGCTCATAAAAGCAATTTAGGAACGTAATTTTTCAATACTGTTTCTAGCTCCGAGATTGTCCAACCCGTACTTTAAAAAGACAAAAGTTATTTTAGCTTAAACCAAGGTGAACCGAAATCAAACTTCTTGCCCTTTCTCTGATTTGGTAACTTTCCACAAACAAATTTTAACATTATTAAATTTTGTTTCGCGAACTATATACCTGCAAACGAACATTGTCTATAGTATCAGGCTGGTGCACTATTAGCAATACTACACGCAGCATACCCGTCAGATGGGTTAATCTATCCAGAGGCTACAATTCCGTCCTTACTGCGGATTTTGCAGACTGGAACCGGAACAAATCGAGCGGTATGCAGAAGTCACCTGTAGGCACTCTCAGCTGCAATGACATGACACCTGCTTCAATGGTCGGTTAAACCTAGTTCAGGGCTATTGTGCTCATTATTAGGACCCATTGCATCCATTGAATGGGAAAACCAACCCACTGTTGTGTCGCAGTGTAAACGCGGGTCGCATTCAGCCCTCTAAGCTGGCCATGTGGTCAATTGTTTGCTTAAAGAATAAGATCAGAAAGTAGAAATAGAGTGCCGGTGTCATAAAGGTGGAGCCAAATATTCTTATATTGGATTTTGATATATATATATATATATATATATATATATATATATATATATATATATATATATATATATATATATATATATATATATATATATATATATATATATATATATATATATATATATATATATATATATATATATATATATATATATATATATATATAAGATAGACATCTAGTAGTTGATAGCAATAATTTATTATAACTCTTTTTTTTATCGATATTTTTCCATGTTATTCAAAAAAAGAAAATAATTTGAAGTTTTATCTTTGTCTTGCGAGAATGATTTTTATGTGAAATACACGAACAATTACCGAGAAAGTAAATAGAAAAATAGGTACAGTGAAACCTGTGTAAGTTGACCACTCGCGGTGCAGTACTTTGGCAGTCAACTTAGACAGGTGGTCAACTTATAAAGGGCGGTAATATTTTTTTTTTTTTGTCATTTCTTGCACCATGTATTCATTTTTTGAGGAATTCACCCTTACTCTTGCTGTTCAACTCACTTTCATTGTTTAACATTACTGAAAGTGAAACAATAATTAAAAATACTATTCAAATAATTTTGTTAGTTTTTCCTTGTTTTTAACTATATTAGACACTTTAGTTTTAGAAATTCCATATATGCCAGCTAATATTCTCTGGCTTTTTCCGTTTTCAGTTAATTTTAATATTTCATACTTTTTATTAATCTCAAGTTCAGCTAACTTTCTTTTTGAAACCTTTTTATGTATAACTTATAGCACAAAGAGCAACAAGCTCGACTCTCCCAGTTCATAAAGGCAAAATCAAAATGTCCTATCTCTTAATCCCTTGCACCAGAAACATGAAACTTTACTCATTAGCAAGCCCAGATCTGCGGACCCGCAGTGCGAGAGACCCGCGTCCTAAAAGGGGCTAACGGTCCTAGAAATTGAAGAAAAAATAGAAAAAAAATCTAGCATTAAGGCTTATTCACTTTACTAATAGACACTGCTGGCCACTAGGGAGGGGCCCTACATATTTTGTTGCAGAAGAATCAAAATGTATAAATCAGGCCTGCTCTTTTTAGCACAATTCCTGTGTCACAACATATTGCAACGGAAAGGAAAGACTTTGACCTTTTCTACTGACATCTATTTTCATTGAACAGAGTACAAAAAGCTATATCTCAAATAGAACAACAAATGAAAAACAAGTTTGGAGAATAAAGAGCAGCATTAAGCTTTATGCTGCTGTTTAGTTAGTAAAATGCTGTTCTGTCATCAAAGCATTAAAAACATTCTTGGAAAGCTATGAAAAAAATATAATAATAATTTTAAAAAATAACTAATGAAATAAAATAATTTGCTGAAGAAAGTTAAAAAAAATAAACCTAGTGGTCAACTTACAAAGGGTTTTTTACAATACTCCAAACCAAATTTGGAGAACATTAGTGGTCAAGATAGACAGGTGGTCAAGATAGAGAGGTGGTCAACTTACAGAGGTTTTCCTTCATTATATGAGATAGGACTTATTCCGTTCCCGACAAAAGCGGTCAACATAGACAGGTGGTCAACTTACAAGGGTGGTCAACTTTACAGGTTTTACTGTATTTAAATTATAATTAAGAATAGACAAAAATTCAACTTTATCTAATACTCAAGTTGATGTTTTGTTAAATCTTTGACGAAGTCAAAAAAAAAAAAAAAAGTTCGCAATTAGTCACAACTACTACTTTTGTGCGGAATACGGCTCAAAGCACGCGGTACACTACTGCGACTGACATTTCCTCTCCTAGATCTTAACACATTGAAAATTATTCAAACACTCTACAAAAAAAAAAAAAAAAAAAAAATTAGTTTCTAAAAACCAGTAACTTTATCTAAGAGCAAATATTACCTATTGACCCATCTGGATACTGTTAAAGGCGAAACTTCACACTGTCGGCTATTTTCGAGTGCTTTTTCCCGATTTAGACAATGCAATAATTTTTCCTTTCAGCAAATCATCACAGGGAAGAGCCGTTAATTCTACACTGTCTATTGCAACATAACTAGCAAGACAATGAGGCTTTATTGTATGTGTCTGTGAAAAAGTTGTGCATGTTAAATTTTTTTCTGAGTTATTGTTTCACAAAAGGCAATGGCTAAACGCAGGGGAAAAAAAAATAAAAAACAGAAGTATTTTAAGTGTAGCTTATAATTTAAAAAGTGCTATAAAATATTCTTTTGTTAGACAACGAAGTAGTGCTTCGCATTATTTACATGTTGACGTTTGAACGATCTCCACAAAAAACTGACGGTTGCAATATTGTGTTGTTCTTCTGCAGAGACAGCGAATAAATTTATGCATTTAAAAAATTCATAGATGTAACTCTAATGTAGAGAAACCACGTTATAATTGGTTTGCTTATTTTGTTGAACAATTTTTTTTTCTTTTTTTACGAAGAAACCAACTTTCATAATTTCTGTTTTAAAAAAGTATACGAGCCCCTAAAGTGAGAAAAAATGAATTTTTAAGCATAGCGCAAAAACTACTGAATATTTTGAGCTCAAATTTTGGATTCCCACATAAAAGCTCCTCTAGATTGTTTATCTGTTAAAATTTAATATGGTTTCAGATCATATTTTTTTCAAAAAATATTAAAATAATTCATAAAAAAACTAAAATTACATTTTAGGTGTTGTAAATCATGTTTTTATTGTTGGGTCGATTAATATTTTGATATAAAAAAACCATCTTTGCCGTGCCTAATCTAGTTTTTGTGTTATGAGTAAAAATATCAAAATACGTTTTAACATTACGAGAGGAATTTTTCAAAACTCGATTCTGAAGTAACAGCTGGATCGAATTAAACAAAACTTTGTTTACAAAGTTTAAAAAAGATGCTAATCACAAATATGTGATAAAAAAGGGGGCTTCTCATTGAAAAATTTGAAGTTGATGCTTGTTTTAATATGAAGACGACCCCTTAACAACAATTTTTTAACACAATTAGGTAGAACTTTTTATTCCTAAAACAATAACACCTTACACGTGTCTCTAGTGTCAATAGTCTTTGAATACGATCGAGTGTTTCGTTTTTTTTTTTTTTTTCTATGACTGTACCTAAATTGAAATATAGCGTAACTTTGTGGCCCTCTGGTTCCCTACATTCAGGCTCAACCATGGTTTTTGTACGTAATTTGTGTCATAATATTTATAAATTATTCAATACCCTCACTAGTTGCATGGTTCAACATCTGCGCTGCCAAAAAATGGCAGTTTTTGTATCGAAAAATGCTAAAAAGTGCAGTTTTCATAAGCCTTTATCTCAGTGCACCAAGGGTCAGTATAGAACTAAATATCTGCATTTCAAACTAGAGTATGTTTATTTTCAAAAACAAGTGACAGAACTTTGTGCAAATTCTTTTCATGAACACAATACGTATTTCAAAACAGAAAAAATGAACTTTTCAATTTTCAATTCAGTCAACATATCCGGGTTTAAACTTTCCTCCAGGAATTTCCAGTTACGATTTAAAAAACTATTATGATTAACAAATTTCCATAAAAGAGTTATAAACTTTCAAATAGATTGATTATGCATGCTTACTTGCATACTTTATAATATGATTACTAGAAGCAAAATGAAAAAAAAACCCCATCAAAATATGATAAAAAGTGTACTTTTTAGAGGCTTGTATCTCAGTGCACTGAGCGCCGGTACAGAACTTGATGCTTACATTTCAAATTAGAGTGTATGTCTTTTCACAAACAAGTGACTTAACTATATGCAATGGTTCTGCAGGCTCATAAAATGCACTTTAAGATGAGGAAATTGCATACGACTTAACGATGCATCCAGTTAGTTGCGGTCAAGTTATATACCTTGTCTTGCATTTTTTTATAGTCCCACTATTCAGTTAGGCAACCATACATTTGTTTTATAATGTCATAATAATGCTTTTATCATAAATAAACAAATATGGCTTAATAATTGTTTGCTATAATGGTAGTTTAGTGCAGAGAAAATAATTTTTGTCACTATAATGAACGAATGGCAACGAATGCCTAAACGAATGGCAACGAACGTACATTACAAACGAAAAAAACCTACCGTAAAACCGTACAACTTTTGACCATTGAAGGAATCTGGCAGTATGTGCCATGTAGTGGTCGTTGGAGCAAAGCTAAAGTCTTTATAAAAATTCAGTAGGTTCGCAAGTGTCGTATAGAGAATTTCATGTTGTTTACCCCAAGCTCCAGTGTTATCACTCTCGTTTCAACATTCATTTGTGTTGGAAGGTTTTTTGAAATTTTTGCTTCAGCTTCAAAGTCTCCTTCGAAACCTATATTTGCGATTGAGTTCTCTGAAGGTTAGTTTATTACTTTATTACTTAGATATTTAAAATGATTTAGCCTTATGGGCGAATCCTGCTGTTGCTTTGTTTACTTGTCGTTTCTAAATAAACAAAATGCGAGAATTCGAGTTGCAACTTTATACCACCCATATTTACTACCGTATATCAATATTTTGTTAGCAATTTTGTATTGTCTTGAGCATTTTTTTAGTTTTCTGGTTTTCTTTGGTTTTAGACATGAATCCAAGGAAAAGAAAGAAGATAGGCGACCCTCCTCACCTCAACTATTCGCCTGAACTGATGGAAAAGGTGATCCAAGAAATCAGGTGCAACCAAATTTCAACAAAGAAGGCAAAAAATGGTGAATTTTGGTGCGGGCCTTATTCCCCAGATGTCATTTGGTATAAAAAATTGCGACAACGATGAAACCTACCCAATACCCATTTGTACCAAGCCCCTGTAAAAAATGATAAACAAAAATGCCTTTGCAAAGAAAAAAAAATAATAATAAAATCCAGGGGCAGGTACCTACTAATTGTTTTTCATACTATCTAACGTTCATATTTATATATCTGAATAAAATATTGTATTTTTCACAATTGATTTTATTTAAGAAAGCCTAAAATTGATTCAAAAAGTATAAAAAAAATTATAAATCAGAAAAAGTAAGTACATTTTTTTTTTAATTTTTGCAGTGTGCGGGATTGGAACACAACGATCTATGCATTGTAACTTTAGACCGGAGCGGTTTAGCGGTAAATATCAAGGAAAATATTAGATAGTCTAAAATTGTCACCACCATGTGCAAACTTTATACCACTAAAAACAAAATTTCCCCTCCCTTTGTGTGTAATTTAGAATTTTTTCGAAGTGTCACTCTACAGCTGAGACGTATGGAAGTGTATGGTTAAATTCTCAACCTTTTTTGGCAAAGAATAATGAAAATATGAAGAAAAATACACATAAAGTGGTCTAAAGTTGTACGGTTTTACGGTATCTCAATTAAAATATTTGAAAATACCTAAAACAACGTTTAAAAAATGTTACAAATAACTTACGTTTCTGCCGAAATAATAGCCGTTTTTTTTTTTCACTTTGCTTCCAGTTATCATATATGCGAGTAAGCTTAATAAATCTATTTGCAAGTCTTTAACTCTCTAATGATAGGTTTTTGATCATACTATTTTTTTAAATAGTATCTGGAAGTTCCTGGAGGAAAGTTTAAACCCAGATATGTTAATTGAATTGAAAGCTAAATAGTTCATTTTACTGTTTTAAAATACATATTGTGTTCTTGAAAAGTATTTGCGCATAGCTCTGTCAGTTGATTGAAAATACACACACTCTACTTTGAAATGCAGGCAGTAAGTTTTATACTGACCCTCAGTGCACTGAGATATATTCCTCTAAAAAGTAGACTTTTTATCATATTTTGATGACACAACTGCTTTTTTTCGGAGCAGTAAACATTAACCATGCATTTAATGAGCCTATTTAATAATTTATGTATACCACTACACAAATTGGTCGCAAAAACTAGGGTTGAATCTCAGTGCATGGAACCAGGAGGCCTCAAACAGGACACATTTTCCCTTTTTTCGGTACCACCCCTGCCAGGGTCCACTGAAGGTCAGCCATAAAATTTACGATATATTTCATTTGAGGCACTAAATATCATGTTGTAATCACAAAGATTAATTTTGCTGATGATCAATGCGCAGAGATAATTGAATAATAAAAATGTTGATTTAAGGAAAAACCCTTAACTTTTTTGGAATTTTTGTGGGTCAGAAAAAAATTTTTTTTGGAACAAAAGAAAAAATATGTGTCTTCTAAAATCATTCGAAGAAACCACTAAAATTTTTTTTAGCGAAATCAAAAAAAAAAAAAAAAAAAAAAAAAAAAAAAAAAAAAAAAAAACGGCATGTATCTGACCTGCCTGACTTTTATAAGAATTGGCTCTTCATTAGCTTAAATTTGAAACAAAAACTTAAAATTTAATATTTTAAAAATTTAATCCTCTACCGAAATTACGTGTCTATATAACCTAAATTAATGTGAGAAATAAGTTTTCCATTATTCATACTTAAGAATTGTTACTAAGGTAATTAAATTTAACGTCATTTTTAACTATATCTATCAAAAATCACTTGGGAATAAACTTTTATACGGGTACTATTTGAATGATTCAGCAATCTAACGGACTTTTCCTAATAATCAGTTATTTAATCCTTACTACAAGCAATGAGGTTAAGCCGATTTAAACCTTCTAGATTATCCGTCTTAACTGTGACCCTCGCCCTTGCTGGAATGCAGATAGGGACTGATTTATGAGAACTTCCTAAAACTGTCCTATAAGCTTTTCCTAAGTACTATATTTGAATGGCCAGTTTGATTAATATCGTTCAAGTGTTCCAGGAGATTAATTGGTGCTCATAATATTACATAAATGCTGCACATTTGTTTTTGAGATAGGTACTTTAAAAGAGCTTTGCATTTGGCAGTACTTCCGTCAAGTATAATAACCATTGTTGTAGAACAATCAAAGATATAGAATAGTCTGTTCAGTAAATAAACATTTAAGCACAATTTCATTTTCAGAAATTCAAAATTCTGTAGAAAACTGCAATATTCCGTATATGACGATAAAACAGTTTTACTAAAATCAGTGATGCTTTTTATTTAAAAAAATGTAAAAAAAAAAAAGATTTTTTTTTTTTTTTTTTTGGTCAAAGGAAGACGGGTGGTAAGATAAAAAGGTACTTGTCAATAAGAGTGGCGACTTTTCGAACTTAATAGAGAATTGGACATATTCCCAGAAGTTACCAAAGTCTTCATTTGAAAAAAAAAAAAAAAAAAAAACTACGCATCTTCTCTTAGATTTAAAAAGTTAGCTTTAAATAAGTAAAAATAGTTTTTTTTTTTTTTTTTTTGCAGTTCGGTTAAAAGAAAAAAAAAACTTTGGCACTGTGAGTTTTTCACATAGTCTATGTTCATATTTTAGAATTAAATATCAATTGACCATTGAGTTTCCGTGTGTTAGGTAATAATCGATTATTTGACAGGTTTTATAGCAAATATTTAGATACAATAATTTTTAAAAAATGTTGCGTTTATCAAAAGAAGCAACCCATTGCAAATAATACCTAAAGCTAAGGTACAATATAGTTTAAAAAATGAACATATTAATTTTAACAATAATAATTTAAACCTCTTTCTACCATCCATTATTTCTTAAATATTAAATCCTCAATAACTCTAAATGCAAACATCAGTCTTTCTTCAAATTTCTCTTCGTCTTCTCTGGGGAAAAACTGTAATGAGTTTTATTGAGAACCTAGCAAAATGTCTTAATTATTCTTCAATAATTTAGATAATATATTTCTTGATGCCAGTGCAAAACATCCTCGAAACTTTGAATAACAATCTTTTTTATTTGTTGAAAAGGAAAAAAAAAAAAAACTATTTTTCGAGTGATAAATGAAACTTTACTTTCTTCATTACACAACCACAACGATAAAGAACAGTTAAGAATTAAACAAAATAGATTAAAACCGAAATAAAACATCTAACATTTTTAAGAAGAAAATATCGATCGCATTCAATTCGACAAAGTAGTTAAAAATGCTATAAAACTATATCGATTACAGTTGTTTTGTAAAAAACAATTGAAAATTTTTACGTGGAAATAAAATAGATAAAAGTTCCTTGTTGATAGCCTTGATATTTTTATGTAACAATGTTAATGCGATATGAGTGAGAAAGTTTCATGAAAAAAAATTCATTTTAATTGCAGAACTAATAAAAATTGGTTAACGATTGTGTAATAACTATTTTTTTTTACTTCATTTACCAAGTTTTTCTGACAATTGCTTGTTTCGAAGTGGAAGTGATTTTATTTATTTTGTCGCCGAGTTTTATGTATATGCCGTTAAATATTTTGGAAAGCACTAGGATGTTAACAAAACACGCGTAACTTATACATTATGTTATTATTATTATTATTATTATTTTAAATAAATTCTCGTCTATATTGAAAAGTAACGATAATGGATTTTTGTATGTTATATCACTTGATATTTTACATGCTGCACTAGTTAACTTATTTTTAATGCGTAGTCCTTTTAAAAATATTTAAGACTAGTGGTACCCGCACGGCTTTGCCCGTTGTGGAAAATTAAAAGGTCATTTGGTTTTCCTGTATATTTACAAATAATGGATGATGAATTTCTCGCCAATTGGTTATGTTCATTCGCTCTCCCATTCCACGTCATGATAATTTCGTAAATTACTCGTCCATCTTATGATAATTTTTCTCCGGAAAATTAATGCTCTTGGAACTTCCTTGATAAATCAGGAAGATGCCAAGCTATTATATTATACACTAGTGAAGATTATGTGAAAAAGAGCTTAAAATTGAAATAGAAAAAGAACAAAATCGAGTTTTTGAAAAATCGCTTCAAGGTGCACACCCCCCATTCTACAAACTAACTTTGTGCCAAATTTCATGAAAATCGGTCGAGCGGTCTAGGCGCTATGCGCGTCACAGACATCCTGCAGACGTCCAGACAGAGAGACTTTCTGCTTTATTAGTAGTAAAGATAAAGATGCGTAGTCGTCCATTTAAAAATATTTAAGAAGAGTAACGAGACCTATTTTTTAACATACGCCTCTGTACCATACAGTGTGTTGGCTCAGGTAACGACAAGAGCTTGTTACAGAATGCAGTCTCAGTTGAGAGTTAATGTGTGAGTAATTTTTATTTGTGATTTAGCAGACCTGTACGTACATTTTCTGTTCGATCTTAATAAAAAGGTAACGTTCTGTGAATCAGAACTATGACGACAACTTCTTTGTTCTAAATCAGTTATAAAGATATAAATCTTGGGTGAATAAAATCAAGCTGTTTATCTTTAATAACAAAGTCTCTCTGTCTGGATGTCTATAGGATGTCTGTAAGATGTCTGTGACGCGCATAGCGCCAAGACCGTTCGGCCGATTTTCATGAAATTTGGCACAAAATTAGTTTTCAGCATGGGGGTGTGCACCTCGAAGCGATTTCTCGAAAATTTGATTTTGTTCTTCTTCTATTTCAATTTTAAGAACACTTTCCGGAGCAAAATTATCATAAGATGGACAAGTAAATTACGAAATTATCATGACGTGGAATGGGAGAGTGAATGAACATAACCAATTGGCGAGAAATTCGTCATCGATTATTTTCAAATATAAAGACGAACTGAATGACCTTTTAATTTTCAACTGCGAGCAAAGCCGTGTGGGTACCACTAGTAACTAAATAATTTCTAACAAGTGCTTAAATTTAAAGTAGCATAGGGAAGGCAAAAGCCCTACATTCTTCAGAACTTATATTTATGTGTAGCTAGTTGCTTAATCCATTTGCACAGTTGTGGAAGTTTTACTCCTATATTTGCTCTTTATTCCGGAACTTAAAACTTAAACTTTAATTTATATGTATTTGAATCTGAAGAAATATAATGTATCATTATATTGATAAACTTTCTAAAAAAAGCATTTTGTATTTAAAAAGTTATTAGTACGTTTTGTGGATGTGATTGTACGATCACGCCCGTAACACGTACAAATATTTTTACATATTTTTTTTTAAAATAAAGTTGATAATTGTAAGTGAATCCGATACCATTTTCGATCTTTAGATTTAAATATGTAAAAATTAAAACCAAGGTTTAGAAGTCTCGGAGTAAGTGCAAATATCTATGTCATGCTCAAGCAAATGGATAAAGCAAGGTAGAGAGAGCGTGGTCTATTCCTGAAACAAACAGCCTCTTCAACAAAGCAGGCTTAAATCACGTAACTAGGCAACTTGAGTAAAATTTAGCAAAAAATTCACCCCTGCGGGTAACTGTTACGAAAAACTGCCAAACAAGGAAAATTTGCCTCAACCCACTTCCTAATATATTGCTCTATCTACCTATTTGTAGGCATCTAAACCTCTAATGCTCATTTATAGATACGCATCTAAATCTCTAATACATTAAACAACGTTATAAAAAAATACACGTACATGAGTTAAGTTTTTGTCGACGGAAATCAAACTAAGACCTGGCTCTATTTCTGAGAAGTAAAGAAAAAAAAAGTGCAAAAATATTTATATTCATCATTTTCTCTTTTATCTATGATGTGTATGAGGCCGTAAAACGTACATCAAAGCATGCATTTCCTTTGAAACCTAAAAAAGTTTTGTTTCTTTTTACGGCATTATAATATTGAGTATTATATAGTTTCCTTTCGTGAATAGGAGCTTTGAGCTAAAAATTCAGAGCGCTGAATAAATATTTGCAATTATTCAGTTATTCGATGAATATAAACAAAAAATGGTATTGACTCAAAGTATCATATACATACTTCGGCATTTAAAAAATAAAGTAAAAAACATACATTTTATTTGTACTCGCTTTTTTCTTTCTTTTTTTTTTTTTTTTTTGTAACACCCCGTTGGAAAAAGTTAAAAGCATGGGATTTCGAAGAATATTTATATACAGTACGAAAACATGAATTAGGAACGTACTTTTGGGAGACACATTACTTTTTTGTGTTCTCATATCAACAAAAAATGTTTGTTTCCAGAATTTTTTATCTGTTTCTTTTTTGTAAAATACATTTCTTTCTGAATCTGAAAGTGAAATGCTTACATATGCGCATCTAAAGCAGCATCCAGGGACTGTTTTGTTGTCATTCTTGTCAGAGTTGTCATTGTCGTCTGAATGAGATTTCATCCTCTTTTCTCTGAAATTCATGAGTTGTTCATGGAGTCTTGTACATCCTCTTTTAAAGATTCTTTTGTTTTAAAAATTGAAAGTGAGTTCATTCAATTGATTTTTACTTTTTTTTAAAATATTGGTCAATGTTCTGCTTTGAAAAAAGCCAATTTTATATCATTTTTTAATATTTTTTTTATCAATCTTTTGAAATTGAAGCATTGTATTTTGAAAATGTAAAATGTTAAATGAAGAGAAATTCATTTAACATTCTGGCTATTTCTAGTTTCGATTTTCCTTTAAAAATAGGAGCAACAGGAAACCGGAATGAAGGTATAATGTGTATATCAAGTTGTAAGAATGATTTTTCCCCTAAATATTATAGTTAATAAATATAGCAGCATCAAACAAAATCAGAGTGAAAATAAGAATTCCATATAATCCTGATCTGTAAGCCGGTTTATCTAAAAATGAATTTCATCAGAAAGAGCTTACGACAAAGAACATGAACTACGTAAAGGATTTTGGATTTTATTTATTTAAAGGAGTTTTTAAATGATCACTGAACGTTAATAAATGAGATAGCATATGATATCCAAACATTTGTATCTAAAATATCACAAATATGTTTTAAAAAAAAATTCCCCTCAAATACTAAATAAATAAATCATTTAATTAATTAGTTAATTATAGGGGTTCCCAAAGTTTATGTTTTCTAAACATTACTTTATATTGATGCAACGTTCTTTAAAATATTTTCAAAATTATCTACGCGTGTTGTATATCGTCGCCTCAGGGCAACAGTATGATATCTAATCCGGGAAATAACACTACGATATCTTATTGTTGCTCTGAGACAACGATATAACGAATTATACTATCAGGTACAACCATGACTTTAGGAACTTTATTAAAAAAACCGTCTCTATAAAACAGCTGGATAAAAAATTGATATAGAATTTATAACAACAGGTCTTTATGGTTTCCTACCGGTAGGTTATGTGCATAAAAATAAATACATAGGATCAGGTGGGGTGGAATGGGTATGTGGAGTAGAATGGGTAGTTTATTAATCTTTCGAATTACAGGAAAGAAAAATAATTATAAAAAAAAAACACTCATGTTATTTACGATAGTTGAACTTTATTTTGGTTCAAGAAAAAAACTGATTGGAAACAGTCAGTTTAGTGGCAGCCTTCTTGTAAGGTATACCGTAAGAATCAAAACTAACTGATATCGTTGAAACTTTGTTTTCAGGATTTTGTTTGTATTTAGATAGCATTCTATTGCTGTTATTTTCATTAAAGGAAGTCTCCTTCGTCAACTGAAAAAAAAAAAAAAAAACAGAACAGAAAAAGACTCCATAGAGTTTAAGAAATAAGTTTATTTATTTATTTTTAAAGTGAGGTCGAATGGGTATAATATTAGACTTAATGACATAGGCTATAGAATTAACATTTTTTCTCATTAAAAGTTACTCTCCGAAGTAAGTTGTTCATTTTATCAAAAGGTCTATATTCTGAATTCTTTATGTTATAGAGTTGCTTATAGTTGCACTAAATCTGGTTGGATGGAAGACACAATCTTTAAAGAAGGGCTCAAACTTTTCCCAAGGCATCTGAAAACACATGCAAGCCAGCTGACCTATTAAACTGTAAAGCATGTTATCGATAATGAATAAACTGAAAAACGGGCCGTGGTAGCCTGATCGGTAGGGCATTGGACTCGGGGCCGGAGGGGCTCGGGTTCGATCCCCGCTGGTCGAAGACCCACCGTCGTCATTAAAGGGGACTGGGCGACGTTAAATATGCTCGTGGTCTCAATGTCCTCCAAGTGAAACGATACCTCTGGGGGTGCTAGTACCAGGTAGCTATTAGCTCTTGGACTAGTTCTAAATTCTCATTAACTGTTCGATCCGGTGATGGTGCTGCCATCTATCGGTATATAAAATAATGGAGGCAAGGCACTAGTATGCAGACCTCGACATAAATACAGTTGTAGTCAGTTGTGACTCTTGAATAGAATAGAATAGAATAAACTGAAAACCAGTCTGATCAAACTCTCATTCCACTAAGCTTACGTTGAAGTACAATATCTACAGGAAACTAGGTGACAGTTGAATACAGTGTTAAGAAATTTAAAAAGTATTTTATTGCTCAAGGTCTAAAACCTTTATATACTTGTGCTTATGTTGTAAAAATTCTTAAGAAGTCTTAGATAGGAATTTCTTTTTACCTTCCCCAATAAAGTGAAAATGGAGTTGGAAGAAGAACAGATAATCAAAACCTAAGTCAGCCAATTCTCAATAATTGTGGACATTATACCTTTAACTGCAGTGAAATTACAGACTAATAGATTTTTACCCTTACGTTAATATAATATTGTGAAAAAATTATAAATAAATTCACGTTTTCTCACTTTGAAATTTATTTTCAAACAAAATTCTACTCATTTCATTCTCCGTCATGGGGTGGAATGGGTATAAAAACATACTTTGAAATAACAGCTTTTTCATTAAATAATAAAATTATTTCAGTAACAATAACTATCGATACGTGAAGTGTATTATTGAAATGAAAAAAACTCAGTTAAGGTTTTTCAATTGTCGGAGATCAAATTTGAAAAGTTTAATAATTATTTCAAAAATACCTGTTTTTACACCCATTCCACCCCACCTGACACTATTATATTTCTTCAGATACTACTAAGGTACCCTGTATTATCAAGTACTACCAAGACCTTAAGGACTTTATGGAAAAACGTTTCCGTAAAAGCGTTGAATTAAAAAGAAAATAATATGGTATTTATAACAATATGTCGTCAAGGTTGCCTACTGATAGTTCATACGCACAACAATAAATGCATATCTTTTTTTTATTGTACCCAACGTATATTATCAGGTACAAACTAAGGCTTTAGAAACTTTATGAAAAAACGTCTCCGTAAAACCTCTGAATAAAATATCTAATATAGTATTTATAAAAATAGGTCTTCACTATTTCCTACTGGTAGTTCATATGAATAAAAAAATGCATGCTCTATTTCAGATCCTATAACAATGTTTTGAATGCATGGCCTGTGTAATCCACTTTATTATATAAATTTTGTTGAGTTGTAGACATTTAAGTTATTTTATTTTTAAACAACTGAATCATACTTTTAACAAACCAATTGTGGGAATGTTGTTATTTGTATTTGAAACCATTTTTGTCTTATCAGTTCTATCAATAACGAAAGCAAACGTATTCAAAGATAAAATACAGCCACATTAAAAAATGAACCAAACAAATAAGTACCATTTAGTAACAAATTGTGACAATATCGTTATTACTGTTTTAAAACAATTTTTTGTCTTATCAATTCTATCAATAACTAAACCAAACATATTTAAGGTAAAATGCAGCCACTTCAAAAAATGAAAAAAAACAAACAAGTACCATGGACTAAAACCAAACGTTGCATTGTTGTTATTACTATTTAGAAGCAATTTTTGTCTTATAAATTTTATCAGTAACGAAAGCAAACCTATTTAAAGATAAATGCAGCCACTTTAAAAAATGAACAAAACAAACAAGTATCATGCACAAATCTATTAACATGTCTGGACCAGAACATAAAGAACTAGCAAGTTGCGTTACAAAAGTGTCATAAAATTTATTATTTACCTTATTTTAACATAAAATCTACATTTTCACTTTGAAAACTTATTTAGCTTCTAAAGCCATGTATCAATTTAATTAGCTTGTTTTAGTGAAATATATCGGCTAGTGCAAAGTAAGCCTTTCACAAAAATCTTTATCGCCAAAAGAATATGGATTTGATTACACGATAAATTGGGAAAAGTTTTTAACTGGGGGGTTACTTTTTCTTCTTTGCGTAATTAATTCCAGCTCGTACATAGGTAAGTGTAACAGACTCTCTTTTCTTGTAAAAATAAATGCAAAACAGAAATCGATAAAAGAGTGCTAAAGTGGTATTAATACCTGCACTTCAGAATACGTGAATATATAATCACAAAAGTTAAACAATGAGTTAAAAAAGCCATTTTATACGATCTAATTATTCTCTTTAACGAGCAATTTATTTTGAAAATTGTAAGCACACACGTAATTGTTTTGTAGCATAAAAAAAAATCATTATAAAGTTGCTTTATAGTTCAAGTGATAATTAAATAATATGATTACATAATTTGCATGCAATCTTAAAATTATTTTTAGTCTCATAAATAAAATTACTACATACACTAATAACAGTTTGAGCTTAATTTTGAAGCAAGTAATGATTTAACAGTAAAAGAATTATTTTTGAAATGTTTATTTTTTTTTAGAAATCTTAGTTGAACCCCCCCCCCCCCCGAAAAAATGGATATAAATCACGATTGCATTTTGATACTTTTTCTCTAACCTTAGTTTGGTTTAATAAAAAAAGAAGGCATTGAGTGTTGATGTTTTTGGGGCCTTGTATATATGAGAAATTGGAAGGAGGTATTTACTGTAGGAAATAATATCACTGGGAATTATGTCTAAACAAATTAGCAAAGAAAAGGAATACATAAAAATTTTAAAAAGTTAAGAGAAGTGGTAACTATTAATTACGGACATTTTCAATAGCTAAGAAAAGGATTCGTAATCAAACTGAGTCAGTAAGACTTAATCACTTATAACAATTAAATTATTTAAAAATAAATCTGAATAATACAGTACATTAAGGTAAGTATTAAGACATACACTGGTGTCCAAAAGTTAAACATAATTCATAAAATGCGAGAAAAATCTGTAAAATTTCGTAAAATTATATAAAGTTACTTATGGAGATTCATTGGTTGGAGAAGAAACAATATGTTTATGAAAAATAGTATAGTCGATGGTGTCATGCACGAATTAGGTGCTTGTTTCGGAGTGTGGATAAAACAGCTCGCACGCTTTAGAGAGTTCAGGCGCGTTTCATGCAATTGCTGTACCAAGAAACATTGGATCTGGTGAAACAGAACTAATAATAGCACAAAGATGCCAATTGGACATGTTTGTGAAAGGAAGAATCGTTGGAATGCTAAAATCTGGAAGATCACAAACTGAAGTGTCTTGTATTCTTAATGTGCCTCAATGTGTAATCTCAAGACTGTGGCAGAGATTTTCAAATACGGGAGATGTTACCCGCCGACCAGTACCATGTCGACCAAGAGTCACAACCGCCAGTCAAGATCGTTTTCTGGCAATTTCTGCACGACGTCATAGGGACAACTGTGCCAGAGAACTGGGTTCGGCGCTCAGTGTCGTCACAGGAATAACAATTTTGAGGCAAACTGTTTACAGGAGACTCAATCATGGTCGATCTGTATGCCAGAAGACCAGCAGTTTGCATTCCTCTCACATCAGCGCATAAACGCGCTCTTTTAACTGGAGCTTGCAACATCGGCATTGGAGTCTGGGACTTTGGGCTAATGTGATGTTCAGTGATGAGTCTCGCTTTACTCTACAGAGTGATTCTCGTCAGGTAACAATCTGGAGAGAAAAGGGGACTCGTTTTCAACCGCAAAACATAAAAGACATCACTTTGCGTCAGCAGGAGTAATGGTGTGGGCGGGCATTATGTTGGATGGCCGCACCGATCTCCATTGTTTTGAGACAGGCTCAGTCACTGGTCAAAGATACAGAGACGAGGTTCTTCAGCCTTATGTTCGCTTGTTTCGAGGTGCTGTTGGTCCTGAGTTCATATTCATGGACGATAACGCGCCATGTCACCGAACAGCTGTGGTCGATGACTTCCTCGAATCAGAAAATATCCAGCGAATGACGTGGCCTGCGAACTCCTCTGATCTGAACCCTATCGAGCATGTCTGGGATATGCTCGGGAGACAACTTGCAGCTCGTTCGCCTTCGCCAAGCTCCGCTCCGGAGCTAAAAAGAGCTCTTCAGCATGCTTGGAACTGTTTAAGCCCACAACTCATCCACCACCTCATACAAAGTATGAGTAATCGTTGCGTAGTGTGCCTGGCAGTCAGAGGTAGCCATACACACTACTGAACTTCAGCATCATCTTTTAAAGAAAAATTTTTGTGCAAAGAGTAAACTCCTCATGTGCCTAATTTTCATTTAAACTATTTTTTGGGATGATAAAAGTAAATATTACCGTTTTTTTGAGTAGTTTCCTTATTTTGTAGCCGAGTTGCACTCGCATATCACGTTTCCCCCTATTTTGATGTATATTTCTCACATTACTCACATAAATAACAATTATGCTTAACTTTTGGACACCAGTGTAACTATTTCATTTAAACAAAAATTCTTTAATTTTTTTTAAGTTAAAATTTGCTGCGAAAAGTAACACTTGCGGCATCTTTAGTTTGAAAAAGTTATGTAAATTTAAAAAAAAATTCTCCGTTACGTGCGTTATAGTTAGAAAATGCAGTTTTTCTGAAAGATTTTATATGAATCTGCACATGAAAAACGTACAGTTCTTTTTTACTTACATTTGGGAAAAGATTATCAAGTCAGACTAAACAAACATGACTAAATACCTTTAGCGCTGCATTAAACAAGTAAAATGAAAAAACAAACAAACATGTGTGTTAAGTTTTGTTTTATAAGCTTAATTTTAATTAATAAGATAGTAGAGATTATTTTATATGTTAACTAAATCATAAATTCGTGTCGAGAAATGTAGTAGGGATGCAGAAAAAAATTTAAATACCAGAAACAGGTTTCTCCAAAAACACTCTCCATGCTAGCTTTCTGAAAAGTACATAAATTTATGTGTGCTAAATGTTGTCCGTATGATTGCAACTTTACTTGAAATATGAAAGATGAATGAACATTAAGTTTTGAAATTAATTTACGTTCAATTAATTACTGATTTTTATGAGACTGATGCTGGTTGTGATATTTTTTATAAAAATTGTCACAAATTTTCGTATAATTGATTGTCTTACATGGATACAGGTTTGTTTGATTGAGTAACTAGTCTAGCTTTATTTAAAAAATAATATAAGGTGCCACCTTATTAAACATGCAAAGAAAGAAACAAGCAAAGAAACAACAAGTTTCTTTGCTTAATTTAACAAAAAAAAAAAAAAAACGCGTAATTTCAATGTTAACAAGTATTATAAAATCAACACAAGATTATGTGCTAATACGTAATGAAGTACTTTCTGCGAGAAACGTAATCTTTACTTAAAAATAGGTTGTTTATTCGACATTGCGTTCAAAAATAAATAACAAGAACTTATGGTTATAAAAAAAAAAAATATTTTCCCCTAACTTTGAAGTATGTTTTAAAGATCAATTTGAAGATTTATGAAACAATTTGAAAGAGAACTCTAATTTAAATGTTTTAAAGAGAGGGACTTATTTTTAAAAAAAAGTAAACTGCAGATTTTAAACATGCTCATACATAAGAATAAATCATGTACGAAAAACAAAAGAGATAAAGAAGAAGCTATTACTCTTTTCACCACCTTCTTGTGTCTCGCTACTTAGAAATTTGAAAAACAACTTTAAAAAACCTCAAAGTTCGGGAACTTTTTTTTTGTCGTGCTATTATCGGTTTTTGGGTCCATTTTCCATTAAGAAACTTTCAACAAGAAAGCTTAGTTAAAAGGCCGAAGTTAAGCGAAAAAAGAAACAAGTTTCTGTGGATTACCTAAAGAAACAGTTGCGATAAATAAGAGCACAAAAGAACTTCCTAGAAAGCCTTTTTCAATGATACTACAGATTGTCAAGTACAACGACAGCTTTGTACAGCTTTATTTCCTAGTTTTACTTCGTGCTCATTTTTTTAAAAATTATTATTCTTTATTAAAACAATTACCGTACTTTTTAAAGAAATTTAAATGTATGTCTAGCATTTTATTTGTATTAATATCTTTTGATAATATTTATAAATATATAGATATAATATTAAGTTGAAGATATTGAACACTTTGGTTTGTATTTGCAAGTTTTGCATTTATTTAATTTGCTTTTGACAAATAAAGAAGTATCATTGAGAATACTGCAACGCTTACCAATAAAAACGACTCAACTGTGGTCATGGGTTATCTATTACGCAAGACATTCAGGTACGTGGTGTAAAAAAAAAACGATTAATTTGTATCTTACCGAGTGCCCACTATTGGTTTATCCACCAAAATACGTTGTACTGTGTTAGGTGTAACTGTTTGGCTGATTTGTCGGTGAGTATGATTTGAAGGCGAGATTTTTCTAGCAGCTTCGATTACGACGTAGCAATTACAATATTTGCCAATGTGAAATTTACAAAGAGCAATAAAATTAAGTGATTCATTCCAGTTAAAAATCAGATTTGCTTTGCAGATGCAAAATGTTCACGTTAGCTCAGTTGGCAACCAGTAATCTCAACGGAAACATCTCTGCGCAGCCCGTTTTTTCGATATTCAGATTTAAAATGTGCTCTGCGAAATGCAAAATTCCGCCAGTTGGGAGGTGCTGTCTGTGAGACGGTTTTTGTTGGCAAAAAACCTAAAACCAATTGAAATGGTTTGGTAAGTGTGTGGACTGTAAGAAAACAACGTAATGAATGAATGTTACATCCGGAAATGGTGCATTCAGTTTAAAAATGACCGAACTAACGTTCACAATTAAGGGAGGTTGATGATGGGAGGTTTTTCCTCATCCACTCTATTGCCCTGATCTTGAAGCTAATCGTTTTCAAATGTATCCAAGAATAAAGAACTAGTTAGGGACATAGCGCATTGTTCACGAGGACGACTAACTTCAAGTGCGCGTCACTGAATGGCTGAGATCGCAGGTGACAGACTTCTATGACGATGGAATTTCAAAGCTTATATAATGTTATGATAAGTGCATATAATTTTAAAGGTGACTATGTAGAAAAGTAGAATTTTTGTCACTCTTTTATCTGTACATAATGTATTTTTTTTCGTGCGCTTTTTTTAAAAAACTATTAAAACATTCCTTATTTCCTGAATAGCTCTCGTAGTTAAAATCATTGACGGTAAAATCATGTAAGTTAATACTAAAATTAAAGTAATTCAATACATTTTTTGGCAAAATAATAGGTGCATACAAGTTTGGCTAACCGTTTAATTTTCTACATATATTGAACTGAAATAAACGAGCTGATGTGTGCATCACATTATTTCCTTTTACTCCAGTTTAATGTCATTTCCCCATTATTGGCAATTTTAATGTGATTTAATTGTTTACTCTCTAAATATCATCAACAATAGACAAATTGAAACCAAATTTTTAAAAAAAAAAGAAAAAAATCTCCAAATTTGTCGCCAAGTTGGCGACAAAACTTAGCGACCAAAAGACTGGCGATATATCGCCCAAGTGCCCGACAAATTATAACACAACTTGAGTTTACATCGAAATTAACAATGATTTCTCCCTAAAAGGGGCAAAAGACCCCCTTAGAAACATCCGAATGCAACCAAAAGAGAAGGTGCACAACTAGACCCCACTAGGAGTCTACGTACCAAATTTCAACTTTTAAGGACATACTGTTTTTGTGTTCTGCGAGATACATACACACATACACACATACGCACATACGCACATACATACGTACATACGGACGTCATGTGAAAATTCGTTGTAATTAACTCGGTCGTCAAAATGGATATTTCGGGTGTCTGTACATTCCTAGGCATATATCCACGTGTGATCGGGTAATTCGTAAATCAAATTAAGGTCGATTTTTGAGTGAAAACTTTTTCGCGAATATGATACTTCCTTTTTTGTAAAAGGAAGTAAAAAGGAAAAAAGTATTATCATTATAATAAGGTTTGTCTCTTCAGTAAGCTTTTGACATTGTACATGTTGCTTTTTATTGCAATATATATTTTTTTTATTTTGAAGAGGACATATTCTTAGACAGATGTTTTAGGAGTGAAATGAAGGTTCAATTGTAGTATAAATATGCAGCGGGAAAGGTTTTACACACGGTTAGGCGGATTAATCCAGGGTTCTCAACCTTTTATTCTCTGCACCCTCCTTCGAATACCGATGGAAGTTGAGGCCCCCCCCCCCCCACCTCTTGCAAAACGAGGACACAGTTAAAAATTTTAACTGAAGCTAGTTGGAATAGCTGAAGCAGGATATTAAGTAAAACTAATCATAATTTCGTAAAAAAATAACTTTGTTTTGAGCATAGTCTTATTGGACCATATGAAATTAAAGAACTAAATGCAAATAAATTGGAAGCAATATAAGATCTAGATGAGGTTCATTATCAACTTCTAACAGTACTAGAATTTATAAAGCTGAAGAAGAACATGTAAAAGTTGTTTTTGTCTCCCCCTCCCCCCCCCCCTCGAATGTGCTCGCGTCACCCCAGGGAGCGCACCCCACAGGTTGAGAATCACCGGCTTTATCTCTCAATCTTGTTTAAACCACAATAATGATGGGGAATGTCTTAGGACTTCTTGATGGATATGCTTGTTTTATTGAAACATGTAAGGGACTGTATTGTTAATTTGCTTTCTGCTAATAGAAAGTTACATCAAAATGGTTTCTCTGAATACATTTCCACTCCTCAGAAAGTTGAGTAATACATCACGAAGTCTAAACCTATTTTCTGATCATGTCTATTCCATGTCTTGAGCACCTGAGAGATCATTTATGCGTGCATTTTGACTCCCTGTCACTGATCAATTCTGCACCTCAGATTTATAGCAACAAGATGTCTGCGTAAAGAACCGGGGTGAGTGTATGACGAAAGTCAGTTATGTGTGATTTTTTTTTTACTTAAATGCGAAGAGACATAACCCTAGATAAATACTTTATCTTTGTTTTTCATAAATACGAAGAAAAGAAAATGTTACCTGTAACTGGGCAACGGGTAAGCTTGCGCAACACAAGTCAACTCAGCTGACGAACCCTGCCGCACTTGAATAATACTTCTAGTGTCGGACATTCTGGGAGGCTGTGTTCCTTGAGGATCTACGAGGAAAAAGTAAGTTGTTACAAATATATAATGTCGTTTGAATAAAATATTAGGCATGAGATTTCTAAAGAGTTTGCGCGTGCTTGTGTTTAGCGTCACCTATAAATTACCGTAATACTAATAATAAAAAATAAATAGTTTATCAGGCACACATTACATTAATGCAAAAACTAGAAATTTTAACTCCGTTGATGAATCAGCAATAATCGTAAAGCTGGCGATAAACGTGCATGAATTTTGTAGTGCATTTTTCCTTGCTTTGGAGGTGAGCCGTTTGCTGTTAAGGGAAAAAAAAATCAGTTATAGGTAACTACAAGCCTTAAATTCAATTCCTAAAGCAACGTGTAACCATAAATCTGATGTTTTACTCGTAAATGCATTTCAAGTATTTCATATATTCGCTAAAAAATACTTAGACTAAAAAATCTAAACTGTCATTCAACATTAGAAAGAGTTTTTCTTTCTTGTTGGTGTTCCGTATACAAAGAAAATTCCGAAAAATCACAAATAAATTCCGGCTACCGCGCCGAAGTTCACGACTTTTCCCCTCCGGTGAGAAACAAATATATTTGGGAAAAGGTTTACTAAATTGCTACAAGTTTCATGAATGCAGACTTTTCACTGTTTTTCGAAACATCTTTAGCTATCAGGATGAAAATATATTCAGCCTTTTCATTAACTGTTTCGCCTTCACCAAAGTAATGACCCCGCAGGCTGTGGATATTGTATCTTTTCAAGAATTGTTGGTACAAAAGTTTTTGAAATTGTTTGCATTCTACTTATGTTTCAGAAGGTTTCCTGGTAAATCATGAAGATATCAAGCTATAACTACAGGCTGCGATAGAAAAATAACGGATTTTCTGCCACCGCGTAGTTTCCAGGTGTCAAAAAAGAATGATTGTTGATGGGAAATGTGCGTGAGTGGTGAAAATGCAACGAACGATTGATCAGTGTTACGCAATAAAGTTTTGCTTTAAACTAAAAAATACATTTACACAGAGCCAGGACTTGCTTAAGGAAGCCTTCGGAAATGATGTTCTGTCCCGGTCACTAACTTAGGAATGGTGTAACGTTCAAGGCCGGGAGGACGCTGAAGACGAACAACGTGCAGGGAGGCCTTCGACGTGAAAACTGACGATAAAGTCGACAGGACTCGTGATTTGTTGAACATCGACAGTCGGGCAAGAAAAAAATGTGGTGGAAGAATTGAGTATGCGTACGAAAGGTGTGTGCGAAACTGGATTACAAGGTTTTGACCGCCGAGCAAAAGGACACACGTGCGTGCGCAAATGAGTCGTAAAGTGTATTGCTGGATTGTGTCGAAGAGGAAAACTATTTTCTCCCCCCTAAAGCCCAAACATGTCTCCCCTGGACTTCTTTTTGTTCCTGCTCATCAAAAGGAAACTGAAGGGAAGGCGTTTCCAGTCGATAGCGGACATTCAAAAAAGTGTAACCAACAGTCTAAATTCCATCCCGGAAGACGCGTTTAAAAATGTTTTGAACAGTGGAAGAACCGCTACCGCCGGTGTATCAAAACCCAATTGATCTATTTAGATGAATATCAACAGCATTTGTCAAAAAGTTCAAATGAAGGTATGTTCTCAAAACATGACTGGTTTTTATGGATAACTTTTTTTTTTCAGAAAGATTCCAGTTTAATTTCAGAAAGGTTGCTGACTTTTAGTGGCAAACTTGGCAGACATGTTACTGGCATACATTCAAGCTGCCCATTACTTTCAAAGAACGTTTCGTTGCGTGTTTTTTTTTCTGCAATGTGCGCTAAGATGATACATTAATATTTTGGACGGAAAGGAAACTATACAGAGCGTTCACGAACAATTACTACTACCAGACATGTAACTTCATTTAATGAACTACTGACTCAACAGGGGGAAAAAAAAAACTTGTCTGCTAAATATGGAAGAGTGAAAAGTGGCAGTTGCAGAAGTAAAATTGATCGCGTGAAGGTAATAATATGTATTAGAGGACATCTAAAATTATTTTAGGAAGGAAAGAAGAATTCAATAAAACAAATGAAAGTGGTGGAACTATCAGAAATTGATCAATCACGTTCGACTGAAAGAGATTATACGCACCGAATGTATTTGTGGAAAATCAACAGAGCTAAATTACAATACTAAAAATCATGTAAATAAAAGATAGTATTTTGCGAAAAACAAGCATGAAATACAACATTATTTTTAACCTTGTCATTACGCCTTATTATACAATGGTAGGATAATAAGGCCTAAGAACTTTAACACTCTTAAATAATCAAAACAAGCGTCTAATGTTGATAATTTAGATCAATTGTAATATATATATATATGCATTAATCTTGCTTAATGCATTATATATGCATTAATCTTGCTTAAAGCCTTCAGAATGACAAAAAAATCTGTTTAACAACCGTCAGGGCACTCAAAATTATCTTTGTCATAGACTCACACCGACGCATTCCTTATGATACCAATTGCCGCATTTTAGATAGTCTTATGTCATTCATCTTATCCTTCTATAACTGTATGACGGTACCAAATAGCATCGTTTTCTTTAGTATCATTCTCTTCAATGAGGGTTTATGTTTTTTTTCTTCTCTTTTTTGTTTCTGTCAAATAAGTCTTTGATGACTGGGGTTCTATGATAATGAATCCCAAAAATGCTGTACGTTTTAATGGAGCGAGCCGCGCATTGTCTTTTTCATCGTCCGAACTAGGACTCCAAACCATGTGGTAAAACTTTTCAGAAGGTCTGCTAAAGGTACTACTAAACACTGAGCCAATTGGTAAATAGGCGTAATTACTTGTAAACATCTATAATATATTGAGAAAGATTTAAAATAAGATGTAAAAGTGACAGATATTGTTGCAAAAACAAAGGAGCATAATAAGGCCTACGATCAAATTTGGTAGGCCTTATTAGCCGCTGAAATTGTGTACAAAGAAGTACACAAAAGTACAATAATTGGTTTATATACATATAATTCAGACATCAAATATCGATAAAAGCATTGGCAACAGAAAACTGCAGCGCAAAACTATTTCTAAAAGTGCAATATTACAAAAATTATTTAACATTCAGTCGGATGATTTTTTATTATTGGTATTGCACAACAACTCTGCGCAAACGAATCGCGTCGCACTGGTCGCAACAATTGAGCAACGTGTCATGACCAGTATGAAGTGCTATCTATGAGTGTTAGCTACCTACGAGTGCGTCCTTGAGTAGATACAAACATTTTAAATTGCATTTTTGTTGTTTAGGCCTTATTGTCCGACAAGCCTTAATGCCCGCAACTACCTTACATCATATAATTTTTGTTTTCAAACATATTTAAAAATACGTGAAACGTTTCTAAACACAATATTTATAAACGATCAAAACTGTCAGAAGTTCTAGAGTAAGGGGCTTTAAGTATCTTTTCGCCAACAAAGAAAAATGTAAATATTTATTTATTACTATTTTTATTTACAATAAAAAATACAATTCCTTTTTCAAGACAACACATAAAATTAGCATACAATTAATTCTTTACCGTGATCTGCATTTTCTTGACCTTAAGCATATAAGCAATTTATGAGACAGAATCTTTAACGTCTGACAAATGCGTAAATTGTTAAATGGGGTCTAAGCTGTCACAACAAAGCGCAATGCCATTTTTATTATGTCAGACGTAAATCTTATCCTAAACGCATTCAAAGCATCCAGAATACATTGCAACTTCTGAGATGTCTCTAGCCAAAACTCGGTCACAGCAACAGAACAGCACGAACATTCTAAGTGAATTAAGCAGTTGCTCTAAGAGCGTTCCTAGATTTGCGTGACCTAAAATTCAACGTCATACGTCACTATTACCCGGAACATCAGGCTGAGGGAAAGTCCGGAAACTGGATCGTAGATTAGGCAACTTGCCATTTCTTTTTGAGCAGTTCGGGGCCACGCTTCTGACACAGAATTTATTTTTTCTATCATTTTCCAGGCTTTGTTTTTATCAATTTGTTTGTTATCCTAACGTTATTAGGAGTTGAGACAAGTAGCCTAATTATGCATTCACTCGATGGCCCGAGAAAATGATTAAAGGAGCGAGAAATGGAATTTATGGCAATGCGTAATGGATTTCTGATGATTTTCTTCAGCATAAAAAAAATTCACAGGCGATATGCCAAGAAATTGCAAGCTCAAAGAAGTTAAAATTTTCCTGACAATCGTACTAAGAGCGTAAAATATTGTTGCAGATAACAGCTTCATTATTTAGCTCTGAAAAAATACACCAAACTCCAACTAATTTTAATTTTCTGGTACATAACTTTGGACTGCTAAAGCTCTTTAAAACTCTTATTTTGTGGTTAAATATTATTTAATTTTAATTACACTTTTGGAGTCGAAATGTTTTAACGTGATAATCATATTTTAATTAACAAACTCAAATTTTACTCGTGATGGTATTTTTTTTTTCAGTCATTCTGAGAGATCCAGCCAACAACTTAGTTTTTTAATCACTCGGATGATCTAGCACCTGAGATTTGTCGGTCCCTGTATATTTTATATTTGTCGTTTTATTCATGTAAAAGAAGAAATCAAAAACTTGGTACAGTGAAATGAGTAAAAGTATGATAACGTGTATATATTAAAAAATAAAAGCAATTAAAAAGAGTTTTAAAAAAACGAGCTGATGTGTGCATCACATGACTTCCTTATACTCCAATTTAATGTCATTTCCCCATTATTTGCCTTTTTAATGTGATTCAATAATTTACTCTCCAAACATCACCAACAGTGGCCAAATTGAAATCAGATGAAAAAAAATCGCCAAATATGTCGCTAAGTTGGCCACTAAAAGACTGACAATATATCGTTAAGTGTCCGCCAAATTATAACACTACTTGAGTTTACATTGAAATTAACAATTATTTCAGCACAAAAAGGGGCAAAAGACCCCTTTAAAAACATCCGAATGCAACCAAAAAAGAAAGTGCACAACTAGACCCCACTAGGAATCTACGTACCACATTTCATTTTTCCAGGACATTCCGTTCTTGAGTTATGCGACATACATACGCACATACGTACATGCAGACGTCACGAGAAAATTCCTTGTAATTAACTCGGGAATCGTCATTATGGATATTTTGCGTGTCTATACATTCTTAGGCACTTATCCACGTGTGGTCGAGTCGAAAAAAAACGAGGTGATGTGTGCCTCACATGGCTTCCTTTTACTCCAATTTAATGTCATTTTCCCATTATTGGTAATTTAAATGCGATTCAATAGTTTACTCTCTAAATATCACCAACAATGGCCAAATTGAAACCAGATTTTTAAAAAATATATAAAAAATCGCTAAATTTGTCGACAAGTTGGCGACAAAGCTTGGCGACCAAAAGACAGGCTATATATCGCCAAGTGTCCGCCAAATTGTAACACCACTTGAGTTTACATCGAAGTTAACAATGATTTATTTCCCCGCAAAAAGGGGCAAAAGACCCCCTTAGAAACACCCGAATGCAACCAAACGGGTGCACAACTAGACCCCACTTGGAATCTACGTACCAAATTTCAACTTTCTAGGACATACCATTCTTGAGTTATGTAACATACATACGCACATACACACGTACGTACATACATACATACGTACATACAGACGTCACGAGAAAACTCGTTGTAACTAATTCGGGAATCGTTAAAATGGATATTTCGCGTGTCTATACGTTATTAGGCACTTATCCACGTGTGGTCGAGACAAAAAAAAAAAAAAAAAAAAAACTCAACATTCATTGAGGGGTGAGTAAAATGGAAATTAAGGTCGATTTTTGAGTGAAATTTTTTTCGCGAATACAATACTTTCTTTTTTGTAAAAGGAAGTAAAAACTCAGTATTCATTCGGGGGTGAGTGAAATGGAAATTAAGGTCGATTTTTGAGTGAAATTTTTTTCACGAATACAATACTTCCTTTTTTGTAAAAGGAAGTAAAAAGTGGTGTCTTTTCTTAACTCGTTTTAATTGCTTTTATTTGTACATGTATAGACGTTGTCAAACTTTTACTCATTTTATACATGGTTGCACATTTTTTTACTCTATTCGTAAAGACAACGTGAAAACATTTTAGTGATTTCTGTCATTTCTCACCTGTGATTATAAGTCTTCCAGACGTAGAACTTAACTGAATATCACCACTAAGAATATGTTTCGTCAGGCAGCGGTAGCTTTTGAACCCGTCTGATATCATGGCATTCCGTATCAACAGTTCACCATTCGGAAGAACACTGTACCTTCCACCTATCACAGAAAAAGAAATAAAGAGAAAAATAAGGTTCATAGCACATTGAAAATGTATTTTTTGCTTCAAAAGTGAGTAGTAATTTTCTGTAAAATAAATGCATAGTAGTTCTCTGTAAAATAAATGCATCAATTGATGCAGATAGTTTATGATACTGTTGAGTAATAAAGCATCAGTCAAACCTCGTCATCGCGACACCCGGATTTTACGACACTCCGGATATCACGTCACTTTTTCAAAGTTCCGAACCTATGCCATATAATTTTAATGTTAAGTGGCTCCGGATTTTGCGAAAGTTTTTTTTCGTGCAACTCCGGTTACGTCGACGCTTCGAACTGCACAGACTGGATCAAATATTTCTTTGCAATTGAAAAATTTTCAGTAAAATAATGAAGACATCTGTAAATGTTTGTTGTAGGAACTTCGGACTCTGACAAGAGATTTGACCAGGAATGGCACCTCGAGAATGGTGGGTGGCGAGTAGATACGTTCTGAAAGGTACATGTTTCAGACTGACAAGAAGGACAATAGAAAGGAATTCAAAGCAGGTGGATTGTAATACTGGACGACGGAAACAGCAAGAGAAGACTACGTTAAACTGTAGGTGGTCACAACAAACTTCTCCCACGAGAGAGAAAGAGATAAGGGGCTCCTCATTAGATTGAAAAGGGATACACAAATTTAGAAGTGGATAAAAGGATTAGAAAGGGTTTTTCACCTTCGAAAGGTATGGGTTAGCTGTCAAAATCTAATCAAATTGCGGACAAAAGTGAAGAGTTTATAATTGGTTTATTTCTTGCTGGTAATTTCATGGAGGAGGGGGTATGACAAATGTTATTCAAAAATGTATCAAACGTTTTATTGCAAAGTAATGTAGAATTGAAAATAATAATAATAATAATAATGAGCGACGGTTTTTTTTTTTTTTTTTTGAAATTTTTTGTTATGTTCTCCAATAGTTCAAATTTACATTTCACGTCAAATCTCCAAATGCCACGTTCCGTAATATCTCAGATTTTGTCCATTATTTTTTTACAGATAGATATCTATGAGGAAAGCCCAAATTATTATTTTTTTTTAGATTTTTTGAATAAAAATTACGCTTCGGAGATTTTTTTCAAAAATTCGATTTTTGATCATCTTTCAGAATCACCTGTTTGGCATGAATTTAGAAAATCTCTCATTTCTTTATTTTTCAACCGATTAAGCTGAATTTGGTATCAATTTCAAGGTAATACTTTTCTCTTTCAGTGTGAATGACAAAAAGTATTCTGTTCATAGTTGGGTGTTGCCACTCTTTATCTAAAGTCAGTTTTTATGTTTTTTCAATTGGGATATTAAGTAAGTCATATCTCGGGAATACCTACTACTATCTGCATCATTTTTTTTTTCTGTAGCATATTGAAAGCATTCTCTTGCTATGTAGAAAAAAGAAGAAGGGTGTGTTTTGTTGTTTTGAAACAAAAAAAAAAAAAAAAAAATCAAGCTTTCTTTTGCGGAAAAAATCAAGTTTTCTATTGCTTTAAATCCTTTTTAAGCTTAAAAAAGGCCAAAAACTTTTCAGAACAATTAATACTGGACTGTCAAAGGGTTTGTATCAATAGTTATTTGCCTCTATTTTAGCAATAGTTAGTCTTAACTACATAATTAAAATTGCAAAAAAGGTGAAAATAAGATGTAGGGTTAAAATATAGAAAGTTTGAAACAAAAAGAAAATTAGTGGAAAAAAAACTTTTTGTACAGACCTTAGGCCCCGTAACTAATATTTAGGGAGCTATTTTTATTGGGAAATAACACATAATCACCCTAAACTGAAACATAAATCAAGTACTTTAAACAATAATTCAAACAGAAAAAGTTTGACATTACAATGAAACATATTCTTTGAGATATGAAACACAGCGTTTTATGACTTACACCCTTTTACACTCGCAGTCAAGAACAGCTTGTGTGGACGAAGTATAGGGGTTAAAGAGGCTTTAAAATAACCTAGATTGCATTTTTTTCCAAATTGTAGGATATTTTTACGATTTTTACTTTCCATAGCTTAACATTTGCATTTTTTTTCAATAGCAATAAATATTATAAATATTTTGCTTTTTTACTTCGACAGCTTGTCATACTTCTGAAAGGGCGATAAGTTTCAATCTCTCAGCTTCTACCCAGTCTTATATAATTTCCAACTCCCATATCTCCTTTAGTTTTGGTAGTTTCACATTATTTTGTTGGAATTATTTTTCAGTGGAGATTATTTCCCTAAGTATTTTAGGGGACATAGAGGCCGTATAAAAAGTCAGAATTCATTTTTTTTTACTGATATTCTTTTTAGATTCAAACTTTCAATATCTTAACTTTGCATCTTCTTTTGACTACTATTTAGGGAAATGGGATTATTTCCCTAAATACTTTAGGGGGCGGGCGTATAAATGGTTAGATTTCGTATTTTTCACTGGTTTTCTTTTTAGCTTTTTATGTCTTAACTTTGCACCTTATTTTGACTATTTTTCCAATTAGAAGTATACATCTAGGACTAACGGATAGAGGTCTAAAATAGGGGTCTTGCAGTTTAAACGGGTACACTCTCTATGCAGTAGCATACTCTATGAAATTGCATAGTTTAGACAAGTATTTGTGGCTAATTCTTTATAACTATCTCAAACCACAACTCTTTGGTTTCTCTATGCGTAACATAAAGTTGTACTTCTTTGTAGTTACACGTATTTAAGAGCACCCTTCAAGACAATATCAAATTACAATATTGCTTTATAATGTTCCGAAAATATGTCAATGCCTAACATAACTGAGTTTGTTATAAAGAGAGAGAAAGAGCAGAAAAAAAAATAGAAAACAAAATAGGAAAATAAAAAAAAAGAACAAAATTCTAATTTACCGCATATTTTTTTAAAACGTCGATTCCATGGAATTGAGCTATTGGATTATAAAAGCCAGCATAATTATTTGCTGCCCGACTTCAAATTCCATTATATATGACAAAAATATGTTAAACTTTTCTCCAATTATTCAGCTCGTTCAGAACCCTCCTTATTGGATCTTTTCTCTTTAAATCCTTTTACGGCACAAGTACAGAAATGATGAGGAGATAAGAAATAAAATCTGATGCTTTGACTTCCCATCAAAACTTTCAATTGAATTCCGGAATCTATTAAAGATTTTATGGAAATGTTTGGTTCAGGGATCAAACACAAAGCAATACAGAGCTCATATGTTACGGATGAAAAGAGATGAAGAACGTCTTCCTCACAAGAGGATGCTAATAGTTACTCATTCATAAAATAGCCCCTGGATCTATTGATTCAAAAGAAGTAACTTTTTTTGTAGGAATATTTACCCTTATTATTTTAAAGAAAAACTCGAGGAGCCGTTAATTTTCCTCGGGAAGATTTGTTGTGTTGACTCTAAAGAGGTATGGATGCAATTGGTAAATATTTTATTCAAGTCATCGAGTCCTATTATAGTGTATTTAAACTGATATCATTGATAATAGTTTTGATTTTGTAAAAATTATGTTTCAAAGTTCGATTAAATAATAATTTTGAATGATCTGCATTTTAAAATATTTACTGAAAGCTGTTTTGCCTTTTCTATGGGTTTCCTGTTATTAAATGATACAAACCTTAAAAAAAGAGCACTTTTCACTGTGAAGTTTATTATAACGCATATGAAAAAAATTGAGTGGTATAAGTGAAATGCTTTGCATATTGAGATAATCCTGCCGTGCTAAGCGCAAAAGTCGTATCTGCAGCTGAGGTCAAACCGAAAAACTGCTATTTAAAGTTTTACGCCTCCATGTATTTGATCCAGATTTCACTTTTTTAGATTTTTTTAAAAAATAGTTCCAATTCACAAATGGCAATAAAACACTGCATAGGGGTAAAACATGTTATAAAGAACCACCTCGTGACAATAACTCAATTTTGACAAAAAGTGTAGATACCACTTTTGTGCTTAGCACGGCAGAATCATGGATATGAGTATTTCTTTGCCCCTCCTTTACGTGTACCTATTGAGCAAAATATTTTACAATATACTGCTTACTAGGAGCGCACGACAACTTTCCATCTTGGAGCAAGTATTAGTAACTGGAGGTAGCAAGTCAAATCATTGGCTTAGGAAACGCTGAGGCAAAAATCTCAAGTCACATGGTTTATCTTCGACGAATGAGAGACATGTTTTAAGTTAAACGTGATTCATTTCTACCAATACTTTATTTTCAAATATATCATGTGACTTGAGATCTTTGCTTTAAGAGTTGAAAGTTTCATTCCCTCCACTATTTATTCCTTTTAAATTCTTTTCACTAACAAACTGCTGTTTAAGTGAGAATTACAGTGGCATAAGTCACTTTTTATGCCGCTATTGGATTTGCGCTCAGAATGATCAACTAGAAATAGCATCACTCGCTTATCAGTTTTTGCATGTATTTAGCCTTTTTTCAGTGAACCTATCGTCAATTTTTAAATAACAGTGGTGTACGGAGTTCATAGCTACTGGAACACGATTTAAAAGTTACTTTTGATAAAAGTTGACGCATTATAATCATGTTTTGTGTGCAGTTCTTTTTACAAAACTTTCAACTATTCGAAAGTGCTACAGTATCATTCTAACCACGACATATATTGTTTGTTTTAGTATGTTTTTTAAAATACACAATGCTTTTCGGGTTCCAGGTATTGAAATCCTTGTGGTGTTAGAGGCTGCAAAATATTTTTTTTTCTTTTTTTCTTTCTTTGATTGCTAATCTTCAATATATATTTTATGAATTGATGAAGGAAAACGTATCATTAAAAATACCTTTTTTTTTTGCAGACATAGCATAAATACTGCGCTAATCTTTGTTTATGTCTTGTAAAATGTTTTTTTCCTGATAAATTCTTGGTATTCCGTCTTTAGCAATGCAAAAATAATATCTCTTACATCGAAGATTCTTGATGTTTTTAGAAATATCACGCGAATAAAAATACTGTTGTTAACGTAAAGTCTAGTAAAATGAAAGTTCTTCTGCTGTGCGTGAATTAGTTGCCTTAAGTAAATTTCTTGAATCTACCAGACATTAAGATTTATTATCAAAAAAAAAAAAAAAAGTCTCTCAGTTGTGCCCAAATGCAAAACAAAACGAAACGAAATCTAAGGGAGTAAAGAATACCTAAGAGGAACGATATAGTTAAAACAACTGACAAAATTACAAAAAGTAAATCAGTAGAACCAAAAATCACTTTATGCAAAAATAAATAAATAAATAAACAAAAATAAATACATAAAAAAGTCCAATTGCTGTTTCAATGCAATGTCTATACACAGGGTCTTTGCATTAGTTGCATACTTTTAAATTTTTAGTCATACGCGGATTAAGTTTTTGGTGCTTTTACGGTGTTTTTTTACTTAGATATTATTGCATATAGATATTATTTGCATATAGATATTATTTGCATATTGACAGTAGAATAGCAAAACTGATAAAATTGCTAAGTTTTGATCATAGTTCATTAGCATTTAAATATCGACATTGGTTATCAGCAGGACGAACGCAGTCAGTTGACCAAAATATTGTTTTTAACGAGGAGAATATTAAATCAGCAAGGCAACGAAAATAAAAAAAGTCTTCTCCAGTTAAATAGAACCAGATTATGTGTCTATATCTTACATGAAAGTTTTTACTGTAAAAATCATTTTAATATTTGGGAAAAACATAATTTGTACGAAAGGATTCTTTAAATATTAGGCAAGTAAGGCTGAAAATATATAGCTATTTTTTTTTTTTTTTTTGGTAAACATTAAATACAATGACCAGTAAGTTTAAATTCTGGTTTACATGATTGTGACAATGAACTTTTCATTTTTAATACATGTAACTATTATTGAATGTATTAGGATTATTTCATTGGAATTTTATGTAAATGAAGTCTAAATTTCTAACTAGGGGCTTTAGTAAGCTCAATAAAATGGTTATTAACAGTACGACGTTAATACATATACGACGTTCATACATATACGACGTTCATACGTTAGATCCTGCAATTTAATGAGCTTTATTATGTAGCCTTAAGCACATTTGTCGAAAATAATTAATTTGTCTCAAAACACGAATCCCACATTGAAAGTTAATTTTTGTTGAAGCTATACGTTAGTATAACAGGGTGTCTTTACATCTAGAAGCTCACACCTTTGAATTGAAAAAGGGGTTCCTCGAAACCCCGATACACATGTATTCTCCAATCTGGTTATTTGTGCTAAACAATGTTGAATGTTTCCCGTTATTCCTTGGTACAAAGTTATTTATTTATAGCTCTAAGTTAGTGCTCCTAAGCCGGAGCTTAGGCAAACATAGAAGCAACTATTTGTTAGCAAATTTTGATTGACTTTATCGCATTACCATGTTAAATATTTGTATCCGTATTTAAGTCAAAAAAAAAAAAAAAAAAATCAAATTTTCACGAAATTTTAACTCATGCAGTCGGTCTTTTTTACAACTTTTGTATAATTCACCTTGTTTTTTATACGTCTGATCGTGCATTATTTTACATTATTACACTTTTGTACACAAAACCCTCACAAAACCTTTTTAGTAAACTGCTAAAAATACGAAAAAAAAAAAAAAAAGATTAACCATGATACGAGAGAATAATGTTTTGTTTCATTTCTGATAAAACCGACGGCTCAATGTTCAGAAATAAAATATCTGTCTATTTGTCCTTTATCACTTTCATGACACTTCAAAGCAGTACTATTAAGAAATACATTTCAGCTTTGATAAGAAGTTCTTTCTTCTTAAAACTTACTATATCTGCTCTTTGAGTTTGAAGTGACTGCTGTAATCACCCATAAAAATATCAAAAAGGAGTAAGATAGAGAATAAAGCAGCACCACATCTATATTATGACCTTTACAGAACCTCACATCCTTCCTTATTTCACGGGTTTTCATTTATTTCAGAAAATCCCAAGAGAAGTTTTTCGTGAAGTTGCCATAGGTCTGATTTTTTGATGTTGTGTGCGCAAATGCAGTTTGATGTACTACCTTCTATTTTTCTCAGAGTTCTTTTTCCCCATTTCTTCGATTAAGACACTGTTCTTTTTAACAGGTCTCTGGAGACTGACAAACGGAGCACTTTTCAAAGATAGGGCCTTTTGCGATGGGAAAAAGGGGCAGATATGGAAGAGGAAAGCTTAGAGCTGAGCGATTCTGTGTCTCTAATGATCCGTTTCTAACCTCCGAAACACTTACTGAGTGTCTAGATGGGACCCAGAGGAATGCAGAAATAAACAGTCGATAAATAGGAAAAGATCGATCTAACATTAGAGAAAAATAACGCATTTCATGATTTTTTTTTTTTTTTTTTTGTGTGAGGATACATACTCTCGCAGTACTATTAAAAATGGTGCATTGTGCGTGTGAATGTTTACTTTTTCATTTATTAATACAAATGTTAGGTCTTAACAATTAAGTTATTCGTCTACTGGCTTCCCAATATTTTCGACAATGCAATTAAGATCTGCACGCGTCCGCACGTAAACTGTTCATTGTTGTTGTTGTTGGCGTTTCCGTAATAAACTACTACGGAAAGATTGGTGCTATTGCCTCGAAAGGTTGGACTTCTTTATTAAAAGAGTAACTGCATCGCCCGGCTTCGCACGGTCTACCTCGAAAATGAAAGTCATTTCAAGTGACGCATGTTGACCAATCATGCTTCAATTGGAGAAAAAAAAATACTATAAAATGTCCCGTCAAAATAATCATTCTCAAAGAAATAAACGGCAAATCAAAAGTTCCCGAAAAAATTGAAAGCAACCCTCCATAAATACAAATAAAATCCTAAAAACAAAAAAAAGAAAGAAGATAAATCGTCAAATAATAACCAAACGGGGAAATTTTTACTTCCAAACGAAAACAAAGTTTTATATATCACAGCCGAGGGGGAGGAAAAAACTGGCAACTTTCTGAACGCTAATTCAAAATGAGATCGAGCAAACGACAATTTTTTGATTTAAAATTTGTGTTCCATTAGGCTTAGCAGTGCTTTTTAATTTTTTCCCGGTGAATTTATAGCCTTTTTTTTAATTCGAAGGAAATGAATGAACTCTATGTGTGTCTTTCGCGCGCTTTCGAATGGTGCCAAAATCGAACTGATCGAATAATTACTTCGGGTAGAAAGAGCCATTTAATGCCGTTTTCGTGCTTTAAAGTTAAAATTCGAACTGTTCGTTACTTTTTAAGCGTTTGAAAACCCCCTACGTTCCTTCTCGGATGCCCATGTACTTCCCTGCCGAATTTGGTCTAGATCCGACAAAAACTGTGGATTTGTATTGGGAACATGGATGTGGATTTGTATGGGGAAGGGTGGATGTATACACACACATTTATATTCTTTGTTTTATTTATATGGATAAGACAACACAAGAAAGATTTGCAGCACATAGAAAGGAAATAACACCCAGAGCACCGGCGGGAATCGAACCCACAACCTCTGGCATTTAAAGTGAAGCTTCTACCATAAAGCCACGGAGGCACCCAACTGTTCATTAATTTACATTTAAACAGTAGTATTGGGGTGTAATGTGGCAGCCTTCCTCGCGCTGCACCTTGTGTAACAAAAAATCTGTTACAGTGCTGCCGGCTCTTGGCTACGTTTTTTTGTTTGTCTTGCGTGTAAATGTGTGTGCAACCTTAAAACCTTAAGCATTGTTTCTCTAGCCTGTATTTTCCGTCAGTTCGACAGATCTTCTTTAGTTCTTATCAAAATCCATAATTCATTTCTCATTTTAAAGCTAATCATGTTGGCTAATAACGAAAATTAGACCTACTGTCAAAAAATCTACCGTCTCTTAAATTTGATAGTTTAAATCATTAAAGAAGGGGTCTTTTTATAGATACGTCGGTTTTTCGATAGATAACAAATCGGAGCTTTGATTGACAAAAAGGAGAGCAGGATAGCTTAGTCGGTAGAGCGTTTGGCTTTCAACCGGCTGGTCCCGGGATCACGTGGCCTGTCTTTATATCTTATTATAGTAAGTATTTTACTTAGGGTTCAGTATGTTTAGTGAATTAAGCTGTGTAAGAAATGTAAACTGCATCAATTAGTCAAAAAAAAAAAAAAAAAAGCAATGAGAATACCCGCTGCATTAATTTTAATGTCTAAAATGTTATACGCAAAATACTCTCTTTAATATGATAAAAAGACGGCCATTTGATCCCGAAACTATTCGATTAAAGCCGAACGCTCTGGAAATTCGATGCAGGTACACAAAAAGTAGTCTCGATTAGTTCTGTAATAACGTCGCACTAAATTGCATATATCAAACAGTTAATCTTACACATACACTGGTAGCAGACGTACAGTCTTTATAACCAACAAAAGTCAATGCTGCTACATTTTTCGGAAAACATAATTGCCAAAGTATTACAACCACTTTTTAATTTTATGCACCCGGTGCATCAGAATGTTCAAACCATGATGATCGTAAAAAGAATTCCTCATGCTAAGAAAGTACCTGTACATTTATGATTTACATCGATCGTGAGCTAAAAATTCAATTTTCAGTTAATGATAATTGCTTCATAGTTTGATGAAATAGGAAATAACCTACAGGCAGAGCGAAAGAGTGAAATGGGCTAAAACTATTCTGGAATTACGATCTAAATTGACGTTGTTTCAGAGGAATTTCGAATAAACGAGTTCGCCGGAAATGTCGAAGGTGATTTTTCACTTAGATGAGAATTCTTATTTTCGAGCACACAAACTAAGTTGATTTAAACTTAAGTTATGCTCTCTTGCATGTCTGAAAGTCAATATTTCTTTTGCAGATGGATTTAAACACTTTCAGTTGTTTCCAGAGTTGGTGGTTTTTACACTTGGTTCTTTCATATTTTTTGATGATTTTACTAAGTACCGGAAGCTAATAAACATCTTGGTATTTAACTGGTGTAAAGTGTCATCAGCACGCTAAGGCTACCAAAAACAGATCTCCCAGTAAAAAGGAAAATTTTAAATATTTTATAAAAAATAAATAGTGAACATGTTTTTAAGTATAGGTAGAGAATTTATTCGGGTCGATATAGTAGGTTATTACTACACATATATCTATATCCGAGAAACTTTTATTTTGTGGTGTTGACGATTTTTAGTTGTAAATTAAAGAATATATATCTAACAAAAAACATATGTCCCTGAAGTGAACTGTGCGTGAGAGGCTTTACATTTTGAAAACCAGGCGTGATTTCACGCAACGGCATACATTTTTTTTTTAAATTTTGCACCACTATCAGCAAAATTCATCGCCCTGAGAATTTTGGTAACCAATTTCTCCACCAGGTGGACGCACAAGGAATGCAACACTGCACTAGGAATTTGATTTTGCCAAAAGTAAGCAAAGCCAAACAAGCATTCGAACGATCTTTTCCATGCCACATAATCATACGAAATGAATGCTATTGTTTAACATGCTCTTATGAGCGTAAAAGCGAACGCATAACCATAACACCATTTTGTCGAAACCGTGAGTGGGTTCAATTTACATTCGGCAGCAAATTAGCTGCGTGCTGCGTATGTATTCTACAGGCACTAATGATAATCATGTAAATTTAAAACTTTATTTAGATTAGGTTTATGATATGTACGTGCAAAGTTTAAGATTAATTCCTAAATAGCAAATAGGTTTGTAGTTGTTTTTTCTTCACCTAAATTTTATGTTTACGAAATAGAATTTTAGCATAGTAAAATTGAGCTTTTACTGCTCTGTTTGACGAGCTGTGAGTTACCATGCTGTTAAATGTATTTAGTTTCCTGTGTAGACTTGCTTTTTGTGATCATATCCAAAATTAATTATCAATAATGCAATATTTGCTTGATTTACGTCTTTTGCTTTCTAATGTTTACAGAATTATATTTACTTACTTGTTTTTATCTAAACCAACCGTATTTTCGTAATAAATAAATCTGTTTCAATACAAAATTTAAAAAAAAGGAAATTTTATTAAAACGTTTTATCTAACCACATGTCAACAAAAGTAGTTAATCACAGTCCTTATATATATATATGTTAACACATTGAATTGACAATAGAACTTTAAATATAGGCCTGTGAGTGAGGGGGGACTGGTAGGATGTAAGAGAGGTTGCAATTCTGCTAGCAGTTAGCGTAATAATAGCAAATTACTTCATTTGAAATACATTTTATCAACGGTATAATGTACTTTTCATACATCAAGCATTTCGTGCCTTGTAAATTAAAGCTGATATTGCGTTAAAGGGTAGTATCAAGCTATCAATTTTTGAATGTGATTTTATTGTTAATCAAATATCTGTTATGTTGGTTAGGAATGACGTAACAACAGTATAGTTTGACACATTTCGGTTGTAAATATTTTGAAAATGGAAAAGTGTATGCATGTATAAGATCATGCTTTTAAGCATTGGCAAGAAGTATATAGGTTTTCTCAACTTTTTAAATAGTATGCGATCTGGAAAAATTTCTCATTTTCATCAATATTATATTCCATATTAATAAAAAAATAAATATTATTTTATCGCAGTTTTTTTTTTTGCTGTTTCAATCTTTCTGTTCTCTGCCAGAAAAAATGGAATATCACTGAAACTATCTTTGCTCTTTCATTATACACTAACAGTCATTCATTACGAACTAATAAATCTATCCGGGTTTTTCCTTAATGGTTGTTTGACATTTAATTGCTCTTTGCTATCAAACATAATTGAAAAGCTAATGTTTTTTTGTATTATCAAAAGAAAAGTTCAGAAACGTAGTTTGAATTTCCGCCATTCTACTAGTATGAGAAGACAAGCTCGAAATCCCAGTGCAACTGAGCAATTCAAAATCAATTTCCTTCGTGATCATATTTTATTAAATAAAACATTTGTCTTTGTCACTTTCCCCAAAGAGAAAAGAAAACGGAATTGCGTTTATTATTAAAATGCATTTTTTTCTCTTTCTTCAGAGGCTATATTTATTTGTTTTTATATCAAATATGTGTGATGATATTTGCTTGAAGCTATTTAGATTCGACAAACGTTTTAGTTTTGTTTTTATGCAATAAACGTTTCGTCCTTTTTATTTGATGGAAAAGTTTTGCACTTTGAAAATGTTTGAAATGTGCTAGCTATATTTTATACATAACACCAGAATTAACGCTAATGATAAAATTTAAATAAAGAAAACAATCTAATTAAATGACATTTTACTGATGCTTTATTTACATCACTTTAAAAAATGTTTATTTCAGTAACATAAGTTATTATTATTTTTTAAATATTTAATAAAAACTTTCAAAGCATTTGAGGCATAGAAAACAACATTGACTAGCATCAGTGACAACATTGCATTATGCAACCAATAGTGATTGTTTGGCAACTCACTTACTTCGTGTATTTTCAAGCTCCGCCTCCCTGCCCTGTGGTGACTGTATAATGTATCAAATCATCTCAACAGATATACAAGGAGTAAGAGGAGTATCTGAAACATAGCACTACTGATGAGCGAGACTGGTGTGCTGAGCACTACTGGTGAGAAATACCGGTGTACTGAGCACTACCAAAGAGTGAGCCTGGTGTACTAAGCACTACTGGTGACTGAGACAGGTGTGCTGAGCACTACTGGTGAGAAAGACTAGTGTATTGAGCACTACTGGTGAGCAAGATTGGTGTGCTGAGCACTACTGGTGGAGCAATGACTTTTTTTTTCAATGATCTATGTTGTTGTTTTTATCATATCGTGTTGTCATACCTTTGGGAAAAAACTGTTTACAAAAATAACGAAGTAGCCAGTTTTTTAATTTAAAGTATTCAAGTAGGGGAGAGCGGGGCTAGAAGTTCCGTTTTTCAAACAAGTTCAAAATTTGTTATGAAAACGTAGTTCTAGAACTATTATCTAGAGATTAAAATAGTGTCATATGTGCCCCTATGATGTAAGAACCGTTTTTCGTGTAATATTTTGTAAGTTTTTTAATAATTAATTTTATAGTACCGAAACTCGAGAAGAAACAACTTGCCCCTTCTTGGGGCCAGTTGTTCCGCAGGTAGGGCAAGTTGTTCCGATATTAACACGACGATGTTTAACGATAATGATTTCGAGATAAGCATTATTCCAAGACGAGTAATTTGTTAGAGCTATAATTTGTATAAAACGAGCTGATGTGTGCCTCACATGACTTCCTTTTACTCCATTTTAATGTCATTTTCCCATTATTGGCAATTTTAATGTGATTCAATAGTTCAATCTCTAAATATTAAAAACGATGGCCAAATTAAAACCAGATAAAAAAAAATCGCCAAATTTTCCGCCAAGTTGGCGACAAAACTTGGCGACCAAAAGACTGGCGATATATCGCCAAGTGTCCGCCAAATTGTAACACCACTTAAGTTTGCATTGATATTAACAATGATTTCCCCCCAAAAAGGTGCAAAAGACCCCCTTAGGAACATCCGAAAGCAACCAAAAGGGGAGGTGCACAACTAGACCCCACTACGAGTCTATGTACCAAATTTCAACTTTCTAGGACATACCATTTTTGAGTTATGCGAGATACATACGCACATACGCACATACGCACATACATACAGACGTCACGAGAAAAGTCGTTGTAATTACCTCGGTGATGGTCAAAATGGATATTTCGCGTGTCTATACATTCTTAGGCACTTTTCCGCATGTGGTCGAATCGAAAAAAAAACTCAACATTCATTTGGGGGTGAGCAAAATGGAAATTAAGGGCGATTTTTGAGTGAAAATTTTTTCGCGAATACAATACTTCCTTTTTTGTAAAAGGAAGTAAAAATAAATGTTGATTCAAAACAAGTGTCTATTTAAAGATTAATAAGCAATATTGTTGGAATAATCGGATGTTTTTTCTTTAAATGTAAAACAAACTAAATTTATTTTACATTTTAGCATTGATATTTTGTATTTAAAGGTTCATTGATGACCTTTTAAGTACAAATACGTATATTAAGGCACAGTTAATAAGTTCAGTAACATTATAATATATTAGCATAGTAAAATATGGTAAAATTAGAATAATGTAGTAAAATTAAATAAAATATTTAACAGCTTCTGTAGCTAATAAGCCATGATAACTAGTTCAGTGTGCAATCATAACAGAAAACCATCTTTTACTATAAATGCAGACTACTTCGCAGACGATCCATAAAAGAGGTTTGTGTAGATGATAACAATGAACTCCTGATAACTCGTGGGCAAATAGTGTTATTGTGTGGATTTGAATATTTATTTATTCTTTCTTCCCAATTTTTTTCAAAAGACATCCAAATCTGCTCGATCACGGAAACCTGACTAGTTGAAACCCGATTTTTACATCTACACTCCATGTGCTTGTAAACGAGTGACCGAGCCAGGTTTGCTAGAAAAAAAAAATTCCTGTTTTAAACGTTTTCGGTGTAACCTTAGTTGATTTGATTTGGTTGATCTGGTTGCATGAATTTTTGTGACCGTTTGCAGTAATGAGCGATTTTTTTTTTTTTTGCATTTACTTACATTTTCTACATAGTACAGTTGTCACTTTTAAAGTTACTAGTTTAACTGTTTACCTCTAGCATCGCTACATAAGAGTTTGAATGTACGTCATTTTCAGCGAATTTGAAACTACCTGTCTCTAAGCAATAAATAAATACCTTTGTGCCGAGGAATAACAGGAAATATCCAACGTTGTTTAGCACAAATACACAGATTTCAGAATACACGTGTTTCGGGGTTTCAAGGAACCCCTTTTTCAATTCAAAGGTGGGAGCTTCTAGATGTAAAGACACCCAGTAAAAGCAATGAAAATGGACAGCAGACAGTTTAAATATCAAAATAAGCAATAACAAAAACAAAACAAGACAAAACGGAAATCAAAGTCAAGATTTATTGCATGATTCCGTCCCAGAGAAAACCGTTAATTTAATTTATTAATAAGCGGTTTCATTTTGACAGCAACATGTATTTTATGGGTCTTTTTACTGAAATTAATTGCTTAACGGTTTTCTCTGGGAGGGAATCATGCAATAAATCTTGACTTTGAGTTCCGTTTTGTCTTGATTTGCTTTTGTTATTGCTTATTTTGATATTTAAACTGTCTGCTGTCCATTTTCATTGCTTATACTGGGTGTCTTTACATCTAGAAGCTCACACCTTTGAATTGAAAAAGGGGTTCCTTGAAACCCCGAAACACGTGTATTCTGAAATCTGTGTATTTGTGCTAAACAACGTTAGATATTTCCTGTTATACCTGTCTCTAGATTACGAAAAGGAAGGATACTTGAGTTTTTGATTCACACATCTGATAATGAAAGTCCTACACAAATTTGACCAGGCTAAACTCACAAAGGAGAAGCAACAGTCTCTGGTTAATGACGGCTAAACAGGTAAAGCCTAGACAGATTCACTTGCGTATAGGATATCATCTGTTAAATGATACCTCTGCCTTGTCTGAGCACCATTGAACTGTTTTACCTCTTTTCCGACTTCCTGAAATCACCGCAAGGCGACGTAATCAAGCTCTAGAACAACAAATTTCTCAATTTTTATATTTTCATATTGGAGTATGAAAGTTATTTTGATTCATAATTTGATCTTCAAAAATGTCATATTTTTCGGTCTATTAGAGAACGACCAAATATTTTTGGTGAATCACCGGTGGGAGTCGACATTCTCCGATTTCTGTATTTTACAGTAACGAATATATGCATATAATATTGTGTTTTTGCTAACTGCACTGTTGATATAGATAAATAAGGGCAATGAGTTCCTTGAGGTTAGTTATTCTTTGGAACAACTTGCCCCACAAGTACGAGTCCTTGAAAAATTAAATTACAGGTTAGATAAAGAAACATAAATCGTTTCAGCGCAGTATTTTAGAATGCACAATAGATATTTGCATAAAAACACCAAAGAACTAAACTATATCATTTAAAGTTCGTGAAAAAGACCAAAAAGTTCAAAAACGAAGATAATTACTAAAGTTAATCTCTGATGCACGTGTTCAGCTTTTAATGTACCTGACGCCACTGGCCTGGCTAACATCATGACACCATCAGCGCACCGATGGCTCACATGGCTGCCATCGGTGCGCTGCAACACATTTCATTTTACCGGGTATTTAAAAAATACATTTTTTTTTTCTTCATTGAGCTATATCAAAGAGATCAACTTACCCGCAAAACTTGTAGCCCCGCTCTCCAGTGCTAACTTTTCGGTACATACAATTTTTTGTGAAATTTCTTTTGAAAATGTTACAATTAAAGACAAATCACACGTCGAAATGCATGGTGGAATGTCCCAGCATTAAAATAAAGTGTTTTGTAGTTTTATTATTTCAGAATGCAAAAATATTCATTATTTGATTCGTATGTAATAAAAATAATAGCACAGAAAATGAAGTTCTGTATTAATAGATTAATACAATGCAACTCTGATCTTAGACATCAATCCCTTAAAAATACAAACTACGATTTCATTCCCAAGAACTGATAATCGTTGGGTATCAACTCCAACCATAAACTTTACAAAACTTAAAATCCAAACTAAGTTTTTAATCTTCGGAAACATTATTTTTTCCCCTCCTTTGCCAATTTTTAATAAGACGTTGTTATCAAAGTTCACTACTTTTCCCAGAAGTTTTTAAATAGCTGTTTTGAAGTTCATAAGTTTAAATTGAAATTTGCGATTACTTTATGAGTGAGTAAACTTTGAAACTTTACGGCGTTTTAAATAAATTGGCAATTTGTGACAACGGTTAACGTGTTAAATCTCTCTTTCCTGCTATTTAAAAAGAGGGTTTGCTAAAAAAAATGTAGTTATACATTCAACATTCTTGGAGGAGGAATTTTGAAAGAATAACGCTGAAAATGTAACTTTTCTCTTTAAGAAACCCATTGGCTCAAATGTTTGAAATGTTTCCACAACGCTTTCGATTAAATAAAAAGTTATGTTCTTCAGTTAGAACAAAGTTGTTTCAAGTGTTACATAATTAGTTTTAAAACTTGAATGAGTATAATGCTTTAATTTCTTTATTTTTAACATCCGTTTTCAGTTCTTATTTTTGATTAATAAATATTTGTTTGTATATGAAAAAAAAAAAAAAAAACGGAGGTGCCCACCTACAGGGGGTCACGTCACAGACTGCGCCATTGAAATTTTTAGAGGAGTTGGAGTGTTTTGAGCGGCATTTTTCACATTTTGGGGGAGGATCTTGCCTTTGGGGGATCCTCGCGATGTTAGGAGAGCGCGCCTTGACTCTAAGAGGGGTGGGTATCCCTGAAAAGACTCTAACAACTTTTCACCAAAAATAATAATTGAAGTCAGGGAGACTGCTAAACAAATGAACTCATAATTCTTTACGCTGTAAAAGTTAATTAATATGGCTAAATGAATTTGGTGATGTATGATTATTATTTAAATGAACTTGCATTGTATGTTGTTGTTAAAAATGAAAATTCACAAGCTATTAATTACCATTACTATCAAAACATTTTCTTAAACTTTAACAATGGCAATGCTGGGTATTTCAGTTAGTCTTCAGCATCAGTTACCTCAGCAGAAAATTTCAAAAGTTGTATTTATATAATCATTAATAAAAAAAAATCCACCTACATTTTATGTTCAAAAAAAAAAGGGGGTATTTTAGGAAAACATATTGCAAAAAACTTCCATCGAGTGCTTTTTCTTTTAGGCAATTTTTACTTTTTTGAATGTAACATCTATATTAAAGATGCTCTTCTGCAGAAGGAAAAAAAAGGAAAAGTTATCACGTTGCATAAAGTAAGCTCTCGCAAGAAAAGGATTCTTATGAAAAGAGAGTACATCTAAGAATCCTCTTTGTTGCTTCTGTCCGGAGGACATTAATGCTTTCAAGTAAACTTTCCATGAAAAATGAAACTCCTTTATTTTTTACAATACCCGCAAATCTTTGCTTCAGATTTTTTAAAGATTTGTTCCTATCGAAAAATATAGTGTAGTTTACAAAAGGAAATCGAAACTTATAAACTTGCTAAATTATAGTCAAACCTGTTTTTGTGTGTATGATAGAAATTGTATATACAGTTCAACCCCAATTTAACAAACCTCTATTTAACGAATTTCGCGTTGTAACGAATTTTTCTCTTTCTTCGATTAAAATGAAGGAAAAACTCCCTATTTACCGAATAAGAAACCCCGAATTAACGAATTGTTTTAACAGCCGAAAAAAACATTCTTTTTTGTTAATTTGAGTTAGGAAATAATGGATTGTTTTCCAAATGATATATCCACCTTGTGCGAAGTTGAAAAATACTTTTCTTGGAATCAGCATTCTTTGACGGGCGGAGGACAACCAATAAATAGCCATTATGTTGCTGAAAGCGATTTTTCTAATGCTTTACATGGAATGAAAACTGTAAAAACATATCTTATGTAGCAGGCTGTAAATGATACAATATTTTCTTTTCTCCATAAAGCCGAAAGAGAACTATTTCGAGTAAAGTATCAAAATAGTTGTCGAAATCTATTACTCAGTACAACAAAATTTCAAACTAACTAGTGTGTAAAAAGTCGTGGAAAGCTGAATAAAAAGTGTACAATTTACAATTATAGGTATTTTTGTGCAGTTGCTTATTTGAGCTAGAAGATAAAGAAAGTGCAATTTTTAAATTTTTTTTCGTACCCCGAGGTTACGAATAACCCCAATTTAACGTATAAAAGTTTCAGTTCCGGTGAATTCGTTAAATTGGGGTCCGACTGTATATTTACATTTATTGAGGCACTATGTTTTTTTGAATTTTTTTACTTATATCCTATATTAATAGCAACCATTGTTTGAAGCTCACTAAAGACAATATTGGTCTGTTATTGAAACAGACCCCGTACAATATCTTCAGTGACTTGACAGTTTATTTCAAAGTCAGTTGAATTTTGCGTTTCGTGCATCGATATATCTGAAATTTTATAATCGCGTTTGGGTAACAAGGGAAGAATATATATATTTTTTAACCTTTTAATTCAGTACGATTTCAACTAAATTCGTATAGCATGGATATAGAACATTAGTTTAGAATTGTCGGGCATAAAAACACCTAACATAAGTTAGGAAATAAATACTAAGAAACGTCACATATTTAGTTGGATTTAGTTGGTTTGAGAAAAAGTAGTATTTTGAAATTTCTTGTTTGAAAGAGTGAAGTCAGAATCGTTTTGAAAGTGCTTCTTCTGATCCAGAGAAAGCAGTCTCACCGTTTTATTACGGGGGATGTAGAATTGTTGATGTATCAATATGTATTGCATGTGTTTGCGAATATTGAGAATTATTTCCTATTGTGTTGGTAGTTTTTGCAAATGTGGATAAATTATTACATCTTTAGTTACCACAACTAAACTGAAACAGAAATGCGTTTCATTCAGAGTTCTATTTTTCCACATTTTCTCGACATTTTTATTTGACTCTACCATCTAGTGTTTTACACATAAAATGCATTTTTCGCAGACAGAACAAATATTGTTAAAAAATAAAAGTCTCTTTTTTTTCTTATCAATATTGCTCGATAGTATTCATGAAATGAAAGGAATGAATTTTTCACACTAATCGAATATACTTATGCAGTACTTTTGGGAAAGCAGACGGTTTTATCGGAAATAGGACTTTTGTTTTCTTTTACGAAATTGTGTTATTTAAAAAACGTTTAAGTACCCTTTTTTATATTAACGTTCTGTAATATAGTCTAAAACTTTGTGCATTTATGAAAGTATATTTAATTAACCCTTAAAACTGAGGTTAAAACTTTAAAATCAAAGTCTTTTCAATTTTGCTTAAAACCGCATAAAATTCACTGAATCTTAAGAGCTGTTTAGCACTGGTATTTAAATTTGTAATAACATGTTTTCATTTGTCTAACCCATAGTTAGTGATATGAGTATCGGTATTATAAATATACGAAACTAAATTTTCTATCATTTGCTTACATTTCGCCAATCTGGTGCCAATACCAACATCAGTTCAGTAACACTTTTCCATCAATAACCCCCGCAGACCCGCAACGTAAGGGACAGCCGCAACGTAAAAGAAGGTTGGTGGGTTTTTCCTATGACACATCCTGGAGATTGATATCGAACAAACAGACTGATGCTAATTGGACTTGAGCAAATACACAATTGAACAACTTTCACTTGTCGCAAATACCAACTTCAAATTCTAGTATCGTTAATCCCCTGAGAAAGTAGAATAAATATAATTCGTTTCCTCTTTAGTATTACACTGTTAAAAATTCAAGAAACTTTTTACGATAAATATTACTGTAAAATGGAGTGTTTACAATACAGAAAAAAATATATCAAATTGTACAGAAAAAAATAAATAATTGCAGCACCCATTGATACACCACGTGACTTACAGTGCGAAGTAGATAAGACCGTATATCCGCTATTTTGATGTGTCCCAACTCGTATGGTGGGCAGCAAAGCCGCCTGTCAATCCGAAGGCACCAAGATCGAACCTGGTGCTTGCAGTTTTCGTTTGTTAACTCTCGTTTACTATACCGTATAATTTTACAGTAAAATTGGATTTCACGGAAAAAGTTACTGGCGACATGGATGCCAGTAACTTTTACCGCAAAATTTCAGGATTTTTTCACACAGTGTATGCATATGTTCATCAGTCTCAGGTAGATCACATTTATCTCAAAAAGTTCACAGTACTGATGCCTTGACATAACTTTTTATTAGAATCAGGTTAATTAAATTCAGAAATAGACAATTTTGTTTTTATCATTGTATTAAAGCGAATAACAAGTCAGTTTTCTTTAAGATTAGAGCACCTTTTAATGCTGTTTAAGACATTCATCGGGACACGAAGCAGTTATAGAAATATGCAAACAATGCCACAATATTTGAGATTATTTTCTATTTTCTAAACAAATAACTGATGATGGTAAAAGTAGTTTTCAAAAAAATAACAAGTGTTGATATAAGAGATTTCAAATATCCTGATATTCTATTCATGGGAATTATTTCCAGATGCACTAAAAAAGAGGCAATAAAGCATTAATGAGAAAAAGCATAGAATGCGCACATAAATAATAAATGTATTCAAGGAGTTCTGGTTCAGTTGTGAATTCTGATTCAGAATGCAATCAAATGCTTCCACGACAAAGCAAACATTTACGCAGAATCTCTTTCGCTTTTTATACTTCAGTTTTAAATTTTAAAAGAAGTGAATATTTGAATATTTCACTTCTGAGAAGAGAGTTGAGTGCATTCACACGTTTTTTCCAAAAAAGGTATGGATTTCTATAGCCATTTTTTTTCTTATATTTAAATAACAAATCTCGATTTAGAGTACTGCAGTAAAAAGTACATTTGAGAAAAAGAAGGTACTATTTTTCCCGTTTTTTTATTTTGCAGAACACTCTATTTTTATTTACGTTAAGTGAAATTTGCATTTAAGTGAATTATTTAAATGGTTTAATTTAGATTTAAAGAAAAACAAAATTGTATTTTAACAGAAGAAAATACTACTAATGCACTTTCAATCCAATTAGGGATTGATTTAATAAAATAAAATTTTAATGGGGTTCTCAAGAGAGCGCTGCTAATTTGGTTAAATGTCTTTCATACACATGAAACAGCACTGAAAGAAAAAGTTTTACTTAAGGAGCAATTATTCATGTATTAAAACATTTATAAACAAAACATGCAGCGGTTAAGGTGTCGTTACTATTATTAATGTCTGAAATAAATCTATCTATGGAAGTATGTGTATGTAACTCAGGTAAGTTCAAAACTATGTAACATTTTAACAAAAATTTGTTTAAACACATATCGATTCAAGGTAAAGCACTTCTAAAATCGAGCTTTTTTAAAAGTTTGAGATTGCAATTTTATCTCTTTTTCTTCCCAACTTTAAATAAAATAATAGAATATATGCTTATTTTTTAGTGATTAGTACTTATAGATTTTTAATCACATTTAAAACACGTACAAATTAACATAAAAAATTGTCTAGTGTTACCGGAGGTATCCAATTGATGACAAGATATGTCAGCGTCTACTTTTGATAAAAATCTTTTTTTTTCCTTCACTTTGAGAGTGCTATTGTGTTATTATTAACAGAAATACACTGTAATTTTATTTTGGCAAAATTTGACAGCATTGCAAGTCAAATCTATCTGCATTCATTCTATTTTACTTCTTTTTTTTGTTTTTAAGATTACTCTTACATTAAGCATTAAAATATTTTTTCAAAGTAAGGAAAACGAATTTTGGTAAATTATTACAACTTTGCATCTCTAATAAACCATGTGAACTGTCAATTTACATAAATTATGCAGAAACAGATTTCATAAAATTTGACTATATTTCCGTCACCATTTAATTGTTTCATATTTAAAAAGTACATACTCTACGACAAAGCTTATGATCTTAAGGATTAACGCCTGTTCTTGAATTACTTGAGAAGAAATTAGCAAAAGCCAAAGTGTGAAATTGTGCTTTATTTAAAGAAAACGAACCCTCTCGGAAATGAATTTCATTAGTAACCAGAAAATGCTTAAACCCCTACAATAGATATTGATCGTGTACAATTCAATTTCGAGCTAATGATAATTGCTTCATAGTTTGATGAAACAGGAAATAACTTTTAGGCGGAACAAAAGAAGAAAATGGGCGAAAGCTTTCGGGGACTAGAGGCTAAATTGAGGCTGTTGCAGAGGAATTTCAGATAAACGAGCACTGAACAATGTCAAAGGGAATTTTTCACGTAGCAATACATTCTGAAAGAGGACTTTCCAGCAAAGGCTGAATACATGCTATTTAAAAGATTAAAAAGGTAGGCTTTTATAAATGTAAGCACTGGAAAATAAACAAAAGAGTGCAGGGGTAATATTATGGTTATTTTAAATCTAATAGAAAATGTAAATTTAAATTTAACTTGTATTTGAAATTATGTTGTAAAAATGCGTCTGCTCTTTACAGAGCCCTAAAACTATGATTTAAATGTAACAATGATTTAAGTAAATAACTTCGTCGAATTGCGTATTTGCTGTTTTAGTAGGGAAATAGAATTGGTGTACTTAGAGAAATAGCGGAAGAATAAGATTAATTTAAAACATTATATTTTAAATTAACAGCATTGTGTTTCCTCAACTACAAACTCGTTTGATTGTGTGTCTTGGACATCATGGTATTACTCAATAAATAATTTGTTTTCAATATATTTTTTTACAATTATTAATTTTACTTTAAGGTAAAACAATGAAATGAACAGTAACCGCAAATCAGCATTAGATGTGCAAGGAGCAATAAAAATTGCATTCATGCCCTTACGGTCCCACCAAGGTTGCCGTCGAAAGTGGAAAGCTGCAAATTAAATCTAAATGAGTTCGGTAGGGAGGAAATAAAAACTTGATAACCGTGTCCCGTTCATTTCGAAGAGTCTTTATTTAAAATTTGGAAAACTGACATTCCTACAAATTAATTCAGCACTTGGTTTCAGCCTGTCAACTGGATGTTTGCATTTTCATATCAACGATTAACGAGCGTTATGAGAAACCTTTTTGTTTCAATACGGAACATGTGATTTTCAGAAATGTTTATTCAAAGGTAACATCTTTTACATTTCAAAAACTCGCCAAAACACATAATGCAGTTTCATTGCCCTTTGCGCAGATAAAATTAATTTTTATGTACTGTTTTAGCACAGCTGTAAACATTTTACTGTTTAAATGCAAAGATTTTCCCGTAACAGTGCTGTGAAGTCGGTTCAGTATTTTCTTTCTTAGAAGGTAGTTTAAAAGTTTTTTATAATATTTTTATTGCAAATGTATTTTGAAGACAAAAACATTAAGATGTGGAAATTCGCATAAAGACGCAAAGTTCTTTTGGGAATCATCATTTTGGGTTACCAGTGGTTCAGTTCAAAATAAATAAATCAAAACAGTTACTGACAATGAGTGTACAAATTAGACAAGATTAGAAGCGTTTTGAGTTTGAACCTAAGAGGGAAATATTTTCTTGTACGTTAGAAGTGAATTTTTAATACAATATACAATCCTTTTTTTTTGACATCTAGACATAGTTTAGACTATCAAAACACTATGAAACTCACGTACGCCAAACTCAGAGTCCATTCCTATTTTTAGAATCCCGTCATTAAAAGGCGAGTTGATGCTCATTCTGCTGCAGTTTATCGGCGAAGCATTGTTATTTTTCTGTACTTTCACAATAGGCGTGTAGTAAGCGTGCATAAAATATTTTATTTTGCATGCATATGAAATTATTTTTTAACGTCATACCTGAATGCATAAAGAAATATGTAATGCGTCGTGCAAAGAACGACAAGATAAGTATAACTTATCTGACGTTAAAAGATAATTATGCCGTGGGCAAGTATGTAAAGGGCAGTAAATGAAAATTTTTCGTTTTTCATTTTTTTTTTTTTTTGAGCAATCACGATTGCTTATTGCCTTTATTTGACTGTTTTGATATGCTATCATTTTATTTTCCCGCCAGCACCCTCTGCAGCATCACCGTTGACCGGATCCTCACGATGCTGCTCCTCCAGCGAAAACCGTCTCCAGGTTGCGTCCATATCCTACACACACAAACGTATACATACACAACTACACACACAAGCACACACACATATACACACAAACACATACACACATATGTCTACACACACATGCACAAACACATACACATACGCATAAATACAGACACCTACACATACAAACACAAACACATACACAGAACTATCCACACATTCATGCCTGCACACAAACGCAAACACAAATGTCTACACACACATACACATCCCCTACACACAAACACAAACACACACGCCTACATACACACACAGTCACTCTTGATTGCGAAAAACATAATTTGAATTAAAGATGACAAAATTCAAATTAATTTTTTTTTGTCATCTATTGTACGTTAGCTTTATTGCACAAGCTTGTTTGACCACTGAAAAAATGTCTAATTCTAACATTTACCTACTTTAAGTATAGAATCCAACTCACATTTCTTCAAATATCTCGAAAACTCATTTCTGCTGATACCGCCGCTTACCTGCCCACGGCAGAATTAATGATTTATTTTGTAATATCGCTGATTCACTAAAACGTACCAATACAATAGGCGTATTTTATGCTACTACAAATGAAAACCAATTACCAAAAGAATACTTAAGACTATGAAGAAATCCTCATTGTCAAAAAAGGTGTCAAAGAAATGTTAACCCCCAAAACTGTCTGAAGTAGTCTTGTCAATTTTTTGTACGAAGCTGATTTATAGGGAATTTCTCCCCTTCTCGTAACTCGAAATAAACTAGATTTTCGCTATGGAACTATGCGATAGAGCTTTGGAAATGTTGTCAGTTTCTAGTTTTGTTCCCAACTGCAATAGGATGTACTTTTTATTTTCTTAATACCACGTTGTAGCAGATGTTATTTCGAGAATTGATCCTAGAACGTTTCTTTGTATCCTCCACTTCTTCTTTTTGTCAGTTTTTCTTTTACTTCCTCTTGTTCTGTCTTTTTCTCAGAACTGACCATTTATGTGCTGAAGGAAAAAAAGAAAGAATCAAGGTGCAACTGGAGAAATAAAATAAAATATTCTGCGGTTTTTTGGCCGAAGAAATAAATGCTTTCAGAATTCATTCTATTCACGATTTTTGTTTTTTCATCAAAGCCTGATATGATTTCTCTAAAAATTTTGCTTACTGTTTTATAGTTTTATTTGTAATGTCTTATAGTCTTCGTATTTGACAATTACTTTTAGCTGTCGAGTTCCAAAATTTTTATACAAAATTTCTCAATGATTTGAAAGTGTATTTCAAGCTAAAACCACAGTGCTTTCATTAATACCGTTTATTTTCCATAAATATTGTTATTGATAAATGTTTGGCACAACTAAAAAAAATTGCAGCGATATTGTTGAAAGTGAGCCACAATGTTGACGCTTGTGTATAATACTAAGTTGCCTAGACTGGAAGGATTAGCTGAACAAGATTTATGACACGACCTGCCTTTTAAAGCTGTGTATATATTTTCTAAAGTCTTATAAAATCATACTACATAAAACAATTTACGTTACAAATTTCAAGCATCTATACACGGTTCTTTTAAAGTTATGAGTTCATAAGTTACGATGAAGGCTGTTTTTAAGTCCATCTATCCAATCAGCGACCTACTACGATCAGTGAAAGATACCAGAGATCCTTGGCCACAGCGAGAGTTTACAAAATTCCCAGTTTCTGTGGATCGACCTACATTGAAACGACAAAAAGAAACGTCAATACAAGAATCAAAGACCATCAAAGAAATCTGTCTGGGCTACACTAAGAAATCAGCCGTCGTGGAATACACTTTTAGTGAATCGATTCATGACATTAAATTCAAGGGAACAAACTACTTTCAAGGACTACCCGTTATTATGCCAGATTAAACAGAAAAGCCATCGAGATCTTCAAACATTCTAAAACTTTTAAGAGTAAGGAAGAAGGGATGAAATTTAACAAAATGTACTCATTATTCAATATTAATACTATAAATGGTTAAGGTATGGTTAGAAAACAATTTGTGACGAATTTGCTAAATTGGTGTTTCCTAAAATACTTACTAAAACAACTGACTAGGTTTTTTTTTGATATTTCACTGCTGTTTACGGCGGAAGCGAGACTTGTCATTTTTATAAATTTTTTGCACATCAAAATTTCAAACTTAGCAGTGTGGCATCTTGGCCTGGGTTTGATTGGATCCGAAGACCATCACGTTTCCGACCGAGCCACCGCGATTATCTGTACGGCAATACACAGTAACAATGCAAAAATGTCTAACTCAAGAAAATAATTCTATTGTTCTATTCGCATGTAATAAATTCGGCCCAGCATATACCTCCATGTGTGCACACAATAGATAATGAAGTTAAATGTGAAACTCTGCTACAATAAATAAAATTAAAACAAAAGCATTAACGCATACGCTAAATAATGAAAACAAGGCGTTACCTAATATTTTATTATGATTCTGTTGATAAAACATAGGCCGAAATACAATAGCACTTGATCTCTCGGGCGTCAAGAGCACTGGCTGTAAAGAGGAAAATTTCGAAGAATCACTATTATCGAAATCCTCCTGTAGAAAGACTAAGATAATCGAAAATATCTTCATACTTTTCAAAACCGTCTATTTCGACGGCTAAAAAATAGTGCAATAGCCACATTTTACCGCGTCACCATTTTCTGTGCTTCTCGTACTCATTATTTAATGCAACAATGACAAACTCAACTGACTTTTTTTTTTTCACTCCAGGGTCCGCGAACCTACCACTGCACGTGGTTTAACCAGTTGTATGGGACTCCGAAGACACTTCATTTTTTTTTGAATTAGACCAGGAGCTGTGCAGCACCCACAGAGGTATCGTTTTACTTAGATGTCTTTGTGACTACAAGCATATTCAACGTCCCTCAGTCACCTTCAATGAAGAAGATGAATCTTCGACCGGCTAGGATCGAACCCGGAACCCTCCGGTCTTTGGTCACTCAAAGGTAGTCAAGATCCCATGACCACCTCTAGATCCGCATCTGTTAGGTTGGGAGTCCAAAAAAAAAAAAAAAAAATCGGATTAGGATCCACGTAGTAAAAAAGTTTGGGTGCCTGTGCTACGTTAAAAAGAAAATGTACTGAAATGTGCCGAATGTTTCCCACTCAGAATATTTGCTTAGCTTAAACTTCGAAATACATTTGAGAAAATATTGGGGGAAGGGGGGGGGGGAATTTAAGAACGGATTGGTTTTGTCATTTTAGCATTTGTGAATTCATCGTTTTCTTTCGTACAAATAATTATTTTAGCCACTTTCTTTAACCACCAGTCAGTAGAATCTCTCAATATGAGACTACTATAAATTTCGTTGCAATAAATCCATTCCGGTTTGTGTCGCGTAAGCAGTTGAAAGGGCTGACCTTCCCAGGTTTACTGCAGACCTACGATATTGGTCTGAAATTAACAGCAAGAACTACAGGTATCATCAAAGGACGGATCCCTAAATGCTGCAAAAGTATGCTACAAAATGAAGGAACAACTGCAATTGTTCAAAAAATTATCTCAAATGCGTTTTCAAAAGTGTTAAAAAAGTATTGAGTGAAATTGGTTTTCCGAAAAGTGTTTTCATTGTTTTGAAAACTGTTCCATAAAGCGTGTCCAAAGTATTTGAAGAAAGGGGAAAAATGCCCGTGTTCAAGACGTGTTAAAAAAATGTCTCAAGATTTACAGTGTAATTTTTGGATAAAGTTTTCGTTTTTTGAAAGTTTTTAAAAAATATTTGGACGTCTCCTTTCATGTTTTACTTTTTTCTTTTACGGAAAAAAATAGTCTAATCAAATGCAGAAGAAGATTGGCAAAACAACTGAAAGATTAAAGCACTAGTGCATGGCAACTGCTCCCATCATATAAATCAATATTACCAACTTGTACGTATGCCTAAAGACTTCTACAAATGAATCTCAAAGTAGTTATCTTCCTTCAGAAGCGCAAATGTAGCTGCTGTATTTTGAAGGCCTAGTTTGATGATTACTCTTCATTGATAACATGCACGTATCGACTTTTAAACAAAGAGGGAAATTAAATTTGAAAGGACTTCAACGGGATAGATGCGTAGCGGTAACTCCTATCAGGATCCTTTTAATAGGAATTTGCTACTTCGCTTCATTAAGAACTTCTCATTATGCCTTGTTTGTTCTAATGATAAAGCAGCGTTGTATGCTGAGTTTTGTAGTATTTGTTTCAGTGAAACAACGAGCATTCTGAAAATTATAAGTATGTCGGTGGAACTGAAATTGCGTTTCCAAAACCACCATTGTTAGAGTTCATTGATTCACAATATTCAAATAGAGGCTGATTAATTCAGAACGTACATGCATTAATTAGTGGTAATAATAGTTAATATTAAACCGTAAAAAATTTTAATTATGGTTAACCAAGCACAGTAAATTAGTTCAAAAGTTATTGAAAATGACACGAAAAAACTTCTAAAACGCCCCCCCCCCCCCATTAAGTTTTATTAAAAACTAGAAAATCGCCTGTAAAGGTATGACGGGTTAATATTGCTTCAGCATTTGAACGAAACAATTACCTGTTTGGTGATATTTTGATGGTTGAAATTTTAACCCTAATTCCAGAGTATCAACCCTAAACTACAGTTGATAGCGTTCATTGTTGACCACTTTTTCGTTTCTTTATCGCCCAGAAATGACAGCCTTACTAATAAAACAGTGAAGATATCGGATCCAGTTCAGCTTCGTCAAAATAAGCATTTTCCTGCTTGTCAAACATTATAAAAAATATTATCAAATTATCATGCCGTGGAGCGAGTTTCATTGTTAATGAACTCAGAAGCGTTACTCGATCATTCATTGGTATATATATATATATATATATATATATATATATATATATATATATATATATATATATATATATATATATATATATATATATATATATATATATATATATATATATATATACACATGATAATGAGTGTACAATACGGCTGCAGCATCATATAACTAAAAGAGATTATTCCCTAAATATTTTTCTCTTGTTGCTTAAAAATATCTACTCACTAGTAGAAAATACGAAGAAAAAAAGAAAGAAAATAAAAGTATTGCATTCATTATTATTATCTCCTATTTCCCTATTTATCTGGACCTATTTATGTTCCTTTAATTTTGTAATTAACTTAATTTGATTGCCAAATTGACATGAGGGAACATTTTGCATCAAAATCTAAGTGCATTCTTACACTGAGATAAAACATATTTCAAAATCAAAACGTACAAGTTTGCCAAATCCTCCAGAATTCTTGGATTTTCATTTTTATCTTAAACTTTCCGTATATCTTATCCGAATCTGGCTGTACCTTACCTTAGCCTCTTTCTATCAAACACGGAGGTTTGAAGTTGGGATCGAATTTCTTCGTATTTCAATGCACATGTCTCTCGAGGGACCAATGGAAAACCAGTGCACTAGTTCCAGGAAATCGAAAATTTAAATGGAAACTATCTATCTGTTTCATTTCTTTTTCTTCGCACTTCAGTGGAAATGCATTACATTTAAATTTGCAAGTAATTGCAGAAGATAAAAGTTTTACAGATGAGGTGTAGGTCAGAAGGAGAGAAACTCACGCGTACAGACAATTCTCGATAACTCGAGATCTTATAACTCGAATACTTTTTTATCTCGACGTTTTCATTCGGTCCCAAAATAATTTTGTGTTTTCAATACAAACTTGTCTTTATATCTCGAATGTACTCCTTTAAAGTCAAAGTATTCATTAAAATTTCGATTTCATTTTATGCATACAAATGCAGCAAAAGCAAGAAAGGAAAAAAAAAACGCTTTAACGCGTTGCATATAATTTAATTACAATAGTATTCATACTGATTCAAAAATGAAAAGTAGCGAATATGGCTATTTTTTGCTTGACTAACGACCTAAAATTTCATTGCCGGCTAATCTTTGAAAGGCTCAAAATTCGGTCAAAAGATTTAAAAAAAAATGCCTTTACTTTCTGGGTGGCTCAATAAGTCGTGCTTTGACGACAGAAACTGCGTATGAAAGGTTCCGCTGTTAAAACTGCTTTAAAAGGTGTGGTTTCGTAGACAACAATGATAACAAAGGGAAAGTGACTGACCAATGGGATCATTTTCAAATCTTTTTCTGAGGGGAAATTTTTAAAAATATTTTACTGCAGTACCAGGAAAGTTCCAAGTCGAATTATGTTTACAAACTTAACGACGTTTTAAGATGTAATTTTTAAAAAATATAATAATTTTTCAAAAAAAAAAACATTTAAAAATACTTTCTTTTTGAAATATTTAATCCATTTCAGGCCGAGCATGGAAATTTTATAAAATGTGGTAATATTTTCTTAAAATTGAGTTTAAAATGCATCCATTAAGACACAAAAAAAAGTTTCTTGCAATAAAAAATTATATTTAATTAAAAAAATAAAATGGTGCGCGAACGCACCATTGGCCAAATAAATGAACAAATATTTCAGTGGAACAATATTATTCTTAATCGAATTTTTGCACTTTTAAATGAAAATTTTCGAAGCATTTTGGATGTAAATGGACTGTGCATTTGAGGCACAAATAAATCGTGTGGTTTTTAAGTACTTTACATCGTCTGTAGGCTTTTTTTTTTCGTGTTCATTTATGGAATATGCGATTCTATCAGTCCGTATTTCTTTCGGTAGAGCTGCGGATGGTGGACGACCCTTGTTTGGATGTGTTATTTGTACCGTATTTTCACCAAATGATCCGTCTGATGAGCACAAACACCAAAGTTTGAATCCAAACCTTACTGGCTTTCCCTTTATGAACATTTTTGATGAATGCCTCCCAAAATAAGGCACCATCTCGTCGTCAATCGACAAATTTTGAGAAAAGATTCCAAATTGTAGATATTTTTTTGCAGGAAATATTATATGCAGGAAAAATGGACGTAATTTAGTAAACTAGTCTGTTTTATCATGGCAAGAGTTATCGGATAAATGGATATTTTGTGTTATGTTTTTAAATCTGATTCGACTCGTGCTTTTCCGAATTATTGGCAGTCCTTTATTCTCATCTTCCTCATCTAAAGACCAGTAAATATCTAGTTGGGGAAGATAATGGTATCCAAATAGAATTAGTATGCTTAAAAATATTTTCAAAGTCGTTTGCGGAAAATTGGAAATCGTGACTATTATTGTCATTAGCATAAAAAAATAGAGAATCTATTAGGACATCTGTTAGACAAATTTAAATGAAATAACAGCAATTTGCAAAAAAAAAAAAAAAAAAAAAAAACGTACGATTCCTTGCATAAAAACTAGGTTTTCAATTTTTGCTTATTGTTTATGCATTCGGCCAATAGTGCGTTAACGCACCATTAAATTTAAATAACGATTTATAAGATTTTTTATGACATTTTTATTTTATTTTATCTATAGAATTTACAACTTTAACCCATTATAAGAACGTGTGATTAATCTCAAGTGGATTAATTATACAATTTCAAAAAGTCGAATTTGACAGTCGACGTTTCAAGATAAAAAACAAGCATATTTTGAAATTTTCTCTAAAGAAAGTGCTTGCTCCAAATGAATTACTATTATTTTATAGATGCCTTCAAAACCTTTTAAAATAGCATAAAAATGAAATTTGTAAAAAATATACGAAAAGGCGTTAATTAAAAATTCTTTACTGAAATGGTGCGTATACGCACTTTTGGCCGAAAATGGGTTAATAAAATTTATTAATTGTAAATGTATTTTTATGTAGTACATACTAATGGATAATTTTATACAAACTATACGTACAGAGGTGTGAAATTTATTAGACACAAGGAACAAAAAACAGGAAAATCAAAGATTCCAATATAAAAATAACCTCTATATCCTTTCTAAGTGCCTAATTCTGTTTTACTAGAATAGTAAAAGAGTACTTTGCATTATTTCCCCGCAAAGTTTCCCGTTTTACTTGAGTTTCCTTCCCTGGCAACACGTAGTCTTATCTGATAACACCCGCCATTATGTTATGTTGCTGTTTTCAAAACTTTTTTCTGAAACTGTGAGGGGAGTAGAGTATTTTTTCGAGTGTTTTTACATTAGGATCACTAAAGTAACAAGTTTATAAGTGATTTTGTGTCGCAGATAGGTTTCAGGGAACAGTTTTATTGTTCGTTTTTAGTTTTTCCCCTTCGAACGTCGATTTTAGTGAATTTTAGAAAAGGGTAAGCTGCCTGATCTCTCACAACACAAGAAAACACTGGTTATGTATATGTTAGGCCAAAATATCTTTTCACAACGAGAAATGCTGAAAAAACATAATATTTCCTAAAACAACTCTCAGCGGAATCGCATTTTCTGTCAAAGAAAACATAGCAATCGTCCCAAAACGAATAGGAAAATGTGACAGAAAACAAAGTGTCCCTGAGGTTGGAAAGAAGACTTATTCCTATAGTCAAGACCAACAGAAAAGCAACTAGTAAAGACCTTTCTAATAGTCTGAAGCATTATTGTGTGGAAGTGGATCCCTCATTAGTCCGGCCACGATTCATCGCTAATAGGATGCCTGCTCGCAGGCCACGCAGGAAGCCCAGAATCACCCCCGCTATGGCAAAGAAACGGATTCGGTGGCTCAAAGATGTTCAACAGATGCTCAAGGGCCCACTGAATCCTTTTCTTTGGCATGGCTGGGGTAATTTTAGCTTTTTTGCGTGGCCTTCGAGCAGGCATCCCATTGGTGATGAGTCGTCACCGGACCAATGATGGGTCCACCTCCACATTATAATGCTTCAAACCGATAGTAAGGTCTTTATAATTACTTTTTTGTTGACCTTGACAATGCGAATAAGCTTTCATTCCATCATATATTTGAAATAATTAAACCTTAATGCTGTTAACTATCGGCTTCATTATTCATAGTTGAAAGTTATTACTTCGGCACTGTCATTCACGTATACACATAAATAAACATACTATTATTGTTAGGTGTGTGTGTTTCGTACGCAGACTGCATTTTTTTTTTTTTTTTTTTTTTGAACCATGCAAAATGGCCGAAATTGAAACCAGAGATGCAAAGTACAAAAATTCAATGCCTTACATGATGTGTAAGACACACTACATTATAGGTAATTATGACAAGTTTACAGATTTTGAAAAAATATTTTCACCTTACCCGGCATGGGTCAATTCTGAAATGTCCATTTTTTTTTTTTTTTACTTTGAGACTTGCCAGGAGTTTTGTGGCTATAAAAATACGACCTACTCTAATTCTACTCCTTGTTTCGGAGAATGTATCAAATGTTTTCTTAGTTATATTGTTTCGAGTAAGAACAATATTTATTTATTTTTTTGCAATTTTCCAGTGTAGATAGGCCTACACAAAAAAGTTTGTTGCTGTAATTGAATTCCTTGGCTTACAATAGATCTGGACAAAAGCATTTCTCTCTTCAACTCTGCGTTCAAAAAGAAAAAAAAAACTGTGTATCTGTGTCCACACGATGTCAGTGGGATTGATGTGAAAGCTTTTATTCGTTCCTTTGAGATTTCTTTCAAAGTTGGGATCCATTGTGACGTGTTTACACCGTTGAAAGTTAACAGAAGCAAATCTTGGGAAACTTCTAGTTTCAGAATAAAAGACATTTAAGACGCAAGTTCTTTTCTATGTAAGCATATATTTTATAAAGTGATATATTTTTTTAAGTTGCATGGTCTAATAAAGGGAAAACATTATTTTCGGTTACATATATGAAAAAAGTTGGTAACTTATTAATGGCAAATACAAGCGATTCGTTTATTTATTTATTTATTTATTTTGTAAGATGAGTGTTCCAAATAGCTCGAATCTAAAGTTCAGGGTACAATGCACAATATCTCCCTCATTTATGGTTTAATTGGCCACAATCTTTGTAAATTCAAGAAATGACTCATTAAAACTCGAAAACGTCATTTCACGTGAAAATTTAAGTTTACATGATGCTTGACTGCTTTTTTTAAAAAAAGGACAAATTGGTCATATTAAAAACAGGGAAACTCTTGAAAAGAAAAACTGAAAAAAAGACTCTCAAACTTAAAAAAAGAAAAATCAAAAATCTTTGCTGTCAATATAAAAACATACTAAACCATAGTCATTGAATTTTTAGGCAGTCAACAGCCTACTGGAGTTGATCTGACTTATTTCGGATCTTTAAAGATTATGAGCAAAACCAACAACAACATATTAAACCATATTGATAAACTCAAAAATATTATCAAAAGTACCACAACTACTTCAATGGAAATGAGAAAACTATTCGTGATATTTGGGGTACTCGTAAGTTGTCTTTTCTGGTTCTTGGTCTCTCCTGCGTACGGTTCTTGCACACATTCGAGCAACCCTGGTTTATCATCCAACCCTTCAGTGTCTCAATAAGGACGCTGTAATCCTAGTAATGCTAACTCATTTTCTTACTACACTTTTCTAAGGTTATCTAATCACAATGAAAAAATGGCGTTACACAGCAACATTTTTCTTTTCAAAATTCGTCAACTGCATAAATGAGACTTTCTAAAACAACTAGCATTTTTTTATACTAGTAAACTGCAGAGAACCATTAAGAAACAAGGACTGATGTAAAATATGATCAGTTGGTTGTATAGAGACTTTTTGTAAAAACCGTTGTTACACTTTTACCTGTTGATAAAAAAATGCTCCTTGACGTAATAACGGTTTATCATCGGCTATAGATTTTCTGATGACGATAAAGTCGTGATTTAGCGAATTTTTGCTGTCCTATAGTGAAAAGGATGAGTTTGCCTTATTTGGAGCTCTTAACCTAAGTGGTAAATGAATGACAAAAAATATTTTTTTTAAATCTAGGTGGAGAGAAATGGTTGCATTGATTTTGTTTCAAAAATGCTTCATATTTTTCATTCGAAGTCTTTCAAAGTTCATTCTAATTCGAAAAGTTTGTCTGTTATACTAAATACATACACTTTTTACTTTTCTTCAGTTATCGTCAACTTAACTGAAACTGAAATTTTGATGCGTTACAGTAAGAACAATGTGATATTTATGACTCATTCTTTTAGGTACAAAATTTAATTAAACACAAATTTGGGAAACTCTGTCTTAAAACACTAAATTTAAGATCAACTCAATCGGCTCAACTTTGATCATTTTTTGTGTGTTTCTTTTTTCAATAAAACAGTTCCAGGAAAAATTGTTTACCCAGAAGGGTTTTCCTAAAATGGCTGCTTGTCTCTGCATATTCAGTAAGAAAAATGAACGAACATTTTACAGGATAATTAATAAGGTTTTGATAAATAACAAGTTACAAATTCTATTTTAAGAAATGATTTATAAGTGCAAAACACATTTTTGAAATTAAAACTATTATATCATTGCTTATTTTTGAAATTTTCTTGTATCGTATTAAAATAAATAATAAAAGGACATCCCTCGTATTTCACATATAAGTTTAATTAAATCACTCAAAATACGCAAAGGATTTCAGACAGATTAATTCCAGTTTAATCTAATGAAAATTATACTTCAAACACATCACGAATAATCAAAAACATCGTTTTCCATTGAAGTATGTCTTCAATAATCCTAAATTATTCAATTGTGTTATTTCACGTAATGTTTTCTTCAACTATCGTTAAAAGCTACATAAATAGCTATGTCTTACAAATTAATTAATCAAAACATCGTTAAGCTTAAACATTTCTTGTTTAAGTAGTCTACTATATAAATTTCCTTATCATTTGATTGTGATGAAAATTTAAATTGATTTCAAATTTGTTGCTTCTTCTAGTGTAATCCTTTTAACCCTAAGAGAGAGTAACTCATTTTCGTAAAATATCATTCTCCGTCTATCAGGATTATCCTTCCTTTGCTTCTTTGGTGCAAACATTCAATAAATTAGTCTGTCTCCGAAGGTTTTTTGAGATATCTCTGAGGAGTAAATATGTGTTTTTATTCGTTAGGAATTAAAAAAAAAAGGATTTTACTCACAAATTAATGTTGGAAGCATGAAAGGGCATTAGGATTATGCATTGGTTTTTTTTACCGATAAAGCAGTTTCGAACATTCGAAAGAACACGAACTCAATTGCTTAGATTATTTAACATTTTAGAGATGGATGTGGTGAGTAAAAAGAGAAATCAGGCAACAATCAATTGATATAAGATTTTTTACTTTGTCAAATTTTTGGAAAAAATGAGCTCAAATGTCTTAATTTTAGTCATAATTATAAAATAGCCGTCTTCAATCGTAACTGTTAAATTTTCGGGGTGCATATGGCAACTATAAGGGTAGCACCCAACGGCTGTAGCACCAGCGGCACCTTTTAAAGGGTGCTATTTGTCTCTTTGTAGCAGCCTTAAGGATTACTATAGGTAACGAAATGGCACCCTTAGAGGTATCCGAAAGGTGCTATACGGAACCGAATGGCACCTGTAGGGGTCACATACGGATGCCATAAGGAGTCAGTTGTCACTTTTATGGTGGTTGCATTGGTGCTTCAACATTTTACCATAAAAGGTGCCATACGCGGCCTGCAGTTTTGAAAGTGTACGGCTTTGCATCAAAGCACATTTAAGCCTGTTTAAGATAAAATTTGAAGATTCTAAGCTTGTTCACTTAAAAAAAAACCACTTGTATGTATGCTTATGCACTCTATCTGCAAATCTAGTACTGTTGCAATTTCTTGCATTATGAAGCGCCATGAAACTAATCCACACCGAGTGATGAACAAAAACTAAATTCGGTACAAAGATTTTTCAGCAAAAGGTGGTAAAACTATTTTTTCTCTTAAAAAATATTTTCCATTAGTTTTTGTTATACGTATTTTTGGGAAATCTTCGCTTTGTTTTTACTGTTTTTACTGTTCTTTCTCCTCCATATCCTTATTGTCATTGACAATGCTTGGTCATTTTGCTAGTTATCATACATATTAAGCGTTTTTTTTCCATTTAATTATTAATGTATTAATGTTTTCTTTTAAAAGTAGAACACGATCTTTTTATACTAGTTAACGCTCACCCTTGGCATTTAAACCATTAAGCGACGCGCTAACCAGTAAAGATGAGCATCTCCAAAAACGTCGTTGCTGAATCCAAATTCGTGGAGCAGGGTAGAGCAGAATGGCAAATGTTCAGCATCCTTTGTCTCCTGGCCACACAGCTATCTCTTCGGTGGTGGTATTAAGACGATAAGATTTTTAATCTTGTTCAGTTTTCAGTCTAGACGCTGCAACATTTACTACTCAGAAGGCTTGAGTAGAGTAATGAATCTCTGGGCAATGAAGTGCTACTCCCAATTTGTACTAGACGCCAGTTTTCTCAACCGCTGGTTGTAAGATTTTCATGGGTCGCTGTTCGTATCTGAGTCTTTGTAGATAGGAGGGTGCTCGATTTCCTTGGCTACAGATGACTTCTCTCCGGTTTATTAGGCTTCACTTCAATTAAAATTTAAGAACACTGACACTTGTCCTCTTCTTAGACCACAATGAAGCACATTTTTTAAAAGTCTTTTAAACCATTTAGAACACTTATTTTATTCAGCACATTTTTAAATTCTTTTATGAACGCAATTTAGAACACTTTTTATCACTGATATATGTTTTTCATCTTTTAGAGCACTTTATTTCACAGTTTCGAGACACTTTTTGCAGCACTAATGGAATAGAAGGGGTTATAGCAGTAGCTTTTGCTGTAAACTTCAACGCAACCTCCGCGGTGGAAATGGACGATCTCCGTCCAGGAAAAGTCATCATTTTTGACTGCCTTTGCTACAACAGCCGACAGTGGATCATTGGCACAAAATTTCTTGAAGTATCATATTGAGAGATTCTATGGACTGGTTCTTAAAACAAGTTGTAAACAAACTATTTTTGTACGAAACAAACGATGATTTTACTGGTGTGCCTAAGTTTATTCCCAGTTTGTTCTCAAATGTGTTCCCAAGTTTAAATTTAACAAATATACTTAACAGGACACATTCCTAACAGATTCGGAGCACATTTCGCTACGCTCTCTTTTTGTCGCAGTCTTCATTCGGAACTTATTTCAGTGCATATTTAGGCAACTAGAATATTTTTTCTAAATTAAAATATTCCAAGTGCATTTCCAGTGTGTACTGAGAATTTGCAATGTAGTCCCACAATGCCGAATCTGAAATATATTTTGGGGGTGCCTCCTTATCTCCCACTTGAACAGCAACTCTTGAGTTTAGCGAGAAAAACTTACCAGTCGTCATTATGATATTTAACACCTGGATGATGAGGATATTTTAAAAATTTGATATTTTCTTTTGCTTCTTTTTTTTTGGTATCTTTTTTTTCATTAATTTTATTATTAATAATGCAGTTGTGTTAAAATGCAAATTCTATAAAATATGAAACAAATTTATAGTGAGCATCAAATTTTATAGAAACGTATTTGTATAGTTAAACTAACTCACTCGCAGAGCATCAAAGTGTTAATATTTCTCAAATGAAATCCTATTGACATAAATATTCTATCGATAAGTTGTGGGCATAAAATTCCCAACAGAATACACGCAGTTCCAGTTATATGTTATTCCACCAGAACTGGTGATGTGTAAATTAAACAGATATGTTTAATTTAAACATAAATGTTTAAATTAAATAATTTCCTATGTCAATACCGCAGAGAATAACTTAATTTTGTTGAATAATGTATAAACTTGTGGAAGAAATTCCAAATGCTTAGATTGCACCTTATTTGCCTGTTAAATATTGTTGCGGGCAGTCATGATGGAAGATTATAAACTATACACCAGCAAATATGTTAAATTTTCAGTAACTGGTAATATTTAAATATTGACTTAATTGCAAATATTTAGTAAGTTCAGATATTTTGAACAACATGATCTTCATTATTTCCTAATAGTAGAAAGTGTTGAGACATTAGATGTGACCATTGCCACAAACGATTCTAAATGGATTTGGTGTTTTTTACACAAACAAGTTTTATTTAAAAACTTTTAATAAAAATATCATTTTCGTTTTAATAACACCGGAAATAACATAGAATTTTCACGTACCAGATATATGTAGGAATAGAGAGTTCACGCAATGCATGCATTTTAAGTTTACTGAACAAAGTTATAATACTTTCAATAAAGATAATTTAATAAATTACGATTGATGATTCGTAGTTTTTCTTTAATCAACAATTTCTTTTAGTTTTATTGGCACTAAGCCTTTCTGACCATTTCCTTTTTGCATTTTTAGAAACAATTTTAATTTTTTTCGTTGTCTTTAAGTGAGACTTTTGAGATACTTGTTTGCACATATGAACTATAAAGTCAATCGCTCATACAGGTACTAAGTCAGTTAAAGTGAAATTTCTTAACTTTTTAACATTATTGTTGACTGTATGCGATTGAGATCAGTTCTCGTTTATTGTCATAACAATGCTTGTTACGATACAACTAGTTTTAGCAGAGACGACATTTTTCGTTAAAAGATCTAGGAAAATCAAAAATTGTTTCAACTACCTTTCATACAAAGGGCATTTTATTTTCTTTTGAACGATGCCATAGAAATAAAACTTAAAAAAAAGAAAAAAAAACTCTGGGACCACTCTTTAAAAGATCAAAGAGCAACCGAGAAAAGAAATCTCAGGGGAAAGGATTTTAGATTTAAAATCTGGTTTTCCTCAAAAAAGGACGTAGCAATTTTCAGGACAGTGGGTAATCAGGACCCCCCCCCCCCCCCCGCCTTCTGACGATATATAGCGAGGAAGTTTAAATTTCGGGAAATAGAGGATCTGATAAAAAAATCTCCAGAAAAATGGATGAAAAGCATAAAATATTTTCTAGATTGCTGCAAAATTAAAACTGGGAATTCATCACATTGTCTTTTGAGTAATCTTTAACATAATTGTTAAAATTCTTTTTCTATCAAATTTTAGAAAATCTAACCCATAAATGTATTTTATGCTCCAGAACTAAATAAATATATAAACACATTTATTTTGTTCCGAAAACGCTATCTCTTACCAAAGTATCGAGAAACTTTAGAGGATGTTTCCTTGCAAATGCACTGAAGTTGCATGGGACCAACAAATATTTACAAATGGTAAGTGGATAAAAGGAAAAGTTAAGTAATGCAGATTTCATTCCCTTTGGAGATTTTAAAAGGATCATTTTTTTTTACCCATGGTCTCTTTAAAGGAAACAAGATTTAGTTTCTAGAAGGTATTTCTAAATACTAAATCATTTAACTTCCGAACAAAGTTAAAATTAATCAAATTCGTTTTATTTCCAAAAACGTCTTCTGCTGAAGTAGCAAAAATGGATGTTTGATGACTAATTTAAGGCTTGCGCCGGAAATGTTTTGCAGTTTTGCAAAGCATTTCTTAATTATTTAATTTATAAAATCTCATATGGTCGGTAAATGAATAGTACGATTGGATTAATTTATGCCATTAGATTAATTCATCTTATTCCTTTGTAATATGTATGAATACGACGACATCGCAATGTGAATTGAAATAAGATCAAAAAATCTTATAATTTCAGCAAAAAAAAAAAAAAGAGTTTCCCACTATTGCTGGGATTCAGTATTTTGGTACTGAAAGTAAAAATGACCTCCCAGATTCGGAAAATAGGATTTTCATTCAAAATCTTGGTTGCAACCTTCTTGTCTGAGCGGGACTTTGTCAATTCGGGGATAGAAGATCTTTCTCCTGTGAAAGCGTATTATATTCACTGGTCATGTCAATTATGCGAAAAAACTTTTCTCTTGCCGTTTCTAAAATCATAGAATAGCTCTCTAAGCTTCTAGCTCATTTAACCGGTTCCTAGGGCACAAAATTGGCCAGTGATTAGTTTCTCCAGAAAAAAGCAGAATTATTTGATAAGAAATCTAATGTATGGAATTTCAAAACAGTATGGGTAAAAAAAGTAAGGGAATATGGGGCAAAGGTACATAATAAAGATGACTGAGCTTTATCAATATTAACAAATTGGAAATTTGTTTTCAAAAGTACAATAAGTAACAAAAGAGCATTGTACTTTTTAATAAAAGTTATATTGGAACAGTATTTTATATTTTTGGCTGTAAATTTGCTCTTCCAAGAAAAAGTGGATAAACTTTCACCTGTTTTTTTATAGAGTAAAGTGAAAACTATTTTTTTTTCTAATGAAATATTTTACATTCGATTATAAATATTATTTTTGATGAAATAAATAAGCAAATAAAAGCTTGAATGAATAAATGAACAGATAATAAAACTGTAAACTAGTAATTAATAAATAAATTTAATTAAATATGCATAAAAATAAATGAGGGAGTGAAAATGGGAATAAATAAGAGAATAGGTGAATTAAAAAATAAATAAGTAAATTAGCAAATTAATGAATATAAATGAATGAATTACGAAATGAAAACGTAAGAGGTTTAATAAATGACCGAGTGAGTAAACAAAATAAGTTATTTCACTTTGCCCCATCACCTTTGCCCCGCTTGTGCTTGAATAACTATACAAAAAATATTTCAATATACCAATAAGCTGAATTTTAACTAAACTAATATAGAAAATAATTATTAACATTTTAAATAATAGAGGGCACTGCCCCCTGCTCGCTAACGCTCGCCAACCCCCGAAGATTGTTTCGCAATCTTATTTAATTCGCAAAGATTTTAATTATCACTTAGGAAAAACAAAAACAAATTAAAAACGCATTATGAGCTAGCTCCCTTTGGAAAAAAAAGCACCCCTTCCCCGGGTTTCAAAATAATTTGTGCCAACTTGCAGAGCGATAAGAGCTAAGAGGCTCCTGAGCGTTGCAAAATTGCAGTTATGTGCGTTTCAAAAGCCACTTTCATATTCGTGGTCTCTCGTAATATATTTTGCTCTTTAGCTTGGGGCTTAAATTGAGCTGAGCCTGAGATTTTCCGTTAAAATCGAAAACCTTAAAATTTTAGAATAAGAAAGAAGAAACATACGAATCGAAAAGATAGCAACTATGTTCACTATGGCAACGCCAAATAAAACATCAACAATTTGAATGTAAATGAGATTTTTCGAACTTGATTAAAATTTCTTGTATCATTTTTTTTTTCTTTGGAGATAGAAGCTTAGTTTTTCGACCTTAGGTCGAGTTGGATCTGAAATACAAAAAACGCTCTTTCCAGTGGTGTCGGAAAGAAAAGTGTGGGACAATTCCTTCACTTTTTACTGATAGATTAATGAAGAAAGTGGTGCCTAAATTTTAGCTAAGCCTAAAAACGTTCGAGCTAATAACGCAAATATTTCCCGCCGTACTTTAATTAGTACATTGAAACAAATTGCGTAAAACGTGGAAAATTCTACTTTTTAACGATACATAATATTAATGTGTGCAAGTAATTTTATTCCTTTTAATAAGCAATAATATGCCATTCAAGCGAAATTTGAGCTTAAAAAATTAATTCCAAAAACAATTAATTCGAATTTTAAAAAACAAAACCCCAGGTGCAAACCACCGGGAGGTGAAGTAGTTTTGTACAACATTTTAAGGCTGTAGGTCCAATGGGGTCTCCTGGACGCAGGCCCACCACAGACTTCCTTTCAAAATTTTCTTTGACCTTGTTTTTTTTAATATAAATTGTTTAATTGAGGTCTCAATTAATATTTAAAATGTTACTTACAAGAACTTTATCATTTTATCGAAACAAAAATAATGTTTAACTTACATGAAAATATTACAATGCAAGTATCATTTTTAAAACCTGTCTGTACTATCAAATGCTTTAACGTTCAGCGGCATTTTGTTCCTGAATGGAATAGACTACATGTACTTCTACAAAGTTAATATACTACCAGATAGGTGCGGAAAAAGCAGAGTAAATATTACACCATTTCACTTTGCTCCACATTCCCCTACATATAGCTTACGTTCGACGAGCACGACCGGTAGCGACTGGTTAGTTAATCACGTGACAGCTTATGATCACGTGCTCCAATCAACCAATCAACTGCTTAGAATGGTAACCGATGCGGTAACCGGTTGATCATAGAACGCTGCGGTTAGTAACCGGTTACTTAACGGTCGACCGGTGAGGTTCGTCGAACGCAAGGTATGTAAATTTAATTGTATACTTATAGATACTTTCTCTCAAACAAAAGGTACCACAAACATCTTGTCCAACCTGAAGAATATTGTTTTAGTTTTAATTATTGTCAAAAATGTAATCATAAATGAATAGGTAATGGAAACTAATAAATTTATTCTCATACTTTTGGATAGAAAATACATTCGCTTTTAGATGTTTCTGCGTGAACATTTTGGTTTGTTCTTTCTTCTTCAGTTAATGAACTGAATTAAACTATCCATGAATTTATTTGTCACTGTCGTGTCGCAACATTCTACGATACCTACGTTATCATATATGCGTAATCTGTAAACTATTAAAAGCTTTCAAAAAGTCAAGTTTTCTCCTGAAACTTTGGAGTTTTTTTTTTTTTTTTTTTTTATCTTTACCACAATGTATTTTATACATTTATCAGAAGATTTTGGTTGCACGAAGCCTTAATTTATATCATATTTCATTTATTACAAAGCCTAGACCCTTCTTACCTAGTCTCATCTCTTTCTTACTGAAAAAGGTAGGTATGAATGGAGATGTGGAGAAATAGCATAAAATATTTTGAGTATTTTCCTTGGAATGGTAAAAGCAGTTTGAGGAAAAAAGTACAGGAATTGCAAAAAATTCAAATTATTTCATACAGCTTTTGTCGAGTGATCTTTCATCCGAAAGCATTGATCCAAAGTAAGTTTTTTTTTAATTAGAAATGAGTTATGTATCGCCCCGAAATATCTGATGTTTCATTTTATTTTTAACACAAAGATAATGTTTATTTCCCGATGCTTGAATCGTCAAATATTTGAATGTTTCCCAGCAGCTAATTCTCACTGAAAAATAATTTCAATTACTGTTATTAAACTACCAAATCTTACTCATTAAATTTATAATTATTGTCGTTGTAAATGGATTGCAAACTATAGAGTAATTACCATTAGCGACGTTGGATACGATAGTGACCCCATCTTCTCTCTCCCATGTGGTTACAATGACGTAGTCTCGGACAACACTGGGCACTTGACATCTGAGGACAGCAGTATTTCCACGTATCACAAACTCGTCGTAAACTTGGACTTGGTATCCTTGTCGAACAACTGAAAAGAAATACCAGATTGCAGTGAAAGAAAGATAACATAATATGTTTTATAACTAGTATATTTTGAAAAAAGCTTTTCAACTGATGACTTAAATCGAAATATGCCTCGAAAACATGCTTTTTTTTTCGGTATATACCCTCATTTTTGCCGACATTAAAAAATTTCTCCTTTCTTACAAATGAGGCAATGAGAAGCAAAGGATGTAAGAGGCAAAATTAAAAAAAATGGAGATAACCAGTACAAATCGTAGGTGAACCTCTCCTATGTTTTGGGGCAAGAGATAGTACTAGTAGCACTGGTAGGTGCTGCTGTAGAGCATATGATTTTTTAAAAAAATCAATGAATGTCTACCTAAGAAAATTTTTTATACGCGTTTCAATGAAAACTTGAAAATATCCACTTACATTCCTTTGCTTCTCACTGCCTCATATATCAAAATATAAGGTTGAAACTGAAAAACAAGGGGAAGGAAGGAAGTTTCGTGTCGGCAAAAAAGTAGAAGGACGCCATTTTTTCATAAATTTCAAAAGCATAGTTCTATGCTTTCTTAAGTTTAGCAATCAAATATTTTTTACCCTTTATTACTAACTTTATGAATAACATCATTAATTTTTGTTTTTGTCATCGATTAAAATGTTTTCTACACAACAAAGACAGAGCAAGTATAATGAAAGCTAATAAACATTTTTAAAAAGACTAGAAATAAGTGAAAAAAATCTTCCGTATCGAGTTATTTATTTACTTTTTTATTATTTTTCCTTTATTTCCATTTAAGAAAAACTCTATTTAATTCAAAAGTTATTTTTGTAGAGCAGAAAATATTCGCAAGTGAATGTAAAAAAATATTTCTTGATACATTTGTGCAAACAATGCTCCCTAGAATTTTCAAAAGAAACGCTTAGCTATGTATATGTTGCTTATTTTTGACGGAATAAGGGGTGACATTATGATACTTAGTAAAAACATAAAGCTCTATCGATTGGTTTTGACACCTCTCTGTCAGCAATCTTTAATTAGTGTCAGCGCTAAGAGTTAAACACAGTTTTTTTTTTTTTTGAAATGATCTTTTTCTCTGCAAATAAAAACCGACATTTCAGTCCAAACATTTTCTAACATCAATCACTAATTCAAATCTTGCTTAAGTTAGATAATGCAATCAACAAACATATTTGGGGCACAATATAGGTAAGCAAAAAAAATAACAGCTTTTTTTTTTCCAAACACGGATTTATCATAATGTTTCCAGAAAACGTGAATTTAGAAAAGTTATTTACATCCGAAAATTATCCTGTTTAAATTATATATTTACTATTTCAAAACTTAATATTTTAAAGCAGTTTTAGTCGGTGGCGCCAGAGCGAAAGTTCTTGAGAGGGGGGGGGGGAGGTGGGATCGAAATTTGCCGAATTAAGTTCTAATTTCTCCGAATGATAAAATACGAGCATACATCCATGTTACACGTTCATAAGCTCTAATGAGAAGAAACATTGGACAGCTGGAAAAAAAAAAAAAAAGAAAAAATGTCCCAATTCAAATTCGCCGAATCATCAGCAAAATTCGACGAATAAGGATATTTTTTAGAAGGTCACAGAAACCTCCAATCTGGGTGCCTCTGGTATAATAATAAGAACTTCATAAAATCAATTGAAAAAATGTATTTCTGATGATGAATGTTTGCATAATTTTTTAACGGTGTGTAGAAGAATATCTATAATAAAATATAAAAAGATCTGCATTGTAAGATTTATTAGTTCTTAGGTTTTCTGCGTTAAACTTGCAGATAATTTGACGCCAACATTAGTATAGTTACTTCAGCACATAACGTTGTCTTGAATTAAAGTATTGATTTGCCCTTCGTGGTTTCAAGTTTAGTTTTGGAAAATATAGCTATGTTTTTTTCTTTTTGATGCTCCTTACATATTTGAAATACATTTTAGCGTCCTTATAGCTGATGATCCTAAGTCGACCTAAATCTTTCATGTTCCAAAGTAATTTTAAAGGTACATAGATTTTTTTTTTTTTAGTTGAGACGTTTCACTCCAAAAATAAGAAATAATGATGTTTTTAAAGTAATTATTCATCCCAAGCCCTAGTACCAAAATCAATTTCCCTTTTGGTATTCTAATTGAAATTCAAACAGGGAACTCGTGTTCTAATTTAGAAGAGTATGTTCTAGCGGAAGTTGAATAGAACGATATTAGCTAATCGAATATTTTTACCGGATGCAGTACATGGACCGCCCTCTTACTTTATTGTTACGGTTAGCTGAAACCGACTACATTGTAAAAGATAGCGTCTTTTTGAATTGATCTTTTCATGGTTGAGAGATTATGACATAGGAAAAGACATCATTAGATTGAATGTTCTGGAACCAGCATTGATTTGTTACAGATTGTACCATGTTATGTCTTCATTTTACTTCTTGCATAAGGACATTGAAATTTGCCCTAGATGATATTTTAAGCTACTACTTTTCTCTCCGGATATTCAAATTTTTAATATCAATAGGTTGTTTTAGACACACAACTCATTACCAAAGCACCTAAGGTTTTATAACGTTGCTTCAAGCATTTAGACTTTTTTTACTTGTAGGATCTAAAATACTTTCTGATTAATTATTGTCTAGAAACTCGAAGCTTGGCTCTAATTAGCACTGCATATAATCAAACAAAGTATCAACTGTCAAAAATATGTACTTAAACCATGATTGGTTTGACTGAAATTTAGAAAGGAGTTTATTAAGTTACCAACAAGACAAAAAGGAATCAAAAAGGAAAGAGCATTTAGTATCAATTTCAAAAAATATTTTAACCACTACATTTTTCTATAAGCTGCTTCCTGTTGTGCAAAAGATGTTTCATTTCCTTATTGTTATTTTTCTTCTTTTGATAGCCGTGAAAAAAGACCCAACTTCATACAACACAGTTCATTAGATAAAGTTGTGTAAGACATAATCCTTAAATAATATGTTCAAAATCTAAATTCCGAAAAATATGCACAGCCATAAAACCTTTAAAATATAATTTGTGAAGTTTAATTAAACAGATTAAAAGGTTTTATGCTAAAATGTGAGTAAAAAAGGGGGAAAAACATGTTTCACACAATTTAACTGTCCATAGACTTAAAAGACGTTTAAATACACTCGTTCAATACGTTTTTCTTTAAAATCATTTGCTTATCAAAACAGCATATGAACTTAGTTAACTATCACCACAGTTATTCTAAAATTCATAAATTAAAATCAATGTTAAGGCAATATTTTTTTTTTTCGTTTTTTAGATAATTTCAGTTCCTAAAAAGTCATCGCAAGTAACGAAAAAAAAAAAAAAAAACCATAAATGCAAAATGTTTTCCTGTAGCGATAAATAAATGTCAATATCTGAAGATTTGATAGAAACTAGCCTATACTAAAAAAATAAATATATTAATAGTTTTGGTCAATTGATAATCACCGCACATTAGTTTTTTTTTCCCAATACATAAATGTTTTGGCGGTGCAAAATTTGACGCTTGTCACTGAGAAGTGAAGGAGTTTAAGTGAAATTTGTGAAGGTTTGAGTCACACGCGCGGTAAGTAAAAGCTCTAGGTATTACAGTAGAGTAATCCGAGGTAACTGGGGCTCGCTCCACCTCGGATTATCCGAAAAATTCTATGGACTACATAAAGACATGCGCTGTTTACTTCTTTACGCAATGAAAAATAAACATTGTCTCCTCTAAAAATTTATCACTCTAATATCAACATAAATTTATGTTTTAATTATAAATAAACGAGTTTTGATTAGTTTTTTTCCTTGATATCTGCATGTACATGTGTGTAAACTTGCAGGCACCCAAAAACTGCCCTTTGATCATCCTCGAATACGTTTTGTCGCGACATTGGTTTCTATGTGTGTTCTATGTGTATTATGTGTGTACCTCACATAATACAAAAACATTAGTCATAGAAGGATAAAATTTTAAACTGCAATCGGATATTCCAAAAGAGCTGTTTGTTCGTCCTTTGAGACAAAACAATGTTTTAATTTCAAGTTATTTTTGTATCAACCTACTTCCTACTTCCTCCAAGGCATTTCTAAAGTTTTCAATTTCTTTTTATTACCTTATTGCACATTGTTAGGGAATTTGAACATGGCAAACTATTTCAGTTTTCAGATTAAAACATTATTTATCTATAAAACGTATACATTAAAAATATCAATAAAGCACCTCGGATTAAGCGGAACCTCGGACTTTTGAGACTCGGATTTTCGAGACTCTACTGTACTTGACTGAAAAACTATCTCTGAGTTATTCTGCATAACAGGACATAATAGGACTACTAGTACCAACATTGTGCTTAAAGCAGATAAGAAATTCTAGATGTTTCCAAACTTTCAGTACCGTCTCTTACATCCCTTTGTATTTAGATGCTCAAATTTTCTGTTATTACTAAGTTTCAACACGTAGTTCATTGGATAATGAATATAGTTTAACGTATAATGTACTCTCATAAGATAGCTCGTAAATTTACTGCATGTTATGTTTAGCAAATATCTTTTTCTTAACTGAAGAACCTCAAGAAAACCTTTAACGCGTAGAAAGGCATCTAGAATTTAGCATCATAAAACAACGCAACTCCAAAAGGTTGAAACACCTGCTTAATATAAGAACAAAAGCAGCGTTCTAAATCGGTCGAACTTTCTAAAACGTCCGTTAAACACGAAATCCCGAACAAAGCATGAAGTTCTTTTTTCATTAGATTCTGTAAAAGTGAAAAAACAAAGCTTCCACGGCAAGAAAACCAACATGAATGGCTATACAAAGCGAAAAAATAAGTCAAGCTTAAGAAAAGAAAGGAAAACATCAAAGATAATAAATAAAAAAGAAAAATGAAGCGTAAGAAATAGAAGCCATTAAAGTAATAGTTGGTCTCCTCCCCTTAACTTCTACCTCTGTTTTTTGTCAGGACGTAACGTTTCATTATAAACAATGAAGGGGAGTTTTTCTCATTTTTTCAGTCCATCTTTTCAGTCATTTGCGTAATGTGACTTTTGCCTGAAAAATTGCGGTAGTGAGAGGATGTCATTGTGAGCTATAAATCATGGAAGTGTTTTAAAATGAAAAGTCTGTTTAGGTGATAACTGCAAATTGATCCAGTTGCAATGATTTTTACAGAGCAGCTGAACAATGTTTCACAGCCGTAAAAGCTATGGATGTGGAAACTAAGGGGAAGAAAATCAAATTTAATGTTTAACAAAAATTTAAAAAAATAAAAATTAATTTGAATTCTGAAATTTGAAATTCAAAATAATATCAAATATAATTCAAAATATGTTTTTCGCAATCACGAGCTGCTACAGAACCCTACTCATTGGTTATTACCGTACTCACTTGTTTCTAGACACGGCTCTTGTCCCTCCAAGCCTACCTCTCCTCTTGAAAGCAGACGTGTGTATTAGTTGTGTATATTTAGGCTTTTGCGTGTGCGTATTCGTGTGTGTATGCACGCTGGAGTGTGTGTATGTGTGTGAGTGCGTATGTGTAAGAGCGTGCGCGTGTGTAGGACATGGACGTCATCGACCAGGGAGCGGCTACCGGGGGACGGAGTCGCGCCTGCAGGTGACGGTGGGGGTTGGAAAAGGCACGGACATCAAAGACGGTCAACTGAGAACAATAAGCAATGTAATTGCTCAAAAAAAATATATATATAAATCTGTAACATGTAACATGCATACATTATTACAGTTTACTATTTCTTCTTGTACTGCCAATTGTTGTCTCAATAATACACATAATAAATACATAAAATAATTTTTTTTTCCATATACAGTCTTTTGGTCATGTTATCATTATTGATATTATATTTTAGACTAAAATAATAAATTTAAAAAATAATATTCATGTTAAAAACTTTAAAAATGAAGCGTATGTTTTTAGTATAATATACATGTTTCGTAATTAATAATTACACGAATACGAGATTCATTTTTAACAAAATGATTAAGATATGTCAAAATCTTATAAATGGTTCGTTTCATATATAGTCTATCAACTAGACCGAAAAATGCCGTCATTAATGCGATAAAGCTGGGTGAGGTGTAATTTTCTTTGGTTTTTGGCGTAGATTACGAATATGCTAAGGCGGAAATCGAAATCGGTAGCTTTTGTACAGTAATTGCCAAAAAAAAAAAATCGAAATCATCAGAGTTTGAAATTTTGGCTTTTGTCAATTAGAGTTACTTTTACCAGAAAAAATCCAAATGAAAGTTAGTCAGCATTTAATTATACACTGGGGGCTCCGCTCTCTGCTCGATTCGCTCGCTAACCCCCGTTCACCACCTACGGTGGCTGAACAACGCCTGCTGTGGGTGGTTAATTTCTAGAGGGAAAAAAACAGACTTGTTGCATTTATTAAATAAAAAAAGAAGACGAGATTTTTTTAAAAAAAGTTATTCAAAATGTATGCTATTTGGTTTTTTAATTATACTTGGGGCAACCTTACCGGGTAGCATTGTGAAGCCTACGCTGATCCTAATCTCAACATTATAACACTGCCAGGTTAGGTTTGCTCGAACTATACTATGTTGAGTTTCCACTGTTAAAGAAGAAAAGTATTTAAGATTTTCTTATTTAAATTGGCTTACAAATCGTTATCGTCGTCACTCCCAATCTCCACACAATATCCAGTATTTATAAAGTCGTGACCATCTGCATCAAGTTCTTGTTTGTCACATAAGCAGTAGCAGATGTCAGTTCATGGCAGATTGACATCTGAGCATGGACATATTCGTTGTTGGCAAACTTTGCATTTGTTGCACGATATCGTTTGAATGACTCCCTCGGCTGAGGGTCGACTCCCAAGCCAAGTTATAACAAATTTTATCGTTTTCAGCATTCCAACCATTTCGTGTGGCGTTGGAACAAATTGAAATTGAACAAGAGATTTTCTTTATATTGCAGCCTGGTAGTTGGTTCTCTTGGCATAGAGACTCGATGTAGATTTACAAGGAGGCAAGCTCTCAGACCGACAATGGCCTCCTTTAGAGCAGTACCAATCATACCTCAGTTTGTTCATATCTCCAGTTTTTTAACTCTCGTACATTTCACCTACAAAACGCTCAACGGGTTGCATTCAAGAGTTCACTTACGGTCCATTCTTCACCAAGCTGTTTAAAGGTTTTAATGTAAAATGATGCGGTGACCATTATTTTGAATGGTCGAACCTCGATGGTCGAAGACCCACCGTCGTCATTAAAGGGGACTGGGCGACGTTAAATATGCTCGTGGTCTCAATGTCCTCCAAGTGAAACGATACCTCTGGGGGTGCTAGCACCAGGTAGCTATTAGCTCCTGGACTAGTTCTAAATTCTCATTAACTGTTCGATCCGGTGATGGTGCTGTCATCTATCGGTATATAAAATAATGGAGGCAAGGCACTTAGTATGCAGTCCTCGACATAAATACAGTTGTAGTCAGTTGGAGTCTTTGTGCCATTATTAGTTCTGTTTCACCAGATCCAATGTTTCTTGGTACAGCAATTGCATGAAACACGCCTGAACTCCCTAAAGCGTGCGAGCTGTTTTATCCACGTTCCAAAACGCGTACCTAATTCGCGCATGACACCATCGACTATTTTATTTTGCATAAACATATTGTTTCTTCTTCAACCAATGAATCTCCATAAGTAACTTTATATAATTTTACGAAAAATTACAGATTTTTCTCGCATTTTATGAATTATGCTTAATTTTTGGACACCAGTGTATGATTAAAAACTCAAATAGCATACTTTTTTGAATAACTTTTTAAAAAATCTCTTCTTTTTTATTTAATAAATGCAACAAGTCAGTTTTTTTTTCTCTGGAAATTAACCACTCGCTGCAGGCGTCGTTGAGCCACCATAGGTGGTGAACGGGGATTAGCGAACGAATCGAGCAAAGGGCGGAGCCCCCAGTATGTAATTAATTGCTGACTAACTTGTTGCATCTATTAAATGCAACAAGTCAGTTTTTTTTTTCGCTAGGAATTGCCCCCCGCTGCATGTGGCGAAGCGAGCAGAAGGAACATCCCCCAGTATATAATTAAATGCGGACTAACTTTCATATGGATTTTTTTTTGTGGTAAAAGTCACTCTAATTGTCAAAAAGCCAAAACTTCAAAAATTGATGATTTTGATGGATTTTTGGCAATTACTGTACGAAAGCTACCGATTTTGATTCCCGCCCTAGCATATTCGTAATCTACGCAAAAAACTGGGGAAAATGACACCACTCCCAGCTTTATCGCAGAAATGACGGCATTTGTCGAAATTTTGGGTGCTAGCTGGTAGACTAATAGTTTTGTGTACGTGTGTGTGTGTTTTGTTATGCATACGTGAACTTAGAGAGAAAAAAGAATGCTGGAAAGTTCTCAGTTTTCTAAACTTCAGTAGAAAAAAAAAAACAAACAAAGAGCGGAAGATGTTTTTTTGAAAATGTTTTATTTAACTACAAGCATCATTAGTTAAATACCTGACAGTGCAGAATGAGATTATTTAAATAATAGTTTTTCTTACTTAGATATAGTTCGTTGTTTGAAAAAGAACTTACAATGAATAGTACAATGCAATAAGAATCATTATTAGTAACTTTTGATTTGAGTTTAATTCGCCATATGAGATCAACTTTTATTTACTGGTATCAACCTTTGTTTTTATAGAAACTTAAACTGTTTCATTTTAAATGTGCTTTCTCGAGTAGTGTCTGACAGCCGATGAGAAGGAAAGGATAACATTCGGTTCATAAGCACAAATGGACGCATCTATTAATTTTTAGGGATGTCAGCTTTTGCAGATGTATATAACCTCTAAATTAGTCAGAGTCACATTAAAATGAGCTAACCACGGGCAATCAAATTTTTGCTTTTCTTCCTCATTCCGATATACTCGTCCTAGCTAAATGTTATCAGTTCCACAGCACCCGTGGGCAGACTGTAACCAGAATGTGCTTAGCGGTAACTCATTTCAAGCTACGGCTAAATGTTCAAAAATACTCCCCCCCCCCTTCCCGTTTTTATTTTTTTTTTTTAATTTTTCCCCACAACTGTCTGCATTCAACTTAGTGCACTGCACATTTCTAAAAAAAAAGAATAAGTACTGTTCAACCAACGCGTCTCTATACGGAATGGGAGGAAAAAGTAAACATTGATGCGCGTGTGTCGCTCATTTGAATGAGACTCTTCTTGATTTAGAGACAAACATACATCTACAAAAGTTGACATCTCAAAAAACTAATAGATGCGTCCATTTGCGCATATAAACCGGAAGTTTGCTTTTTCATACAATACGTGGTCAGACAGTACATTTAATTCATGTCGAAAATTGATACGAATTGTACACTGCTAGTTAGAGTGACATTTTTCACATACTTAAGTGTGTTTTTGTTAACAACAAATTGCGATTATATAAGTATACGGTTGTTAAATTGGCGTACTCACAGTATTTTGTTTATACCTAATGGTAAAATAGCAATTGAAAGCAAAAAAAAAACTACAATCGTGCAAAAATAAACGATTAAATGAATGATACCTATTTCAACATTGATTATGGAATTTTCAGTGCGGTATATTTTTCCAATGTGATTTAAAGGGGAAAAAATAAGGACATACATGTTCCTCACTTTACATATTTAAAATAAATTGATATGAGCACTAGAAACGAAAAAGAAAAGAATATCGTAATATCAAAAGAGGTAAAGCAAACTTTCGATCTATAAAAATGGACTTAAGAGTCAAGAAAGAAGAAGAAGAAAAAAAGCTAGCTGATGAAGCCGTTAAAGTAAAATGGGACCTCATTTCTTTAAATTACAAAAGCATCAGGTAAGAATGCTATGTTATTAGTTGTAAAGTGATATTTCCTTCGACAATGCTTTTCAAAAAAAGTCTTTGGCAGTTTGCTTTAGCAGTAATTTTGGTTATTTGAAAACAAAGATACACAGGATTATTTGCTAGGTACGTATCCCTTTTAATCCAAAAAGACATCCTTTGCGGCGAACCCTATATTTTTGTCAGTTTTAAATATAAATATATTTTGAAAAACGTAGGTTTATGAAACATGTCTTTTTTTAGCACTCTCATTATTTTTTTCAAAATGGCTAAATATAGTTGACATAAAATCTAATATTAAGATGAAAATATTTAAGAGCAGATTTCATGATATTTTTGCAAGGATTGCTTTCTTTGTAAAAAGTCTATAGTCACTGTCAACTGGTTGATATTTCTAAGATGTGGCACTAGTTTATTCTCTTTAACCAAAAGTGCAAAAAAAAAAAAAAAAAAAAAAGATTAGAAAAAAAAAAAAAAAACAACACATGTGTATTGCAATCAAAATTAAGGAGAGAAATAAAAAACGTTGGAAAGGCTATAGTTTTTAATTGTTCATAAATTCAAATAAAAACTAAATCCGATTGAAATTTTTTTTCAACTTTTATAATTGTTTATTTTGACCCTATTTTTAATTTGTTGATTTTAAAATATACTAAATTTATTACGAATCACAGTACGCTTTTTTTAACTTGCTCATGACGATTAATAAATTTCACTGATGTTGCTGAAAAGTATAGGGGAAAAGGAGGCACATGTGAACAATTTCTTTCATTTCTTAATATTTCAAAAAATACAGTCGAGCCTGCTTATTAGAATATCAGTTAAAAGAATATCCCGCTTATTATAATACATTTTCGATGTACCAAACCAATGTAATATGTTATAGTGATCCCGGTTAATGGAATAACCCTTTTATTAGAATATTTTTTCGTGGCAAAATGGCTATTTTAACAAGAGGGTTCGACTGCATTATCAATTTCTCAACGCAAAAGTGTCCCCATAAATTATTAAACTTTGTTTTGCGTCACGGTTTTTTGGGGATTTAAAAAAAAAAAAAAGAATTTCTAAACTTTATGGTATTAAAAAAAAAAAAAACATCTGCAGTTGTAGTTCACATGTGCCCCTTGACAGGGGCACATGTGAACAGGCCTGGGGTCTGTTCACATGTGAAAAAAGATAAGTAAAAAATGCAGGAGAAGCATCATATGTTAAAGGAAAATTCTTCAATATGAAACATATACCTCATTAACAAATACGTTGAAGGTTTTGTAACCTATACTATGTCAGTTTCAATTGTACAGTAATTGTTCCACTAAGAAAATATTTTTTCCCAAATATTTTACTGCTCGCTGTCAAATTCTTACTTCTCGTAACATATTCTGATCACTGAATAGACTAGAAAAAAAAACTTTAATGACTGCATAATACAAATAATTTTTTATTATTTAAAGGTTATTCCACCTATACTCTGCTTTTAATCTTCATTCACTGTTTGAAAATGTAGTTTAAAATAATTTTGAACTTCGGTATTTAATTACTTGAAAATATTTTGTGTATTTTTATTTCCTGTAAGTGTTATATAACACGAAATTATTAATCAACTATTTAGTAACAAAAAATTTGAAAAATAAAATAATAAACATAAATAAATGCATATTTAATAATATTAATAACAAGTAACAATAAATTTACAAACCGATTCTAGGAAAATAATAATTGTAAATATTTACACAATTTTAACACTTACAATGTCCTACACTAACAATAATATTGCGGAAAGCGGCTATGGGAACTGTTCACTTGCGCTCCTAGACGTTGTGTTCTTAAGTGCTACATCGTCTACTTAAGAGCTAACTCGCAAAAATAAATCATTTTTAATTTAATAAAGAAATTAAACATTTTCATATATTTACTTGAATGTTTATACAATGGATCGTAGTACTTAGATTTAGATTAGCAGTTTTTTTTTTTTTTTTTTTTTTTTTAATGTTATCACGTGAAGAAGACAATGATAAAATTTTTTCAACACCTGCTACAACAAAGGAGTTGCCATAGCAGAAACATAAAATGGCTCATTGCTCTAAATGTTTGTTCATGAGGTACAATTGGTACTGTCCTTATTTGAGAATGTTTCCAGATTTTTTGCTTGAAGTGATCTTAGTAAAACATACCATGTTCACATAGGCCCCGTGTTCACATGTGCCCCCTTTTCCTCTACATTTTTTAAAATCATAATATTTGATGCAAATTATTATTTTGCCTACTTTCTTTTTAGTTTTTGCAGTAGAAATCAAAGAAGCCAAATAAATTTTTTTGACAAATAAAAAGTTTTTTAAAACTAGAACTACGGTTCAGGGCTAAATGGAGTCGATCAAGTTGTATTATTTTCTTAGAATATACGCATAATTATCTTACAACTTAAAGCTATTTCTTAGCTTTAATCTTTGTGATTTTTTTAAGCAATGTATTTTTTGGCTGCATTACAATTATTTACATCTGTTATTAAGAGTATCTTTTATATCTTGACACATGATAAATAGAAGCATATTCAAAAAGTATTCTAATAGAATACCTTTATCACACTAAACGCCATTTTCAAGAAGTAAAATGATAAATCTAACATTCCGGTTTTTCTTTAAACTACGTTTCTAATTTTTATCAAATTTCTTTACTTTACTGAACATTAGTTTTGCTATCAATCTCTTTCACAGGTTGATAGATATTTTAAAAGTAAATATATGCGCGTAACAATGCCATACTGTTATTGCAAAGAAAACCAATTGAAGTGTGGAAAATTAAAAGACCCTTAATATATTTTTATATTGAAATAATTCAGGGTATCTTATTTTATAACTAACAGACTAAACGATCAAAAAATAGCAAAAAGAAAATATTCCGTTGTTTTTTAAATGTTCCTCCATTTCTTATCTAAATTCTTTATAATTTATTAAAAATATGTTTTTGATGTTTTCTATTTTTTAACATAATTAAACGTCATTATTATACAATGCTTTCATAAATGTTAATTGCTGTGAGGCCAAAGGAAAAACCACTTATTATTTTTTAGTTGGAAAAACTTCCTCAGTTAGCTACATTTGTTTCAGTTAACGTCATTCTTGTAATTAATATCGTTCACAAGTTGTTACATTTTATAAGGTTCATCAAAATATGTTCATCGTAATAAAATAATTTCAATGCATCAAATGTCAACTGCAGTGAGGTTAATGAAAAACCACTCTTAAATTGAAACAGTTTAGTTTTTAACTAACACACAAAACGATTAGAGAAAGAGCAAAAAAGCAATTGCATTGTACGAAATAAATGATGTTGTTTTTTCTTTGGAGGAACACAGATATCGATTTTCACTAAAGAAACATCAAGAACATTTCAGCGGGACATGCACCTTCTTGGCTTATTTCGCATGCTCTACGAACGGAAACATTTTCGGAAGGGGAGTTGATGGCGGGCGATGAATCTTTCCGAACAAAATGCTAAGCCTGTTCTATAAATCATTCGTAATGGCATTTTGAAGGCTGAGAGCAGCTTTCGGCAAAAACCCATGCCGTCAGCTAAAATGTTATTGACAAGCTGGGAAAATAACCGCTTATGCGAAAGCCATCCCCTTGCTGAGGAAACACTTTCAGAAGGAGGTGCGAATGAAGGCCGGATCAAAAGCTGCAGTCACAGCAGTGTTGCTAAGGTTCTTTAATTCTCTATAAGTATCGGGTTCGGTTTTTTAAATGATCGTTCATGTTATTGGGAATGAAACTAATTGTTTTCATATTCCGTTTATGAGGTTGATATGTTAATAAAATGATGTTTCCAAGTTCAGTGTGCTATTATTTCCTGCAAGAGTTTTGAAAAAAAAATTAAAGATATTTTTGTTGCACACATATATTGGGGCAGGTTGCCGTTGATGAACCACATAACACTTTTGACCTTTTATAGGAATTATTTCAGACTCAAATTTTATATTAACCATAAGAATAATTACACAGTATATTTTTCCTTTAATAAAAATTTTCGCTTTTATGTTAACTGTATTCAATAAAGAATAAAAATTAAAAAGAAATATTTTAGCTTGTGGTCTATTCATGGAAACAAGTTGCTAAGATGGACCATTAAGTTTTCATCGAATAAACCACACTCTCAAATAATAAATTAACATCGTAAAACATAAATAGTTGTTACAGGAGATAAGTAAACACTACAAATAATAGTGAATTGTTCAAAAAGAGAAAATTGTTTTTTTTTTTTTTTGAATTTTATCTCAGGAGAAACATAAAAGCCTCTCAGTATTCACAGAACACAACTGTTTTCACCACACCTAGCTCACCACTTGATATTTTCTAACATATGATTTACTCGTCTTGGCTAAAATTTCATGGGTCATCTTTTGAACAAATGGGAGTCGTGTTTCATCAAGTTCAAACATTTTGATCCACAAAGATTTTACTTGACGACCAGGATTTTGTTATAGCACGTTGCACGCCCTTAGTTAGTTATCCACTGGCTTTATTTCATTTATTTTGGTATTTTTCTCGATGAACAAACGTACTTGAAACAATATTGATTTTTTTTTAACAAATGCTGAATTGAATACACAAGTTTTTAAGTTGAAAATATGATAACTTAGAGGGAGTTTCCAAAACTGATTTTAAAATTATGCTTTCATCGTTACCACACTTATTTTAAAAGATTGATCAATTATTAAAGATAATTGAGACGAAACTAATAATATTTGTAAGATTCCACTAATGAACCACTTTGTTCGCTGGTTCAATAATAGAAACACTTAGTGGTTCAAGGATAGCAACTGCGTCATTCTGAATGTTCTCATAGTTGTCACTGCTGTGACGATTCAATATGAAACTTTAAATATGGAAAATTGTGCTTGAAAATGTACTCTTTAAAGTCAATGCTCCCATTTAGTTGTTCAGTAATATTCAAAGCAAATAAAAACAAAATGAAAACGTCAATAATTAGAAAGTAAACAGTATAAATCTTATTTAGACGTTTAACAATATGATGTATTGATTCTAACTCCTTGATGATTCTGCATTGGACTGTTTCGAGGCATGAGAAAACATTAAAACTGATTTCGTGCTGGAGGAAACTCTGGTGGGGAATATATATTCGAAGTCCAGTCATGGAACTGATTCCTTGACGGCAAACTTCCCCTATATTTCTCTTCAATATACAATTTATGTACACTTTTAAAAAAATCCAGAAATTTTCGGTAAAAGTTACTGGCACCCATGTTCACAGGACCTTTTACCGTAAAATCCTATTTTGCTGTAAAATTTTACAGCAGAATAAACGAGAGTTAAAAAAAGTAAAATGCGAGCAGCAGGATAGATCTCGGGCCCTTCGGATTGGCAAACGGCTTTGCGGCACATCATACAGGTTGGGATACATCGAGTAAGAGGAAATACGGTCTTATCTGCTTCGCACTGTGAGTCACGTGTTGTATCAATTGACTCTGCAATCGTTTATTTTTTTCGATGCATTTTCCTGTAATTTTCACTTCCTTTTACAAAAAAGAAAGTATTGTATTCGCGAAAAAATTTTCACTCAAAAATCGGGCTTAATTTCCATTTTTCTCACCCCGAATGAATGTTGAGTTTTTTTCCACCCGACCGCACGTGGCTATATGCCTAGGATCGTACAGACACCCGAAATATCGATTTTGATGATCCTCGAGTTAATTACAACGAATTTTCTCGTGACGTCCGTATGTACACATGTATGCGCGTATGTGCGTATGTGTGTATGTGTGTATGTGCGTATGTGTGTATGTGTGTATGTGCGTATGTGTCTCGCATACGCGAAAACAGTATGTCCTAGTAAGTTGAAATTTGGTACGTAGACTCTTAATGGGGTCTAGTTGTGCATCTTCCCTTTTGGTTGCATTCGGATGCTTCTAAGGGTGTCTTCTGTCCCTTTTTGAGAGGAAATCATTGTTAATTTCGATGTAAACTCAAGTTGTGTTATAATTTGTCGGACACTTGGCGATATATCACCAGTCTTTCGGTCGCCAACTTGGTTTGGCGTTTGTTTTGTCGCCAACTTGGCGACAAAATTTGAAATTTTGTTTTTCAATTTGGTTTCAATTTGGCCACTGTTGGTCATATTTAGGGAGTAAACAATTGAATTACATTAAAATTGCCAATAATGGGGAAATGACATGAAATTGAAATAAAAGGAAGTCATGTGATGCACACATCAGCTCCTTATCTGTACTGTAATCACTCCATTTTACAGTATTATTTACCATAAAAGTTTCTTGAATTTTTACAGTATATACATAGGCAGGCCCGTCATTAAGGGGTATCAATTATTCCCGGGTTTGAGAAATTAATGAATTTCCATGTAAGTGGGCGTGGTTTTTGTTGTTTTCGGAGCAATTTAAACTGAGTATGTACCCTTTTTTTCATCCCTCAGAAAACTCAAAACGATACGGGTCTGTTACTTTGAGGAATAAGCTCTGTTTTTCTCTCTAGATAATATTTTGCGTTTGTATTATAAGACTCTTTACGTGTTGAAGCCAAAATAGAAGATGAAAAGATAAAAAAAATCGTACAGGGTAAAACGAAGAACAGTTCCAATTGCACTCAATATTCAAGTGTTTTCTAGACCACGCTGACTATTAGCATTCCTCAAGGCTAACACTTAAATTTCTCAAGACGCGACATAGTAATGTTCTTCCAACATATCGTCCTATATGTCTCCAAAATTTCATGTTACTTATATCCCTTATTTTTCTACTGTTTTCTATTTTTTCCGACTATTTTTCTTCTGACTAATTTCTCTGAACCAGCTCCTTTTTACAAGCATGTACCGGCAGGGGGGGGGGGGGTGTAACATTCAGAAACTGCAGTTTTTTTTATGGATTCTATCAATAAAGAAACTCTATAACTAAGATCAATAACTAAGTAAGACATCAAATACCTAGATGGTTAACAACCGCATAATTGCATGTAGACACTTGCCGGTGTGCTAAACTAATTTTAGCTACCAGTTTAAAGGTAATATCATCTTCAATGAGCAGGTATTTCCCTCTAGCGTTGTAATTGAAATTCCAAAATGAATAGTCCATAACAAGGAAGAAACTGCAGTCTCAGACTGTCAGGTCATAAGCATGCTTTAGGTATATATTTGTAATTTTGACTTTTAGCAAAGGTTTAAAAGTGATAACTTAAAACTAATAAAATTATTTTTTCTGAAGGAATCTGTTTTTTCTTATGATTCTCTGGAGATTTTTTTTTTTTTTGTTTTTTTTGGGGGGTTGAAAGGACTTTAACTGGCAAAGATTTTATTTATTTCAAGGCAACAAAAATAGTCGACTCCCGCTACAACGCGATCCGACTTACGCGAAATGGCCGTAACGCGATTTTTTTCACCAGTGAAGAATTTTAGACGTAACGCGAATTCCTCGCCCGAAACACGGAAATTTTCGAAAGGGAATCGCTGGGAGAAAGCATCGGCTTTGTTATTGGCTACTAAAACAAATTTTGGGAATTGGCTTACATCCCTTTAGCATCACTGAAGTTCCCACACCGTACATACATCACTTATACAAATAACTACGCCTCGTTTTCCTTTTTTTTTCATTCTAAATGTGAAAGTTGTTGAAATATAATGACACCTTAGAGCGCTGTTTCATCTTGTGAAGACAGAAAGGAAAAGATAAAGTTTCTGACAATTAAAAACAAGCTAAAGATTATGTGCTTGAACAAATTTGTCGAAGGTAGCACGACAATTACGTATGGGTGAATCTTCCAGATGTACAATTAAAAGTCTAGAAAAGGAAGCCCGTTAAAGTTCACTCAGTATAGCATCTGAGCAAAATGTAAAAATTATGAAAATGGAAGCTGCCCTTGTATTGTGACTTTAAGAAACCAGGAAGAGGGGTGTTGCATTGCCATAGATGGAAACTTTATAAAATAACTAGTGAAGCAATTATATTGTGCATGTAAAAATATATAAGAATAACGTTTTGATCACGCAGCATAAATCATAATCATCTTCACTTTTTTAAGTTACAAATATCATTACTGGATTCACTGTACAGTAAAACTACAGTGCATTTGTTTTTCTTACTACATATTGTACACAGTTAAAAATTCAGGAAGATTTTCTGGTTATTCTTTCTATAAAATGGCGGACTTGCAGCATCGCTGATTTTTACGGTAATTTATACCGGAGAAATAAGCGATCCCAGCTTCAATTGGTTGCTGTGGTCTACCGAGGAAGCCGTAAAATTTTTCAGTAACATTTGATTTTTACAGTAATAGTTACTGGCAACATGGATGCCAGTAACAAATGCCGTAAATTTTCCGGAAAATGTTTAACAGTGTACGTACCATACTGGTTTATTTCTTCTCTTTTTTTCCCATTAATCATTGATTTTGTGCATCGTAGCAGAGTTTTTTGTTGAACAAAACCGTTTTTTTTTAGAAAAAAAATAGTTTCTTAAGTAGGAAACATTACTGTAAAGATAAGAAATGATTTTTAACAGTTTGGGGTGGTGTTTAAAACTGTTGGGTATGTTTATAAATTTTTTACACATACCCTTTTCCACGACGCGAAATTTCGACTTCCACGAGGGGTCTTGGAACGCATCCCTCGCGTAAGTCGGGACTCGACTGTACTCTTATGCATAAGATTCTTAACCACAAAACCAAATATTCATAATATGTTTTGAAAGTACCTAAAAATTGAGTTTATTTATTTATATTTCCTCCAAATTATGCCAATCAATATCCAGAACGTCTTTTGCGTGATTTAATTTATTTATTACTTTGGTTGGATGCTCTGCTTGGAACCCTTATTACAGCTTTTCTAAATAATCAATTGAATCACCGGGTGTCTCCAAACTTCAAGAACAACTTAATGCGATAAAGTCTCAAACAAACCGGAAATTATGCCACAGAGAGGCAAACAAATCTTTTCATCCGTGTAAGAATTGGGTCTCACAAGTATCGCGGCAAAGTATCTAGATTTTCCCAACTCCATTAATCAATACACTTGCTACATTTGTTAGAGAACAATTTGTTAGCTGTTTGCACTTGCACTTAGCTATAACTTGGCATGTGAAATTTACCGAAATGCGTCGTATAAAGTAGTTATTTTACCGTTTTTTTTTCCAGTTTTATTCTCAAACATAGAAACTCGCCGTAATGTGAATTTAAATATGGTTTCACTTTTATTTGGTGATTTTCATATTATGATGTCAAGTTAATTCTTTTTGATCAACACAGATTTTTGGCATTGATGTTAAAATCATAACGTATCGAAATTTCTTGAAAATACGGCGTTACAAAACTGAATAAAATTTTTTAAAAATGCAAATTTAAGTACTCGACCAGTAAAGAGTTTTTACGTACATCTAAACACAGCAAAGTCGTCTTAATTTAGTGATCTTTAGGAACAGTGTTTTCCGCATTCCATTTTCCTCTGTATTTTTTTCATATATGTTGTACGGAAAATACTGTTCCTACATTTTACTGAATTTTGACTACTTTGTTGCATTTAGGTATGTAATTTTTCAGAAAAATTAAAAAATTACGGGTCAAACCTAACGTTATAAATATGGAAAAAAAATTGGACCGCCGGAGTGGAAAGGAGCATTAATTTTGAAAAATATTAAATTACGTAACGAACATATACTTTTGGGCATGAAAATTAAATAAATCAATTATCCATTGTTTCGATGCACAAAAATTGCAAATTATTGCAGACACGTGTTTCGATATTACAAAGAACACTTTTTTCAACGCAAGTAAGTGTGAGCTTTGGATGAAAAGCTCACAATTTCTTGCCTCACATGACTTTTAATCCATAAGCTCACACTTCTTTGCATTGAAAAAGATGTTCCTTATAATCTCGAAACACGTGTATGCAGTAACTTGCAAGCTTTGTGCATAAAAACGTTGGAAAATTGGTTCATTTAATTAAATTACGTGTGTATTAGAAAAAATATTTTTCTTTGACAATTTAACGGTTTTTTTTCCTTTTTTAAAGTAGAAAAAAATATATGCTTCACCTACATTAAGATTTGAAGAAAAAACATTTTTTTAGTGTCATAATAAATGTTGAATATCTGAATGCACCTTCTTTTCGCAAAAAGCACTTGAATACAATAAAGATACACATTCTTAGTAATTGATTTTGGAATCCAATAAAAAGCATTCATTTATTTCTTTGAATCGGATCTTACGTACCACATATCAATACATAACGAAGTTTGGAAGAAAATTGAAAACCTCAAGTCTTTGGTAAAGTAGGAAAAGATCTATTTGTTTAAGAGAAGCGTTTATTCATATGAGAGCTCTAAAATTTCAACGATCATTCATCCATTTCTGAACATTATTTGATTCCTGAAAGCCCTTGCATCGATGAAGCAGCATCTGTTTGTCCTTTAATTCAAAAGATTTTTGATCTTAGAATTTGGTTAGGTTCATGAAGGCACAAAATGAATGAACATTTTAGAATTAATAATCTGATTGTTTGCCCAAAGAGAAATTACTATTATCTGAGCTACGGATTAAACAGTATTAATGAATAAGTCTTTTCGAAAGCATTAAAGGGGTTTATCTAGAATTAGGTAAAAGTTTCTGTAGATCTCTCTCTAAGAAGGATTAATGAAATGTGATCTATAGAGTTTCCGTCTAAGAGATAAGCATCAATGGGGAAAGTATATGATCTATTGATTTACATGTGATTCATTAACAGCAAAGGTAATATAACTTCCTTCATTTATAGGTTGGACTGTGTACCTTGCCTATTTATATTATTCAGGTTCAAAGGAAGAAACGCCAAATTGAGTTTCTAAATAATAATGAAATGGTGCAATTGCTTGTCTATAATTCGAATGAGAAACATATTATAAAAATAAATTTTGGTTTGTAGAAATTTTCATTGTGATATATTATGTTGTTTTGCAAAATAAAATCTGAAATCTTATTTAGCTAATATCTGGTCCTGAAATTCGGAGAATTAAATCACTGTTTTTGTAAAACTTAATGCAAAAAGCATTCAAATAGCACTTGCTTATGTGATTTCAAAAATATTAATTTGCTTTTATCTTTGTTAAACTTTTTGTTTTCGATACGTAAAACTAAGGTATAAAAAGGGACAGATAATATATTTAAAACATTAGTTGTTTTGAAAATTACAGTTTTTAGGAATCGCATATAAACGTCTATTAGTAATTCCTTTTCTACAGTGTTAAAATCATAACTTTCATTTGAATTTTTAAACCTTTAATTAAAAACAATCCTTTTACAGGCTGCTTCTCTTATTTTAATGTAGGTTTTTCCAATCAATTTTAGTTTCTGATAAAAGAAGTAACGCAAAAATGTTGTTATTTAGATCCAAACTTATGATTGCCTTTTACTGGTGACGTTGCCCTATCTTTTCCAAAAGCCTCCGTTGGTATGCCTTGACCAGTAACGTTTTTTGCTTTTTAGTTCCGAAGGAAAGAAACATTTATACTTTCTTACCAATATTAATTTTAAAAGACAAAATGTTTAATAATTCAGGAGATTCACATTTGCATTTTAAGCATTATTATCGGAAACATTAGTATTATCTTTTATGTAATAACTAATTATATTTTCTGGAATGCATTTTTAAAAAATAATTGTTTCGTTTTTCATTTACTTTTTATCTTTTTTTTTTTCTTTCTGATATTATTTTTTTTCTTTTTGTTGGATTAAATTTTATTTTTGAAGAAAACATTTTTAATAATATTCAAACTGAGGAAAAATTCGTAAAAATTACGTACTTTAAGCTAAAAAATATTCAAATTGGTATATTTCGGGCACCTTTTTTTTTCTTGGTGTGTCGTGTCTGCATCTATAATAGATCTATTAGCTGCGCAGAATAATATTTAACTTTAGATATGAGTTTGATATTAAAATTTAAAAGAAATCAAGCTGAATTTACATTTAATAAACTCAATTTTATATATATTTTTAAAGTAGTTATACACAATACAACTTCTTTTAAATTTATTGTTTATATTCTATTCAGTAGCAACATAGACTATCGCGAAAAGAGAAATGGTGTCTTAAATCATCATTAAAACTCTTACCTTACAACAAGCATAACAAATCTGTTTTTGTAAGCCTTACGTCTTATTTTTTAACCTCGCGCACTTGGCATTTTCGATGACTTTTTAGATGCATTTGGAGCACTTAAGGCATATATTCTACTTAAATATATATTTTTTGAAAATTAATCTGCAGTCAGAACTCAAAATTAACATCATGAAAAATGTTGTTTCTTCTTTTAATTTTATCAACTAATTTATTTGTTTTAATAATGACTGCTTTTAATTAACTATGCGGGACTATAGAAAATATTCATGGATTTGATCATGATAAAGGTTATGACAGTCGTGATGGATTTCTTCCACTAAAGCTATCTCGCTTCCTTTCGCTCTTTGCTTGAAGCAAAGTACCTGTTTGCTTGGAAATTTATGGTCAAAACTTACAGAATGCTATTCCATAGTTTGAGGCTCAGGATTTTAATAAATCTTGTTGCGCTTTTGACTCGCAAGGTGTAATGTTTATGTAAAGATATTTGGAGGAATATTTCTTTTCAGTTTTTCTTATTTTTTCTAGCAGTACATGTTTTGGGTTTTGTGACAAAAATAAAAATCTTATTGCGTAATGATCTAATTTTTAAAACGAAATCATAACTCGGAATTTAAACACCATGTTATGGTATGTAAAATGTATTTATAAACATTGCCTTTATATTTAAATAATCTTATGTTTAAGAATAGTTGTGGGGGTTGGTCATTTAACTATATAATTATACCCTTGAAACATAAATGCACATAAATGCAATATTAAATTATCTACACAATACATAACTATATGTGATAAGCATTAGGTGCTAGAGGCATGATATTATCAACTAAAAACAAAAATTTGTGTTTTACGAAAACAGTGGGGAAAACATTAAATACCCACTTGGTGGGAATTTTTAGTTTTTATACAAAAACTGTACGGCATATTCTTTTAGTTACTTAACACAAGTCTAATTTTCTTTGCTTGATTTTTGACACGACATTTTGACGATGCTTAGTAAAATAATTTTTAAGTTATTTCGGAAATATTTTTATTATTTTGTCGTTCACTATAAAGTTCACAAACATTGACGGAGTTCTGAAAGAGCATTTGAATATTGAAAAAGCTCTTCTAGCGGCAAATATCTGGCTAGTACTGTTGGTAAAAATGAAAAATTATAGAAATCGGAATCGTTTCCTTAATGTGTCGTGTTTCGCCGGTGAACTACTGGTTTAAAACACAAATTTATATATTTTTTCGTTTCATCGCTAAAATAACTAGTATATCTTCATATTTCAATAAACCATATCATTTAACCAATAACTAGTAAATACGCTCATACCAATCTCAGTAAAATTAAGACGATGCTAATGCGAGTCACGATGGTCACAAGTCACTAATCATATTGGGACATCTCACAGGACTCATTTGTGGAATGTTTCCTTTTGCTCCGCATGAACATCGCTGCAACACTTCATTTAGGAGCAGTCACTTGTAGAATTTCAAAAGCGTCACTGCAGTATTCCTTTGTGACGTAGCCCGGAACTAGTACATACGCAAGTGGCTGCACTCTGCTGATGATTAGTGTTGAGGACAGTGACGATTTTTGACTGTCACGCGTCGAGACCCGAATGTGACTGTTACTTTCCTAACACGTAAAGCTCACGTTTTGTCACCATACTATTAGTGTACAGTGCTGGCCAAATTATTAGACTAAGACTATTTTAAAAGCAAATTCTTTATTGATTATATAACTATAGACACATTAACGAACAGTGAAATAATTATCAAATATTTAGTGTGCATTCCCTTGTTCTTGATGAGCATTTTAGCGTCTTTTTGGCATTTTACAAGGTTTACACCATTTCTTAACTATTTAAACAAAGGAAGTGAAAAATTGTTTATGCTCACTATTATATATACTCACATACACATACTTACTAATTACCTAAAACTAACTTTAAATATAACAGAACACACTAATAAAAAAGATTTAGTGAACTGTTTGAGCTGATCGAGGGTATGTTCCTGGTAGGTAGATAGACAAAAAACAACAAAGCAGACAGTGCTGCCACCTGCAAACATTACATTATGCTAAAATAACGTAATAATCAGTGTACAGTATGTACTGTACTTTAACAGTAAAATAAATATTATTTTAGTTCAAATAGTGTACAAAAAAAAAAAAAAAAAAACCTCGTTAATCTATTAATTTGGCCAGCACTAAGTGTTCTAAATGTCTTTTTTAAAGAACATTTGTGCTCATGCTCACACGAAATGAAGCAATGCAAAATGTTTTGATTTGAATAATAATGTTCACCTTTTTCCGCTTGGAAAGAGATATTATATCATGAATACTAGATAAATCTTGTGATTGCTTTGAAACAATTCACATGCATTTAATGTGTATTCGTAATCGATAAGATTTCTTAAATATTTTTTATAGCATCTCTTACAAAGCCCTTCTGGAGCACAAAGTTGAGTGTCCTCACTAAGTGTCGGCAAGAGGTCATAATTATATTTTAAAAAAACTTTGAAATAACTATATTTTCTTTAAATAACTGTCTCAGTTATTCTATAACTTGCTACATAGTATTAGCAATATAATTGTCAGCGCTAAATGAATTTATGACTTATGTTGGCAATTAATTAATTAACAATTCAGAACATTAAAATTAAAATAAGAATTGCAAACATATAATCAAAACTACTTTTCATTCTAAAAGCAGTCAAGTACTACTAGTTCAAAGTACTTAAATGCAAAATATTTTAATATTAAAACTTGATATTTTAACTTATTTCCGCTTTGATAGAGTTATTAATTCAGGGAAATCCTTTGATTGCAATAAAGTAGCCGAATCCCACTTGCTTTCTATGTTTATTCATATAAGATGAGCTTTCTTGAATATTTTAGGTAGCATCTCTTCCACAGCGCTTCTGGAGCACAAACTTCAGCGTCCTCACTAAATCTCCGCAAGAGGTCGTAATGCGATAAAATCCCAAACAAATCGACCATTCAAAGGCAAGCGAAACAAAGAGTTTCATTCATCTTCGAGAGGCGTGCTTCTCAAACCTATACTCCCAACAAAGCCTCTAGATTTTCAGGGCAATTCATCAATAGTTGCACAACACTTGCCTGAAGAACGTGGCTTTGTCTTCTGTCGTGCTCCCATTTAAAACACTTTGGTATGGAGTTGACGCTAAGGAGGAGCTGGGTGAAAGGAAGTTTCTGTATAATTTTATCTAATTGCATATGCTACCAAGAATTAGGGTTCTTTGAATGGTATGGACGCTTTCGTTAAAGAATATGCGATGCAATATTGGATTGTTGCGAAGATATGTGCAGATGAATTGTTTGAAATAGTTGGAACTTTCAAGAAAGATTGAGTATAGATGATAATGATATTGAAAGTTGTGTTTAGGGTGTCATAACTTTAGGCGGGCATGTAGGCTCAGTCAATTTTAGAATATTAGTTTTAAATGTATAAGTAAATAAATATACAATTAAAGTGTAGAAAAAATGTGTTAAGATAAATGCATAATATAGAGTTTTAATAGTGAAAAGAAAAAACTATTGGTTAAAAAAGTTTTTGAGTCATGATTCGGTTTTTATCTAAAACATTTTAAAACGTAACCCACGTTTGAAACACCTGCGTCAAACGAAAATGTTTAATGTAAACACTCAATCATGCCTTATTAATTGTTTCAAACCAGATACTAATTAGGATCTTAGTTACTTTATTAACTTTCTGTGCGTTTTAAATAAATATTTTAATTCTAATGACTTCCACATTTCGTTATTGGTTGCATATAAATTTTTATTTCACAAAAGTCTGTTGATATTACAAAACGTTGTGCATAAATCACAAAAAACAAAACAAACAATAGCTAAAATTATCAAGCAACTTTTACTGTAGATTGAAAGATGAATAAATAGTATTTAGAATTAAAATGATATTATTTCAGATAGCAACAACCTTTAAGTTAACTTGGTCCTGCAGAATGTGTTGACGTAAAAATTAACGTTTGTTGATCAATCACGATTGCTTATTGTTCTCACTTGACCGTCCTTGGCGTTTGGTTCTTTTTTCAACTTTGACCAGGGGCCTCTGGTCCTGAGCACTGTCCCTCGGAATTCGCTGCTCCTGGTCGGTGGTGTCCATGTCCTACACACACGCACTCTCATACACATGCACACTCATGCACAAACTCACACACACGCCTACGTGCATGCACACAGGTCTACGCACACACACAAGCATACACATGAACGTACGTGCGCCTACGCACACCACTATACACACGTAACCGCCCAGGAGGAGGGGCAGGTTTGGGGGGACAGGAGCCGTTTCTAGTAATCTCTGTTCCAATGAATAGGGTCGTGTCGCAACTCGTGATTGCAAAAAGCGTATTTTGAATTCAAAATTTCAGAATTTAAATTAATTTATTTTTAATTTTCTTATTTTCTTTAACTTCAATTTTCGAAAAATGGCAAATTATTTTAAGTACTTATCACATGCTTATATAATAATTATAATTAAAAAAAAGCAAATTCCAAAAGTTAATATGTACATAAATATTATAAGAGTTAAATAAATGTTCAAATAACGTAAAAGATTCAGTTATTTAAATAGTACACAACATTCGTAAGCATAATTTACTGAAAATTACAGAAAACAAATGCACAGAGACTTAGAAGTTGATTATAGTTTATGAACAAAATTATACATGTAGAAAAACACTTTTCTTTTAAAACCGTAAAACATATAACAAATAGAAAACTTGAACCTTCGTGCGAGTAGACGATGAAGAATGGTATGAAATGTTTTCGAATATATTGTACAATTATTTTGTCAAAAAATACGATATTATTTAGCAATGCGATAAAGGTTCAATTTCAGTAACCTTTAACTTAACTTAAAAAACGTGTTCTATTTGTCGCTAATGATAGAAATGAAAATTATAGTTCAATGTGTTCAATAAGACACGACATCTACCTCCAGTTCACCTTTTGTCAATTTTAGATTGATGAGCCATAATAAGGAGGAAACTGTAGTCTCTGAATGGCATAATAGGGCTTTTGGTATATTCCATATGGCTTCCTTTGCCTTAGCGAAAGGGTGGTAACTTACTGCTTAGTACCGAAGCTTTGCCTTTAGTTGACGAATTGAACCGCATCATTGCTATGGACTCTCGCAGGTGCGCTAAAATTACTTTAGCTACCAGTTTGTTGGCACTCTCTGATTCAATGAGAAAACATTTGCCTCCAGCTCAATTATTGTCAATTCAACAATGATAAGTCCCTAATAATGAAGAAGTTGCAATCTCTAGATGTTGGTATATTTCAGATGCTCATAAGGGCATGTTTTCAAAAACATGTCCTTATGCAAAGATATGGCATATCCCTATACAACGACATGTCCTCATGCAATGATACGTCCTTATGACAACGATATGTCCTTAAGACAACGATCTATCCTTATAAAACGATAGGTCATTATGACGATGATATGTCTTTGTACAACGATATGTCCATGTGACAACGATATGTCCTTATGCAAGGATATGTCCTTATGACAACGATATATCCTTATGGCAACGATATGTCCTTATGACAACAATATGTCCTTATACAGCGATATATCCTTATGACAACAATATGTCCTAATACAGCGATATATCCTTATACACCGATATGTCCTTATGACAACGATATTTCCTTATATAACGATATGTCCTTATGGCAACGATATTTCGTTAAGATAACGATATGTCCTTATACAACGATATAACAAATACAACTAAACACATTTTCACTGAAAGAGCTAAACATTGCATATGCAACTTAATCAAAATCCTTTGAAGCTCTTTCAAGCATTAAAGAGATTATTCTTTGAGCTGATTATAAATGAAAGTACGACATCTTTGTTTTATCAGAAAATATTTCAAACTTGTATCTCCTAAGTTAAATCTAACCCATAAATTCCGTTTCGAGTAACCGCATGTCTGTAGCTCCCATGCGATTTCACTTATTTACTTTAGAAGGATAAAAAATTCGAGCTTTCGCTAAGTATTACAGAAAATGATTAAACTACTAACATTTCGAAAGTCTGTGCAACTCCCTGGCGACTATAAAGAAACCTACTTACATTTCAGTGAAAGTGTAAGTTTCGTATCAGCTTTCGATAGTGACTGAAATATATTTTTATTTCTCCGATTTCTTTCATTTTTCTCACTTTAGAAACTCTGGACACCGTGACGAAAATATAGACAAGAAGTGGTACCGTGAATTTCAATTCACTTCTAAAATCGCTAGAAAAGTAGTTTTCGTGATACGTACTGATGATTTTCACAGCAAATAGTTCCTAGAGATTTTGCCCTAAGCGGGAAAGAGATATAAAGAAAATTAATATTAAGGACTCTACAATGAACGTGAATTGTAGACCAACTATCGGTACGTAAATGATCAAAAATTTATATACTCGTTTTACGAATCCCACGCGGAAATTCGCTTTTCTAAAATATATAATTCGTGAAAGTCAGTTATTTTTTTTTTTTCGAATTTACTATGTGTCAATGTATTTTACGTTTCAAAATATATTGATAAAAGAAACCCTTTAACTCCGATTTAACGAATGTCGAGAGACTGGAAAGAGATATTGTAAATCAAGGATATCGTTTAATCGAGACATTCATCGCAGTAAAATCCGGACTAATGAAATGTATCATTAAGTTGAGGAAGTCGTTAAATCGGGTATCGTTAAATCGAAGTTTATATGAAACTAATTTCCATAAATTAAAAAAAAAAACATAAATGAACTGAGCCAAAACTGTTAAAATCAATACTTACAGTGGCTCCCAAAAGTGTTCGTACACTTTGAAATTTTTTGGTAAAACCAAAATAACGCAAAACTGAATTCGAATATGAAGTCCAATATGTTTGCACATCATTCCTATGTCATTCTCAATACAACTCAGTAGTTGTTTCAAAATACTGACGGATCTTCTTTTCGAAATGGGTCAAAAAACGAAGAATCAGAGAAAATAACATGCCACAAAAGTCATCGTGCACTCAAATATTTTCGAATAAATTCATGATAAAAATTATCATATGCCGTTTATTTAATATTTTTGCATTGTGTTGACCCTTAAAAGGCATCTGGCTTTAATGTTTTGTTTATTTATTCCTTAATATTGGGCTTATTACTTTAAAATGGCTGGTATTCGTAAAAAACAACAAACACCATTCGAAATTCGGTTTTTTTCCTCACGGTAGTAGTAAATTGGTTTAAAATGTCTCAAAATTAGATAATTTAAACCATCCATAGTAAAGTGCTAGATAAAATGCTATAAAGAAAAGACGCGGACCGAAAACAAGGTAAGAAAAGGTCAACTGGCAAAGTTAACAAAGCGTGATCAGAGATTTAAAGTGAAAAAAAATTACGAACAATACACATTTGAGTGCTGTAAATGTTTCTGCAGAGTTAAATGAAAAATTTTACATTTAATTTTCACCTAAAATTGTTCACCAAGTTGTCTGATTATCTAGATTAAATGGGACCTCTTCCCGCAGAAATTTTCTTGGTCGTGCGAAAAACAGAAAGCTTACGCTTTTCGTCGCAAAATCAATGATAAATAAGCTCAAAACGTTTTACAAATACGTCTTACATACAGATAAAAATGAATTCAACATTTTTGATTAAATTGTTGTGTAACTGCAAGTAAAAGAAAAAATTTGGAACTTAATCTTAAGAACCTAATTGGATCAGTTAATCAGGACGGTGGAGGTGTTATAGTGTGAGGGTGCATATTAGCATCAGGACTTGGTAGTTTGGAATTTTTTGATGAAATAATGAATCATTCTGTTCCTTTAAATATTTTAAAACCCAATTTTGAACTCTTAGCGAAAAATTTGGTTATTGGAAACAACTTTGTTTTTTTTTTTATCAAGATAAAAATAAGAAGCACACGGTTTTCAACGTTTGCGTCTAGTGCCTCGAAAATTGTAATAAAGTTTAGAAAATAACCCCTCAATCTCCAAATTTGAACTTAATGTAACATATTTAGGGACATCTGGTTGCTAGATTACGAAAATACGGCTTTGATACGAAAATAGAGCTAGAAACAGTAAGACTCAAAGTGTGGTTGAATACTTACTCAGAAATTACGCAAAAAAAAAAAGAAAGAAAAAAGAATGAAATTTATTCCCAGGCTTTTAAAAGGTGTTGTTGATACTGGATGATATTCTACTAAATAATAAACCAATAAAAAGTTAGATTATTCAATAACATATTGACATTTCTTAAAGTGTACGAAGACTTTTGTGAAATAAAATTTCCGGCACTTTTTGGTTTATATTTTCAAAAAAATAAGTTTAAAAATTTTTTAAAAACTTTTCATATAGTTTTGTTTAAAAATGATCATAGATCTTATAATTAAATACCTATTCCGAAATATTAGTTCTAACCAATGAATAGGGGCCAATTTCGCTGAAAGTCGTAGGTGTACGAACACTTTTGGGAGCCACTGTATAAATGATGTAATAATAAACTGTGCGTTTTTTATATTATCTGTAAAAATGAAATGAATAGGAAAGTGCTAAAGAAATACCAAAATTGCAGTGTTGGAAATGAGTTTTTTTGTTTTATACTGGGTGAAAAGAAAAGGCAGCTAAGTGTTTTTAGCACACACTTAGCCTTACGCAGTGAGCATCGGAAAGTTAACGTTTCTACTTTCAAGATTTTATACTACTTATTTTGTTTATTCATACATACTTTTGAGAATTTATTTTTTTTTTTTTGAAATAATTTGGCTGTTAAATTTTATTCAATTTCTTTTTTTAAGTCATCTTTTATATCCCTATCATCTTGAGCGTGTAGGGTCGTATTTCATAATTTACAGGGATAAAAAAAATGTGCCAATGGTATGGCTATAATATTAAGTACTAAAATGACGTAACTTATCGAAATCCCCTAGAAAAAATTCACCCTTTAAATTATATCTGTAACCTATGAATATTTTTTTCCTTGAAATAGTTTTTAAATCAGCTGTTTTACAATCATGCATTCATCAATTTTCAGGTATCTAGGTAGTTGGGATTAAACTTAAGGATCATTTTTCTATGCTGAGTAATTTAGTTTGAAATTCTTGCTAAAGCTGAAGATTATATCCACTAAATAAACGAGCTTTTCTGGATAATTTGCCTAATAGTTTTCTCTAACAGAAAATAGGATTAGTATGAGAAAAGGGGGTTTATAATATCAATTAATCAGTCTTTTCAGCAAAGAGGTAAAATGATACGAGTGGGATTAAGCCGAAGTTCCAGATGATGTGACAGGATTAGTCCGGTGTGTTTTGTACCTTCCAAAGCTGTCATATTAATTTCTCTAATCAATCATTAATTTCATGATAGATTGATTGCTATTATTTCAATACTTTTATGGCAATTTAAAAGCAAATTTAGGGCTAATGGCTTACAACAATAATTGTCGTCAAAGCTTGCATTTCTATTGCATATCAAATAATATAGGGCACTAAATATCAAACGTATAAAGTACAGGAATTGACGCAAATGTTAATAGTCAATTATTGCTTCCAACGATCGTAAATGAAATTTATCAATGAGATATCATACTTGAATCCCTATCCATTTTACTTTCCAACTGAAGTGAATATGTAATACATTTCAAAACTTTAGACACATTTTGAACACGTTTTTAACACTTTTTGAACACGTATTCCATTTCTAAAAATACTTTGAAGTAGATTTTAGAACATATTTCAAAACACTTCTAAAAACATTTTTCAGAACACCTATTTCGTTCATCTAACTTTTAAAACTAGTTTAGGAACATTGTTTGAACACTGATACGTGTCCCTATTTTCAGAAAACTTTGCCACACACTTTTCGGTGCAGTTTTTAGAGCTTTATGAAGTATTCCTTCTATTATACAAGCAGTGTTGCTGTGAATATTACAGTAACTTCTCGTGGTAGCTGTCAAGAATCGTCGGACAATAGATGACGTAGGTGGGGGTGTAATCAGGGAAGGTCAACAACTACTAATTGTATTAACATTTCAAGTAGTATTACATTGAGAGATTCTGTAAACTAATAGCTAAGGGGATCCTGAAATTCGTAGGAAAGAGAGCAATCATTTCGCTGGTGTGTGCACATTTTTAACCAATCTATTATAAAATGTGCCTCTAGTTTGCTCATAAATATGTGTTCTTAAGCCTAAATTTAGTAAATATCCTAACAGGGACTTATCTGGAACAGATTCGAAAATCATTGCAGTGCACGGAGATACTCTATCTTTTCTTTTAGCGCAGAAAGAACATTTCATGGCACATTCACGCAACTGGAACATGTCCCACTGTTAGTAATCTAAACGTGTTTCCAACGTCCACTAGGAATTTTCTACGCATAAAAAAATTTAGAAATGGAAAAGGGAGTATTAGAAGAGGTTTGATATCCCGAAAAAACATATTTCACAAACATCCAGCGATGAAATCATAAATTGTCCTGTACAGGAACGACAACGACAAGTAATTGAATCTCAATCAGTGACCAACTTTATGTTAAAAGGAAATCTATTTTTCAAGAAAAGCAGTACTGGAATGGTGTTTCAGTGTGTTCCGGCATCGAATCAACCTTGATGTAAACTAAATATTTGACAAAAAAAAATATTATTTGTACAAATATCTGCAAGTAAAAATTTGAAACAAAGGAAATGAGATGGTGGCAAGCATGTCTTTCAACATATTTGTGTCTGAGAGTGTGTACGCTCATTTTCAAGAACTTTTGAAAAAATATTTCTTTTATCAAGTTTAATTCTGTCGTAAGGGCAAATCTTCAGTTTTTGATTTTGTGCGGTATTGTAGTGATGACATGACACATTAGCCTTTGAAATGAAATACAGTTAAAGTTAATAATTAAGCATAGATGGTAGACTTAATCAGGTTTAGTTTTCAGTTTACTTACGACATCATTGATATGCATGTACGAATTTCTATAGAAAGAAACACTTTCGCGAGGCATTTTGCTTGCAAAATGACAGTTCGTCTTCGTGTATTCTTAGGAAATAATTATTCATTATCTTAATCGTTTGATTTTCGATTAAATTAAAGAGTAGAAAGCAGCAAAGCTATCACTATAGAAATAAATAGAATCAATACCTTAAAATGTCATAGAAAGTACATTTCAGTAAAGATTTGATATCACAATGAATTGAAAAAATAAAAATAAGTCACAACTAAATGATACTTTGCGCCATTTAAAATGAAATTATGCATTTCATTTACAATGCACGAAAATCAGATAAAATTTGAAAGTAAATTCAAAAACAAATTATTAAAATAATACGTGTACAAAAAAATAGTGAATACAAAATAATTGGTTTAACGCAGTACTTTCTTGGAAATATCACTGCAGCAATATCTGTTTGTTTTTCAAAATGAACGTTATGAAAGTTTATCACTTTGTCCTAAGAAACATGTAATGTCATCTTTATGTTCGGATATTCTTTATTTCAGCTCTAAATTATTATTGTTTTTTAATTTTAGATTTTATGTGATTCTAATACGATTGTAAGAAAAAAACTTTAGCTCTTGAAATATTAATCATAAAATACTAAGCTTGAAAAGGTCACGTCAAAAGCATGCTAAGTGCGGTCAAAGAAAAATAACAAGGGGTAGACACAAGAATGTTTTGTTAGAAGTATTAAATGAAAAGTGAGCTTGTGAAATACGTTGTAGGATATTTTTATTTCTAATTGGCGCCCCTCCTCCCAAATATCTACAATACTTTCAAAACGTAAGCCCTCCCGTGAAACCCCAACCATGTGACCGATTGATTTGTTTGTGGACATATACAATACAACTAATATGTTCACTAGACCTTGTAGCACACTGCAGGCGATTACCCATATTGATTATTTGAGTTAATTCATGCAGTATAGCATGTCTATTAATACTCGCAGTTCTACAAAATCGTCTCGGTCATTAAGCACAGAAGATTAGCCAATGTGTTACAATCATTGAGAAGTTATGCCTGAAACTTTGAAGCTGTGAATCGAGCAATGTTGAATACCGTAACTATTACTAAGACTCGATGCCATATGTGTTGTGCGCCAGTTTACATCATGGATTGAATGTTAGATAATTATTGACTTTTGAGAATTAATGTGGTAATAAACGGTTCATATAAATCACTGTGTCACAAATAAAAACCACAACTATTCAACAGACTTATCATGCAAAACTAGCCTCGTCTAACATTTTATTATATCACAAGTGGTACCCGCACGGCTTCGCCCGTAGTAGAAAATGAAAAGGTCATTTGGTTCGCCTCTATATTTACAAATATTGGATGATGATTTTCTCGCCAATTTATCATATTCATTCGGTTGCCCATGTTATGGTTCCACGTTATGATAATTTCGTAATTTATCATAACGTGGAACCGTATACCATGTTGTGATAATTTGCTCGGTAAAATTTTCTTAAAATTGGAATAGAAAAAGAACAAAATCGAATTTTCGAAAAATCTCTTCGATGTGTAGCATGTGAGTGTACACATGCTACAAACTGACTTTGTGCCAAATTTCATGAAAATCGGCCTAACGATCTAGGCACTATGCGCGTCATAGAGATCCACACAGAAATCCAGACAGACTTTCATCTTCATTATTAGTAGAGATAGCTATTGTCACGGTATTGTACATATACACTGCAAATAATCAAAAACTTTTAGCACACGTGCACTTGTTTCTTTTTTGAGAGCACTATTTTTGTAATAGTTTTTGATCCCTTTTGAGAACACATGTCATAATACTTTTTGAACACGGACACGTGTCTCCTTTTTTTTTTTTAAGATAATTTTCTCGGTCAGTTTTGAAAACACTTCTAGAAACACTGTTGGGAACATGTATTTCATTTTTAGCGCATTTTTTAGACACTTCATGGATTGTGTAAAAGAATGGTTTTTGAACACTTGTACTAAACATTTTGTGGCACACGTTTCGGTGCGGTTTTTAGGATATGTTTCGGAACAATTACGAATCACTAGTGTCCTCCCGGAATGCGTGCTACATAAGTATAAAAGAAGCTTATAAAAAGAAAAAATACGCACTAAATTCACTTTTGTTGAGACTGCAGGCTTGATGACGGGTTTAGGCTTTGACTGAATCTGATCATTAATCTGCATTATTACTATGAAAATTCAAAATCTAATGGCATCTCAAAATCAATTGAATAGTTTACAGTAAAATGACAAACAAGCAAAAAAGTAACAGGAAATTGTAGTACAAAATCATTTTTACTACAGAAATGACATCTAAATTTGAAATATAAATTTATATAATTACGTTTTCAAAGCTTACGAATAATGAAAAAAAGTGAACAAAAATCTATCAAAAACAAAACGCATACCCTCTTATTTTCTTCATTTTATATCAAAACCGTTGTAAAAAAAGTTTCATGCAATTTAAAGCAGGGTAACCCGTGCTAACTTGCGCCTAAAGGCCTAAACGTGTAAATAGCACGTGTATTCATAAGCAAGCGAACGCTGGCGACGCGATACTTTGCGAAGCTCAAAGCAACTGTAAATAGTGCACAGAAAACAAATGAAAACAGAAAAACATATGTTGGGTGAGGGGGGGGGACTTATCCGTAGCAATTTGCAAACCGGCAAACATGTCAGTACGAATACATTCCGGTCAGCGAGCGCAGTCTAGTCCTTCCATAGAGAACGAAACATGGCAGTAGAATTGCAAAGTTTGAAAAAAGAGATATTTTTAATAGCAGTCGTAAAACACCAAAGTACGGGCTTGCAAACTTCCCTCTAACGGACAAGTTATGTCTGTTTTGTTTTATAACGTTCGAGAAGTAAAATTTAACCATCAGTGAAAGTGCAAATCTCGCTATTCGGGAATGCATCATCTTTTGGGAAAAGGCATGCATTCCCACCAAATCGTTGCCAAATTGCGTGAATAAACTTAAAAACCTAAATCAAATTTGGAGAGACTTAAAAAAAAAAAAAAATGCAAAGAAACTGCAAGTAGTATTCAGGCAGCGCCAACAAGAATTTTAGAGTAATTAAAACAAGTTATTCAATATTGCACATGCTGATGCACTTCAGTTAATCAAAATAGAGGAAGATGGGATTTTCTTGCAACTCCAAGGAGAGCCCATCCAACTTGGTCACTTTAGGTGGAGTGGATAAAAAAAACTTGCCGACAAAGAGGAAAGGACTCGACTTTGAGCTGTCAAAGAAGAAAATAGGCGCATTAAATGCGATACCACTTCAACATTCTCGGAATTGTATGAGCATGTACAAGATTCCTCTTCGAACTCTAGTGAAAATATTAATTCAGAAAATTTCCCTGAAACATATAAATCAGTACCTGGAACTGGAACAAGTTTATCAGAACCTGGAACAAGTATATCAGAATCTGGAACTAGTATTCCAGAACCTGGAACAAGTATTCCAGAACCTGGAACAAATATTATCAGAACCTGGAACAAGTAAATATGTAATGAGGAGCGATGTTATTACTCCAAAGTCAGTTGCTGCATTGGACAGGTGTCCAAGTATACGAGATTATGTGCTTATTCTTGAAGCTACTATTGACGCACTTGGGTGTAACATTGATGAATGTTCCATAGGTAAATCTTCAATTCAAAGAATTCGAACCGAAAAGCGGAAAAACACGAGGAAAGAAGAAAAATTGGTTTTCAGTACGGAGGTACCATCTGTTGTGAATTTACCTTGGGATATGAAACTGTTGCCTGCTTTGAGCGCTCAAAAATCAAAAGAAGATCGCTTATCTATAGTTATTTTATATGGATGTGACGGAACAACTCATTGCAGAGTCTAAACTGGATAATTCCACAGGAAAAGAACAAACAAAGGCTGTTTGAAAGGCAGTTTTAGATTGGAATCTCGAAGACAAAGTTAAAATTCTCTGTTGTGATACTACAGCTTCCAGAACAGGTCCTTTTGGTTCTTGCGCTATTCTTGTGCAACAATTTGATAGAGAAATGCTTTCCTTTGCTTGCCGCCGTCATATATATGAACTGATCTATCCCAGTAAAATACAGTGCTATGGAGGAACTGCGGAGTTGTTCCGAACTGTACCCTAACTTGGAAAATTTACTTGACTCTTACCGTGCTAAACTTAGTAATATGACTATCAAGAGTTGATAAAATTGCCTATCATATTTTTAGGTGGATATACAGAAAATGAATTTAAAATAAGACTACCGGGAGCCATGCACAAAGCTCGATGGATCGCTCGAACGATTTACTCCCTAAAACTATTACTATTTTATTTAGTTCACAACTAAAATTAGATACGAAGAAAAATGAAGCATTGTTTGACGTCTGCTTGTTTGTAGTGACAATATACGTGAAACCATGGCTTCAATGCATTTTGGCAGTCAAAGCACCCAACAAAGATTTGTGCTTTTTGATAAAAGTGTACGAAAATTTGGACCCAATTATCTCAAAAGCTGCTCTACAAAAATTCATTCAGCTTTTATAGTATGGTCAATAATATTTCATTTCTTTGTGTGAAAAAGACTGTCTCAATGCTTAGAGCAGTAAACGATCCATCTGAAAGAGCTGTAAAAATGATGCAGGACATTCATGGTTTGCTAACAGCTGATGAGGAACAAAAACAATCTGTGTTACGTTGCGTTCCAAGAGCAGCGGAAGCTCTATCCTGACTGCAAAAAGCAAACACTGAATTAAAAATATGTGCAGTAATGTTTCTTTTAGTCTAATATTGTTGTAAGTATCTGCTTTAAATAAATTGATGTCGCGAGTAGTAAGGAATTATGCAGTTAGCAATCTTTCCACTGTAGTCGCCGTACAGGATTTCAGGTCCAACTTTGACCTCAAGTCGGCACGGGTTCCCGTTATTTTATTGCAATGAAACTTTTTTCTCATGTTTCTGAGGTTAAATGGAAAAAATTTGGAGGGTATGCGTATTCGATTTCACAATTTTATTTTTCGCCATTATATCTTGGGACACCCCTAATATATATATATATATATATATATATATATATATATATATATATATATATATATATATATATATATATATATATATATATATATATATATATATATATATATATATATATATATATATATATATATATATATATATATATATATATATATAAATGACCATTAAAGTAAGTAGTGTTCTTTTAAAACATTAAAATGCAATGAAATTCTTTAATAACTAATAAGTTCTGTGAAACTTCACTGCAAAGATGGAATTACAAATTAATAAGTATTTAGTTTTTCTTTCTTGTGCGAAATAGAGGAAGAAACGTATTAAATTTAAAAAAATCATTTAAATTTTTACTCATTACTATAGATACTATTTTAAAGATAAAATATTTCATTCTTTCAAAAAAGAAAAAGAAAAATCAATGCTAGTTCTAATACAGTTCTTTATTCGAAATAAATATTAAAATAAATACTCATAAATTAAAAATATTGATCGTAATAATGCATACCTCTCCCTGTGAGGACACTAAGCAACAAAAACTAAATTAGCCTGAACACGAATATAAAGTTATGCTTCTTGAGTTAAAGTCAACTTTTGTGATGTTTTGCTTATCTGGTTATCAAATTATGTGCTTCTAAAGTGAGGGTCTACTAATCAAAATTTCCGGGATTTATGTATCTGAATGGATTATAAAAAGTTGAGTAAAATTGCTGCTTACATTTCAATTTTAAAAAGTGAGACCCAGTGCCCTGTATCTACTCCCCACCTCCAATTAAAGATATATAAACAAAGAAATTCGTGTTTAAATGCAAAGTAGAACTTCATGTTCTCAAATGTCAATATTAAAAAATCAGCGCTTTTATCACAACCTGTCTAATTTCATATCCAACTCCGCATACTCTTAGGCCATTATCTATTCCAATAAACAAAGAGAAACTGTGCCGTAGCTTTTATCAACGACGCACTATTACGTTACGCCTTAAGGAACTCCTTTACTCCATTGGAGTTGTGAAGAAGTTTTATCAAGTAAGCCTTTCTTGGGTAAGTAAGTATGTCAACGTTTGTTAAAGTGATACTTCTCTGTTTGCTCAACGACTTAATCTCTAGCCAGCAGGTGTTTCCCTATGAGATGCTGCTCATCGTTAAAGCTCCTACTTTCTTGGTTTTCCTTTCATGGTTTTTGATGGTAAGCGATACTTTATTCACTTCTTCTGTCCCAGGAGATCCAGGGATATCAACTGCTTCAGGTGAAATGATATACAACGCTTCAGCTCCGAATAGTGATTTTTGATTCTTGTGATGGGTTTCAGAAAAGGGAACGAAATATTACGATTGAGCATGGACTTATTTTTATGAAATTTATTTCAAGTGAAATTTTCGGAAGGTAAAAAAACATTTCTGTTTTTTAAATCCCAGGATGGTATTTGAAAGCATTGAGCGTACTGCATAGCGTTGTAAGTTACACTGCATTAAAGTTTTGACGCAATGTAAGCTCAAAACAATGGCAAAAATACGTTTCGCAAAATTATATAATTGGAAAAATGTTATTAAAAATTAAACGCTACAAGTTGCAGGCTCATTTTGGAAATTTTTTACTTTTTTTGCACACTTATTCATAAGTAAGTGTGCGTTTAGATGCATAACGTAAATTGATCAAAAATGACAATAGTTTAATTATGAAGACAGTTTAGTTTGCACAACTTTTTGCTTAAGCTTGTTTGTCTGAACTGCACTTTGAAAAAAAATGCATTTTTCTCAGTTACATATCACATGTATATTTCTCTTGGTTACAAAAAAAAGCATTTTTTTTGTAATGCTATTTAAATTTCTTTGCATGATGATTTTTTTTGTTCATTGTGTTGAAGTCTAAGCATGTATTGAAATTATATGAGCAAAATATCTGACTTTTTTGCTGCTGTAGATTGTAGAAGAAGCCCCAGTCCCCCCCCCCCCCAGTCCCTTGATTAAACGCTGAATTTCATCTTGTCTTTTAGTGTTAAAAATTAATTACAAAAAAAAAAAACTCAGCCTCAAGGCTGCAGCGAGACAAACGTATTATTACTATTAAAAAACATAAAACTCAGAATCGTAGTTTTTACATTTAAAAGGGCATTACAACAATCAATTAAAAGTAAGTATCGAATAAAGGTAACAACTAAGCAACTACAGTAAACTTTTTTAAAGTATCGCTTTTTAATTGGATTCTAGGTAGACGCAAAAGATAAAAAAAATGTACGTTGCCTTTTTAGCTAGTCCCAGACATTCTTCTTGAAAATATTTCAAATTTTAATTAAACAAACTTAGGTATTATTTGATCATAAATGTGAAAACGATTTTTTTTCCATCTACCTACGGAACACGCATTTTTTTTGTTGCATGCACAAAGTAAAGCTTTTAATCAGACAAATGTATTATTATAAAAGAAGTTAATGTAGTTAAACAAAAACGAATACGCTTTCAGAAATTGCATCAGAGATCAAACTTCTGAACATTTAATCACACGTGAATTAAAATTTCTTCTTACGTGCATCTTTCTTCCCTTAGTCCTTTTTCAGATAATTTTTGCTTTAACAATCGACTTCTTAACGCTTTTCAATGTCGTTTGAATAAGCAAGAAGTGCTCCTATAACTCCTTGTTGACCAAGGCTCTCATCCTCCCCTCCCCCCTTTTTTGAGGAGGAGGGATCTTAAACGTTAGTCCCCCTAGTTAGAAGAGGATTAGTAGACCCATAATCGTACCCCCATCTTGCAACCCCTACCATCAACCCCTACTATTTTTTACCCTACCATTTGGCAACCCCAAATGTCCATAATTTTGACGTGATCCAACCCCGTTGCGAATGTGCATCTGACTGTGTGCGACTATCTGTAGGTTATAACCACTACTCCGCAACAATACACTCACTGCATAAAGTAACGGTCAATCATTGAAATGTCCATAAATTTAATGGACATACAATGTGTTATGACAGTGATAAACGACACTGAAGGTTATGTTCTTGAATACAAATAAAAATGTTTCTACTTTTATTCTATGCTACTTCTTCTATGCCACAGAGAAATTATTTTATTTCTTAGTTTCAAAAAATAGCCTCCTGTTTGAAATTTATCACAGAGCTAAAATGATAGCAGTTTTAATTATAGAGCGTTCTTGTTGTTCTTTAAAATTCACATTGATGTTTCCTCAACTTTTTGTCTTGTTGCTAATGCTTTAAAAGTAATTATTTCATTCGACAATATCACGTGAAAAATTGATTTTTAATTAGATTGCCCGTTGTAAATACGAGTCGATTGATTCAGGGTATTTTTATAAAAACTCAAACATTTTCTGGTAGCATATGAAAGCCTTAGAAAAAAGAAAAAAAAAACTAAAAAATAATAAAAAATTTTAAAACTGCAGAAATAGTTACCACCAGCTTAATTACAAATTTATAATTTTGGAAAAAAGTTTCAGTACATAGGTCATTACTTTTTTTTTTTTTTGCTTCAAAAACACATTTTGTAATGTATAAAATCCGGTTTCAAAAATCAAAACCGTTACCATGCGTCAAAATACAATGAAAAAAATGCGTTTCAACTTTCATACATGCTTCACAGGACAATAAAACAAATCATCTTTTCAACCATAAAGAAACAGTCGCCAAACTGCAATCTTTTTCAGTTTTGATTTCGCCGTGGAGAGTATCACAATGCCTTTTCTATTTCGATGCGAGCACTGAATGTCTAAAATGAAAGGAAAGTGAGATCATATTGTATTCCAAAAACCATTAGCTATGCTTGAAGGATTTCCATTACGCTGTCACTGGGGAAAGTTCTTTTTGCAATATCTTTGAAATAAGAAAATTGAGCTAACTTTCGCAAAACATATAATACTTGCATATTTGTCGAATGACTTAATCTTTTGGCAGCAGGTGCATTCTGCTGGTGAAAAAAGAATCTAATTTTGGAAGCAATCGTGTTTTGCTTGTTGGTTCACTATTTGATTTATCGTTCATTAATTCCTTCACAAAATGTCACAATACGTAATGAGGGATGATGTATTTTTCTTTCTGCCCTTCTGCTGTTTTTATTTACGAATTTTGTAAAATAAGATTCGTATGCGGATTTACGCCACAATACGGTTTGATACTAATATTTGTAGTAAATTGTATGAGTGTTTTTTTTTTTTTTTTTTGTAACCTTAACATAAACTTATAAAACAATTTAAAAAGCAATAACATTTCATGTTAGAAGTGTTATTGTCAAAAAGCAATGAACCAATTAAAAATCCTCGTTTAGTAAATTTTTTTAAATTAATATTTGTAAACACTAATAAATATAACGTCCACCGGTGACAGTACCAGTGCTTTTAAAAAGAAAGAAAATGGTATGCTAGAAATTTCAGGTTTTTAAGTTTTTTTTAATCTTAACTAATTAGTACTCAAACACTACAATGTACTCAAACAATTCATTATAGATTTTGCTTACTGTCTAACTTTCGTAGTTTAAATAAATGATTTATACGTTTAAAACCTTCATTTTTTTCCTAGAATGGGAAAATTTAAAGATGCGTCATTTTTGATCATACGTCATGAAAGACCACTTATGTAAACTACCTTTGTTGAAGTAATGGTTCTAGATAGAGCATTACATTCATATTTTAAAAGGGTCCAAGACACGTTTTGGAAAGAAAATTTATTAAACAATTCAGAGTTTTGATTTTTTTGCACTGATTCACCATCTATTTAATAAAGAAAATCATTACATAAATATTTATTAAAAATGTTTAAATTTAATTAATTAAAAAAAATTGGTGTTGCTTCAAACCACTAAAACTTAAAATATTCCTGGTGATTTTTTTTTCAAATAGTTATGCACAAATTTCTAAGTATTAATTGTTATTCAGCAGTTTAAAAAATGTTAATTCAATAAAAAGTATAAAATATTTGAAGAAAATTTTCGAAAAAATTCTAAAATAAGTACTTAAAAAAAAAAAATCACATTTTTTGCAGTAAATGTTATTTTTAAATTTACCGAATACAAATTTGAAAAAGATACTTTCGAAATGTTATTACTTTATTCTTATCAGTTCTTGACTTGAATGCAAAAAATCGGGAAAACTTGCATAAATGAGAAAAACGCGTTTAAAATTTTAAAGTTAATAATAATGTTAATTAAATGCATACAACAAAAAATATATATATCTGTTGTTCTAAATAAGATCGATCAATGGTCATTTTAAGCGGAAAAAAAAACGATTTTGTTTAAAATGATGAAATAAAATTGTAAAATGCGGCGATTTTTGTGTCTCGGACCACTTTAAATTATTAATTATAACTTCGTTTTAAAAAATAGCATGCCGTCGGCAAGCGGCATTATTTGTGAATGGGATGGTTTCCTTTAGCCAAAAGTGCTACTTTTAAACATTGAAATGGATGAGCAAAATAAATAAATAAATAAATAACATGGACCCAGAAAATACTTTTATTTTCGCAACATTTTCTTTTTTTTTTTTGTTAATTATTTTTTTAAAATGTCCGATTTTTCAAATAAGGTGTGGTCTTGATGACGTCACAAATGATGCACCTTGCCGCATCTTTCTACTACGTTTCCACATTATGATAATCAAGCAGCGAATTAAAATTGCGGTCTACGCTTACTATCAACCATATCGTTGCAAATACACGTGAGTAAAGGTGTGAATTAAATATTTTGCTGTGTGGATAGCAACTCTGAATGGCATTTCATCATTTGTGATGTCATCGACAGAAGCCGTAAACAATGAAAGCATTCCGATTTAAGTAATTTTTTAAAAATATTAAACGCAAACAAATTTATCAAAAAGTGGTTAGATCCTGTGTTTTTAAGCATGCTCTTTCAGAAAAAAATACTTTTAAAATTTTGGAAACGACCCCATTTTATAGGGAATGTACGGGAATCATTTTGAGTACTAATGTGTAGTTGGAAGTTACTTGGATTATAAATTTGAGTTAATAAAATCGTCGTCCAAACATGGAGACATACCGTAGTTCAGCATTTATATACGTACATGGTACTTGTATTTAATATGCTGGATTCCACCTCTGAATCTTTGAGATAACACAGTAAAATGAGAATGCAAATCCGCGAAAGGATTTATTTGCATATCAAGTTTTATTCCCTTGCCTACCTCTCTCGGTAATTTCCTTGAACAATAGTCAGAGTGGATATTTAATTTCACTTCCCAGCGCTCAAAATGGAGTATATATGACAGGCGTAACATAGAAAAGGTGGTATTTTTCTATTTCCTTTTGCCAACAATCTATTCTAAACTTTTCGAGGAAGCGAAGTCTGTTTGCTATGCTAATATATTTTGAAAATATTTAGATTTTGGTCAAGTTTTGGTGCTCTAAACAGGTTGGCTTTTAAAGTTTGTGCTCTTGTAATCAACTGAACTAAGTCTTGCGAGTTTGAAATTAAATGCGCAGTTGCTTTAATATCTCATATTTCTTGGCTAAATATTTTTGCTTGAGATTACCAAAGGATTATTTTTCTGATTTTTGGTTATATATGAGTATATTAGATACTTACAAAAAATGTGTTCCTATTTTAGTAAATATTTATCAAATAAAGAATTTTTTATACTACCGCAAATAAAATGTTCAATTTTAATGTTTCGTTGGCAGAAATATAGGTTTTATGTCTAAAATGATTTGTTCAAAATCATAAGCTATATTTTTTCACTTACGAATGGATGCGGACTGTTGTTTCAGAAAGTAAAATGTATATATATCATTTTAAAGAGTTTTTAGAAATTCATCATTATATGAGATTTTTTCTTTTAAAAAATATTTTACGAGGCCGCGAATCAAGAATATACTATTACTGCTGCTACAAGTGTAAAACGTAATAAAAACAAAAAAATCAAAACATTTGTAAACTATTGGCTAAATACAGGAAATCATTCTATTCACTCAAAAAATTAATGCTGCAATTATAAAATGAAATAAAAATTTTGTCTCAGTTTCTGTTTTAACTTCATAAATAATGCGATACAAAATGAAATGAAATGCAAATGTAAAATACGTTTTAGGAGATGTTATGTGAAATTAAGTAGAAAACTCATGAATGGAAAATAAAGACTTGAAAATCTATATAGTTTTTTTTTCCAAGAAATGTGTCAGTGTACTTACTTTATTTTTTTAGATTTTCCAATGAATTTTACTAATTTATATGTCATGTAAGTTGAATAGAATGTATTGTAAGTTTCACGGCATTTTTTTTCAAGCTTTATCGTAAAAAGAGTGAGCGTAACACATTTCGAAAATATAAACTCACTTTTATAGAACTGAAACCTTAAAAAAATTTCATTTCAACTAAAGAACTTATGATCGAATAAATCATTATTCGCGTAATTATTCTTTTTTTTAATTAATGAGGTATAGGAAAAACTAAGGAGAATTGACGATAGGATAACTTTGACCAACACTATCTTTTTCACATTGGAACTTATTAAGCTAATGAGCCCAAGGTGACACCATGTTATCAAGTAGAATCAAAAGTCGTTTGACTATTTTCAAGTGGATTGAAGGAAAAATACATGTGATGTATTTTTCAGGAAAAAAGGAATTTTTTTAAAATTATATTTAAAATATCAAATATTTTATAACTGAAAATCAATAAAATACGAACCTAGATGACTGAAAGCTCGTGGAAAACGTACCCAATCAACGGTTTTATCAGATATCCCTGTCAAAGCTAAGATCAAAAAGATTCGCACTACGGAAAAGGTAAAGGAAAACCCTCAAATTATTAAGAAAAAGGTCAGTAAACAATGAAATTAAAAAAAAAAGATTTTTTCTTTTTTTTTTTTTGTTGGTGAGTCTACGCTTCCCTCACCCAAAAAAGAGCCTCAAATTACATAGGTGATAATTTAAAGATCGCTAACAACTGTTGAATCATTAAGTTTGATATTTTTAAGCAACATTTTCTACGAAATGACGTTTCTCATAAAAAATTATTGCTTCGTGTAAGTAAAGGTATGTAAATCTTCTCTTAACGTTCCTTGAATATCTAACGGATTCAGTTTTATTTACTCTTCAAAATAAGATGTAGCAACAGAAACCAAAACCAATGTCCTTAAGTTATCTTTTATTTATTAATACCGTATTATAATCTATATTTATTGACAAGTTTTGAATTATATTATGCATCAAAAAAAAAAAAAAAAAAGGAAAAAATCAAAAGATGTAAACCAGTTACACTCCTCTATTTCTTTGAGCGCTCTCTTCTGCGTTAACTATATATCATGTATTCAGGAAAAAATATCTTTAGCTGTCATGGATTTTTTAGCAGTCAAGTTTCAGATATCAACCAGAAACTCTGATTTATGGCCACTTGATTCATGGACGAAGGATAAAAAGACAACGGATATTTCAGAAGTAGAAATATTGGAAATCTACGATGCATCAAAATATCCATCTGTAGTTTTTTTAACTTAGCATGTTGAACTTTGCCACTAATATATATATATATATATATACATATATATATATATATATATATATATATATATATATATATATATATATATATATATATATATATATATATATATATATATATATATATATATATATATATATATATATATATATATATATATATATATATATATATTAGTAGACACATGGAATGGAATGTTTTACCCTTTTCTTTAGTATTGTTAATCACCGCAAGGTAGGGTATTCGAGCTCTAGAGTTGTGAATTATCAAATTTTCTTAGAATGGCACGAGTTTCATTGCTGGTAAGGTCAGGAGCGTTACTCGATGAGTGAATTCGTTATTATATATATGAGGATGTTCCTGTTATTTAACTGTTGAAATTCTTTCATAAAAGTGAAAATGTGATGACATTACAAAGAAGCAAAGAATGGTTAATTTTGAAAGGAGCAAAGCAAGTAAATGGAATTACGAACAGTTAACGAATTTTCTTTTTTTACTCTGTAAAGGAATTGGAATTCATAAAATAAGCAGTATTTTTAAGTTCTGCTTACTGCGTTTTATCCGTGTCATGGCATACGGTTAGAAAATTTATATGACGATATGAAACAAGAATAAAAGAAGAATAAATAGGCGGATAAATAATCTCAAAACAAATATAACTGTGCAGAGGCGTGTGAGTCTACTTCAATCGCCTAGAAACATGTTTCATCCAAAAGTAAATACTTCCGACACATACAATTTCACCTGTGACTTCTAAAAGAAACGAATGAGCCAAAGAATGCACCTATGAGTAGTTATTAGCCCACACGCCACAGTAAACGTTAGAGTGATTTGCATGAAAGTTTCTCACCCCCTCCCCCTTACTCCCACATACAAGCGATCGTTTTAGCAGAAGTTTCCGTTCCAGTATCTCTCTCTCTCCCTTTCCCATTCTTGCTCACTCTTTCAGCTGTCACATGCGCGGTTCAAGGGAAATGTGTCAGGAAAAATGATACACAGAGGATTAACCGGCATTCTTCCCTTCTCACGAACTATGCAATAAATCATGAAATATTTCAGTTCTTAGCCATGCCTGTTGCTTTTGAAACAAGAGACATATTTAGGCAGGTTTGTATCAAGGTGCATGTAAAATGATTTTATCATATAAGGGAATATTTATTTACTTTTACAGTCTCTGAATTCTGTAACATGTATACATATATGTGTCATTCCACGAAAAAATAAACACTTTGTCTCGCACGTGACGGTTCAGATATTTCATTAAAAAGTAGTAATTTAAAAAGGTAATGACGAAATTTTTTGCTTAAGAAATCATATATAGTGAAACCTGTGTAAGTTGACCACTTGTGGTGTAGTACTGTGGTGGTCAACTTACACAGGTTGTCAACTTATAAAGGGTGGAAGTGTTTTTTTTTTTTTTTTCATTTCTTGCATCATGTTTTCATTTTTTGACTAATTGACACTTACTCTTTCTGTTTAACTCACTCTTATTGTTTAACATTACTTTGAAACAGTAATTAAAAATGTTATTCAAATATTTATATTTTTTCTCCTTGTATTTACTATATTAGACACTAATTTAAGAATTACATGTGTGTCAGCTAATTTTCTCTGGCTTTCTCCCTTTTCTTATCAATCTCAAGATCAACTAACTTTCTTTTTGCAGCCATTTCATATAAAACTTATAACACAAATAACAAGCTGGACTCTCTTAGTTCATAAAGGCAGCTGAAAATGAAAATGTCGTATCTCTTAATGCCTTGCACCAGAAATAAGTAAATTTACTCTTTAGCGCAATTCCAGTGCTGCTACAAAACATTCCAAATGGAAGAAAAGACTTGGCACTTTTCTACTGACACCTGTTTTCATTGAGCAGCGAGTAAAAAAGGCTATCTCAAATAGAACAACAAAAGAAAACCAAGATTGGAGAACAAAGAGCAGCATATGTTGCTGTTTTATTGAGTTGGTAAAACTCTGGTCTGGCATCAAAGCATTAAAATAATCCTTGGAAAGCTATAAAAAATAAAAATAATAATTCGCTTAAATAAGTTTTAAAAAATTAACCAAGTGGTTAACTCACAGAGGTTTTTTTACAATACTCCAAACCACATTTGGTGTACATTAGTGGTCAAGATATAGGGAAAACCCGGCTAAAGTGGATACCCTGGGCAAAACGAATTTTGCTTATAACTCCCAAATAATTATTTGGCCGGCAGCCGTGTTGTCATAGCAACGGTCGCCTGTTGGCGCTCCGTGTGCGGCAAACATGTCGGGACAAGTTCGTCTCACGCGACGCCAGTGAGAAAACAAAGTATGTTTCGGGGAAAACAATATTAGTTTACAGAGGTTAGTGTTTCATGTATAACTTTAATACTATTTGTGACATGTTCTTTGTTATGAGTAGGATTTGATGTACGATTATGTAGCTTTCAACTATCCGTAGACGACGAGCTTAGATGCTCTGGTTTTTTAGTAACTTTTAGTAATCTCAAAAATGTACCTAAAGGGCAAAGCGGATTGGGCAAAATATTCACTTTGCCCGGCCATGATAAGTCACTTCAGCCGAGCCTGGAAGTTCTTCAATATTCAGATCTCAAGACAATACTACCATTGAAGACCGTCCTTATACTTCCATGGGATCTGAAACAACAGAATAAGTTCAAGGCGATGATGTTCCTGCCGCTTCAGCCAAACCTGGTTGTTCTACGAACTACTACAGTCCTTCAATTTCACTATCAATTCCTCAGCCTGTTAAACCAATAACAACACGTAAATAAAAACTACAGAGATTTACACTCCAGACAAGTACTCCAGTAAAGGGCGATCACAGACAAAAATTTAAAAAATCAAAAAAGACTGTCATGAAGTAACTAGATGATACTTCGACTACAGCTTCTCAGAAGACTATTAAAAAGACCAAGTACCAAAAAGACTAATCAAAATCTTCTGCTAAAAAAACATAGGACTGCATAAGAGAATGATAAGAAGAAAAAAGTAAAGAAATTTGATGATGTAAGATGCATTTTCTGTGATGAAATGTTCATTGAAGAAGATGAACAGCTAATGGAAAACAGGATACAATGTCGTATTTGTACTCAGTGATGCCATAAAAAGTGTTTAGCATCCAAAAATTTTAATAATTTTGTTACGATAACTGCAATGATTAGTATTGTAGTAGAAAAATGTTTTTTTTTTTTTTTTTTTTAATATGCTCCAAAATTTTGGATGTTACTTTTTTTAAAAAAAATTTCTTTGCTTGTTACTATAACTACTGCTATAATTAGTATTGTAGAAAAATGCTTTTTACTATGAGCTTATAATTTTCGATGCTTATTTTATTCTTAAGTTCAGTTTCTTTGTAAGAACAACAATAATTAGCACTGCAGCAAAAAAAAAAAAAAATGTTTTTAAATGTGTTCCTTTTATTTTCGACGTTTATTTTATTTTTAAGTTTAATTTCTTCGTTTCAATAACTACAATAATTAGCATTGTACAAAAAAGTGTTTTTTGGATATGTTCCTTTAATTTCCGATTGTTATTTTATTTTTAATGTTTAGTTTCATGACGAATAATGTTGCTGTTCGCTTTGCCCTAGTAACCAATCCCATTTACCCGGGGTGCTGGGCAAAGTGGATATTCATGCCATTGTTGAAAACTGACCTTACATCTAATAGTGTAATTAATATTAAGGACAACTGTTATTCATTACGCAAGTTCATTAAATGAAGACTGATTATAAACATTTGTTTCAATGTCTAAAGTTATAGCTAAACGACAATAATCAAGAAAAGCTTAAGGTATTCACGTTGCCCGGGTTTCCCCTAGAGGTGGTCAAGATCGAGAGGTTTTCCATTATTATATAAGATAGGACTAATTTCATTCCCGACAAAAGTGGTAAACATAGGCAGGTGGTCTACTTACAAGGTTAGTCAACAGGTTTTACTGTATCAGTTAATAGTTTTTTAAGCAGAGTTTTTTTTTCCATTAATGTTTTTAATTACTATTTTTAATTGAATATTTAGGGCTTCACGTGTGGGACAAAATGACCGTTTTTCGTGGAAGGGTCCATGTACTGTCGTGAGTAGGTAAACGGCAGTATCTGCACAAAAGAGTTTTCAAGGTATTTGAAGAAATGCGTTTTAGATTCAACAGTAAATTAATCGACATGTTGGAATTACACGCTTTATTTGCTCTTTTTTTTTCAGTGGACACCAAAGAAGCAAACTTGTACAATAAAACTAACGTACAATAATGACTAAATGTAAAAAATGAAAAAAATTGCATTTACTGTCCATTACCTGCCCACGGCATAATACTACGACGGAAGTATATGTATACATTAGAAGTGGGCAGTTATCGTTCTATTTAATGATCCGTTCAAAAAAGAATTGTTCATTTTTATGATCCGTTTATTCAACTCGTTCACTTGAACGACTTCGTTCATTTTAAAAAGTTGCCCTCTGCACGGCATACTCACGTACATTCGAAATGTTTCATTTGTTTAGTAAGATTCTTTGAAGGAAAAATAACTAAAAACATCTAAAAGAAAATATACCAATGAAAAATGAATCATAAGAATTTTGTTCAGGTTTAGATATATAAAGCATTCATAGTTCATTTTGTAACATATTTCTTGGTTGTCGAATGGTAAGATACTTTTTCCATTCCAAAAATCGCAGGTTTCATTTCAGCATGTCACAAAAGTAAGTTATTAATTTTTACCATATAAAAAAATAAACTGTTTGTGACGTGCAAAATTTGCAAAATTAACTCTTGCACAAAATAGTGTACTTATTCTAAATTGAAATGTCACATCTCCAAGTGTAGTATGGTCACGGGTGAAAATAAAACAAAACAAAACAAAAAAAAAAATGATTTTGAATATATACTTTAGGTTACATTCAAAAAAAATGTAAACCACGAAATAAATAATAAATGAAGGAGAACGGCAGAAAAAAAAACAGGCTATAATATAAAACACGAGAATAAAGAAATGTTTATTAAAGCTATGTACGTTAAATATCCATAAATTTAACAAAAATATTACAATCATAAAACGTCTGTTTTTTAAATATAAACTTGCGTACGTTGTCGAAACTGATCTTTTCTGACCCCAAAACTGTCAACCATGACATCTACCCAAAAGAAAGAGCTGCGTTCCTTCAAATATTTTTTTCCAGCTAGAGATCTGTATACATAAACTTAGTATTAACAAAAGGACCATGTATAACGAAAAAATTAGCAACAGATAAGTTGGTTGCTCAGCCGGATTACCGGATAGCTTAATTTAAAAAAAAATGACTCTCCTAAATATTAGGGAGCTTCAAAATTATTCGACAATCGAGAGTACCAATGAGAACAGAAACTTTTAAATCGGGAAAAAATTAGATACTTAGAATCCGCATTAAAAATCTCGGGATATTGAATGTAAAATAAGTGATTTGGAAGTCGCCAAGCAAGTTAAAAATAAAACCAAATCAATATAGATGGTAGTTGAGAACTGGTTAATCAAAAATGTTCAGGAGGTGAAAACAACGAATTATACTAACAGCAAAATATTTTTATTATATTTTCTGCGCATATAATTAAACACAAAAACATAGCAGATTATACGTCTCAAATTAAGAAATTTTTATACAAAAAAAATCAAGAAGCTATCACCCTTTTAAATGTGGGACATATGCCTCTTTGTTTGAAAAAACGTAATTATGTGCCCTTTCGAAAAAAACCTCAGGGTGTTAATAGGTCCAACTTCACGAAAACTCAAATACATCACCACCTCATGTCCTTATATCGACGTACTTAAACCTAAAATTAATGGATCAAGTGTTTATGAGCCCGATAGAACAACTGATGTTTTGATCATCATAAAATTATGAACTTCATTCCTGGAATTGGAAAGTGAGAATTCTTCTTAGCTTTTTACTTCAGTAGTGTTCATGATAATACTATTTCTTAAAATGTAGGGTGTAGTAAAATAGAACAAAGTAAAAGATAATAAAAGCAAGAAATCTACCTCAAACACCGATTAGAAACTTTTATTCGGAAAATTCAACAAGTGACTATAAATTAACTTGTTTTTGGTAAAATTCTCAATGCTGAATAAAAATTTCATTTTTAAAACGCTTTAAAGTAATGAAGGTGGACTGTATTTTTAAGAGGAAAATATAGTCCAATTTCTTGCAAACTGGTTGTTGGTTTAAGGGGTCTAAGGTCTCTTAACCTTCAAAATTTTCAATTTTCTGGAAAAAATATATGCTATGCATAATTTAATTTTGAACAATTTGATACCTTATTTATTACCATACGCAAAAAACTTTTAAAGTTATCGTGAAAATGCGTATACTTTCCCCATAGAGATTTATGTTAACAGCATTTTTTAAGCCTTTTTTTCTCAGGTTCGGGTTTTCTCGGGTTTCTCATTTTGTGCGTATAATATCTCTAAAAGTTTCTTATATATTTCCGTAAAACTTTTTGTGCATGCTTTTCCGGTTTATTTATATGATCTGAACTTAAATTTATTTGTTTTTTTAAAAATGATTTAATTCTTTTTTGAAATTTTATAAGTTAATGTCAAAATTTTCCAAAATTTTGGGGGAAAATATTTTTTTTTTATATTAACTTTTATTTTTAGATAAAATTTAGGTTCAGATCATAAAAATAAGCTAGACAAACACGCATGAAAGGTTTTACGGAAATACATAAAAAACTTTTGTAGATATCATGCGCGCAAAACGAGAAACCGGCACTTGAGAAAAAGAGGCTTAAACAACTGCTGTAAACATAAATCTTTATGGGGAAAGTTTACGCATTTTCACGATAACTTGAAAAGTTTTTTGCGTATGGTAATAAATAAGGTATCAAATTGTTCAGAATTAAATTATGCATAGCATATATTTTTTCCAAAAAATTGAAAATTTTGAAGGTTAAGAGACCTTAGACCCCTTAACTTGATATGTATATCAATACATAAAAAGTGGTCGCAAACTTTGTACTGAATAGTGAATAAAATATGACAACGTATATAAAGTACAAATTCAGAATGAAAAAAGGTTAAAAACCAGCAAACAGCTGTTTCGGCACTCTAATATACAAGTGCCATCATCAGTGCAATTAAAAACGAAGACAGGTTCAACCCGACTAAAACACAGTCGAGGCGAACAATGGAATGAGAGACGAGTTGTAAAAGATATGAGAGCAGTACCGGAAACGATGACGTCAAGGTTACGTCAGAACTACAGAGGACAGTTGCACTCAGGAGAAAACGTCACGGACAAAAAATAAATCAAATAACAGACTTCCAAACATTAGGAAAAGAGGGAGTGCTAGACAAATCATTGACGATTAAATTAGCATTTTTCCATATGTAATATGACTCCCAAAAATCTAAATCATGAATGGACGAACACTCGTGAATAACTTTGGCGGAAGAAAAAATAATATTCACTATAAATTATATAATAATTTATAGTGTTTCCTGCCAGTGCAAATTGGCCTACATTGGGCAGACTCGACGATCCCTCAAATTCCGGATAAAAGAAAACGAACATTACGTCAAAAAACAGGATCTCAAACGCTCCTCTATTGCTCAACATTGTTGGTCTTACGGTCATAATTTTATTTTTTCTTCCGCCAAAGTTATTCACGTGTGTTCTTTCATTCATGATTTAGATTTTTGGGAGTCATATTACATATGGGAAAATGCTAATTTAATCGTCAATGATTTGTCTAGCACTCCCCCTTTTCCTAATGTTTGGAAGTCTTATTTGATTTATTTTTTGTCCGTGATGTTTTCTCCTGAGTGCAACTGTCCTCTGTAGTTCTGACGTAACCTTGACGTCATCGTTTCCGGTACTGCTCTCATATCTTTTACAACTCGTCTCTCATTCCATTGCTCGCCTCTACTGTGTTTTAGTCGGGTTGAACCTGTCTTCGTTTTTAATTGCACTGATGATGGCATTTGTATTTTAGAGTGCCGAAACAGCTGTTTGCTGGTTTTTTAACCTTTTTTCATTCTGGATTTGTACTTTATATACGTTGTCATATTTTATTCATGTAGATCAATGTTTTCTTCATCAAGACATTGACATTCTTCATTTACTTCGTGGTCCTCAGAGCTTATTTGAAGACACGTTTGCCGAAGAAGGCTTGAAATAAACTCTAATGGTAGCAGAATTTGTCTTTTCCATGAATCATACAAAAATTCACCTGTCACCTATCGGACATTTTGTCACTTTTTGAATTCAAAACTGAAGAAATACCAAGCAGAGATTCGGAGCTATTGGATAGATATATACTCTTTTGAAAACAATACATATTTCGTTCAACAGATTTAGTAAGGATATGTTCACATTTTGTTTGAAACAACCGACACCATTTAACAGAAATTGCAGGGGACAGATTTGTTACCTTTAGATAGAAAAGCCAAACTTTACCCTTTAATAAACTATGGATTTGTCCCGGTTATGGCGTTTGATAGTGTTCTGAAAAATATACAAAATGCTAAAAAATGATTTTTTTTTAAGTGGATAGGTTCACTTTTAAGAAATTATTTCTCACTTGATAGGATGGATGTTATGAAAGATCATAGAATCGCCAGAAAAGTGATAAAAGGTATTTTCGACAAAATTTTGGCACGAGAAAAGTTGAGAAGTACTTTAGCAGGTGCGTAGGATAGGAAAGAGAAAGTCCGAAAATTTTGTTAGTAGCCCAAACAAGTTACACAAAACATTACTAATGGATACATTGGAAAATTGCAAAGGAACTGCAAAGGTTCCAAACTGCTCACCGTTCAAAAGAACGATCGTTCATTTTTTAGGTGATAAACGGGTCCGTTCATTTTAAGGATTCGTTCTTTTTGACCCGTTCGTTCATGAACGACACATCCCTAGTATACATGAACTTGACTATCATTTTTTCAGTAGCACAAACGTTTCCAAGCACTGTGGGTATTTTATGACGTATATAGGGGAAGGTTGCCTGCCGTCAGCGAACCGGTTCCATGACTACACCGTACCAGAGTTTGTGCAGACGCGTAACCGGTTTTAGTACCTTTCTTTGTCTGAAAACAGTTTACTGCAGATTCGTCAAATAGTTTAAATTATTTAATCATATTGTTAATCGGTCAGAAAAGATTTCCACCACTTACTAATTCTTGAGATTTTCATTTCGTTACAACATGCTTTGAATTATACTGATCAATTAAACGTAAATATTGACTTAAAAGAGTGTCTTTTCAAGTACAATTCCTCATACTTTATGTTTCACCATGATTCGTCGAAGCAGTAGCACCTATTAGAATATTCAAAATGACGCAGTTGCTATCATTGGACCGCTAGTTGTTTTCACGAATGGACAGCTTGACAAAGAGGTTCATATAAGGAAAATCTCAAATATTGTTGTAACTTAAGCTCAATTATCTTTGAAAATTGCTCAATTGTTTTAAAATAAATATGAAAATGAAAAACATAATCTCAGTAATACATGAAAACTCTTATACTTTATTATCATTTCAAGTTACATTTTTTTTTTTTTAAATTGATTAAATTTTTAAAACATAATAATACAGATTCAAATACTTTTGCTGGTCCAAAAAAATGCGAAAATTAGTAAAATATGGCCAATGCACAAATGAGAGCATATAACGTGCTACAGTAGCTTACAGAAATGGTGGCATGAACCGTAACAAAGTCTGCCGACAATTTAGAGTCCTGAAAGCAACTTTAAACAGTCGGATAGAGGAAAAAAACCGGTTTGTTGGTTATCGCAGTCACTTATTCGAAATCTAGGAGATAAGCCCTCCGAAATTGGGATATAATTATGAATATGATTACATCCGAAAAATTGGGGTTTTGGCTTTTCAAGAGGCTGAGAAAAATAACATGCCTCACAGATTTAATTAAGACAAAATGTCTGTTAGTACTATATTCTCTGGTAGTTTGAGACTTAAGCTCTGGTTTTAGCAATAAAATGGTCAAAAATGTTCTGTGACATTTTAGAGAGCAAGTACAATCTTAAGTCGTACAATAATTTTCAAAATCGATTTAACAAAATTCTCAACAGTTAAAAAGCGGTTGAAAAAATATTAGCTAAGAACAGTGTTGTAAAAGTTCGGAAAATATCAAGTGGTGAACGAGGTGTGATTACAACAGCTGTCTGTTGTGTGAGTGCTGGGTTTTTTTCTTTTTCTTTTTTTTTTATGTTTCTCTTATCCGAAAACAAAACATTTTAGAAAATAAATCTCTTTTTCTATTACTTTTTTTATTTGTAGTGTTTATTGATCACCTGTTATCAATATTTGCAAGTTACGCATTGATTTTTTAATTTGAGAATGTGGTCCATCAATGGAAACTCGATGGTCCATCTATAACTATGCCATAGCACATGCTAACATATTTATTTTTAATTTTCATTCTTTACTGTGTATATTTATCGTGAACGTGAATATTATTATTAAAAGAGAAATATACTGAGAAATTGTTCCTATAATTAGCGTAAATATATTGGATTTCCTTTCGAAAAAAATTAAAAACTGTTTTGAGGTTCATTGACGGAAACCTTCCCAAGCATGTAGTGTCAATAAAATGTTAAATCAGAAAAAGAGAAGCAAACAATGCGATGATGTAAACGCTATTTTTCTGTTTTTGATTGCGTAAAGATTGAAAGAAAAAAGTGACAAGTGACGTACCTGAAACGGAAAAGTATCGATTGATGGCAACCCTCCCCTACTACTTTCTGTTACTTTTGAGTTATTGAACTATTAGTTATTTTAAAAGTAGGAACTGTCAGGTACGCGCATATGCTACTGTGTGAATTTTTATGCCTAAATTCATTATCTTCAGTTTTGATAAATTTTACTCAGCATGATGATGTGAATAGTTTGTACGAAATTGTAAAATATGAGTAGTCAGGAAGACATTTTGGCGCCACACATCAGAAATTATTTCTCAGAGATTGCAAAGACATTTTTAATTTTGCAACCTAAGTCAACATTTTATCAGATTGCTAGCTATACTAGATATACTAGCTATTATTAGCTATAGAGAGAGTGAAGGAAAAAAATCCATTCTTTTTTCAAGAACTGTTTGAAATTACACTGAAGTGAACCGTCTGCCAAAGATATCGTTTTATCTTATCAATATTTTTTTTTTTTTCAAAATAACGATTAAAAAAAATTTGTCGCAATGATAAGACTTAAAAATGCAAATCTCTAATGAGAAATAAATTACGAGTGCCGTGTTTTTAAGCTTACTCTATTATATATTTTAATGAAATGTTTTTTTTTTCCTAACTTTTGTTACATGACGCGTCAATTTTTCCATTACACTTCAATTAACAATTTTATAGATGCATCTTAAATGTACCATAAACACTTTCATACACAGAAAAAAAGGGAATTTTTTTTTCACAATAGAGCGTGAAACGATTCTTGGGAATTTTCTGTATTCTAAAGAAAATTAATGGCACATCTTTTGATACAGATTCGAAGAAGAAAAATCAATCTGTGGACTACTGCCAAAAACATTTTCGAAAATCGCCCAACTTGTGATCTGTAAGTGCAGTTGGCCTTGTGTGTGTCGCCTACTTTAGTGCAGGGACATTAAAAATGGACAGTATTGTTAGCATCATAATCAAAAGTATCTATCATAAGTCATTTCACTCCCCCCCCCCCGAAAAAAAACTTGGCAAACGTCACACTTCTGGAAGTGTTTTCTTCATAACCAGGGTAACGGACAATTGAAAATGAGATATAGGGAAAAAAGAAGCTTCTTTACAAGTAGAAAAAAGTCAGTTCTAAAAATAGGTCATTTTATCCATTATGCGAATTTATAAGATATATTCCAAAGACTTCAAGAAAAAAAAACGAATTGCTGGGACTTTTTATTCTTTAATTTTTTATCCAGTACATAGTCCAATAAAGTGTTTCTGAGCTGAAAGCACCAACAGAAAGTTGGATAGTGGTAGCCAGAGCTTGACTTGTTTCTTGATTTATTAGTTCCATTCCCCCTTTTGCTCACTCTCAGCATCTTTCACTTGCTGTCGTTACTTCCAGAGACGATATTTCGGAAGAGAAAAAATATTTCGTAGAATAAAACGCACAATTTATTATTTGAAATCTCTATATCATTTTATTAGGACAAAAATAAATTCCGATCAGAAAGTACATATAAATAAATCTTTAACAATTCTTATTACAGTTCAAAAGGATAAAGATATTTTTCAATGTAAACGCATAAATTCTCATAAAACTAAGTGTTTCTAGTAATATTTTGTGCTGTTTATAAAAGAAAGTCGTAAACGTTCGATTTTTTTTTTTTCGTTTTACATGCTATGTTTCTTTATGATTCTACGATAGAATTCATCCCGTAAATTGGCCAACATTTGTATTTTATTTCGGAGCCTTTTGGTGACATGTATGTAAAAGTATAATCGTAAAACAAACTTTCGGAAGTTGTTCTACTTTTAGCTTTGATTGAAGACTACAGAAAAGAGCGTTTTTGTCATGAATAAAAAATGTTAAAAGTCTTTTTTCTTCCTACTGATTTTTTTAACCCATAACTTTTGACAGGTTCGCAGTTTTTTTAACTGATTCTTAAACATAAAAAAAATTGAGTGCTTAAACTTTTAATCACGTTGTTCTGTTGTACAACAGCTACCGCATTATTTGTGTTTATAAAAATTCAATGCAAAGGGAAAAATAACGTGAAAGTAACGTAAATATCGATTAGTTGTCAAAAGTAAAAATGATGCATATCATTTTGCTTTTAAGAAGAAAGTTTACTTAAAAGAGGTAGAAAACCAGCGTTAAAAATTGTGATATAACACAAGCTAACAAATAATGTTCAGAAGCATATATTTCGACTTTGTAGCAGAAAATTAAAATGAAGTATTGGAAAGTAATATTATTTTACTACTGTATATGTTTTACATTTATATTGCCATGGGTTGGTAAATGACAGTATCTGCAGAAGAGTTTTCTTTTTTTCTTTTTTTTTTTAATACGTTAAGTGTTTAAGATAATCGGGAAATGTTGGCATTAAAGATTGTTTTTTCCTTTTTTTTTTTTTTTTGGAAGAATCCCAATAACCAAGTTTGTACAACAAAGCACAAGTTCAATATATGGCAAAAAAAAAAAAAAAAAAAAGGAGAGAGACCAAAAAAAAAAAGGGAAAATGAAAAATTTGCAGTTAACTGTATTTTAGCTACCCACTACATTATAGTTCTTATGGTGGTTTTTTTTACGTTATTCCAATCACCATTCCGTTCCTTTAACAATTTCATTATTCTAATACTATTTTATAATATTACTAATTAACTAACTAATCTATTTAATATTATTTGTTTTTTTTTACATGATGGATCTTGCTGTTTAGCAAAAGTTGTTAAACAGCAAGATCAAAGCAAAATGATGTGCATCATTTTTGCTTTTGACAACTAATCGATATTTACGTTACTTTCACGTTTTTTTTTCTTTGCATTGAAATTTTATAAAAAACAAAACAACCGTGTTTAAAATTACTATAACTTTTATCATCTTTATACTTAAATGGCTACTTCTGTGTGTATGTATGTATTAGTGATGTTCCGGATCATTAAAAAAGTAGATCCGCGGATACGTTTAAGGATACGGATCTCAAAAAAAAAAAAAAATTTCCCAATTCAACTAGCCAACTGTAAAATTTGTTACGGAAGGTACTCCCGTCAGAATAATGGCAGTTTCTTCAAAAAATGTCAACTGCAACAAAAATATTAGCAGCTTGTATGAATGGGAATACAGTCGAGTCCCGACTTACGCGAGGGAAGCGTTCCTAGACTCCTCGCGTAAGTCGAAATTTTGCGTTGTGGAAAAATATATGCATACAAATTTTCAAAAGCATAATAAATACTTATAAACACCCCTCAAACTGCTCTAAAGCATTCCTTAACTACAGTTTCTTGCATAAAGAACTGAATCTTTACTGTCTTTAAAAAATAAAAAATTGTTATTCAACATGAAATACTTTTAAGATGAACAAAATGAATGACCAATAGGAATGAAAGGTGTAAAATTAAAATGAAAAACTGTAATAGTACAGTAGATACAGTAACAATATTTAAGAGTTAAAAATGAAGATAGTGATTTATACTCCATGATCAGATCGTTATTCTTATCTAATTCTACATTTTTAAATACTTTTGCTTCGTCTTTATAACGTTTCATTTTTTTTTTGCAATAGCTCCTCTTCCTGATCTCTTAATTATCCACAATTCAAGAGCAGCCATTCCATTTTCATAATATTTACTTTGCTAGACTGCTCTGCAAGCTTCAATATTGGAACTAAGCTCTGAACTTTTACGGATATCTTTTAGTTTTTACTTTTAACTGTACGAATGGAAGATTCACTCATACTTACTGTTGTGCTGCCATCGAAAATTTGTAGTTGTTCAAGCAAATCGAGAATTTTAGCGTTTTTTATATTTTTTATTAGAAAGTTTCTTTTTCTTCCGATCTTCACAAACTTAAAATGAAGGTGACACTAAGGTGCCATTATATTTCAACAACTTTTACATTTAGAATGAAAAAAATAAATAAATGAAAGATGCTGAGTGGTTATTTGATGCATTACACTAGTTTGGTGTGGGAACTTTGGCTGTCAGTGATGCTGAAGGGATGCAACAACATTCACGAAATCAGTATTTACTCTCCAATAACGAAGCACATACTTGCTTCCAAACAAATCATGTTGAGGGCGAAAAATTCGCGTTAGCTCTAAAATTTTTTACTCGTGAAAAATTCGCGTTATAGCCATTTCGCTTAAGTTGAATCGCGTTGTAGCTGGAGTCGACTGTACATGATTATTGTAATTAAACCAAAAAGTGTATTCAAATAAATTCTTTTGGAATAAACAATACCTTATCGAATGAATTGATAACGCACATTGCAGTTCCATTGTTATCTATTATTTTAAGGATTGTGGTGTTCGTAATAGTTTCTCAAGTGGTCAAACATGGAGCAGTCTGAAGACAATCTTGTGCAAAAACGGTCACATAGCTTTTGTTTAAAACCTCCGGTTTTAGGATCAACTACAGCAGATATGCATGAAAATACATGATGCTGAGCTGCAAATATATTCATTTACAATTCAGATTTCATTCGAATGCATCACTCCGTTTGGAATCCTAATGTCTAGAAACCAGTTCTTGAATTCATCCGCACAGTCGTCTTTCCACAGAGCGCATTCTACGCTTAAGTCGGCTCAATATTTGGAAGAGAAATATTTTATTCAGGAGACAAACAATGTCTAAAAAAGATACACGGGATTAGAATTTGCACTTTACTTTTTCTTATTTTGTACACACGGAGAAAAATCGAAACTAAGCTAAATTTTGTTGGCATTATTTTGAAATTGAGTATTTATTGTAAAAAACGTTATGGGTTTGTGTTTAAGAAAAAATTTTAGTGTTATACATGGTAGGATTCAAAAATAATGAGCCTTCGTTTAAAAAGACAGATTTATTGAGCTGATCGGTACAACTGACTAATAGTTTTAAAAATAGGCACCTCCTGAATCACTGCACTTCTGTAGGCGGCTCTTCCAGGACTCAAAGGGATCCTTTAAGTCATGTTTCGGGATGACTGTAAGGGTTGACACGTGCTTGGATGTCATCGATGTTGTCTTCTTTTCAGCGCTGATTTTAACAGTCGAAAAAGAAGTCAGGAGGCAACAAGACCGGACTGAACCACGGGAATGTTAACTCGGACTTTTTTCAGTCAGAAATCCCCGCGCAAGCTTCGTGCAGTCTTTCTGCATGTGAAACTCCTCCATAACAATGCATTACACCGTTATCAATGATAAGTCCAGGGCTTTTGCTACTTGGTAGAGACTCAAACGTCAGTCCGTGTTCAACAATTCACAATCGTTGCACATTCACGGCAGTACGGGCTGACGAAGGGCGTCCGGAATGGGATTCGTCAGTCACCACTTCCCGGCCTTATGAAAGGCCTCATGCCACTTTTCTAATTGTGAAAAGGATATACACCCAGTTCCAAAACTTGCTGAAGCATTGCGAACGTTTGGGAAGCAAACTGGAGGCAAAATTTGATCGCTTTGTGTTGCTCTGACGAACTTTCCACATCGCACGTGTAACGAATCACTGTATAAGAGTTACTGTTGAGACCAATGGTGCCGCTGCGAAAGCTGGGACGCAACTGGCCTGCGTTGCGCTGTAAAGCCAACAACCCCCGCCACCGTCGCTGTCAAGCGGCGCGAGCTGCAGGGTGCGCATTCGTCAGTATACCTTGAGACTTAAGTCAGTATACTTTGAGTCAGTAACCATGTATATTGTAGTCTAAAACGCATTTTTAATGTAAACCTCTTTTCCCTTAATATACAATTAAAATAAAACCTTAATAGGGAAAAACATTTTACAATATTTTCTTACCCTTTGTATTTCATAAAAAAATCATATAAACAATTAAGGCAAATTGTACAGTTACTGTATTTCAAAAGATTCTTCTCGAGAAAATGCAGTAAGTAAATACTCTCCATATTATTTTTTTTCCATATAAAGATATATTTATCTTTATGTATCATACTTATAACTAGTGTTTCTTCAAATATATACTAATTACGAACATTCGAAGTTTTTAACAGAAACGAAAACTTTCTTATGATTCCAAATATTAAATCATTGAGTAATTGGTGTTATGCAATGCAACATACAAAATAAAAATGAAGTTTTCTAAAAGCGGTATCTTCAAGGTTCAAACTTTATTAAATGAATTCAGATTGGCAAAAAAAAAAAAAAAAAAAACAACTTCTATCAAGATTTAACGGTTATGTAATTTTTCCTAATTTTAGGGATTGAAACACATCAATTTACGTTACTTCAGTTTATTAAAGACACTGAAACTTAAAATTGTTACAACCATTTGCTAAGAATGCCGGTCAGGTTTGCACATTTATTGATTAAAATTCATATTACGAACAAATTGTCAAACCTAGTTACAGACAGTTTTATAGTTGCGAAACTCTCGTGAAAACAGGAATTCCTTTACTAAGAATTACAAGAAGAAATATAAATAAAACTCGCACTAGTTAAAGGAATGTGCATTGGCAGTTATTTTTTTAGGAAAATATTCTAAACTCAAACACCGCATTTTCTTTAAAACATTTAAAATTTAAAAAAAAACATAAACCATCACAACCCAAGAAAAAAAAGAGGTAAATCTTTAAAATTCTTCGAAGAAATAAACGTAAAATTCGGGGGGGGGGGGAGCTGAAAATGATAAACAAGAAATTTATAATTATGTCATATGATCATATCACACGACGCTATATTGCTAAAAAATTTTTGATACTGTTTCTCAAGAACTAAATTATTGCAAATTGGATATGAAGAAAAGATGTTTATGTGGTGCAATCAATTCTTGCGTATCAGGAATGTTGTTTTCTCAGTCGCTGACTCAGATTATAAGGACTGCAGAGAATGCATAATGACAAATCCAGAATGAAAATGTTTTCTTTATAGTATTCAATCATTTTGAGCTAACTTAACAGCAGACTAATAGATCCATTTCAGGTAATTATTGCTAAGTTATTGCAAATAGGAAGAGAAAAAGATGATTGGGTGGTGCAATCAATTCGTGCGTATCCGAAATGTTGTTTTCGCAATCGCTTGGTAGGCTTGTAAGGATTTCAATAAATATTTAGTTAACCTCTCAGACGGAACATCCGTCCATTTGGTGGATATTCATAGGTAAAGGTTAGCAGTTACAGGTAGTGATACATGTAAAGGCTTATTCGATTTGAACAGTTCGAGCAGAATGACAAAACCAAAATGAAAGTTTTTTCTCTATTGCATTCAATTATTTTCAGCTAACCTAACAGCAAACCAATAGAGCCATTTTGGGAAATTTTGTGCCCTGCCGGCTAACTTTGAGTCACTTCATATTTTGTTAAGCAAGGTTTACAAAAAAGAAAGAAAACCATGTTACCCCCCTCGTAAAATTATAAAATAGGTTTACTTATTTATCTTGCAAAATGCAATTCGGCAATATTGACCGCATAAAAAAAAATCAATTTTGACGTTACTATTTGGAATATATATTTAAAATTGCTGAAAATACTTTTCTCGCATTCTGCGAAATCATTTAAATAATAGATATCATATGATGTTATGTAATACAGAACGGGTAGTTTTAACGGTTTGAAATTATATTTTACTGCTTTAAATGTGCACTACTTTTGTTACATTAATTTATTTTGCATCTCATTTTTAATGTGACTCAAATGACCCTAAATGTCCATCGTAACTTAAAAAAACACTAATCTCTATTTTAAATGGATTTAATAATTCTTATTTCTTAAATTTAGACAACTATACTCCACTTTAGGAGTTTCTTCTTCCCCTTTATTCGGTAAATTTCCGATTATCCATGGACGGCTTATTCGCAGCCTTTCACCCTTAAAATAATCGATGAGAATTAACTGAATGCAGATAAATACACTTATTTAAATTTAACAAGTGTAAAATTTATTTTTAGATCATCATATTGTTTTCTTTCATCCCTCTACCAATGACATTAAACCTTTTAAGACCACCGAAACCTGGCTTGCTGAAACCTTATTTTTAAATCGACACTACCTACTGCTATACATCTTCACTACTTACTCATTTTTAGATCCACATTACGTACGCACGTAAACGAGTGACCTGACCCCTCTTGAAGAAATTCCTCTCTTCCCCCTGTGCGTGATTGTTGTATCCTAGATTGACATGTTGCAGTTAATTGGCTTTCACAATTTGCTTGTTTATGTGTGCAATCGGTTTGTAATAAAGAGTGCGTTTTTTCTACATTTTATGTACACTATTATCATTTTAGCTAGTTTAAGTGCATGCGAATGTTATTCATCTATTAAACAACTTTTGACCAAAAATTGTGGATTATCCGAGAATTCGATTATCTGCGGATACCGTGCCACTCTATTCCGCGGTTAATCGAGAGTTTACTTTATCAACAAATGCAACAAAGCTGTTAAAATATGAGCAGAGAAGCTTAAAAATAGAATAATTGTGAATCAAAATACAGGTAGTTATCAAAATAATGGAAACACTTGTGAATAAAAGTGATTTTTGAATGTGATTCGTAAGTAATAAAGAATAAAATTAGATTTCTGATTTTTTAACTATAAATAGCAATGTGCAGATTCTTGTAGTATATGGTGGTTTAATTGAAGTTCTGGAAGTTTTGGATTTTTTTCAAGCGCGTAAAATGTCGGACCTTTCAAATTTGAAAAGAGCCCAAATTGTTGGAGCGCGTCTAGTTGAAGCAAGTGTAATAGAAACGTCTCAACTTTTTGGCGTTTCTAGAGGTACAGTATCTAAAGTCATGACAGCATACACACAGCGCGGTAAGACAAGGTCAGCAAAGCAAAATAGTGGACGGGAAGAAAAGCTTAGTGTAAGAGACCAACGGGTATTGAAGCGGGTGTAATGTCTAAAAAGCGAACAATAGAAGCAAAAGTGACCACAGAACTCAATCACCATCTGGATTCACCCGTGTGAGTGATTATAGTCAAAAGGCACCTTTATTAACAGAACATTTGCGGCAGAGTAGCGATTCCCAACACAGAGTGTTTCCATTATTTTGATAACTACCTGTAGCTTTTTGAACGATTATATGCGGAAAATGCAAATAAACAGGAAAACATATTCCGTTTGAAAGGTTAAAAATACCATTATTTCGTTAAACATCTTTATATGCAAAATTTAAGTATTATATACAGCCTATTTTAGCAAATATATATTTCCCCTTTAGTATGTTGCGTATGTAAGAATAACATTGGAAATAGTTCAGTGTAAAGAAAATGCATTGGGTCAATTCCCCAAACTCTTGGATCAGCTACAAGCTATTATTCATAAAATAAAAAAAAGATGAAGAAAACACCGTCTGTCAAATGCGTCTCGGCGATCAAAATCGACTATCATGAAGCTTGATTTATTACAACGGTAACCATTTGAAAGCAGTCTAAAAATAAACCTCTTTGATATTCGCTCTTGAAGAATTTTGGATCTTTCAAATGCAAAATATGTGCAAATTTTCGGAAAGAACCTTTTCCTTTTATGCTTTTTAGAAAATATATCTTGTAAATTTTTCCCCTCACTTTTTTCTCATAGCTTTTCCTCAGAAAATGCGCAATAAAAATTATAATTTAATAGTTGATGCCCTGATGATGTATCTATACCGAAAAGAAAAGACTATCGCTGCACTGAAATTAACGTATATTAAGTATAAAATATATCCTTTAAGTAATAAATCAGTTAATATAATATATATTTTTTTAATAAACGAGTATATGAAGCATACTGGTGGCTTGTAACTGGTCTCACAAAGCAAAAAAAAAAAAAAAAAAAAAATGGAAAACGGTACAGTACTCCTATACACATACTGTACATTTCAACTTTGATACTAAAAAACTAGCAACCTTCTGGTCAAGTGTTAAGTGCAAAATAAATATTTCTTGCGCGCGGGGGGGGGGGGAAGAAACATATCATTTTCGTAAGAAAACGTTAAAACTGTATTTTTTTACATGATATTTTTAAACGAATGTATTGTAGTACACTTGTTAAAAATTTACTAAACAACCGGATGAAAAGTCCTATAATAAGCGGATTAAAGGCGCAATATAAAAAGGATACCAGTACTGTAAACCTCCTATAGCTTTTACATTTAGGGAAAGAGATTTTAACGTAGTTTTCGGTACATGAATCCAAGCAAACGTGTTATTAATTAAAATTTTTCACTATAGTGTACATTTTTCTTTTTTTTTCTTTTCTTTTTTTTTTTTGCAGAAAACGCATGAGGAACACCTTTTTTCCCCTACTAGCTCCATTCTAGAAGAGAATATAGAGCCAAAAAAATCTTATTTGGAAACATCCCTCAGCTAATGAAACAAACCACACTGTAAAGAAAAAAAAAAACAGAGAAAGCCCTACCCCTAAATCCTCACCATCCCCATTATCGAAGAAGTCTCTCCCCCCCCCCAAAAAAAAAGACAAAGATCGAAACAAAAAAAGAGAAGTGGATGAAATATGGTTTATTCGTAACCAATATTCCAAAAGCGTCACCCAAACCATTTAAACCATTGATTGATTATTCTTTAGCAAAATTCAATGAGAGCGCAGCAAAAAAAAAGCTATTAACATTTTACTGATATATTTCCTAATGGGGTTGTTTCAGAAATTTTAAAAGTATTTTTCTTTTGAAACAGCATGCTTAAAAACATAGGTTTTGACCATTTTTTAAATAATTTGACGAAGTTTAATACTTTTTAAAAATATTTCTTAATAGGTTTGCAGATTCAATGATATAATTCTGCTTCTGCGCATGTTAATCACAAGTGATGAAATGCCATTTACTGATGCCACTAGCGCAGAGCGCGATATTTAAATCGCATCTTTACTCACGTGTACTGGCAACGATATGGATGGCAGCAAGCGTAGAGCGCAATATTTAATTCGCTTCTTGACTATCATACCGTGGAATCGCGGCAGATAGCAAGCGTAAGCATTCAGAGTGCAAGTAGAGTAGTTCTTCAATATTAATCACATGTGACATCATAATGGCGACGCCCTATTTGAAAAAGTAGACATTAAAAAAAAAATAATTAAAAATTAAATGTTTCGAAAATAAAAGCTTTCCTCGGCACGTGTTTTTTTCCCCCTCGCTCTATCAACTTTAGTGACTAAAAAAAAGTAGTACTTTTTACTGATGGAAAAAACCCCATTTAGGAAAAGATCAGTATTGGTGGGTTGTATATGCTATTTGTTTCTATTTTTAAATCGGACAAACACACTAGTTAAGACAATAAGTCACTTTTCAAAACATAGCTTTAAACATACTATAAATGCGTTACACGTATTGTCAATTAGTTACGCAGATTTTCAGCTATAAACGCCAAGTATTTAAAAGAACTTAGCAAATGGGTTTTTGTAAAAAATAAACCACATAAAATTAAATAGTATTCGAAAGCAGTAGGGGAAAAATATAAAAGAACTCCTCTCATTTTTCAGTTTACTTGTTAGAATAAGATTTCATGACCAAAAATGGACTTAACTGCAGAAGAAATACATTTTCACGGCTCATTAAGGCCAGTTATGGAAGGGCAGTCATGAACGATAATAAAACGAACTTGGAGAAATGTAACATCGTCATCACCATTTTCAACCAGACTGCCATTCTTTATTAAGATATATTTTACACTACCAACATAGCCCCATTCCAAGCAATTTCCCCGGAGTTTAATTGGGCGGACCCGGAAGTTTTGATTTTATTCGAAGGAACATTTTTTCTCCCGGGAAAGAGCCGTCATCGACCCACTGCGGAGTTTCAATTTAAAGGCTAATTCTTAGACTTTTATTTTCCAGCAGTAGTTGGAATAAACTTATATCAAGAAAAGAAATCTAATAATAGTATTAAATAAAAAATATATTCTCACTTTCAGATTTTTCTCCATTTCTATTTGATTTAGTATTCTATTTCTCAGTTATATAATTTCTAAGTTTTATGGTAGTTTTAAACTTTTTTTTCTTTATTTTTTTTACATATTTATATTCCCTTTCAGAGTAATTTTTTGAATAAAAATAGGATTGGAAAATAATTTTAAATTCGTTGGCAACACCTGCATATTTAACAATATTATTGCGTTTCAATACTTTAACGCTGCACAATATGACTCACTTAAACATTAAGTTCCTTTTTTTTATTAAAACATCATCAATATTTTCAAACAAAAAAGGAAAACTTTTATAGAAGTTTTTAAAAGTCACTTAGACAAAAAAAAAACCATCGGAATACGGACTCATTTGCCAGTATCACTCACTATTTTTAACTCGGGTCCATGAAAACAAAGAACCATTTTTTGAACTGTAGTTTTCAAGCATTTTACGTTGAAGTTTTTACCTTTTATCGAAAAAAGCTAGAAATAAAATCTAAAATTGGTAGAAATTTTACAAAGAAAAAAAGGAATTATAGTATGACTATTAACCACGATATTTGCTTTTAAGTTAAAGAGTCAGAGAAAATAAAGTTAAACATTTTCCCACTGCAATTTCAAGAAAAAAATATATATATTACTAGTTTATTTTATTTAACATATAACTTAATGCCGTGTTTTAAACGAAAAAAAATATCCACTCAATGTATCCCGTAACACCGGGAAATTGTTTTTTACCCAAAATACTTGGAAGTAAATTATGAGCAAAAAACGAAATTCATGTTAAGGCAGTTGCAAACCGACTAGTCTATTTCTCCATACATAACTGCAAACTTTGTTTCAAAACAAAATAGTTAGCAATAAATAAATAAATTCCTTAGTGTTGAATTGCAAAAAGTAATACAACAAGGTAGGAAATGCATAAATATATTGCTAAAAAATTGCAGCAAGTTTTTGAATCTTTATGCCTTTCCGACATTATTTAAATAACGAGCATTTTCTTAGAGTATAGGGGAGACTAGAGAGGTTTGACCACACGGGTGGTTTGACCCACTCCACCATTTTCATATTTAAACACATTTTTGACTGATGAGCACCGGAGGGCAGCGTGGTCTTAAGTCAAATCAAAAGCTGCTTCTATTTTTTAGCCAATTTGAACTACAGTTAAGAAAAAATCGCGTGTGATAGCTTTTTCATGCAAAAATAAATAAATAAATAAATAAATAAAATTGTTCGTTGCAAGTTCATCTCCTCTCTGCGATTTGCCATTCACTTTAACAGAAGTAAGTTGCATTATTTATATACTTTGATTTAAGTGCTAAAAGCCTGTATACTTACTTTCAAAATCCAAAATTTATTTTAATAAGTTTTATTGTATTTTCTAAAATGGCTACTAAGTGAGGTTTGACCCACGTCAGTTAAGGGAGGTTTGACCCGGGTCAAACCTTCCCATTTAGTTTTTTTTTTTTTTTTGATGGTGCAACATTTTTAAAACAATGTACTTTATTTTCTTTGTTTTAGGTAAGATTGCGTTTAGCTCAAATTAAATAAATATTGTTCTTAACTTGTAATAAAAGTCACTTTACATAGTATCGATTTTAGTTATTCGAAATATTTCTTGTTTGTGAATAATTCTGATCAAACTAAAGACAACTGACATTTGCTTTTCCGCTTTGCTTAATATACTTATCAAGACATTCAACCCATATAGTCCCTAATTACTCCAATTTACAACTCGTAACACCTGAACAGCTACGCCCATTTGCCGAAGCAGTGCCTAGAAAAGTCAAAGAAGGTAAAAAGCGGATCATATCTAGAAGTTTGACAGACACCCATGTCAAAGCTGAGATAGAAAAAATTCATAACGATAAAAATAATAAGAAAAGGTCTAATTTTTTTTTTTTTTTTTTTTTTTTTTTTTTTAAAGCAAGCAGTAAAACGAAGATTACACTTGTGTTCAAGCAGTGAGTAGAAATGTGAAATATTCTCTTGCCTATAAATAAATTTATGGGTTTTCTTTTGATATAATTGTTGTTTGTATGATATTACAGTAGTAAATCAGACATATTAACATTTCAGTATAGTTTTTATAAATTTCAACCTCTGTTGGTCAGAAAAACTTCCCTTATGGAGGGCCAAACCTCCCTCAAGTAGAGAGGTTTTACCGAGTTTGGACACTCTTGAAAAATCGCCAGTAAAAAAAAATAAATTTAAATTTAAATAAAAAACAACAGTGTAAACAGTTGCTCAGATTTTTTCCTTTCGAAAAAAGTCAACTAGGAATTTTTCTTATGGAAACATTTTTTTTAAAGATACCTTTATAAAAAGTGTGTCAAATCTCCCCAGTTTCTCCTAAATTAATACGCATTTTATAAACGCTATAAATGGGAATGGTGTCAATTAGTTTAAAATAAAAAGTGCATAAAGAAAAATTTATTGTTATTTTTTTTTTTTTTTTGAACATTGTGTAAAATAAAACGCTAAAAAACCAAACTAATCCATATATATGCACGATGAAATAAAGCATTTTAAGGCGTGCATATCATAGATCTTGACACTAGAGTGACGGTAATTTACTTCGCGCTTATCCGGCTTCCTGCTTGTGAAAGCATTTGCTTTTGAAGCTTTTAGAACGATGATGTTAAAGGTTGATTCGGGCGTGGTTTTGATATTAATGAACCAAAGGAAAAACCACCTGTCAACTTAATGTACTCAGAAACTACATTTTCTTTTAACGACAAGAATTTTCAGTTTCTAATGATGATCACAGTACAAGATTTTAATGAACTTTAATGCAAAGAGAAATTTACTGTACTTAAAAGCTTCGTAAAAATGTAATCGAGATATGTTGTCAAGAAATTTTGACTGAAGATTGTACTCTTTTGAGTCACCAATTACAGTAAGTAATACTGGGTGTTGGAAAATTCTTTATTCTTAGAAACGCAGAAAATTGTCGTATGAATATGCGGTTTTTTGCTTTATTACTCCAAAGATTCTGGATTTTTTTTTTTTTTGTATTCATTTGTGTCAAATTTCATAGCATTGAACATCTGAAAATGTGAATTACTCAAGTAGGCTTAGTGGTTTGTGTTCATTAATCACACAGATTAATTAATAAAGTTGTATTTATTTAAATAATAAAGTAAGAACTGAACAACAACAAATTTAACTCGTACACACAGTACTACTCAAAATCTTCCGAACACTATCTAGCTGCCATCTTTATCACCGAAACAGATGAAAGAAATTAAAGCGCATGAAATAAATAAACAAGGCTTAACTAAGGACAAGAAAGAATTAAACAATACATAACACTCCCTCCAATTCTTACTTGTCAAAATGAAAAATAATAATAATAAAGAAAGCTGAAAACTAATTAAAATGATCAAACAAAAATATAGCACTTTAAAACTTAGCAACACAGTTTATCAAAGTTCTAAGTTTTTCAAACTTATCCCTTGGCAGTGCTTTTGTAAAAATGTCCGCCAATTGTTCATTACTATTGACATATTCAATGTCCACGGTTTTATTCTCGTACTTCTCACGGATAAAGTGGTACTTCACATCGATATGTTTGGTGCGTCGATGGTACACTGGATTTTTGATCAACTTGATCGCACTCTGGTTATCAATGTGTAAGCTAACACTTCTTCCATAGAATGCCTGCTCATCTATGTCACTTAGTAGCTGACGAAGCCATATCACTTCTTTGACAGCTGTAGATGCTGCAATGTATTCTGATTCTGTTGTTGAGGTGGACACAGAAGATTGCCTACTAGTGCACCATGTAATTGCACCAGCTGACAAAATGAAAACATATCCTGTGGTTGTTTTTCTGGTATCTAAGTCACCAGCAAAATCTGCATCAGAGTAAGCAACAAGGTTGGGACTTTCCGTTTCTGACTTGTATAGGATGCCATACTGCTGAGTTCCTTTTAAATACTTCAATATTCTTTTTACAGCATTCCAATGTATTTGGCTGTGTTTGTTTTGAAACCTACTAACAAGGTTTGTTGCATACGTAATATCAGGACGTGTAGTGGCGGAAAGAAACATTAATGATCCAACGGCTTCACGATATGGTACACACGCTTCCTCTAATAGCATATCAGGTTCAGATGACAGAACAACGTTAGGATCAGCCGGAACATTTACTGGGTTGGAGTCCTCAAGGTTGAACCGTTTTAAGATTTTCTTTATGTAGGCCTGAGAATGGATAAAAAATGAACGATCTTTGTTTTGGTCAATTTCAATTCCAACAAAATAACCGGTTTTACAAATTGTAACTTCAAAGTTCAAGTTCATGTTTTCAATGATTTCATTTAGTATACTTTCATCTTCACAAAGAAGAAGGACATCATCCACGTAGAGAACAAGGAAAACTTTTTTGTTTTTGAACATGCCATGGAATAAACAAGTATCAGCTAAACTCTGCTTAAATCCTAAATTCAGCAGGAAATCTGTAAATTTCTGGTTCCAACATCTTGATGACTGTTTGAGGCCATATAACGATTTTTTTAATTTACATACTAAGCATGGCTCAATGGGTAATCCTGGGAGAGGCTGCATGTATATCTCCTCCTCAATATCACCATGTAAGAATGCCGTCTTTATATCACACTAATATTTTTAATTTCTTCTGAGCAGCTACTGCTATAATGGTTCGTATGGTGTCATATCTTGATGTAGGCGAGAACGTTTCTCCAAAATCAACTCCCTCCTTTTGCAGGAACCCTTTTGCACACAGCCGAGCCTTGAAACGCTGCATCTTTCCATTTGGAAAACATTGATGTTGAACACCCATTTTGATCCAATCACATTTTTATATTTAGGATGTTCCACCAATTGCCAGGTATTATTCTTCTGCAGAGAATCAAGTTCTTCTTTTATTGCTTCACTCCACTCTTTTGACTGAGGTGAGTTAATAGCTTCTTCATATGTGGTTGGGATTTCAGCAACATTTAAATCATAATGCTTAGGAGCTTTCAAGTTTTGCCTCGGTCTGAGATTGTAAGAGATAACTTCATCTGTATTACTTGGTGTTTCCGATGCATCATTTTCGTTTGTTTGGTGGTCTATTTCTAAGTCACTTGTAGTGTCTTCGTTCATGGGTCCACTAACGTGAACAATCTTCTGAGCATCATTTGCTGACTTACTACAGTTTTCATTAAATGTGACGTTTCTTGAAATTTTTATGGTTTTAGACGTAGGCTCAAAACGTCTATAGTTTGATGAGTTCCCAGCATACCCAATAAAAATTGTTTTAATGCTTTTAGGTGACAGTTTCTTACGTAATTGATCAGGAACGTGAATAAAAGCTTCTGAACCAAAAGTTCTTAAGTGCTTAAAGGACAACTGCTTCCCTGTCCATAGTTCATATGGAGTAGACTCTGGTGACCGACTACTTGGTGCATGGTTCTGAATGTATACAGCTGTGTTTACTGCTTCGGCCCACAAAAACAGTGGTAAACTCTTGTTGTACAACATTGATCGAGCACTTTCCATGATTGTTCTCATGTTCCTTTCGGCCCTCCCATTTTGCTCGGGAGTATAAGGGGCTGTAGGTTCAAGCTCTATCCCCTTTTTCTGCAGAAAATTCTTGAAATCACCATTTATGTATTCCGTACCGTTATCCACTCTGAGGGATTTTACACTAGTGGAAAACTTGTTCTCACAAAGCGAGACAAAATTTTTGAACTCTTCTAAGGTATCACACTTATGTTTCAAAAATGAAACGCAAACATAACCACTAAAGTCATCTTTGAAAATTACAAAATACTTATCTCCACCCAATGATGTAGTTGACATTGGACCACACAAGTCACTGTATATAAATTCACCACATCTTGTAGATTTGTTCTTCCTGTTACTGAAAGAGAGTCGATGTTGTTTCCCGTACTGACAGCCTTCACACAGAAACTTGTCAGCAGCTGAAAAGTCAATATTATCTATCAGTCCTCTTTCACTTAATTCTTTAAGAGCTTTAATGTTAATGTGACCCAATCTTTCATGCGAAATCTTTACGATATCTGTAGCAGAAGCCACATTCGCTTCAACAACTTTTGATGTTTTAAACAGCATTTTATACAGATTGTTGGATGTGCGAACTGCTAAGGCGATGACGTCGTTATCCCGATTGAATATTTTGGCATTATCGTTAGTTTTAACGATTTTCATACCCTTACTGTTTACAGTTCCTTCGGAAAATAAGTTTCTCTTCAAACCTGGTACATACATTACATTTGTAATAACAAACTCAATCCATGAGTTGTTTACTAATTTCAAAATTCTAACATTTCCTTTGCCTTCTACTGGAAGCTCTGTGCTGTCACCTAGACAAATTTTATCACTTCCATTTAATTTCCTAAATTCACATAAAGATTGCAAGTCATTTGTCATATGGGCAGACGATCCACTGTCGAGGATCCATTCACTGTGACAAACAGCGAATTTCTTTGTTTCGGCACTGAAGGCACCGTAACTTACAGAGTCTCCATGTTCAAAAGAATCTCCACCACTTTTTCTTGGTTGCTTGAAACGACATTCTTTGGCAAAATGTCCTTTCTTTCGACAGGAATAGCAAATAATTTTCAAATTAACAAATTTTACTTTTGCATTATTTCCTTTTGACTTGTTAGCTGAAGCTCCTGAATTTTTATGTTTCGCTACTATAAATGTTGATTCTTTTCGCTCGCTTTCAGTTAAGTTTGATTCCTCATCAATTAGTCTCGTTGTTAAGTTTGATAACGTTTGTTTAGTTTCATCCATCGACAGCCAAGCTTGGCGGAAATTTCGATACTTTGCTGGCAAGGTGCCAAGGACTTTGGTTATCAAGGTAACATCAGTGATGTTTTCACCGGAGTTCTTAATTTGATGCGCTAAATTTTCCACTCGGGCGATATATTCAACAACAGTTTCATTTGTGTCCATCTTAAGTTGATGAAACTTGTCTAACAAATGCATTTTGTTAAAGTCAGATGCCTGCTGATAAATTGCATCAAGTTTTCTCAGCATAGCGAGAGATGACGTACAGCTTTCGATGAACGTGATTTGCTTAATTTCCATTGCGGCAGTAATTGTGAACATTGCAATGGCGTCCTCTTTCTCCCACTTTTCGATATCACGGGCAGCTTCGGGTTTCAATTTTTCTCCACTTGCCACATTGTACACACCTTTGGCTTTTAGTGCACAACTTATATGAAATCACCATTGGGAGTAGTTATTTCCGTCAAATTTGTTCATTGAAGAAATGTCTAGTCCAGCCATAATCGGTTTCATTCAATACGATTATACAAATAGGCTTAACGAACCGGCAAAACTTAAAACAGCAACTAATGCTAGGAAACGTTCAGCTCTTAACGCAGATAGCGACATGGATGCGTTCCTGGGCCCATAACCTGTTCATTAATCACACAGATTAATTAATAAAGTTGTATTTATTTAAATAATAAAGTAAGAACTGAACAACAACAAATTTAACTCGTACACACAGTACTACTCAAAATCTTCCGAACACTATCTAGATGCCATCTTCATCACCGAAACAGATGAAAGAAATTAAAGTGCATGAAATAAATAAACAAGGCTTAACTAAAGACAAGAAAGAATTAAACAATACATAACAGTTTGCGAAGTCTATGCTAGCTAGAACATGGGAGGAACTTGAGAAGGTTTGCAGTTTGACCACAAATTATGGGTAATTTTGGCATTTGGCTAAGTGAAGACGATTCCATCTGATTAAGTCTAGCAGGGGTAAAATTAAAATGAGGATGATATTTTGATGAACGCGTTTTATAATGTTGCTAGCGCCTTATTAATTTATTGCATAAAATAAAAAATGCTTAAAATAAAATGAGGGGAAACAAAAAGAGTTTCTACGGAAATAACAGAAAGAAAATAAAATGATTTCATTTCGTCAAGAAATAAAAAAGTAAAATAGTAAGATGAAAATTTGTTGCAAAATTATGCATCAATCAATTTGTGTAATGAGAAAATAGATTAAATATAATTTGGATTAAAAAAAATATTGCTATAAACAAACTGTCATTTTTACTAAACTGCGTCTATATAATTAAGGGGAAAAGCACGCATCAAACTATCACCTCTGTAAACTAATAGATGCGTCCATTTCCGACAATAATCCGGATATTCGCCTTTCTATACTATCGATGGTCAGACAGTAGATGTGTTCTGAACAACAGACGGTTCACACATCTAAATCGTGTGGTGAAATGTATTGCTTTCAGTTTAATAAAATGATTAAACACCTCACATTACGTTTGTTTATCTTGCTGTGCTGGTACAATGCCACATTTAAACTCAACTTGGAAATTTTTACCTTTTCTATTTTTTCCTTTTTATACGACGTCATAAAAAATCATGAACCTGTAAATATTCTGATTATTCATACGAAAATTTGTTTCTTTTCTATGAGATTTTTTAGATACATTAAGGAGTTTTCGGACCTACATTTTGGGATTTTGGACACCCTGGGTCATTTACCTTGCAATAGGTCTTCTTTGTTTACATGTTTTAAAAGTCTATGAATTTCGTTCAGAATAAACTTCATCTTGATAAATTCGGGGGAAAATAAGTAAATATATTTTGAACTTAAAATTAGTAAAAATTCAAAAAATATGCATACTTTTATGTTGACGTTTAAACTAGTACCTCGTAATGCGCATGTGGGATGTTATTGTATTGGGCAGGTCAATCAATTTTTGAATAGGTTAGTTAAAGTTGTGCAATCAAATCAAAATTCCGAAAAAGAGAAAAAAAACTATTGTGTACCTTGTAATAAATGATTCGGATTATCAACTTTAAATTGCTTCTCGTCGATCGGATATGAAAGTTTTTTTTAAATATATTTTTAATATATTTATTATTATTATATTTTAAGAATTGTTAAGGAGTTTATTCAATGCTGATGTAATGCATGACAGCAAAATGTCTTGAATTTATAACCGACGCTTTTGAATTTGCACATTTCAAATGAAACTAGGTCGTGAGCAGGTAAATCACGGTATAAACAAAAATGAGTTATGAGTCACTTGAAGAAACACGTTTTTTACTATTAAAATAATGGAATTTTACATGTGTTTCTGTCTTTGCTTTCAGCAGAATCGAAATGAGCAAACTCTTTCAAGAAAGCTAAAAGAAAATAGATGGAAAAAATGCAAAAATGTAAATAACGAAATATTTGCAAATACTGCTGTTTACCTTAACAGTTCAGTATTGTATAAAATTGCACATTATATGCACATGTTCTTTTACGCGGATCGAGATTTTCAAAATTATAGCGTTTTAGCAATCTTTATGTCTGTAAAGTTGTTTATTTTGTCCTTCCTTTGTTATAAAAACAAAAACACATCTACAGACTAAAACTGATTCTGAACTCGTGGAGTTTCAAGAAGTTAAAAAAAGGTCGGCAATGCTATTAATAATTTAAAACGTTGTTACCTCCCTGATAAAAATACAGTAACTTGTATTAATAAAAAAAAATATTGCGTATACCATTAGATGTGGCCGATTCGCCATGCAGTATATAGTTATTATAGTGCGAAGCAGATACGTTTGTTAGGGTCATATTTTTTAAAACAATTATTCATAAGCTAAAACAGCCAGCAGTCTTATGATATCATAAAACTAAAATGCATTTTTACTTCTTAAAACGTATCAGCACAAATTTATAATTCAAGTAAAATTTTTTGAGCTGGGCAGATAATAAAAATTAGGTGTATTGTTAACTAGGGAAGAGTGGCTCAAAGCGGGTAGGTCTTCTTATGCCTCCCCTCCCATAGTGTGTAAGCTGTGATGCATACGAATGTCGTATTTATCCGAACACCTCCGAGTTTTAATCAGTCCCATCGAAGCAAAAGTGAAGTGGAATGGCGCAACCAGGCCTAAAATAAAACAAAATGATACATTTCTAAAAAAAAAATTGATGTTTTGTAACTTGTGATTAGTCGAAGACCAGCTTTTTTTTTTTTAATTGTCAATAATATTACGTTATTCTGACACCATCCACCGACAAACCATGATGGCCATTTCGTTTGTTTCTTTTTTAAATGTAAGGTTATCATTATTAAAAGAAAAACGTGCTTTCTGGCAAAGCGGTATAGGATTTAATCATTTATTTATTTGTAATTTCTTGACACATGTGCTGACTTAGATTTTCTCTTTAAACAGCATACGTATAACTTCAAAAAGGTTATTTTTAGGATGGCAATTAATTAGGCTATTAATTTAATTAGTTATTTTCTTATGTTTTCTAAACAAATGTGTTGATTTTAAATTGAATAAGTACAACTGTTTTATACATTTTTTAATGATGGCAGGTAGCTAGTCAATTATTTTAATCATTTATAACATTATATTTGATTGGCATATGTTCCAAATCCCAATTAGTTAAGCTTACCCGCTTTGGGCTCCCTGGTAGGGCAAAACGGGATTTTCAAGTGTTTGTAAAGTTCGATAATAAATAAATGTTGGGTTTGAAATAATACAAAAATCATTTTTTATTTTGAAGCTCAAGAACCCTGTTAGGAAATAAAACCGAAATCGTTGCTAAAAAAAAATAAATCTGAAAGCTACAACTTTTGAGTGTCCTTCGTTAACCTACCCGCTATGGGCCACCCTCCCCTATATGTTGTCTCAGGATTGCTTTAAAACAGGAAAAAATATACAGTAAGCGTCGCTTAATGTGATCACTTTGGGACAAATATAATTTGATGACAATAACCGACTGATAACAATAACCGAAAAGAATCCAGGAGACAAAATAATGATTTTTTTTCCAATTAAGGTGCATTTATTTTGGCAACCTCAAATTAAAATCACAATGACTCAACTGAACGCAGTTTTAAATTATAAATTATTAAATTAACAGAGTGGAAAAATCTGAATTATAAAAAGTTAAAGCTAAATTATGAAACTTTTAATCACATAGCAATAGATGAAGTAAAATATGACCGTTTTCCCTGACATTCGTAAACCAGTTTCAAAGCACATTCAGCTTTTCTATCTTTTCAGCATGGTTTTGCTTGTTGTTTAAATTTTAATTTAACTTCGTTTTGTTTTCAATCTCGACACAATTCTTTAATAGTTTACAAAGTAATGGCAACAATGGAGGTCCTACAACAATGCATGCAACACGTCCAGCGACTGAATTTTTTAGGTGCAAAAGAAAGTTTTCTTAAGAGGAGTCTGTGGTCACTGGGGACGAACTTTCTGTGGCTTCATTCCTAGAAAAATTTTGAACTGCTATTGAAAACTACAAAATACTACACAGAAAGTTAGTCTCGTCAGGGTTTGCCTATGTATTTCTGGTAATTGAGGAACAAAAACGGGGACGAAATTGAAAGTTTATGAAAAAGTGATAACAATAAACGAAGACGCTGATTACAATACCCAACTTTTTTAACATGTGTTAACATACAAGTGTTCCGGGACTTCGTGATTCTGATAACATTAAGCGAATGATAACATTAACCGTGATCACATTAAGCGGCGCCTACTGTATATATACAGGGTGTCCGAAAAGTCTTTGACGCATTTAAACAATTCATAGCAAACCAACAAATTGTTGTATGAATTTGCGGTTTGCACCAAAATATTTCACAGCTTCAAGAGTTTTTATGACATCGAAAAAAAAGTGAAAAGGGGAGAAAAAGAAGCGGAAAAAAGGCATTCCGCAGCCAGGGTGTCAGTATGCTATGCTTGTAATTCTTCGTTTAGTAATTTGACATGGGAAAACGCAAAAAAGAATGAAAATTACTAAACGATGAATTACAAGCATAGCATATACTGACACTCTGGCTGCGGAATACCTTTTTTCTTCTTTTTTTCCCCTTTTCATTTTTTTTACGATGTCATAAAAATTATTGAAACTGTGAAGTATTATGGTGGAAACCGCAAGTTCATATGTCAATTTGTTGGTTTTCTATGAATTTTTAAAATATGTCAAGGATTTTTCGGACACCCTGTATATATCATAGATATTATCGGCGTAATGAAAAAAAAAAGTGTTTTTCTTTGGGATACATTTATTTGAGCAATGTGATGAAATAGGGAATAGGTGAATATGTGATGAATTTAAGTTAATGCTCATTCATGGGCTCAAAATTAAAAATTCAACACAAACCACTAAAGTTTGAACGTTTTAAAATACCCTACCTTTATTTCGTTTTTTTTTTCGACGTAAGCAACGAAGCAGAAAAGCAAGCAGCTTAAAAACTAAAAATAGCGGATTTACAAAATACCAATTAAAAAATTTAAAATTTATAACGAACCAACAGAATGCAAAAATTTGTTCATTATTGGTTTATAACGTTTTCATTGGTGTATGGTTAATCCACTATATTTACTTCTGTAAGCTGCTTGCTTTTCTGCCTCGTAGCTTTTGACAGATCAATTTTCACTCGAAATCTCACATCTTTTGCATTGAAGAAGGTCTTCCTTGTAACACCAAAATACGTGTATGCAGTAAATTGCAAGTTTTGTGCAATAAGACGTAGCTATTTTTAATTTCATGCCTTGTTTTATTTCTTAAAAAAAACAGAACGACTGCTTTCACTAGACAAAGGGTGATTTAACATGAGGAATATATTTCAAAGTAACAGAAAGTAAATTCTCGCTATCTTGCTCCTTTATTTGAGCATAACTCAACACACCCACATCATTGACTTCAACTGGCGTCGTTTCAGTCTAATTGGACGAACATCAGGTCCTTAATTTTTATCCTATCTAAAATCGACCCCGTAAAGACCACAACTGATGACATGGAAACACGGACTTAAAGCAGCCATTTTAATGCAACGTTTTAGCATAATGTCGGAAGTATTTGGCAGGAATCTCAGACATAGAATCAGGAGATTAGTTTTCTACGAGACAAAAATGTTTCTCAGCAGAATTATTATTCGTTCTCGAAAAAAGTATTTTATGCTATCCTTTTACGGAATGTCCCGATAAAATCCAATTATTTTCCATGAATAAATACGACAGTGGATTTAATTGCTAATATTTTTATCGCGAATGGGGACAGTTTTACAAAGATCAGTACTATCTAAATTACATTGCAATTTTTGAAATGTTCTTTGCTCAGAACTGGACTGGTATAAGTTCTGCATCATATTTAAGATAAGAATTACCACTTGTTACCTATAGTTTTAAACCACAATGCGATATGCTAGCTAAACTAGTACAAACGGTGTTTCTCTCTTTAAAAGTTCCAAATCATTTGAAGACTAAAAAATTGCTCGTCAAGGTAACGCGTGTAAATTGCTTTTATATTTGAACGAAATAATTGCCATTTTGGTTATATTTTGAGAGTTGAAAATTTAAACTTAACTAAAGTGGATTAACTCTGAAATCCAGTAGATAGCATTCACTGTTGACCACTTTTTGTTTCTTCATTCGCCTAAAAGGACAGTCTTACTAGTAAAACGGTTAAGTTACCGGATCCAATTCGGCATTGTTAAAATTATGCATTTCCCTGCATGTCAAACATTGTCAAAACGTGTTATGAAACTATCATGCCAATTATCATTTCATTGTTGGTGACGCCAGAAGCATTACTAAATCAGTGCATTGGTAATTATATATATGAAGTTGACGCTTGTTTATTCTTTGCTCTGTGACTCCAATGAAATTGTAGCTCTGAAGTTATGTGCTACATGATAGTGAAGGTGGTAATACAGATTTTTTTAATTAGTTGACACGAATATGTTTCTGACCCTAACGATTTGACAAATTAGCTAGCTGAAATATTTAACTTTCCGGCAAGTCTTTTTGATTTCCTGCTCATTCAGTAATATATATATATATATATATATATATATATATATATATATATATATATATATATATATATATATATATATATATATATATATATATATATATATATGTATACGAGGGCTGTTTTTTTATCAACTTCCGATGTGATATAAAAATAAAACTTGTGAGAGTAATTAAATAAATTTATTATCAAAAGATAGGTACATTATTAGTTACTTTTCAGCATAATCGCCATTTAAATTGAGGCATTTTTCATACCTGGGTACAAGCTTCTTAATATTTTCTTCATAGAAGTTTGCCACCAATGATTTGAGATGGGTTTTCACGGCGTTTTTTGTAGCCTAACTTGTCACCTCACTTGTAACCTTACGATAGTGTATAGGGCTGACCTTGAAATCTCAGGAAACTGATCGGATAGGTCCGTAATCGTAAACCTCCGATTGATTCTTACAGTTTGGTCAAGTCGATCAACGAGGTCTTCGTTTGCGACTGACTTTCGTCCTTGGCCCCCTTCATCATGAATGTCCCCTCGTCCATCTATAAATTTCCTACACCAATCCTGCACTGTCACTCATAAAGCTTTCACCTTATACTTGTTTTATTCTACGGTGAATTTCTGCTGCGGATAACCCTTCAGCTTGCAAGAAGTGAATGATACTTCGCAACTCACACTTGGTGTGTCGCTAGATAAACTGGTAATGGGGTCGGACGCCCGAAAACGAGTGAGGTTGTAGTGGGAGAGGTGCGCAGTCGACTGCCGCGCATTGCTGGCCGATGCCGCTCGCTCTGCCGTCTAGCGGCACGATCGGAAGTTGAAAAAAAAACAACCCTCGTATATATATATATATATATATATATATATATATATATATTACGAATGCAACAATCTAAATAAAATGTATGACAAGGATTAAATTTCATTATGATGCGATGAATGAGTCGAATTAAGAACACTATTGTTTCCGGATCATAACTTGTGCTTTCATCCAGACATCAGTCTAATGTCTTGCGGGAAATTAATATGACATTCTCATTTATTACGTCTTACAGATTCTTTTTTAATCGTGTAAATTTATATTTTTATAATTAATCAAGGTTTTATTCATGAATCAAAGCGATTTTAACATAGTTGTATGGAACAAACAGAATATAGTATTATTTCACTTTAAACTATACTTTATAAAAACTAGTTCATCTGTTAAAAATTCAGCTTTTTTTTTTAATCATGAAAACTTCATCTAAATACTTATTACGTATTGAGATGCACAAGTAGCTCGGAATTAAATCATAATAATCAGCTAGGACATATTCCTTAACGACGAAGAATTAAATACAAGTAAATAATTCAAATCCTTATTTTCTTTTAAAATTTTTTAAAAAAAAACCCCTATTTTTGCATCTTGTTTGGCATTTAGCCTGAAGAATCACACGACGAAAAATAATAGTTCAATTTCAAAAAGTCAATTTGCTTACAATAAAAAAAGTCTTCGAAAAGCCGTGGGTAGCCTAGCAATGGTTCTCAACCTTTTCCACTTTAATGAATACCACTTGGTGCTTTTTCAAACTCAAACGGACCACATTCGATAAAAAGATTACTTTCGCAACAATTATATTTGAAATGAGATAAAACTGAGAGTTTTCTTCAATAAATTTATCTTCAAACTATAAAAATAATATAGATGAATTTTTTTAACTGGTCGCAAAACACATGGAAATTGCTCTCGGACCACAGGTTAAGAATCATTGTCCTAGTTAATAAAGAGGGCATCAGAACTAGAAATTGAGGACTCGACTCAAAGTCTGATGTGGCTTGAACCACTTCAAAATTATGACTAAAATGAGTTAGTCTCAGCTTCTCACGAGGCCCAGTAAAAAGAAAAAAAAGTCTTAGAAAACCAGAATGAAATCAGTATTGCTCATTGCAACTTTGAAAGATTTCATCTGTATTTTTGATAAATTTATTTAAGAAAATATATTACTATCCGCACGCGTTGAACATGTGCAGATAAATTGTAATATTTAATTTTTCAATAACTGCATCAACGGATGTTTTGTATTTGACACGTGCTGATTAGCAATTGTCTTTTAGATCTCGTTTAAATAATCTAAGCAGAGTATACACATATTTTCCCATTTAAGTAAACAAAAAAAGATCCGTGCACAGTATTTTCAACTTTCGATTTTTCATGTACTGAATTTCACACATACACACACACAAACACATCATTTTTTAAAAATCTACAATAAAAGTGGTATGAATATCCGTTTAATCACTTTAGAATGTAATTTAAAAGTCCCTCTAAATATACGATACGATTATTTTGAAATGAACTTCAACTTTCATTGTTTCAGCATGTTAGACGTAAAACTGAACATTTAAAACTTAATGAAATTTCAATTTGTAAAAACAACTGATACTTATACCGATTAAAAATGTCTTACCACATACTTTTCTTGAACGATACAAAACAAAATATATTAAACACAAAAGCAATCACTACGGCTGTTTCTTTCAGTTTAATATACTTCATTGTTGTGTACGCTTATGCAATTTAAAGTTCTAAAATATAAAATGATCTAACCAAGTATTTTTAGTAAAAAATCTTATTGATTATTCCTCCTCGGCTATTTAGAAAACACGCAAGTGCATATCTCACCACAACCGGACTGAGAGCATCACGCAGATAACGTATATTCGCACGAAAGCCTCAATAAGCTTTTATTAATGAAGCCCCGAATAGCGATGGACGCCAGGTCCGTAACATTTGTCATTCCTAACCTAGTTGGCTGTCAGTTTCAATCACCACCGAACCGATCTCGCCTCTAATGCCGGGTTATAAGTCTCTTCTGATGGCGGTTGGCGATACGCGCGTTCATTAATATGGGAGGAGGAACCATATTCCTTTGCAGATTGAGAGATGCTGAACTTGTTGATGGGGAGCGGATGGTTTTGACGAGGATCTCTTTCGTAAATTAGTTGCGTGATTGTATTTGATTCTAAACCCAGCGAGATCTAAACAGTAAATATCAGAAATCACCACTTGAATATAGCCAGTTCTGAATAATACAGTGGTATGGAATGCGTTGAGAGTTGTAGCGCGTTCACACACGCAAACATTACTTTTAAACCAAACTGCCGAGTAAAAAATATTAAAAAAATGGATAGTGAAGTTTTTTCCCATTTAACTATAATTTGTAAAAGCATTTTCAATTAAATATCTTTGTCACTAGGTTTTGGATTAATAAACTATTCAATGTAGCAAAACGATTCTTCTTTCTTTTTTTTTTTTTTTTTAATAGTATCATTAAATTTCGTGGTTCTAGTAAAAGTGGCGTTACTCACCCTAACTTAGATTCGAGTGGTTAAAGGTTTTATAAAAGATTCGGTGAAAAACTTAGAATCGTTAGAATTTTTACTTTAAGAGAAGGATTTGAAGTTAAATGTAATTAAATTTATTTATGTTCCATCAATATTTATGAAACGTTTCTTGTAATTAGCATTGTAGTTACTTAAGGGGGTCCGGACACGTTTTGAAAAAAATTTTATTAATCAGTTTAGAGTTTTGAAATTTCTTGCCCTGATTCACTATCTATTTAATAAGCAAAATCATAACATAAATACATTTAAAAAATTGTTTTAATTTATTAATTAATTAATTAATTTATTTTTTAATGGAGTTGCTTCAAATAGCTAAAACTCAAAATATTTTTCGTCAATTTTCAAATTTTTTTCCAAAAATTATGCACAATATTTAATTTTTAATTTTTATTCGACGATATAAAAACATTAATGCAATAAAAAAGTGAAAATATTTGAAGAAAAATTCGAATTCGATTTTTTTTTAAATCATATTTTTTTGAAGTAAACGTTTTTTTTTCCTTCAAATTTGCTGAATAAGAATTAATGAAATTTATTAGACTCAAGGAGCGAAAAACAGGGAAATCGAATATTCTGGCTTACAAATAGCCTCTAGATCCTTTTTAAAAACCTAATTATGTTTCTCAAAAATAGTCGAAGTACAATATACATTACATCGGCGCTAAACTTCCCGTTTGCTGTGAATTTGTTCTCCCTGTCAGCATTGAGTCTTATCTGATAACCTCCGTCATTATGGTCTGCTGTTGCTTCCAACACTTTTTCTGCAGCTGTAAGTGGTGTAAAGTGTTTTTTCGTGCATTTTTGCGATAGGACCACCAAAATAACAAATTAATGAGTAATTTTGCTTCGCACACTGAATTCCAGGAACAGTTTTAGTGTTCGTTTTCATGTTTTTTCCTTCGAACATCTATTTTGAAGAATTTGGTGAAATAGGTAAGCTGCCTGATCTCTCACCACGTAAGAAAGCATTGGTTATGTGTATGTTAGACCAAAATACCTTTTCACAACGAGAAAATGCGAAAAAACTTACTATTCCCCAAAAAACCCTCAGCAGAATCGATGTTTCTGTCACAGAAAACATATTAGTTGTCCCAAAGTGTCTGGGAAAATGTGGCAGAAAATGCAAAAAGTCTCCAAGGATGGAAATAAAGCTTATTCCGATAATCGAGGCCAACAGAAGAGCAACTATTAAAGACCTTGCTAACAGTCTGAAGCATATGGTGTGGATGAGGACCCACCATTGGTCCGGCGAAGACTCATCGCCAATGGGATGCCTGCTCGAAAGCCAGGCAGGAGGGCCAAAATCACCCCAGATAAGGCAAAGAAAATAATTGACTGGGCCAAATAATTTCAAGAGATGTTCTAGAGACCACTAAATTCTTTTTTTTTTTTTTTTTTGTGCCATATCTGAGGCGCGTTTGACCTTCCTGAGTGGATTTCGAGCAGGATTCCCACTGGCGATGAATCTTCGCTAGAACAGTGGCGGGTCCTCCTCCACACCAAGGTCTTTACTAGTTGCTCTTCTGTTGGCCTTGACCATCCGCATAAGTTTTCTTTGCATCCTTGGAGACATTTTGCATTTTCCCAGCCTCTTTGGGACAACTTTTATGTTTTCTTTGACAGAAACATTGATTCTGCTGGCAGTTTTGGAAGAAATAGTAAGTTTTTTCGCAATTTCTCTTTGTGAAAAGGTATTTTGGTCTAACATACCCATAACCAACGCTTTCTTGCCTGGTGAGAGGTCAGGCAGCTTACCAATTTCACAAAATTCACCAAAATCGATGTTCGAAGGGAAAAACATGAAAACGAACACTAAAACTGTTCCCTGAATTGAGTGTGCAAAACAAAATCACTCATAAACTTGTTATTTTGGTGGTCCTGGAAAAAAAATACATGAAAAAATACTTCACAACCCTCAGAGCTGCAGAAAATGTTTTGGAAACAAACATAATGGTGGGTGTTAACAGACAAGACTCAATGCTGCCAGGGAGCGGAAACTTAAGGAAAATGGGTAATTTTGAGGCGTAATAACGTATATAGTACTTCGATCATTCTCACAAAACATATTTAGGCTTTTAAAAAGGATCCAGAGGTTATTTTTTAACCGGAATAATCGATTTCCCTGTTTTTCGCTCCTTGAGTCTAAAAAATTTCTCGCCTCAGTAAACTGTTTGAAAAAGATATGCTCCAAATTTCATTGCTTTATCTTTATCAGTTCTTGACTTATAAGATTTTGAATACAACAAATCAGGAATAATTGCATCATGATGAAAAACATGTTTAAAGTTTTAAAGTAAAATATAATATTAGTCAAATGCATTGAACAAAAATAATTATAACTATCGTTCTAATTAAGATAGAAACAAGATTCAAATGTCTTTTTAAGCAGAAAAAAAACGGAAATGTTATTTAAATGATTTTAAAAAACTGCAAAAAATTGATGATTATTGTGTCTCGGACACCCCGCACAAATATCGAGCCTTTAAGCGTATTAGAGAGAGAAGAAAAAAAAACGCTTTTTTAACATAGGGTAACACCCCCAGTAATTGGCAAGTTACCAGTGATTGGCACTTCCAACAAAAATGTACTAAAATAAGATTCGTATCCAATCTTTTTAAAGTAGAAGGTATATATCAACTGAATGTACATTTATTTTAAAAATTATAACTTTAATTCATGTTACTAAGTGGTAGCAGTGCATAGGAAAGAGAAATGATTGTGGCTTGTGTTGAATCAGCCTTTTCTGTTACAAAAGCTTCTTCTCTGGCTTAAGAGAAGCATGCGCATCAATCCATTAAAATCTAACTTTAAATATATTTTAAATTTTCGTTGTCAAAAGTTTTGTTTAGTTGAAAGGTGTTACTTTGAGTGGGTAGAAATATATTTTTGTCCCTTTTTGGGTTTTTGAACTAAAGATGAATGCCATTTAGTGGTGCTTCAGTTTTGCTAGTCTCCGTTAATTGGCACATGTGCCTATAAGCAATAATGTGTTGTGCAATACGTCACTAGTTTCATTTCTGATACTTTTGCAGCAACTATATTACATGGGCTCTACTATTGATTTAAATCCCACGGCATATACTGTTAAATTTTTAAGAGAAACAATAAAAAACAAACATGTTTCGCCGTCAGTCAGAAATGCTTATGTAGAGAATTGGTTTATTTTTATGGTCCCTTAGAATCATCGGCTCAATGTCCCTTTTTCTGTGGAAACAGCTTTAAATCATAAAATCGAAACTGCATACCGACTAATGAAACAGCAATAATCTCCATATTTTTTCCATGCAACACTCCAAATTGATTTTTATTTCTCTAAAATACTTTTTCAACGTCAAGATGTGTGATTTAGCATTAATTTATGTAAAATTACCTATTTTAAATTAACATTAATTATGTTTCTTATGATGAAAAATTTGTATGTAATTTAAAGTGAAAAATAAAGTCATTTTCCAGTTTTATTAACATGTGCCAATTACTGGATCACAAGGTAACTGGGTATCAGGTGCCAATTACTGGTGATTTTGGTAACTTCATACATATATATTTTTATAAAAATATCAATTCAAATATTTTTGATTTTAGTGAACTAAATACATGCACAGATGTGCATTCTTTAATACAAAAATATTCGCAAATGAATATTTTTTTCTAAGTAATGAAAACAGAGGTAAGTTTAAGGACAAACTCTTAAAGTGCCAAGTTACCCTACTAGGTTTTTAAATACGAGACACAACCCAAACGAACAAAATCGTCGTCATTCAAAGTGCTCCTCGGCAACTGTTTCTCGAATGTTGAGAAACAAAAAAAGCGCAAAATAATACAATGCCATAGAAAAGCGTTTTCAATCAAAGGACTTATCAGATTTTATGTTGATGAAATATTTTAGATGGGTAACTTCAACAAATACCGCATTAAAAATTTTTTTTTTGCTTCATTTGATTAAATATCGTGTTGCATAATGGTGTCAGGGAGAAAAAAGATATACTTTTCAATGTACTTGGTTTTCTTATAACTTTATATACCAGAAACTCCCCAAAAAGAAAAAAAAAAGTTATCATTCATAGTGCTCTTCAGCAACTGTTTCCTAACGCTGAGAAACAGAAAATATTCGACGTGAATCAACTATTTCATGTGAGTAGTTTATACAATTACGACATCTTTTGCTTCATATCATTAAATATTGAGTGGCATACGCGTGCCATGGGGTGGAGGAAACACCTTTTTTCGCACACTTGGTTCATGTAACTTTATACACCAGACACGCCCCAAAGCAACCAAAAGCGCCATCATTCAAAACGCTCCTCGGCAACTGTTTTCTCAACGCTGAGAAACAGAAAAGTGCGAAGTAAATTAATGTCACAGAACTGTCAGGCAGAAAGCTCTAGCGCCTTACGCTCCTCGAAGCGTGACTTTCATAATGCGCACCACACATTTTTCTTTTCGGACTTTCGTGATGTTTGAGTTTATAATGCTCTACAATTGCGGAAAAGCATTCATGATTTGATTTGTGAAGCATTTCAAACATGTATTATATGCAAATATTATCATGGAAATTATACCTAATGGTCTAATTATCGCACTTATGAATGTTTTACCATTAAAAGTAAGAAATTGAACGATTCTACTCGCCTTCAGTTATTTACTATACACGTTCACATTTTTGCGGTCATTAAAGCTCAAACTATTAATTATTAATGAAGGAATGCTTAATGTATTTTTCTACACGTTTGAATTAAACATTACATCCCTCTTTGATGCAAAAGAGACCCAATTTAAGTATCTAAAGGATGTTTTCCTTACATTTGTTTAAAAATTGATTGATTTTCCTTTGAAGGAAATAAGTTGTGTAATGTCAGAAGAACAAAATGATTATATAGCTCCGAGCACGTTTACGATTATTGCTTTTTTAATTATTATTATTAAACATAAAAAAATACATGTTTTATCAAAATAAAAATATAAATATTCCCAAATAATTTTAATATCTTTCAGAGTTTTCCTAAAGTACAGGATAGACGTATTAGTAAATTTAGGTTAAGCACAATTTCATTTACAAAACTGATAACGTAATTAAAAATTTTAGCATTTGGAACATGAAAATGAAAACATTTTACTTGACTTATGTAATTCTTTTTTTACAAATTGTGAGAACTTTGACTGCCCTGGGTCAGTTTTCTTTCTTTTTTTTGGGTTGGGGAGGAGAAGGGAGAGGGGATGAAAGTTAAACAGTACAGTAACCGAATAAACACCCCCAACTGGTAGACCAGCGCATTTTGTTTGTAAACAAGCGATAATTTTAGTATTCTACAAATTTTATATCACTTGTAAATCAGTTTAACCCTCGCGAAATTCCCATGCCCATTTGAGAAAATTCGAAATTTACCAAAGTGGAAAATAGTATTCCACCAATTTTATATCACTTGCACAACGGTTTACCCCTCACAAAATTCAACTGCCCCTTTGAGAAAATTCAAAATGTAAAAATGTGGAAACTAGTATTCCACCAATTTTTTATCACTTGTACATCAGCTTAGCCCTCACAAAGTTCCCCAGACCCTTTGAGAAAATTCGAAACGTACAAAAGGGGAAACTAGTATTTCACCAATTTTATATCAGCTTTACATCAGCTTGATCCTTAAAAATGATCCCTGATCCTTTGAAAAAATTTGAAATGTACAAAAGTCGAAACTGACCTGCTCTTATTCTGATGTCTCTACTGGCGATTTTCCCAACCAAGTTCGAAGCAATGCACCTATAGGTAGACGAATGGACATCCTGTCGGTAACTTTCTGCCATGAAAGGAAGGAACATCAACGTTCCATTCGCAAGTGAAAGTCTCAAACCCGGCAAGTCCGAGACGGATGTCCCATCGGACAGGACCCAAGAGATAGAAGGCCTCGGGTTTCCCATTGCTGCACAGTGGACGGATTCACCTGAGCTGTTGAGGAACACCACTTTATTTGGTGGCTCTATGGTAAAGGTTGGGGCTCTGTGTTCGGTGAAGGACATGGCTCCTGAAAGAAGATAAAAAGTTTACATAGCACACAAATTTAACAAATGGAACAGTTTCGCTTAAAAAGTAGATCATAATTACAAACAGTGCATAATGTTAGAACAACCAAAATTCCTTCTCTAAAAGCTAAATTTTTATTTCAAATCGCTCGAATCAATCGTTCTTGAGAACAATACTGCTACTTCACACAAGTTACATGGTACATTTAAATTTCATTAAACAATAATCACGAAACTTTGATTGATCTGCTGAAATACACTTTAAATTTAGTCCTATTTTTTGACATAGCAATTTAAAACTACTTCATGGATTTCGAAAAATTAATTACCTTCAAATTTTGACATTATATAATACCTCATGCACACAAACCCTTATAACAAACGTATTTTTTTTCCTGTAGTATATGTTCATCTTATGACCTCCCAAAAATATAGGTACATCAAAACAATAAGATAAATAAATACCTTTGTGCTGAATAGTAAAGTCAGACCAAACAACGTAAGTAGAAGCACAAATTTGTAAATTACAGCAGACACGTGTTTCGGCGTTACAGGGAACGCCTTTTTCAATGCAAAAAATAATGAGCTTATGGATGAAAAGACATCCGACAAAAGCTTTTGTCGGATGTCTTTTCATCCATAAGCTCATTATTTTTTGCATTGAAAAAGGCGTTCCCTGTAACGCCGAAACACGTGTCTGCTGTAATTTACAAATTTGTGCTTCTACTTACGTTGTTTGGTCTGACTTTACATCAAAACAATGTCAAAACTTTGATGCATAAACCCTTTCAAACTCCATGAAAACATCTCAATTCTTTTTGCTGCTATTTGATAAACTTTCAATCTTGCTCTTTCATTTAACTTTAAACGTTTGGGCACGGAAATTGTGAATGCGGTTGGCCTACGGTAAACGGTCTACAGACGCGATTGGCTATGCATAATAGATTTCTTGAATTATTCCACATTTAAAGAAATATTATTGCTTTTTTTCTTCATTTTAATGTAACTTTACGTGGCTTTTGTGACCAATTTTCGGGCAGAATTTTGCATAGATTTCATCTATGCAATAATTGCATTTTGCATTGATAGTGTCTTTAATAGAGCTTTAAAAATGGAAGAGACTCCGATATTCTTGGAAATGTCCCACGACCACGTTAACGTATATCTAATAACTTTAAAACCTTGGGATTCATTCTTTTTTATTATTATTTTTTTTAATGTGAAAAAACAAAAGTAACAGAAGGTTACATTTCGTCAACCAACTCCAGATTGCGAATTACTTACTGTGTAAAATACTCCCAATAAACGCGTCAGGTTTTGGAAATGCTACTTACAGATTTGCAGTACTTACAGATATTAAAATTCTATTCAACCAACATTATAAAAATTATGTATTTTGAAAAGCATCTGAATTTCATGAGAGAAAATGTCTAAAAACTAATTTGTTACATCATAGACGCAAAAAATCTACCGCCTCAGAATGTAAACTTACAAAAATGCTACAAAATGTTTGCTTAAAAATATGAGAATTATTTTAACTGCAAAAGTTTTTAGATAAAGTCTTTTTAATGTACAAAAGGAAAATACAAAAAGCAAATAAATAAAACTGTGTATTTAAATGATTCTGAGAATTTGTATGAAAACTCATTTTTGATGGTATCCAATACGATCTGACTTGAAAATTGACAAATAATAACCGGGTCAGATTATTAAAATTGTCACCAACTTCAGCAGAAACATAGATGGGATGCGTTTTCAAGAGAAGTAAATTGTCTATGAATTGAGACGAGACTCAGATTTTCAGGGCGAATGTTTTCAATTTTAAAAAGGAAAAACTGCGTTTTTTTAAAACTAAAGATGTTTCTCTTTTTCTAAAGTTTAATCTCACTTAAGCGCGAGTTATGCTGACTGGCGAGAAAACTTTTATTGGAGATAAACGTTTGCAAATCACAATTTCTAGCTCATTGGAACATTTAGTTGAACGCTCCAGGAACAAATTGAAAATTCTCTTCGTGGCCACCTTGGTAACCCACCTAAATAACTTTAAGACAAGGCCGAAAAATACGTTTTTAGAAATAAACATAAAATGTTTGAACAATGAACTGTAACGATTTTTTTTGCAATAATTTTTCAAATATTTCGCACTTGTAGACATTTACAATAAAGAACTTTCCCTTTTTTTGAATTTTGAGAAAAACTCTATAAATTATACGTTTTAACCTCGAATAGAACTTTAAACTATTTCTTGATAATTTATGGGGATATATCTGAACCACTCTCATTGCTAGAGTCTCATACATGGAGTTGCTGAGTGTACTGCAAGATTAATCAAATTTTGTGAAGCTACAAAACAACCGATTTTAAAAATATCCTAAACTAAAAAAAGCTGCATTAAGGAATATGTCCATCAAAAACTTTATAAAATCATTAAAAAATCAAAATGGCGTTTTAAGCATACTAACTGCTAAATCTAATAAACTACTATACCTGTTAGAGAACTTTCTCGTGAAGAATAATTATTTCATATCGAAACATTCATTCCTAATTCAAGTTTTGTGACCATAAAACTCAGAGGAAATTTCATTTTCAACTACATTATTACTTAGAAAAAGTAATAAATGACGAAAGAGAAATTATTATTTAGATTTGGCAAAGCACTTTCTTCGTTAATTTGACTTTTATTGGTCATAAAATCAAACGCGTTATTTTCAAATATTATTTCTATGAACATGAGTTTTTTTGATTAATAATTTTATGCTCGAAGAAATAAGATTATTCAGAACATGAACTCAATTTTATGAGAAAACATTATTTTATTTATTTTATTCTTAAAGATGCAAATTTTCATCTGGAGGCTGAACTAATGTTGGTTTTTTCGTTGCGTTTATTAATGTAATGTAATTTTAAAGGAAAATGCATGCGAAACGTTAATTTGTAGAACAAATTTTACTCTTTTAAATTTATTTAACGGACTCGTACTTATTTTTTTCAATTAGAGTACAGAAAATGGTACATTTGAAATACGATGTAAGAAATAAATGCACACATTGCAAAACTATTCATAAAAAAAACCTTTGATATTTTCACTTTGTTTCTATCAAATTGAAAACATTGACATATTTTACGATATCAATTTCTGTGTCAATATTACAGATAACATTTTCACCATTTCATAAGCTTTTGTGATTTATAATTTTAATAATTAGTGCATGTATTTTTAAGAACATTGTTAATACCTTGCGTTATAGGTGTGTAAAAACTGGTAGCATTTTTACTGTGCAGTAATACAGGTAATCTATTCTAATCAGGAAAACAGTCTTACTGAAGATCAAAGCATGTAATAATACAAGCAATTTTGATCCTCAAGTTGTAAAAATTTGTTCTAAATTTAAAAAAAGAAAAATTTTTGTTTTTATGAAATTATTGTTCTAAATGAAAGTTTTTGTTATTTATATTTTAAAAATTGGAACCTACAAATATTTGGTGCAGTATTTATTTATTTAATATTAAGTTTATTTGTATTTTAAATGATTTGCACTACTAGTCAAGGGCATGCGGGGTAAAGTATAAGGGGCAAAGGGGCGGATGTAGTTCATTTTGTTTACTCATTCAGTCATTTACTAAATCCCTTACGTATTCATTTATTAATTTATTCGATTTAATTCCTTTATTTGAAAATTCGCTTATTTATTCATACATTCACTCTTTTTCTTATTTATTTACTTATTTCTTCAATCATTTATTTCTCCTCATACATTAATTAATTAGTTTATTTATTTTTCAGTTTATTTGTTTCATTACATTTTCATTTCTTCTTTCATCCTTTTATTTACTCCGTCATTTTATCAAAACTATATTTAAAGTGAAATAGAGAATACTTCAAAAAAAAAAAAAAAATGAAATTTTAAAAAAATCTATAAAAAAGGTGAACATTTTCCTTTGAATGGGGCAAATTTACAGCCAAAAATAAAAAATAAAATTTAAATGCAATGTTTATTATTATGAAATTGATTATTGATGTATTGTAGTTTAAAATCAAATTTCCACTTTGTTCATTTTGAAAAGGCTAAGTCATCTTAACTATTTCACTTTGCCCCACATTTCCCTACTTTTAGTCATTTTATAATCTCGTTTTGAACATGTTCATATAAAATCCGGTTCTTCTTTTTTTTTATTTACTTCTTTTTTTTATTCAAAAAAATCATAAGACAGAAAAAAAGTTGCGTGTTCCTTTTAGAAAAAATGTTTATGATTTAGCGGAGAACACATATGTACTAGCACTTGGTTTCTACAAGAAAAAGCTAATGGGGATTCAATGATGCTTTAGTTAATTTGTCCGAGAGCCTGACAAAAAAATTTGGGGCAATCATTGTTAGTACCCAGCACTAGATCACGTAATAAAACCAGTCATTCAATGCCATTGGCTGCTACCATTTTGAGAAAGAGGGTGGAATGCAGATCGTTAACATTCTTTTCCCAAAAGAATAAAGATACTAAAAGCAGACACGCAATCCTGAAATCAGGATTTCTTGTATCATTCGTGGATAGAAGGGTTCGCGAATGAAGAGAACGAAAGAAAATGAAGATACTAAAAATAGAATGCAAATAGAACTGAATTAAACATTTCCTAAATTAATGTAAATTGCTTATACAGAGCCTGATTAGGCTACGAATTCTCCTGGAATTCTCAAACATAATTTATAGAATGATGATTGCGATCCTTAAAACTAAGGGAAGTGGGACTATTTAAATATTTTCATCACGAAACATAATTGTGTAGAGAAATGTGCGTTTGAAATAACCGATATGGATTTCAAACAAAAATTGCGGAGAGGAAACTGTTTCGAAATTATTTTCGCATTTCATGTTTGTTGCAAATACACTTTTAAGCTAATTGGTATACGTTGGTAGTATTAAAATAACAAGTTAATGTAGTTCCTTTTTAACAAAACATTTTTTCTTCATGTTCAAAGCGGTATTATTTGTATAACCCACACTAAGCTACTATTTTCTCATTAAGGATCTATTCTAAAATAAGTTTATCTTGCTTAGTTAACTGATTACTGATTTTATGTTCATATTTTTTTTAAACAATCACGATTGCTTATTGCTTTCATTTGACCATTCTTGATGTCCGGTTCCTTTTTAATAATGGACCAGGGGCCTCTGCAGCACCGCCGTCCACCGGAGGACGGAGCTGCTCCTCTGGTCCTAGCCTCTACTAGCAGCACTGTGCACCGGAATCCCCTCCTCCTAGGCGGTGGCGTCCATGTACTGCATACACACACGTCTACACAAAAACAAGTCCTTACACACATACACGTAACCGCCCAGGAGGAGGGGCAGGCTTGGGAGGAGAGGAGCCGCTTCTAGAAACAATAACCTCCAATGGGAAGGGTCCTGTCCCAACTCGTGATTGCGAAAAACATAATTCGAATTCAAAGTGTCAGAATTCAAATTAGATAGACACACACACACACACACACACACACACACACACATATATATATATATATATATATATATATATATATATATATATATATATATATATATATATATATATATATATATATATATATATATTAATAGCTTTTCTTTCAAAATTAATTCCATATTCGTTAATATTTTCAACAGATATATGCCGCAAACATTTCATTCACAACATTTAAGCTATACATAATGTAGGATCAATAGAAAAAGTCAGTATCATAGCACATTTTATCAGTATTTAAACTTTTCTCATGTTGTAATGTTTTGTCAATTTTAATGAAGGATTCATTAAAATTTAACAAAACTTTTCTCCCTTCTTCACCTTCATTTCGCAGATAAAAGATGAACAATGTTTTTCACAAAAAACTTTTCGAGTTATTTACAAAAAGTACCGATGGTTATTTACATAAAATGCCGTGTTTCGTTACCATCTTATATCAGTGGAAAAAAGTCAATATGCAGCAATTATTTTCTAACAAATGTTATCCAATCTGCCCTATTCTCGAATCTGCTTACCAAAAAACATTTTAAAGCGTTTTGATTTTATTATGTGCAATCGTAAATCTAAACTTACACCCATAGGACTGCTATATTTTCGTCTAGCTTATTTTTTTGTTAAAAAATATCATTTTGTTCCTAGAAATGTTTATGATTTGTAGAAATATTATAATAATTGTTTATAGTTGCTGTTTCAGAAATATACGCATAAAAATATTTATTATATGTTTTCCCCGAGGTTTATCAAACTTTATTTTTGCAAAAAAGAAGATTTCTTTACCGGAAAACCTAAAATAAGGTTTGAAGTACATAAAAGAAAAAGCATTATTTGAACCAGTGAAATTGCAAACTACGTTACGTAGCCAAGAAAACAGGTGTAAAATGCATCCACTCCTAAGAAAATTTCCCTTTGCGCCATACATTATGGATTGAGTTTTAGCCTCACCATTAGTGAGGAAAAAAATCCAAGATAAAAAAATGTCATTGTGTTCTGAGCCCAGGGAGAAACAAAATTCTGAAAAGTTGTTTTAACACATAAAAGGTACCTTGATTCTATTATTTGAGAAAACGAAAATTTCGTTGTCTTGGGGAAAAATAAATGTTTGCTTTTATTTATTTAAAAGTACTTTTCGAAAAAGTTGCGTTTTTAATAAAATGGCATCGTAATGAAATTGCTAAATTTAATTATAATAAGTCAGAGAAAAGTAAATAGAACCGTTTTTAAACCAAAGTCGTTCAAGAAAGAGTTTTTTTGAAGTTTCCTGCGGCTTCTTTTTGATTTTCGAGGGAAAATAAAGTTTCCTTTTGAAAAAGTGCTTGACCTTATTTTTTTTTTTTAAATGCTACTTGTTTTTTTTTTCAGTTCATAAAGCAATCTACAAACAGGAGTTATTTCAAAAAATTTATTATTTTTTATTTATTCCATGAAACGAGTTAACTCACAAATACAGGCAATTAAAACACTGTTAACTAGCAGTAAATTACTAATTTGGCATGTTATACTAATATTGTCTCACTCGGATATTCAGGGTTGAAAACTCTTATTAAATAACGATGCTTTCATAATTCTTATTTTTAACTTTTTTTATGCTAAAAAAACATACTTGAGTATCATTTTCTTTTAATTGAATCTTTTGTAGAAAAAAATAGTAACAATTCAAACAAAGGAAAATGTTCCCGATTATTCCGAAGAGATTTGGGAAAATCGCTTTTTTCATCATCCTTTTGTTTCGTTCGTAACATGTTAATTTATCCCAAGTTTGTTTACAAATGAAGTGTAACAAAAAATTGCTTCTTTTCTCTTTTTTCACAGTATAATTAGCTGTCAAAAATTTATTATAATTTTCGATTGTGTTACAAGATTTGCCATCCTTTCATAGTTCCTGTTAGATGTAAAACCACACCCATTAAATCTTGAACTACATAGATCTGTTGGATTATACTTCGGTTCGCCACCAGGAAGCTAAGAGTCTGGGCCAGCTTTAAAAAAATGCAATAAACAAACAGGCAAGAAGAGACCCCTAACAGATCGCATTTGATTTTTTTAGTACTTGTATGTTAGTGTGCTTTAAATACAAGAAACAACAAAATGTGTATAAATAACTCAATCCATTTGCACGGGTGTGGCCCTTATACACTACGGAACATTGAAAATAGCGCCCCAAGAAAGAAGAAAGGTACAATCGCGAAATTTTGTATATAAGAATGACATCTGATATGCAAATGATCCAAGTTAGGTGTGTCAATGCGCCTGACCGTTTACCCTACAATATCGGTGCAATCGCGAAAAAGATGCTATATAAACGAATGATACTTATGGATTTATAAATGTTACGATTACATCCCGATTGTTGGAGAGCCTTAATAAGTGAAGGTTGCCAGGTAGATGAGTTAGAAAAAGTTTCTCATAGTTAAGTGAGTTTGGGAGAGGTTTGATCATCGGCATGAAAATTGCAGGCTGGTCGACAAGCCGTGTTGATGCCCAGGTGGATCATTCGGAGGGTTCCGTTAGAAATTGTTGTAGGCCGTGGACACGAGATGGTACCCACGGGCAAAAAAACGGGTCTGTAGCGACCAGGAAGACGAGGAAGAGAGAGAATGAAAGGATCGTGCGGCAAGCGCGTGTGGATCCCACAGGGGTTCGTTCCACCATACAAACAAACGTAGGAGTAACAGTTGTTCCCCGAACAATTCTCAGACATCTTGAGGCAGTGAATCTGCAGTCCAAGCGCCCTTTTCGTGTACTCCCTTTAACACCAAAACATAGGCAACTCCATCTACAATAGTGCAAAGACAGATAGACGTGGGATGTCACGGATTGGCAAAGGTGGTGTTCAGTGATGAATTCCAGTTCGTTTTGGGGTTAGATAATAACCGCGCACAACTGTAGAGGTGCCCTGGAGAAAGGATCCATTCAACCCATTATATAGCACGATACACTATCCGAACAACGAGCTAATGGTTTTGGGGGTCATAGCCTATGATAGCCGGTCTACTCTAGCTGTGGTACGTGGGACATTAAAAGGCCAGCTTTATGTTAATGACATTCTGCAACAACATGCAGGATCGCTTTTAAATGGTCTCCCAGGGGCTATTTTCAATAAAAGCTAATGCTCGTCCGCATACAGCTGGAGTTGCTCAAGACTTCTTACGTCCTTTTGAGACTCTTCCATGGCCAGCTGCTCCCCCGACTTGTCCCGTACAGAGCATGTATGGGATCAGCTGACACCCCAAATGCCGCCGTGTTTTTCTGTGCAAGATTTAGAAGTTGCTGTTCACAACTTGGGGGTCCATCTGCCTCAGGACAACATCAGACGTTTAATTAGCTTAATGCTGGTTCGTGGAGCGTTATGTATTGCAGCAAAAGGGAGTCCGACGCACTATTGGAATAGCACTGTATTTATCTCATTTCTTAGCCTGTATTTGTTTAATTGCCTGGATTTTCGGATCAAGTGTATATCTCACCTGTATTTTTCTGTATATTAAATTTCACTTCAAATCAATGCTTCCTTTTTGTGGCGCTATTCACAATGCTCATGAGTGTACGTACTATAAATTTGCATTTTATTCCTGAGTTTTAAAGTTTGACTTTTAAGTTTATGTACTACACTTGAATAAAAGGGACCATTATGTGTAATATAAAGTTTCATCTTTAAAAAGAATCTTTGTATTTAAATAGTAATGATTTGCGCGTATTCCGGGTGATACTATAACAAAAAACCTTGACCATACTGAAACTATTATTGCACAACATATAAATAATCTCTGTTTTGGAAAAGCAACGTAATAAAAAAGAGCAGCTTTTACAAAAATACGAAAAATTGGGATGTAATGAAAAAAATAATCAGAAGTGGTTGCCAATCGTCATTCAAATATAACATTTTCAGTTGGAATTTTAGAAACCAAATAAATTATTAAGTTATTCATTAAACTTCTTAGCGCCTCGACATTAAAAACGTAAAAAATGTGCATGGTTTTTATTTGCTTTCTTTTCAAATGGGCTATTTAAGGCAAATTATAGCATAAAAGGAGTTTGTGTTACATATAATTGAAAACGCTGCAGAAACACAACTCTGCCCTTTAATTAGCCTTAGCATGTTGTTTCTGTAAATAGACAGTAAAAGTCCTATTACCGAGAAGATTATTGCTTAAGAGTTAAGTTCTGTTTCGAAAATAAAGAAAAGGGTTATCTAGAGTATAATGCGGCACTTGAGACTTTAACAGGTAGTTAGAGCAAATCTCAGAAGCACCTTTATGAACATTAACGAAACTCTGGGGCTTTTCTCGCGATGCTGAAAGCTTTCGAAAAGATTTTGTTTTAACAGGGCATTATACGTTATAATAATGTTATTGTTAATATTCTTTTGAACGTATATGAAAAAGTAGTATAATTTAAAAATATCTCTGTTCAAGTTTTTACTTGTAATAAATATCATAATGGTCATAGTGTCCTTTGTTTTTACAAATATGACGTGATTTTCATCAGTGATACGATACTCATATTTACTAAAAACTGCTAATAGCAGTAATAATCACGTTCCATGGTTACGAAAACCCGTGTGATAGTACAATAATAAATTCATGCCGATTTCCACACTCCAGAGGAATATATATTAAATTAAAGATACACAAATGCATTTTATTTAGGAATCTACTGAAGGAATTGCTACAATATCGCTTGAGGAAGTTGGGGAACAGTCTACGGTGGCAGCAGTAATGTGAATGATCTTTCTCAAACCTACTGATTTTCATCAGTCATTCGAATTTGATCGTTATTGAAATCAGTTGTATTTTTATCAGCGTCTACTGTCGAGTAACTTCATATCCCACGTTTGATATGGATAGTCAGAGTGTTAACAGTTACTATTACACAACTTAAGCAGTTGTCGATTCTGGTAGCGTTTACCGTCTGTCTTGTCAAGCAACTAAATGTCTTGCATGCGATGTGAAATGCCGGAGTGTTCGAAGTAAAAATCTAAAAATGTAATACATGTCGACCGTGTGGCCGGGATGGGTAGAAATAACATCATAGGCGCCCATATGCAAAATTGTAGGAGGGGGGTAGGGTCAAAATTTGACATTTTTAATGACTTATTCATTAATGGCAAGAGAACAAATGTTTTTACATTTTTGCAAAGAAAAAATTACTAAAGGCAAGGAAGTTGTAATTTCTAAGGGGGGGGGGGGCTAGAGCTCCCTTGCCCCCCTATATGGGCGCCTGTGCCTAACATTAATCTAAAGACGTGCAAACAGACAAAAACCCGTGCTTGAACGTGAAGTGCATTAATAACGTCTAAGTATCCTTGTAAATCATAACTTTATACTCTAATTGCTATTAGAAACCATGCAAGATAGTCGACTCGAAGATGCACTATATATTCATTGTAATACCGTGGGAAAAAGAAGGGCAGTAAATGCAAATGTTTATTTATTCACTTATTTATTGCACTTTAGCCATCTATTGAACGTTAGCGTTATCATACAAGCTTGCTTATTTGGTTTCCACTGAAAAAAAAAGAAAAAGCACAAACAAAACGTATATTCAATATAGCCTATAACAGCGACGGAAACAACTATGAATGCCCTTTAAAAAGTCCAAGGTTTACTTTTCTAATTATTAAAGTTAATTCATAAGATTACAAGTTTTACAATAGGAGCTTATTATAACGCTGCAATGCCAATATAGTCTGCAATTTTTGTTTTAATATGTGCTGCAACTAACGTTGTTGCATGATGTTACATTGTAGTGCTGTTATTACTTATATCTACTTACTATTGTATTTTAGAAGAGCAAACACATCTAAGCAAAAACTAACTTTAGGCAATCACAAAATATCTCAGAAATACATAAATACATTTGTGATGACTATAAGTGATAAGTATTATATAATTAAATATTTCATTTTTAATTAACTTTGTTTTAAATATGAGATCATTTATAAATCATTTTTGGCAGTTTTAGCAACAGTGTTTTTTACTTTTAACGTGCAAATATATTTTCTATTTTTCCCACATTAAAAACAGTTTATTTTCATGTTAATAAACGAACTGATGTGTGCATCACATGACTTCCTTTTACTCCAATTTAATGTCATTTCCCCATTACTGGCAATTTTAATGTGATTCAATAGTTTACTCTAAATATCACCAACTGTGGCTAAATTAATATCAGATTTTAAAAAAAAGCCAAATTTGTCGCCAAGCTGGCGACAAAACTTGGTGACCTAAAGACTGGCGATGTATCGCCAAGTGTCCGCCGAATTATAACACCACTTGAGTTTACATCGAAATTAACAATGATTTCCCCACAAAAAGGGGGAAAAGACCCCATTAGAAACACCCGAATGCAACCAAAAGGGGAGGTGCACAACTAGACCCCACTAGGAGTCTACGTACCAAATTTCAACTTTCTAGGGCTTACCGTTCTTGAGTTATGCGACATACATACGTACATACAGACGTCACGAGAAAACTCGTTGTAATGAATTCGGGAATCGTCAAAATGGATATTTCGCGTGTCTATACTTTCGTAGGTACTTATCCGCGAGTGGTCGAGTAAAAAAAAAAAAAAAAAAACTCAACATTCATTCAGGAGGTGAGTAAAATGGAAATTAAGGTCGATTTTAGAGAGAAATATTTTTCTCGAATACAATACTTCATTCTTTGTAAAAGGAAGTAAAAACGTTTTAAACAAATTAATTTTCCCAATATTGGACATTTCAATGTGATTTATTGGTTAACTCTCTAAATATGACAAAATTGAATCCAGATTTAAAAAATAAAAATAATAAAAACCGCCAAATTTGTCACCAAGTTGGCGAAAAAACTTGGCGACCGAAAGCTTGGCGATATGTCGCCAAGTGTTAATATATTATAACACCTTTTAAGTTTGCATTGATATTAACAATGAGTTCCCCCCAAAAAGGTGTAAAAGACCCCCTTCGGAACATCCGGATGCAACTAAAAGGGAAGGTGCACAACTAAACCTCACTTAGGAGTCTACGTACCAAATTTTAACTTTTGAGGACATACCGTTTTTGAGTAATGCGAGATACATACGCACATACATATGTGTATACAGACGTCAAGAGAAAACTCGTTGTAATTAATTCGTGGATCGCCTACATGGATATGTCGGGTGTCCATACATTCTTAGACATATATCCACGTGTGGTCAGGTTGAAAAAAAAAACCTCAACATTCATTGGGGGGGGGGGGGGGGTAAGGGGTGAGCAGAAAGGAAATTAATGCCTATTTTTGGTTCAACATTTTTTCGTGAACACAATACTTCCTTTACTTCGTAAAAGGAAGTAAAAGAACTGAAGACAGTCTCAAGTAGATGCTTTTAAAAAACAATATCAGATACTTTGCTGGACTTACGTTAACTTCTTTTAATGGCTCTTTTAAGATAATGGGCTTTCAAGGAAGTCGTTTAGAGCAGGAAGCAGTTTACTACATGCCATTTTCTGCGGGTCACGTGATCTTAAATAGTTACTAAAGAATGTCTTCTAGATAGATTACAGTTGCTCTGTTGGAAATATCTTCATGCAATCAACACATGAATTATTAAAGCGATAACCAAAAAGTGATTACTGAAGATGAATTGGTAAAACTTTTCAACATAAACTGGACACTTTAGTACACAAATAAATAGTTCAGTAGGTTTATCATTATCAGTTGAAATATATTTTTTAACATCTGATTGTTCATGAATTGCTGAATGTGAGAAATTTACGTGATAAGTACATGTACATTTCTGACTTTATTTAAAAGTCTTAAAGAAAATAAAAGTGTGTAGTGGAATTCAAAGACCTATCGGGACATGCTAAATATAGAGCGTATGAAAAGTTTTTGACACTTATTAAAAATTCATTGAAAAGCAACAAATTGTCATATGAATATGCAGTTTGTGCCATAATACTTCACAGGATCAAGAATTTTTTATGGCATTGTTAAAATAAAAAACAAAAAGAAAAATGAAATAAAAGAGAAAAAAGAAAGAAAAGTAAAGTTATAGGCAATCGCTTTGTATAGTGATAAGAACATACACATTTTTAAACTTTATCAAGAAGTCTCAAGTAAAATAAAAACGAGTAGTGGAATTCGAAGACCTATCGGGGGCATGCTAAATATGGGGTGTATGAAAAGTTTTTGGCACATTTTAAAAATTCAGAGAAAAGCAACAAATTGCCACTTGAATACGCAGTTTGTGAAATAATACTTCACAGGTTCAAAAAAAATTTATGACATCGTAAAAAAAAAAGCAAGAAAGAAAATGTAATTATAGCCGATCGCCACAAACGTAATGTGAAGCGTTTAATCGTTTTATTAAACAGAAAGTGTTATCTTTTCTATATCAGGGTTTAATGTATGTATCGTATGTGGACATGGGATGAAATTGAGTATCGTTTAAGTGTGGTTCGAGCATCATAGGGTGCACAAATTGAAGTCTGGTAATGAAAAGCATTGCCTTTGTAGATTAAAATGATTAATCACCTAACATGATGTTGTTTTTCTTAATCTGACGATGCAGAAATTACCTATAATTACACTTTTTTTTAACGATGTCATAAATAAATCTTGAGCTTGTAAAGTAGTAAGGCACAAATTCGCATATTCATACGACAATTTGTTGTTTTTCTATGAATTTTTAAAATGTTTTAAGAACTTCCTGTTTCTTTGTATATTTTCACAGAGGTTCATTGTGTCAACATTAATAGAATAAAAAACATTATTTTACGGTCCATTGAAGCATTTGTTATTTAGGTTCAAAAGCAGAGAATAGTATCATTATGCAATTGAAGACCCCGCATAAGTTCATTTTTTTCTATGTTTTAGATTTGCTCGCTTTATTATGTAAATAATGATAATTGAAAATGAGTAATTTGAATTTTAATTCAGAATCTTGCAACTACACGTCACTTCAAACAATGTCAAATACCTTGTTCCGAACAGAAAAAAGAAAAAAATATATATATTCTCAGAACAACAATTTGTTTTCCTACCACATCCATCAAATAAATTATCCTCAGAAATTACAAATTTGTTCCTAAAAGAATAATGACAGTTGCAAGAAACTCAATTTGTTTATACATCAGTCTCAAAGAAAAATGTGTTCTGCCTAGAACGGACAAAATCAATAGGAGTATGCGATAAAAATATTACCACAACAATTCACGTAGGCATGTATTTAAAAGTTACAATGGAAAGCAATTTTAAAACGACCCTTTTCATGCTTTCTCAGGTCTGTTTGCACGGTATTTTTCAGAAATTTCTCTCAAGGGGTGACATTTTGAAATTCAGGAATGGAAAATTCTTTTTGGAATTCATGTCAGATGTATCTAACGAAAGAATGTATTCTCGCTCTGAGCGATTTGTTGCGAGGGAATGTATTTGCATTAACCTTAAAAGTTGCCAGAAAAAAATCAAGCTGTCTGCAAATGAGAGACTTTAAGCAGTCAAGCGTTCTTTTCGTTAGCAAAGTCCGGACTTAGGAGTTGACATTTATTGAAATCTTAAGTTTAAAACTAATTTTCTCCTTTGCATTTTCAGTTTAGTTATTTAAAAAAACTGTTCGATATATTTAAAAATAAATAAAAGGGGTTTTTTTTAAATCCTAATTAAATGAAGTAATTGGATAAAACTTTAACAAAGTAAGCGAGTTTAACTATATTTATTTTTATAACTTGTAGATTTTTACTAATTTTTGCGCTTGAAGAAGTCAGAATTATTATGGCATCACACAGAAGTGAGGAATCTGAGACCGCGATGCCGTATGCGGCCTCCACGTGATTCTTGTACGGTCCTTGTAAAAGATAGTTCTTGCGTTAATTATGATACTTTCAGAATCAACTTTGAAGTTGTCGCATGCAATCCATATTTTCAAAAAAAAAAAGGCATCTGTAAGTTTCGAACCAACACGGACTGCATTAACCCCCCGATTATCAGCGTAATAGGATCGAACGGTAGCCGTGGATAAGCTAAAACTGCGAATGACCAAAATAATAGGCGAAAACTATACTACTGTATATAACAGCTAAAAAATATAAACAACTCTCAGACATACATTTAAATCATTGCTAAAAACATTGCTACATTCCAGTTGTTGACTTTAAATGTTAAAAAATACTCATATGTAAATGCTAAAAACGAACATTAACACAATCATAGGTTTAAAAAACATATAATGACCGTTAAAAAATAGTGAAAAACTCGGGGATAAACCGACCGTCATGTATATATATATATCGAAATATATGGACTTTTAAGTTGCCAGCTTAAAAGTCCAGATACTGATCAGGGCTGCCAAGTCGAAGGGAAAATGACCGACTCCGATTTGTGGGATTTCGGAACCTTCGGCTCCGACGCTTTTACCTCAAAATCAATTCGACTTCGACTCAGCAGCCCAGACACTATATAGAAATAATCAATTACTTTGAAGTAACAAACAAAAGCAAATAAATATGTCACTCAATTTTTCATCACATTATGCATTTTTTTTTACGCATTATTGCTATATGTTACTTTCTAGAACTTATTTATTATTGTTTTCTAATGAATTTCTATAGATTTTAACTAAAAATTACGCACAAAGAAAATTTTCAAAATTTCTCTTATTTTCATTTGAAGTGATATTTAAACATGTACTATTTGCTTTTAAAAAATGTAACAAGTTGCTATATTTGTGTAAAGTTGAAAATATTTTTTATTGCCACTTTTTTTGTGAAATAATAAATAAACTAAATAATATTTTTTTCTGTTACGTCTAATATGTGTATAGTGCGATAAGATGATAAAACTGCACAAAAGCTATATTAATTGCATGACAAATTATCAACTTAAGCAACCTTCTTTATTGCTACTTGATTTAAATGTGGTTTCCAGTAGTAAAAAGGTTCCTTACCTCTGACATATTATATCATAAATGACTTTACGCTTTCTGAATGTCATTTTAGCATAGTTTCTTCACTTTATATTAATGAAACATATTTCTTAGTGAATACCAATGAACTCAAGCTTCTTTGTGAAAGTAGCATCTTCCCTGATATTCAGCAACCTACTTTTTTTGAAAACAATATATTTATTTTTTTAGAAAATGCTACAAATTAATTAACTGAGCATTTTACCTAAATTAATTTATCAAGTACTTTTTTAACCCGCCATGATTAAAAAATAAATGAAGTAAACCTATTTTTTGAACGCCTAACAATCTGATAAACATGTAAGGGATCGGTAAACGATCATTCATTTTCTCCTTGCTTTTTTATTTTTTTACGTATGGTCTACACAGTATAGGCTATCTGTAACATGCAGTAGCTTATGTCTTAAAATTTAGATGAAAACAACTTCTAAACATGTCGTTTGTCACGTGCTATGTTAAAATTGCATTAATCATGTTTTACATTTTTCTAACATTCCTTATTTTTCGTTAAACAGAGCTACCTCGGTTCCAAACGGTCGGGAATGTAAGGCTTTCTCTTAATATCTGACCTTGAAAGAGTATTCTTTGGGAGAGAAACTCCTTACGAGGGAAAAAAAGCACTTGTAAAGTTAGGCCTAATCTTACCGAATCCCGACTCGAGTTCAAGAGTATTTCTTTCAATTTTAGTAATCCTCAGTTAACTCTTTGCAATATTTTTAACGTCTATTTTTCAAAAAAAAAAAAAAAATAATAATAATAATAATTTCTTTTTACTTTTATTTTTTCGAAATATTAGGAAGTGCTTTGAAATTTTATTTTGAAAAATATTTTTAATCAAATGAAATAGCAAATTATATTCCATATTTTTCTGGATATTTCAATTGCAATAACTTGTACTAAACACGGTTTATCAGACAGTGGAATCAAATTTTGAAAATTTATTTTGACGCATTTTTATACGCAGCTCGAAATGGATTCCGAAAAATGGTTCCTTGTATTATTAGCATACTTTAGATATATTTGTTAATAACAACATGTACGAAGTTTGTTATGGTGGTAGTACTCAATGAAATATAGTTCTAAGCGACCCAATAAAAAAGTTGTAGATAATATGTTTTTAGTTAGTAACTTAACACGTGAATCCTTAAATGTATTGTGGTTTATGCATTTCAGCTGCCTTTTATTTGGGAATGCTATTTATTCATGTGCTTCATAAAAGTATAGAAATGAATACTAAAAATAACTCAACAAAGATAAATCTGAATACTTTTTCTCTGACCTGTGTAAAATAGTTTCTCTCTGTACCACCAACTTGCTTTCCTCATTTTTAGCTTTATGCAGAAACTCAAAAAATACAAATAATCCGGTAATATGCTTCAGTCCTTGATCTTTAAGAATGTTAGGAAGAAAATATGATGCACTTAAGTCTAGTAACAAACTGGACGAGAAGTCAAAAATTTTGATAGGATTACGGATATAGAATGGGGTAAAAAACTCTTGCTGTAGTTGGAGCAAGATCACGTTTTCCATAATATCAGGTTCGTTTCCTCGCAACCATCTACTCAGTTGACTACACGAGTTTTCTAGTGTTTTTAATATATCTAGGGAATTTTTATCTGCAGAATAAAGACAATTTGCCGATTATTATGCTTTATAACATAATTTGCCTTTTCTGTTTTAATATCATAATATCTTTCTTACCTGCACCGTCTAAATGAAATCTCTTTAACAAATACATATACGTATTTTAAAATAATTTAATCTTTTAAAGATGTAGTTATAATATCCATTACTTTTTTAGAAAAATCTTATTCTATCCCATTATAGTACTCATAGCGAAGTGGAAATCTGTTGCTACTGAAATGCCGTAGATTCGTCAAAACTTTACATATACTTATTTCTATATATAAAATAAAAGTAACATCAAAGAAATTGTGAAATTTTAAAGCCTCTATACTAAGGTTTGATTCGTAAAATAATAATTGTACGCTCTTAGTCCTCAATAAGCATTTGCAGGTAAGAAGAAATGCAAGTAGCCAAAGTATCAGTCCCTCACTGTTGTAAATACTGTGATGGGATTTTCAAACTTAAATATTTAATCCAAGGAAAATAACTAAAATAAATCTATTTTAAAGGTGTTCAAAATTGTATTTAGATCAAGTTATTTTAATAATTTATAATAAAGTACAACTTTTAAAAGAAAGTTTCCGTTTTACCTTGAATGTTTTCTGAAATACAGAATAAAGACGAAAGCATCCTGAAAAAAATATTACATGTGTTTATCCACCTTGCCATTACACAAAATCTAAACTGATTGCAACGTTTCAGCCTTTGAAAGCCCTAAAATGCATGCATACTATCACGAAGAGACCCATTAAATTACAGAATCTGAAGCAGGTTATTCCAGGAACTTTTAAACTATTCTGCGACAGATCGGCATTTGCAGTTTTAAGCGTGCATCGTTGTGAAAACAGTTCCCCCCCTCCAAACATGAAATTGGCAATACAAATCACTGTACAAAGTGATCTTAGAAGTTTACTTTTAAAAAAGTAACAATTACCCTGATAGCACAACGTGTCCTTCAATAAGATAAATAAATACATTTGTGCTGAACAGTAAAGTAACGTAAAGTAACAATGTCGAAAAAAAAAAAAAAAGCACAAATTCGCAGATCACTGCAGACATATGTTTCGGCGTTTCAGGGAACGACGGTCAGGGAAAAGGGTGTTCCCTGAAACGCCGGAACATTTGTCTGTAGTAATCTGCGAATTCGTGCCTTTTTTGACGCTGTTACTTTACGTTACTTTAATGACCTTCAATGTTACTCAGACATCATTACTATGGTTGGGACGAACCTAACCTTGGAGCATTGCGAAGGTTAAGCTGATCCTGATTACAGCATAACGACGATGCCAGGTCACGTTTGTCAAAGCTGCAGGCAGAATGCTACAAATTATGACGTCTCACAGACGTCACTCTGTGACATGTTTTTAAAAATGTTCTATGCAGCTCTACAGTGACGTTAGTACAACAGTTAATTTCTGAATGTTCACTTTCTACTTTTTTCAAAATGTCACTGGACTTTCCTTTTTGGACATTATCACGTACTGACATTCATTAGTTATTTCAGCCAGCCAGTGACTTTACAGTGGCATTTCAATGCATCCAAGCGACGGTGATGTCACTTTCATATTAAGGAGGATGATGATCAATAGGGTTCAATTATTATTTGCAGCATCTTAAAGTTGGTACATTCCAACTGTTAAAAGTTGGCCCTTGACTCCACCTTATTTCAAAAGCGTGCATCATTATAGAGGGTAGGTACGCGTAGGAAAACTAACGAACGGAGTTCGCAGTACAGTATCATTTCTAGAACTTGAAACGTCTCCTTTTAATTTAAGAAACCAGCCAAAGAGGTGAAAAATTACAATTTTGTACGATCAAGACAGATGTTTCATTGGACAGGTCATATTATACAGATCATATAGATGAGTCCTGTTTTTACTTCTTTTAGTAGTCATTGGTCAGAGTCAACAGGGTCTCCTACAATTAATTTTAATTGAAAATTGGCAAGAGTAGGGTTGCAATGAAGAATGCAAAGATATCAATTTTAATTTTTCTCCAATTAAATGAGTTACTGCTGCAACTTAAAACATTTCAAGTTTAAAAAGTTACATAACAAAAATATATTGGGAGTAAATATTTTCATCATATCACCAAAATGTTGCTATATTTGAAAATATAGCATGCATCCTTTCTTTCTCCTCTACCTATTTTAGGAATGGACTCGTTCTTTCAAATGGTTGACAACTGTCATTTGTTCGCGCTCGGACTATACTTTTGTTTTAACCCAAAGACTAAACATCTGGTTCAGTTAGGTTTCATAACAGACAGTGTGCACGTAGTGTTCAATAAAATCATTGGAAGCCGTTCATGAACAAGTAGACCTCGAGTTGCTAGTTTAATGTCATTAGAAGTGCTATGTGAATTAATAACATCAACGCCATGGAAGAGATACGAACACGGGCTAAGGTTTCAAAATTTCAAAATTAAAGATTTTAAAAAAAAGTGCAGATTTTCATTTATACAAAAAATAAACAATTGTAACAGTTTTAATTTTCAAATTATACATACATATAATCGGGTTTCACCTATGTAGTGCTCAACAAAGAATAGTACGGATACAATGAAATTTGCATGGAATTCTTTACACGTTATCGTAAGCGAGTGCGACAAAATATTGAAACGCGCTGATTGAAAAACGAAATTTTCGTTTGAATGCAAGAAAAGTCAATTCTCATATTTGGAATTGAAACTGAAAATATTCCAGACACGTTTACAAGTACGAGCCCATCTTGTTACCACAGGGACTTGTCGTTGATCGCCTACGGTGAAACGTGATCCTGATATCCTGATAAAACGTGATCCTGCTGAAACTGGAGATACATTTTTACCCTATTTTATCCCCTTAATCCTGTAAAATTTTAAAAACTTTTTCACATTTTTCTTTCTTTATTGGTTCCTGGATTTAGGCGGAGAATTTCTGACCCGTCATTTTTCAAAGGAAAGGACCGAAGCGTATGACAAGATTTACATATATTTTCAGGATTTTCTTTTGTAGTATACCTTTCCAGAAATAGAGTTTCGAGGAAAAAGGTTGAAAATGTTTTGCATTTTAAAATTTGTGCTTTGTTTAGAAAGAGGCATGTGCTTGGAGACGTACAAGTATTAACAAAAATAGTAATATTTGCAAAATATGTAATTATTTACGTATATTTTTGCTTTGATTATATTATTGTTACATTGGTTCCAGTAAATAAAAACATCCAGCTTTTTTATCTGAACATTGAATTCCATTTCCCATGCTGATTGGATGTCAATTCACGTTTAAATTACTAATGTTAAATCTAACGCACAATAGTGAATATGGCCGTAAACAAAGCGAAACTTTCCATATTATACAAAAACATAAATAGTGTGAAATAGTTTATTTCATAAACACAAATGGAGTTTTATTGAGCTTCCACTGCACAAATAAAAACGAGATTTAAACGAAAAACCCAAAAAATACTTTTGAAGCAGTATTTGAAATAAAAGTTTAGTAATGTTTTTAAAAAATTATACAGCTAAATAAGGAAACAAATAGAATTACTTAACATGTATGGCAAAAAGTGCATGCGATGAATACTTTTAAGAATGCTTCCAGATATGGTGCGTAGTGTTGTTCACGACATTGCTTCTGAATTGTAAGCAATGTGAATGAATTAAATCCGTTAAATTTCAAGTTCCAGATCACCTACTTCGTAAACATATAATTTGCATTGATAACTGGGATTTTATTTAATACTTTAAAGATATTTCATGCTTTTTTTTCAGATTTTTAAAAATTTTTAAACATATCAGTTATACAAATGTTGCGTAGGTCTTTATGCACAGTTGCGAGTTTCAATGTCCAGAATACGTAGTTTTAATGTCCATAATACGTACAGTTTCAGTGTCCAGAACATGTACAGTTCGGTCCAGAATATATTATGTGTTTATTCAAAATATAATATATTAGCTGATTCGAGTGAAATATTTGCATTCGAGAGTAGGAATTCAAAAACTCGGCTTTTAAAGTATTTTTTTAAATAACAACAAAAATGAGACCAATTTGTTTATATTTTGCTGATTGTGGTGAAAAAATCTTTAATATGATGCATTACTTTTGAAGCAACAAAAGCGTTTTAATCGGTGACTTTAGTTTGTTAAAATAATTTTAAAGCATTATAGAGTAAGTCGGAGTATCATGCCCCGTCCGATAAGTTGCGCCAGTAACTGTATTTCACGATTCCGTGTCGAATTTTTTAAAAGTATTTGTGTATAAAGAAGTGTTATGCATACACTACATCCATTTTTAGTGAATTTTTAGGGGTAATTACAGCGTAGTAGCAAAGTGAAAGATAAGAGCGACACTTTTTAACGCTTGATCTAAGTTAGTACTTTTAAGAACTTTTGTTAAATTAACTATCGTTCCAATATTATGTTAAATTATCTGTGTAAGAGAACATCATTAAGAAGGCTCTTACCGTTTATTGCAGCAAAATTGGATGGATGTTTGAACAAGAGATGGTGGGGCGATTAACCTTGACAAAAAGGTAATATGCCCCACCTGATTACAGATTTTTTGCCCTAATGGTAAATCAACAGGATAATGTGCCCCACATTGAGTATTATTTACTTGTGTTGATATAAATTCGAGAATTAACTTTATTGTTTTTCTTTTACCAGAAAACTTTAAGATCGCAATCGTGTTTACATTAGGAAGGTTTATTTTTAAATGTGAAAAAAAAAAAGCAAAAAAAAAAAAAAGCTTACAAAATATTTAAAAAACTGAAAGCTAAGACGAAATTTTTTTCTGGATTGCAAAATTCTTTTCTGAGGTTTACATTTTTTTCTGTTCTATGAAACACAACATTCGGCTTATTGATTTGCTAAAAATGTTGCTTCAAATCATCGATGCTCCCCAACCTGTGAGTCGCAACCCCTGTCAGAATCGGATACAAGGAGAGGGTCATGGTGACATAATTCCTCCCCCCCCCCATGACGTTGACAATATTTTCCGTTCTGAATATTAAAATACAACTTCTTTTCATTCTTGATAAAATTAAATACTTTCGTTTTTTCTCCGTCAACTAACTTATTTCTGGCCGATTTAATGTTTTTTATTGACACCATTTTATTTCGGAAATTTTTTGCACCTTAACTGCAGGATGGTTTGTGGGAAACCATTGATTTGCAACATTATTTCTTCTTTTCAAATGCATAAAACAGTAATGGATCAAAGTTACAGTATAGACGAGACCGAGAGAGCAGCGTATAATTTGAATTAACGTAAGTCGGACACAGTATTTTGAATTCATTTATCTTTGTTATAATGAACAAATGTTAGTTACGTAAATTTAAGTTTTGCCCGTTAATACACATCACGAGGTCAGATTAAATGGTGCATCATCTGTTTATATATAACTAGCTACGTTGCCCGGCTTTGCCGGTCCACCTTGAAAATACAATTTGTGTCGTATGACACATTTGTGTCGTAGAGACGTATATTCAACAATCAAGCTTAGATAAATAAAAAAAACCGTCATGCAAAACTTCTTTTCCAAACAATAACGACAGATATTAAAATAATTTTAAGAATGTAAATCGAGAAGATGGATTTAAAAAGCGTTATCATGGAAACACAAAATGAAATAAGTTTAAGGAATTGAAATGCGAAAGGAAATGGTTTACAATTTGAATGGAAATGCGATTTTTTAATCATAATTTAAAAAGGCTTATAATTTTTTTTCTTTTGGAGATACAAGCTTAGTTTTTCGACCGAAGGTCGAGATAGATCTTAAGTAAAATGTGTAACTTTTTCCAATGGTATCGAAAAGAAAACTGTGGGATAATTCTTTTACTTTTCATTGATAGGTTTAATGAGGAAAATAGTGCCTAAATTTCGGCTAAGCCTAAACAAATTCGAGCTAAAAAAGCAAATAACTCCCGCCGTAAGTAGGATAGAGCATTGACGAACGAGGAAAATTCTACTCTTTCCAACAATATGTGCAAGTAATTTTTCACCCCCATATTCAGGAATTTATGTGAAACTTGGGTCTGAATTGGAATAAAAAAAGAACTATTGATCGAATTTTTTTGAACTGGTCTGCAAACATTTTCATAAAGGAACAAACTGAAAATTTCAACGAAATCGGCCGGGTAGTTCTCGAGTTTTGCAAGTTTAAACACACAGCCGCTTTTTGGAGACTTCATTTTATACTATGTAAAGATATTCATAGCTCTTAAGCAATTAAGATAAAAATATAAGAGAAGCTAATGAAAGTTTGGTAGCTATCAATGCTTGAGTTCAAACGAATAATATGTAAACATTTCATATCTCATTAATAAATATTACTCGTAGCTAATCGACAACACATTAAAATTGGTATTATCTGTATATTAAAGCACAATGAAGCCGCTAAAGCATTCGTGTAATGCATTCTGTCTTTGCCATGTGATAAAAATTAGAGACCTCGTAACTCCGAGTTTATGTGATTAGGGTCGGTATGCGTTGGTGTTTTTCTGTACACAGTTTAAAAAATTTTACAGCAGATGAAAAAAATATCATTTTTATTTTCCTTTGTAGCTATGTGTGCTATAAAAGTGTATTATTTAAAGTGTATTACTTTTTTTCTAAGAAGTTGGCATTATTTTTACTTCCTTTTACAAAAAAGGAAGTATTGTATTCGAGAAAAAATTTCACTCAAAAGTCGACTTTAATTTCCATTTTACTCACTCCCGAATGAATATTGAGTTTTTTTTTCGACTCGACTACACGTGGATAAGTGCCTAAAAACGTATAGACACGCGAAATATCCATAATGATTATTCCCGAGTTAATTACAACGAATTTTACGATACGATACGTTGAAACGTATTCAAGCTTTCTGTTACGTTTTTCAATATTATTATGACACACATCTTCATACAACGCATCCTTTAAAAAATCAAAATATCATTGGTAGTTCTTCGTACTCAAAATAACTTGGCATGCATGATTAAAATGAGTGTTTTTTGATCTTTTGATCATGTTTAAAGAGTCTTTTCCATTATTCATTTACTTTCTGCAATTTCCCTTCGTTTGTTCAAAAGCTTAAATTACCTTTCTGCACAGACACATCTTAACGTTCCGCAAGCTCAGGAAAATCAACGTTGTTCCATGTTGTTGGAAATGCTAATATTCGTTGCTTTTCTGCGAGCTTGCGTAACTACCTTCAAAAGCATGAATAAAATATACTTACTTCTACTTGTATATGTATAAAATAAAGGCAATGAAACGAGATGTTCTTCAAACAAAATTATGAATAATGTATGAACTCTGAATTATTTCCTTTCATCAATTTTCAGTTTCTTTGATGCGATTTATAAAAAAAAAAACGTACAGACCTATTTCATGTGAAGTTCAACATGTATTTTAATATAATGTATTTTTCAACATAAATTGTTTTTTTTTATAGTAAATATTTCAAAGCTCAGACGAAGTTTTATAATCTGCAAGTAATTCTTTCAAGCTGTGCGAATGTATGACTCAAAAGATACCATTAATCAACCGAGAGCTCCAAGCTGGAGAAACAATTTAAAACTATGTTGATTTGAAATAAATTGTACTTTGTTAGCTCTCTTACCAAAGTACTTATATTTCTCACATATTTTATCAATGAAAATGTTTTACCATTTTATAGAGGGTTCAAAAAATATATGTATAAATAAAGGAATTTAAATCAAAAAACTAATATGTAACAATAAACTTTTCTTCAAGAATTCAGTCAAAGCAAGAACTAAATATTTAGTGTCGTGAGTTATACTACAAAGTTTCCTTGTCAGCAGTTTTCATGCAACGTTAACGAGGACTTAAATCAACACACCCTTTTTTTTTTTTTTTTTTTTGTCGAACGATATTTTGATTTATTAGGAGTTTGCAAAAAATATATATATTTAGAAGTTTTTTTTATTAGAAATTCAAGCAAGAGATACATTTTTGTAAGGGTCTGTATTTGTGCGTAAAAATGGCATTTCTGCACATTTAAAAGTCTCATCCCAAAATAAAAGTTTAGGTCAAGTACAAATGCATTAGACAACGGAATTCAAAACTTTTCATTCGAAGGAGTAAATTGCATGTTAAATATTGTAAAAGCAATTACGTTATTATGCCATAAAAATCAATAAAGAGTATGTAAAAACCACAATAAAAATGATTAAACATTAATGAAGATATATCGCAACGATACATGTCTTCTTTTCAAGTCATAAAAAACTTCACGGCCATCTTTTCATTCATTTCAAATTAGGTGCTTTGAAAATAATACCATATTACATCAAAAAATCTTGCATTTCATAGGCACACCCATGTGGGACCTAGTCCCAAAAGTACCAGAAACTCCTTTTAAACAGCTCAAAAGTTTCCCAGTTGGCTTTCGCCCAAGTAGTTCGTCAAAGAAGGAAATTTATACTACAGATTAACATTGCTTTCAACTAGAGCTTGTACGGCGTTTCAGCGACGAGCGTGATTACATCGTTCCAAGTTCTATCGGAGTTACGGAGATAATTATGCATTTCCAAAGTTTTCAGAAATGATTTTACGTTCCATCAGCAAGTATTGATTCGAAGTGAAGAAAAACCCAATTTAAATAGCAATGATTGATGAAGCTGGGCTGTGATTTCTTTTGCAGGATGTACAGACAAGACTTGTGCTTGTTTTTGTTATCATTCGTGCGGACAGTCCATATTCCATTCTGTAGATGGTTAGGTTCATGATTGATTAGCTTAATGGATGGAATGATAAAGCACTTTCGTGATTTTCCTACCAATTGCTTTCTATTTTTCAAGCTAATAACCAATTTGGGCAGATAATATTTCAGTTCTGCGATGAATTCCTTTTTTTTTTCTTGTTTTAATGGATGCGAAATAAAGCTGTAATTAATATGTTTATCGCGACTATTTATTACAACTTTAATAGTTATTAAAAGGAAATTTGTAGATATTGAGTTCTTAAGGTCGTTTATATCATTGGGTCATGCTCGTAAATTTTAACATTTATTAGGAAATGTGGTTCAAAGTGAAATAGATAAGATGACTGAGCTTTTTCAAAATGAACAAATTGGAAATTTTATTTGAAAATTGCAGTACATAAAAAAAGAACATTTTATTTTATAATAAAACTTGCTTTGAAACATTATTTTTCATTTTTGGCACTAAAATATTTCCTTCAAAAAAAAGTTGAAAATTATCACTTCTTTTCATAGGGCATTGCCAAAAATGAAATATTTTTCGAATGAAATATGTTCTATTTGGTTGTGAAAAATATGTTTGAACAAATAAATGAGCAAATAAAAAAATAACAAAATAAATTAAAAGATAATGAAACAATAAACTAATAAATACATCAATTAATTAATTAATACGTGAGGAAAAATAAATAAGTGAACTAAATAGAGAGTGAATATGAAAAAATGTGAATGAATAAATTAATAAGATAATTACAAATGATGGAATGATACTCAAAATGAACTGATTTCACTTTGCTTCATCCACTTGACTAATCGTGAAAAATATTAAAATTACAAATAAGCTAAATATTAACTAAATTAATACTGCATCGGATATAAGAAGTTCCCAATCAATATCTGAAACGTTAAGAATGTGAACTTTATCAGTTGATAGTATCAAAATAATTTTTAACTTACAACAATATATTACAACTTGAATATCAATTTTTGAAAGTTTTCTGCATTATCATATTTTTGGTTTTTTAAGAGGTAATTTTTTCTTGTCTGGAATAGATTACACATGTTACTACATAGTTAAAATATTACTAGGTAAGTGGCAGTAAAAGCGGAGTAAATATTTCACTTTACCCCTCTATTTCACTTTGCCTCACATTCCCCTACTATATTAGTATCAAAATTTAAAACAAAACATAATAACATTTGATTTATCAATGTTTATGATTGATTAGTTTAATGGATAGATTGATAGAGCATGTTAGTGATCCTCAAACCAAAGACACTGTATTTTCCTACTTATATCGAATATGGAAATAGCATTTCTCAGTTCTGTGTGCCAACTCTACAAGTGTATTCTATTTTTAATGATTTTATAGTAGAAATGTAATTGTAGTATTTTTAGAAAGCGAGTATTTTCTTGTTTAGAATGAGAGAAAGTCATTCTAACATCGTATCATGCAATATTTCAAGTTTTGTTAAAATATCTGCCAAAAAAAAAAAAAAAAACTGCGCAGATTTTATCTTTAAGAACAGGATAGAAAATTTAAATACCATTCTAAATATACAAGTAGTTATCAAAATAATGGAAAAACCTGCGAATAAACGGATTTTTGAATGTGCTTCGTAAGTAATGAAGAATAAAACTAGATTTCTGATTTTTTTATACAAATAGAAATGTACATATTCTGGTAGTATATGATGGCTTAATTGAAGTTTTGTATGGTTTCGATTTTTTTCAAGCGCGTAAAATGTCGGACCTCTCAAATTTTAAAAGAGGCCAAATTGTTGGAGCGCGTCTAGTTGGAGCAAGTGTAACAGAAACATCTCATTTTTTGGCGTTTCTATAGGTACAATATCTAAAGTCATGACAGCATACACACAGCGCGGTAAGACAAGCTCAGCAAGGCAAAATAGTGGACGGAAAGAAAAGCTCAGTGAAAGAGATCGACGGGTAATGAAGCGGATTGTAATATCGAAAAAGCGAACAATAGAAGCAAAGGCGACCACAGAACTCAATCACCATCTGGATTCACCAGTGTGAGTGATAACAGTCAGAAACGACCTTTACTAACAGAACATTATGGCAGAGTAGCGATTCCCAACATAGTTGTCACAGAGTGTTTCCATTATTTTGATAACTACCTGTACAATGGGTTTGCAGAAATAAACTTAAGCATTTATGAGGATTGTTAAAAAATTAAAAAATAGCATAAAAGTCAGATTGATGGTGCAATCAGCGGCATTGAAACTTACTATATCAGCTATTATCGTCAACCTGTAACATCAAGTCAGATTCGTGGGATTATTGGATTTTGTGTAATTTGAGGTACATATGCATAAAGTAAAAACATTAATGATATGATTAAAAAAAAAAACTAATATTGTTGTTATTATCAGCATAACAGTAAGGTAATATTAATACCATGTATATACTTATACTGTAGGTATGCATTTTAAGTTCAAATTTTATGACGAACGCATTAAAACTCAAATGAGGTTTTAAATTTCTTAACATTTTATTAGAGTTTAAGTTGACAATATTTGTTACCTAGACGATGAAACCCGATAAAAAAAGGTGTTTTCAATAGTGCAAAATCGTATAGATATAGAAACTAGTAGTTTAGACAACATTTTCCTGTTAAATGAAGACGAAGAATGTGTTTGTGAATTGGCCTCCTATATATTACGACTTGATGTCATAAAAATTTTGCTTGACATTTCTTCACGTTCAAAATATTGTCTACAAACTACAAGACGCGAATGTATTGAAAATCAAAATCCAACTCGTTCCTGCTTAAAAAAATATTTTATTAATTTTGAGACAATGCAAAATTTTTATTGAAAGGATTGGGAAATGCAACATAGCCGTGGCCACGACAAATGCTTGACAATATGTTCTACTTGACATACATTCTGAAGTTAACCACAGTACAGCAATAAAAGATAATTAGATACATAGTAAATTACTGAACTACTTGAAAATTAAACCCAGACTTAATGATGGACCACTTTATTCCTAACTTGAGGAAAAAAATATTGGTTTAGAAAGAGAAAGCAAAATATTTTTCAGAAATGCATTCCGTCTGTTATAAAACCTTTTACTGAGCAGAAAAGTGAAGATGGACGTAAAATATCATATTACTATTTACCTAAAGGAAATAATGTAATTGTGTCGTTTTCATTAATAAACACGCTATATGTTTCTCCTTTGTTAAACAGCAAAACATTTCTACGTATTATTTTTAAGTGCTCGTTCCAAGTAATAATAATATTTAAAAAATGCTTCACTTTTCTAAACAAGTACAAGGTAGTGAAAAGAATTCAAATTCCAGCGGACATTTCTTTGAAAACGAGTGAAATACGTTATTGGTCATTAAAAATCCGATTACATCCAAAACAAACTTTGATGTTTTTATTTTTTTATTTCATGAGTAACTGCAATATGTGATGAATAAGCACACTCAACACATATTAACTTTCACTTTGAAGGCAATTAAAACAAAGTATTTGAGTTTCGTTTCTTCTGAAACCTTAAAAAGAACTGAAACTCAAATCTTGGAACCTTACAGAACTGTTCGCAATGTCTTTTTTCCCCTTACCATAACTGCTTACGTAATTTTTATGAGCAGTAAATTAGCCGGAAAAACAAACATTCTTATGAGTTTATTCTCTCTCTATTTACACAAACGCGCAAAATGGGGAAGGCTGCGTTAGAATGTTGACTATCCACCCCGCAACATAATTTAGATCGCAGAGTAGCCGTTGAATAAGAAGGAAAGTTTGCAGCGTAATATCTCTAATAAACGTTCTAATGAGGCCCCAGGGAAAATAGTGTTAAACGCCAAGCAGTTTAAAGCCTTCAGTTTCTTTCTTCAATATTTCTATTTGTTTTTGAGCGTACTTTTTTCTAGGTTTGTTTATAGCAATAAGTTTTTTTTTATTCCTGTTGAAAAAGAAATATTTATTTGAATAGAGAAAGAGTGCAAATTTAGTTGTATTTTCAGATGATTTATAAGAATGTAGTAAAAAGAAAGAAATGCAAAACCTTTTTTTTTTTTTTGAAATGATATTTTTCCGAAGTGTTTACTTTTGCAAATAAATACTTTGCGAGAGATTTGCAAGCTATTTCAAATTAAAATTAGTATTAACGAGGAAGGTTCAATTCAATTTCTTAGAGGGACGCAATGGTTTTTTTCTAAAGCATGTATAATTGTAAAATCTGAACATTTGATCACTACAACGAGTAATGAGAAGTGCCATGATTAGTTTTCAGAATTTACAAATCGAAAAGGAACGGTAAGATCTAAGGTGGAAAAGCCAAAAACTGTCACCTTAATACTAAAGGAAACTGCAGATAACAAAGACGCGCTGAATCAAAGAGATCTTCTGAAAAAGATTAATTAACTTTAAAAATAAAGTGAATTAAAAGAGCAAAAATAAATAAATTTAATAGATAAAACTTCACTCTGTAATGTTTATTTTCTTAAAAATTTGAATCATAATTATTCCTTTTCGCTTTAAAAATCGATTACAATTTAAATTTAAAAAAATTTGGATTTTTTTTTTCAGTTTTGGTATTGCTAGACCTACTCTACCTTTTGTTACACTTTTCTTGTCGCTGATGGGTGGGCACAACTTTTTAATCTCTCTCTCCGCTCCAAACAAAAAGTTGTTCCTTTTGTTTAGTAGTGAGAAAATAAAACAGATCATCAGATAAAAAAATAAATACTGCTTGGTAAGATAGATTTGTTTGTAAACTATTCTATCAAAATGTTATTACTTTATGTCATTATTTTACTTTATTTCCGATTATTTAAAATGAAGATTTTGTTTTGAAAAATGTTTTTGTTGAAATTAATTTTAATTATTATTTCTTACATTGCTTGGTTACATATTTGATAAACAGCGTAAGAGCTTAAAATATCCATATTAAATAATTTGATAATTGGAATTTTTCAAAATTTATGTTTATTAGTTTCAGTAAATACATATATAATCACTTTGTATTTAAGATTTGATTTGCCATTTAAAAAAATTAATTTGATGTAAAAAAGAGAGAGAGAGAGAGACTGAAAGAAATACAGCTGTTGTTAGGAAATAAAGGTTGGCACACAGGAAAACGGGTCCTTTGAGTACCGGAAGAATTTCTTATTGTTGTTATAGTATTAATTACGTGTTACATTTATTTTAGTTATAACAATTTTTATCTATTGACTGTTTTTTTAAAGCTATATATTATCTTCCCATTTACCACTATGAAGAAATACGTTTTCATGATTAAACTATATTTCTCAAGAAAATTAACAAACTTTCATAACTATCACGTGTAACTTTTTTTTTGAGTAATTTTGCATAGCAAAAAAAAAAAGCTGATAAATGCTATTATATTACAGAAGACCCACTACAAACGCTGTGCAAAAAATTTAAAAGATAAAAAAAAAAACATTACTAATGAAAATAGTTCTTTAAAAAATGAGTTATCATCTTTTTTTTTTTTTTTTTTTTTTTTTTTTTGCAGAATAATAAACAGCATTATCATTACCATGTTTTTGATTTTTATTAATTTATTTTTTTCTGTTAAAATATAAAAAAAATAAAATTTTAACATGTAGGAATTAATTAACCTCGAATTAAAGGAGCAGAAATTGAAAAACGAAAAAAAAAAAGAGAGAGACAGAAAAAGTAAGTTATATTTTCTTTTTCTTCCGTGTCAAAAAATCAATGGAGAAATAAACAGGTAACATGACTTATTGAAACGAAACAAAAAAAATATGTGCTTTAAATGTTTTTTTTTCTCTTCAGAACTCCTCGCACTAAATTAAAAACTAATAAAAATATGCATTTAAAAGTATACTTGTTAAAAAATACATTCAAAATATTTCATAAAATGGTACCACTTTTCAATGATTAAGGGTAAAATATATGACTCTGTATGTATTTCTAAGCGTTTTAATTAAATTTAGTTACTTTTTTTTAATGGGGAAATATTTCATTGGAAAACTAAAAGCTATATGTGCGCGCTCGCAATATGTGGTGCAATATTTGCCGCATGTCTGTGTCATATTCTCAGAAGTTGTAGGCAAAAAAAAAAAAAAAGTGCCAAGTTATCATTATTAGAATTTTGTAAAACATCACATTTGTAATTTTAAACGATATATATTATGCAGGGTGGTTACAAAATTACGTGTGGTGTTCGAAGCCCTCTACCAAGTGAAGTATTGGACGAAACTTTCCCAAATTTCATGGACATGCATAGCAGACCATGGGATTTTGATTTCTACAAAGAAAAAAAAACTAAAAGTTTTGACACTGCAAAAGTGTATTACTTGCAAATACGGAAGAATTTACTGTCGAAAAATGCAGCACACATCAAGTTTTTTCTTCAAATGCTTGTTGCTTACAAATGAGGTTCAATAAAATCAACACGGGATTTCAATTTGTAACAAGAGAAAAATAATACCAAAAGTTGTCACGAAGACATTTCGGCGCAGCAGCACGGATTTCTTTCTTGGATAATATTCATGTAGGATGTGCACCTCCCCACGTTAGGCTTTAGGTACTGAGTGTATAGCGGCAACATTTCTTTGATAGCAGTTTTACTAGTCATACATTTCCTACGGTATGGCCACCGTGGTCGTCCAAACTTTCTCCTTGTGAGGTTTGGCCATGGGGATTTCTTCAGGGGATTGTGGTGTATCAACTACGACATGTCCCGATACCTCAACTTTGGAAACTCGAATAACATTATAGGTAGATTAAATAAATCCCCCCCCCCCGGATTTGTCGAAAATATTGTGCATTGTATGCAGTACCTGGAAAATTTTGATGTTGGTCATATTAAACCTCATTTGTACGTAGAAATCAAATATTGTAAATAAAATAGCGCATGTTTTGTCAGTTAGCAGTTAATCCTTCCATATTACCAATAATACACATTTTAAATGAAAAAATATTTTGTAAATTTAAGTGGGACATTAAACATTTCCCTCAAAAAAAAAAAAAAAAAAAAAAAAAAAGAAAAATTGAGTACAATTCGTTAACCAGTGTGATTGAATGCATTATCTAACAGCTATTATATAATATATATTTCCATCAACTCCACAGATAGATATAATGTTTCTTTAAAAAGATGCATTCAAACTTTTATGTCATAAATCGTCAAAATATGAGAACTTCAGAGAAAACCTCATTTTTAATACCGAAATTTTAAACATCTCATCAGCGTTCTACCTGGTCTGAAAGATAGGGGAAAGCTCCGCATAATTTAAATCTCATTAGCGAGTCTTATCTTTAATAGTGCACCAAAATTTGGTTGTTGGAAGCAATTTCGAGCCTTTGCTATTATCGTTTTGGGAAGACATTAACTCACTGCAGGGAAAAAGAACTGCGAGAAGTGTTTCGATGACAATAAATACAGTTCTTTGCATGTTTTCTTTCTCGATGACGCTCAAAAATGTTTTTCTTTTTTTTTGAAAATCTGTCTAACTAATAAGATATGTCTCGCTGCTAAATAACTAGTGTTTCTGCTTTAACTCATTCGCCAGAGTTGGAGGTGCATTTTGGTATTGACAATAAAAACATTGCTTTCGAAGCAGAACATAGAAAAAAATATTAGGTGTTGGGGTATTGTGATTACAATGCACTGCGTTTCCAACGTTAAAAAGGTTTTCAACGTCTGACACTAAGCAGCAGAAAAAGAGCTTCTTTATTATATTTGCCTTTAAGTATTTATAATCTTTATCTTTACTAATAATAAAGTTCAAATTGTGTCTGGGTATCTAAATCTCTGTCGGGATTTCTGTGACGCGCTTAGTGCCTAAACCATTCGAATGATTTTCATGAAATTTAGTACAAAATTAGTTTGTAGCCAGAGAGATTGCACCTCGAAGCGATTTTTCAAAAACTCGATTCAGTTCTTTTTCTATTTCAATTTTAAGAACATTTTACCGAGCACATTATCATAACGTGGACGAATAAATTACCGAATAGTCATAACGTGAAACCGTAACATGGGCGAGCAAATGAACATAGCAAATTGGTGAGAAATTCATCATCCATTGTTTGTAAATACAGGCGAATCAAAGGATCTTTTAATTTTTCTACTACGGGCAAAGCCGTGCGGGTACCGCTAGTCTAATATACATAAGCAAGAGTATTAAATAAAATAATCAGAAGATTTTGGAATTTCAAAACCAAACTGACAAAAGTCCAAAAAATAAGTTTTTACGTTTAGTAGTGCATTGCATATAGAATCCTATGCCGCATCGAGTCATGTCAACGTAATTCTAAAAAAAACAAACAAATACTTTTTAATTACATTTACCAATGTTAAAAGTTCGCACGTCCCATGATTTGACCCTTAACCATAAAAACCACTTTTATGGTTAACGTTTAACCTAACCTAAAAGAGCACTTTTATCATATTTTCTCTGATTTTTTTTTTCTGTCAGAGATTAAACTGCTTTTTGAGCTATACTTACTTGAAACCATACTATGAACAATGCCGCTTTTTTTCTTATTTCAAAAGCATTTATATTTTCTTGACTTGATAAAATTTTCTTTCGAACTTTATTTTCCTTATTTTCTAAGTTTCTACGTCTTTATGAATTTTCATTTAAATTATAACTACTGCTGTTATTTTCTTACCAAATACATGGGTAAATATTTTAATCATATAAAGTACAATTTTATTTAAAAAGTTACGAATGATGTATTCAATCGTGCAATTGAATTAGACTTACTAAAGGTAATCTCTAGGATTGAAAATATAAGTTATGAAAGTGTAAACACTATTACACTATCCCCCAATGTTACTTGGGCAAAATAAGAAAATTTATTATTGCCCAATTTTAGTGCTGCCTTGCAACGAGCATGCTAGTAGTTGATATCAAGTGAAGTTCCGGTAACGCAGACTGGGTTTATTATCAAATACTCACTCGAGAGAACAACAATACTTCACAATAAAATAACGCTGTTGCATCGCTGTTAAAAGTAAGTAATTAAAAGTTAAAATATAATTATATATATCTAACACTAACCAGTTTAAGATCAATAAATACCTAAAAAATTAAGATAAGTAAGAAAAACTATGTTAAAAAAAGCACAAAGTAATTGGCAAATTTGTGCTTTTTTAACGTTGTTTTTCTTACTTTACTAACGAATTTATTTAAAAATATATCAACTGCTGGGTAAAATTCGAGTAGGGAAACAAATTTAAAATAATTACTTGAGCATTTTTACGTTGCAAATAGCAAACGCTTCAAATTTGATGAAGAATAGCAGCTGATTTTTTGATTGTTTTACACTAAAAATAAAAAAAATAAAAAAAGATACCTAGATATTTTAAAAACCTATTAATATATCTTGTTATATTTTTTAATATATGCACATAGGAATCAATTTCTAAAGTGCTCTAGCAAAAAAAAAAAAAAAAAAAGTGGCGTACATTAAGCGAAATCATTTTGTAAGCATAAAGGTTTTTAATGTAATTGAATTTATTATATTTTTCTGTTATAGGCTTACAAATCTTGAATTGAACACTATTTTAATGCTCATTTATATTTATTTATCATATATTGTATGATGGGAGGGTGAAATGGAATACCAAATACTTTTACAAAAATAACTGGACTAGCTTTTTTAATTAACTTAGTAAATCCCAAAACCATGTTGAGTACATACTATTATTGATTAAAATGAACTGTTAATTGCAAAACATTGCTCCTTATTTTACATTCATTAAGAACCTAGTTTTAGAAACTAGCAGAGGTTAGTATGAAATAGTCGGGATAGGTGGTTTTAATCATAGGAAACTTTGAATGATTAGCTCCTTTTGTTGTTTTGTAGCTACCAGTATCTTTTTTTTTTGGTAATCATTTTCTTTAATTATAGATACAGCTTATAAATTAACACAAATCGGAGACAACAACACCAGAACTATTGGTAAAACAGGGGTTACGTCGAATACTAAGAAAAAAGTGATATTCTATAGTACTTTAAGTACCATCTTGGAAAAAAAATCTTTAACCTAAAAGACAAAGATAAGCAAAAAAAACCCTCATAGTGAAATAAAAAAATCAAATACTTTAGTGTATGTGTGTGTGCTTATTATAGATATACACAGAAAAATGCAAATATAGGAACATACGGAAGTCATGTGCAGTGAGAGAGTGCACTGTAAGAAAAGAAGATATATAAAATAAAGAGTGTTTATTTATGTTTTTAGAGGCAGAAATAGTAAAATAGGGGGGAAAAAAACAATCTAACATAACCACACGTCATCTGCATTATTTAAAAGGTAATTTTATAACATTAATTATGCCGACAATCAGCCTGATCTACTGCGAAAATTGTGTAAAAACAAGACTTCCAGGTTACGTCTCTTACGCTCCAGCTGCGGTGGCCACATTACCGAAATCATACTCAAACATTGATGGCATAAAGTTATCTTTAAAATAAAGCAAACCACCTGAATGTTAGACTTTTTTTGACACCCTTTACAAATAAAGAAGCAACTGTAGTCTTTCTGTGCTTGCGGCGTATTATCGGATCAAACCATTTTTTTAAAAAATATATTTAGTTGTTTTTATTCCATTTTGATTTTAACAGTTTTTAATAAATGAGTATGTGTAAGCATTTTGAGGGATCTAACAAAACCCTGTACTTGCGCAAACGATCAAGTTACATGTATAAAAGTAGATTTGAATAATTGAAAACAGATAATGTAGAAATCTTTTAAAATCATAAGACAGTTTATTTTGAAACAAGTGTGCACGACAACAATCCGCGTTCAAATAGTATTGCTTTGTATTCATATCATTACCCTCCAGATAAAAACAACAGATAGCTGTATGAAGTAGAACGAAACATTAATGAGAAATCTCTGATCCACAATAATAAAACATTACACCAGATTTACTTTGATTCGTAAAAAACCATTAGCCAAACGCAGCTAATTGTTTGTAAGCAATAAATACGCAATTTATTTTTTAACCCATGAACTTATTTTTAAGCTGCTCAGAATATCAAGAAGACTAAAATATGAACTTTTTCCGAAACTTAAAAAATGAAGTATGTGAAGGACGAAAGAAAAAAAAAAACTTATCTCAAACATAAAGTGATTTTTGATGGCCTTCGTACAACTGTATCTCCTTTTTCCAGAAAAAAATTGGAAAAGAAAGTTTAAGCGTTCACAATAGGTTATCGAAGAAATTGGGAGATCATTAGTCCTGACCTGTGTTCCCAAACGAAGTAATTATCGTGATAGCGCAGCGTCTTATATTTTTTTCTTTCTTGAGTACCCAAGTAAACAAGATTGAAACTAAAAGAAAAAAACTATTTTCTTGCTCATTACCTGTCTTAATAGCATAATTTTACATTTATTCTTCAATTTATTTTTTTACGCTGGTGTTATATTTGCGTAATAAAAATAACTTTGCTATTAAGATTCTTGTAGTAGTCATAATGTGTGAACATTACGTATCAGCCAAACTGTTTTCCAATGGAGAAATAACGATTTTCATAACTAAAATCAGGAAACCTTATACAGTATATTCATACACAATGAAACCATTTTACAACGAATAACAATACAACTAAATATCCTTTTTAAAGAAGCAAATGTTAAGTCCCGACTTAATTTCCAATACATTGATTGAATTCCATTACAACGAACAAAATTTTATTCTATTTGAAGTTTGTTGCAGCAGGTATACGCTGTATTTAGAAGTGGCTTGAATATTGGGTTTAAATGAATGTGTTCAAAAAGAAAAAAAATATTTTTCTCATAATTTCAACGCGTTTTTGGGCAGGAATATTTTAATGAATTAACTTTCAAATACAGACTTTTTTTTCGCTCAATATCTTAATCTCCGTATTTACATTCAAGGATTCACTTACGGCGCTTATTTTTCTGACAGAAAGTAAATCTTTAACTTTAATATTAAAACGGATGTTTTTTATTATCAATTACAAAACTTCAGAATATAATTTGTAATAATTTAATTTAACTTTATTGTCCAATTTCTGTCCAAAGACATTTTAGTTTAAAATTTCCTTTAAAAAGGATGATAGATGTAATAAAATTAATGAAACTAATGTATAACCCACATCAAGTATATGTAGCATATTTTTCTAATATATTTTTCAGAAACTATTAAACATTTTGTTTAAAAGGCAATTTGATCGTAGAATAAACTCTACGAAATTATCATTAATGAATCAACAGCTGGCATGTAATCTGACTGCAATTTTCAGTAAACTTTCGTTCTACGATTAACGAATGGTGGAAAATGAATATTCTTCAGTTTTCATGGTTACACCTTGTAACCTCCCCCGAAAACTCCTGTATTCTATGCTTATGTTGCATAAAATGCATCCAGAACATATGATATTTGAACAGGAAATACATCCCAAACTAGTTCCTAACTTCTTATCTTTTTTTTGTTTCAAATAGTAATTTTTTTTTTGACTTGTGAACTTTATTTAACGCGAGTCATTGTCTAACAGCTAAACCAGAGATTAATAAAGTAAACAATTATGTATGTATGTATGGTATTTATTCATTTTTGCAGAACAATATTGCTTTGATTTCGATCGTGACTTTATGATCAAAAGCCAAACATAATTTATGTAAAATATGTTACAACTCATATTTCTACAAAGATACACTATATTTTAATTGGCTTTAGTTGAAAGCGATAGCAACTTTTAAAATCGAAAGTACGTCACTTGAAAAATATCGCATTGTCGCTAATTGAGGTTTTTTCTTTTAAAATGAGGATAAGATAAGAAAACATCATTCATTACACGGGAAAATTATAAATATCGAAATAAAAAAGTTGTTTCTGTTACACTTGAACAAATCCTAATTATAAGTTCATGTCTTCATTATTAAACATTGTAATAATTTCATGGGTGATTTGGATTCTTAAAAAAGGATTTCGTAGAGTTAATGGTTGCAACTTATATAAGAGAAACTGATTTTACAATTTGATTAGTTTCAGTTATAAATAATAGAAAGAAAAATATTTTGAAACAATTAAGAATTGACAAAAATCGAAAATAAACTGATATACTCGAATTTCAGTCAAAATGTTCATTTTATTTTCTGATAAATAAATATTGAATAATTTCATCGTGACGTCCGTACGTACGCATGCATGAGTAAGTAACCATTTTGACCATTAATTCAATGTTTTTGATACAATTTTCTCGTTACATCTCTACGTACGTTTGCTTGACTGCATGTAAGACAAAATTTTCGTGCATAGAGCATTTACGAACGTTCTAGAAGCAAAAATATACTAATTTCTTATTAAGACTAACCATTTTATGACTATTTTCTGTTAATGTGCAGTTCAATTTTTATTTGTAGGCCAATATTTTGTGTGCAATGAAAATAATTATTTAAGATTAAAATTGCTTGTTAGGGATAAATTAATATATATATATATATATGTATATATATATATATATATATATATATATATATATATATATATATATATATATATATATATATATTCCGATAAGAGAATCCATCGAGTTTTTTTGTAAAACAAATGTTTATAAAAACTACGAAAGGAAATCACACTGTAGATTTATTCAAAAAAATTAACAGCCTACTTCTCTTAGAAGTTAAAAGTCTTAACATGCATAACATTTAAAGAAAGTTAGAATTGAAGTAATTGTATTGCTACAAAAAACTTTCATTTGAAAACAGTCTCTAAAATTTACAGTGATCTTGAAAAATTACGGGCATGTGCTGCAATATTATTTTTTAAAAAAGAAAAAGAAAAATTGAGAAAATATGATTCGAAGAGAAAAAGGAAAATTGCCTCAATTTATATCTGATGCAACCTGTGAAAAACAATCCTTTTTACAATGACATTTTTAACTTGCCTTAAAATTAATCGATAGCACCTTCTTTAAAGATTTCTGATAGAAACATATAACACGTTTCTTATATAATAATCAATAAGTAAATTTACACACTCAATGTAACGGACACTACTAAAAATAAATTTCCCAGTAAAGTAATAAAAATCATAACAAGTTTTGGAATGTCTAATTATATTGATACTTGTAATAAAAAGTTTTTAAAAAATTATTATTCCAGGTTGCTTTATTTATAATATTGCAAGGAAGAATTCAGAATTATTTGAAAGAATCAAACTCATGTAAATTTTCATTGTTAGTGCGTGAAACAAATCGTTTGAAAACATTTACTTAGTGTTTTGTGCACGAATAATATTATTTTTAAAAAACATAAAATCTCAGGCTAAAATTTTAATTTATATTATAAAGATTTACTTTGAATCAGCAATTTCATTCATTTTGTATGAATGGTACAACTTTTATGTCACAATTGTAAAAGATTTAAAAAAACGATTTATTGTTTAAAATTTCAGGTTTCTTCTCAAATAAAGACAACACGAAACTTGTAATGAACCTTATTACAGCACTTGTTTGAAAAGAGAAAGTAAACATAGATATGTCTCCTCACTTACGAAGAAACAAAAATAGATAGGAGGGATTGTTGACAGACCACTGGATATGCTGCTTATCCTTAACGCTCCGTTTGAACCTCACGGCCTCGTATGTTGACATCAATGACGCTTTTTGATGCGGAGCCATAACAGATCAGAAACATCTGGAGGCATAGATGCGGAAAATGATCGAAAAAGTAAAAATGTTCGAAATTGGTGACATCGAAATTTCATGATTTGTCACGTTTCTAAAGTTGTTATAGAAATGTTACTTCTTTCGAAGATAGGATGTTTTTAGCTTATTTCTAACTCGTGTACAAACGTTTTGAGAAATGCTGAAAATTCTCAAAATTTTCAAACATTATTTCAATATATATATATATATATATATATATATATATATATATATATATATATATATATATATATATATATATATATATATATATATATATATATATATATATATATATATATATATATATATATATATATATATAGATGATAGATGTAGATAGATAGATATGATATATATATATGTGTATTTCTACGGGAATTATTTTCATCTAAATTTTGTTTTTTTGTTTTAACAATGATAAAGCTATTTTATTAAAAATAATTAGAAAAGTTTGATCTCATTTTAAATGTATTCAGATTTTTATTGTAACCTAAAAAAATAACAACTACATCTCTCTGATGACGGCCAGTTATTTGTGTCTATGTACCGGATTAACATTCAGTTTGTATTGATAAAGTATAAACTGGTTGTTCCATTTCGAATCAAAATACTATATAAAAACATTGTAAAGATAACTAAATGAATACTTTCGAAGCAACTTTTTTAACTAAAAACCTGTTCTTGGGAGACAAGCATCAGTAATTCACAAAAATGAATTTTTACCAGGAGCTAACGTTCAAGTTTCTCTTATTTCATGATTGGTATTACCGGATTGTTATTTATAGGCAGATAAAATATATTTGTTTCCTAAAATATTTGCACTTAATACCTCTCAATAGAGACAATAGAGTAATATGTATAAAGCACCGATTAATTCCAATAAAAAAAAATCGCGTTAAAATTAAAAATCTCTATTCAAAGCACAAAATCAATAAGAAAAAGGACATAATGCCCTTTATTTCACAGGTACAGAAACATGCAAATCTCAGTTTTGAAGAGAAAGTTATAATTATTCTTGATAATGTAAATCTCATATGTTTCATTTAACTTCTTGATTTAGATTTAGTATTATTATTTTTGCTCTGAAGAATGATAAACAAAAAAATCATCATTTGCTCTTCAAATAAGCTAAGAGCTACAGTTCTAAGAAGTAATTTTTTTTTCACGGAATTTAGCTCTACAAACAGATGAAAATTCTAGCACGTTTAAAACAAGGAACGAAAAGCATACATGCATACTAGCCACTTACTGCTTTGCATATCTATCCATCTTCGTGTTTCCCAGTTTTAGAATTTCCTACATCACTCTCAGAGACAGCTGCATTGGGAGATGCTATTGATTTGATCACGACAAAGAGATAAATCAAAATGTGCGAAGAACGGAAATACGTATACTTAGGCATTCAGCCACATATTGCTATTTATGCTATAACGCACCATACAATTCGGTAATTAATATATTAACTGTCTCAAATAGCAGAAAAAATGATTTTATAATGCATTTAAAAATATTTCATTAATTTTAACTTAATGTAAACATTTCTATGATTATCATAAATAAAACGTCCAATTAGATATTATGATTATATTATTTCTAGTTTAATTAATTTTATTCACAGAATGTAAAAGCTTTGAAAAAAATAGAATATTGAAAGAGTAGGGAAAAATTTGACACCTGCATTTATGTCTCTGTAAAATTTACAAATTACTTCTAGTTTATCCACCAGAGACTAGACCGAGAACCACTACGCGCTTGCTTGGTTCTTATTGCTGCAAAAAAGTACGGTAATGTTTCTGGTTAAAACGTAAAACTTTATTTTTTACTTTAGAAATAGGTAAATTTTAACTTTCTCGATGATTTTCGCAGCTGATTTTTTTTTAAGGAAAAGGTTGTACTCATAAATTTATAAAGTGATTACAGACATAGTGTTGAAAAATTAACAATAAAATTAAGCCAGAAACTAGGGTGCTTTATGTGAGAAGTGTTTCGAAAAAAAAAATTAAACTTTGAGTCACATACTGATGAACCTATCTTTTCAACTATGCGTTAAACAGTAGCAAAACAAAATAAATTATCATTAGGACTATCTCTCCAACTAATGTCGAGCCGTTAATCACAATTGCAGCAGGAAACATGTTTTATGCACGATTCAGATCACATTTCTTGTCACAAAAATATTACTTTTTTTAATATAAGCGGATTACTTACTTTTCCACAAATTATTTTGTAAGCACGTTTGACAACACATAACATTCCAAGAGCTTTTTTGAGCTTTCATGCGAAAATGTTTACACACTATTAATTTAGTATTTAATTAAAATATTATAGCACGCTAGAGTATTGTCTATTTCCTTATTTCTGCTTGTCATAAAACTTTTTCAAAAGTTACAGTGGATCGAAGATATATGTGTTAGAATTAAAAAAACCTTAAAAAGTAAGTTTAAAAAAACTTGATTTAACAATTTTGAGGAGTTTTCTTTCTGATCCTTTCACTTCAGTTCAGCACTCCTTGATGAGTGAAGGAAAAAAAATAAGATTTCCAAAAGTATTTTCTTTAGATTTGTTCTTCTAGAAAAAGTGCAGAGGGACGTTTATTGTTCAGAGCAAACAGACGGACACAAGAAGAATGTTGACACACCATCGGGTGTTGTCTCTTCTCAACTTCTTGTTTGAGTATGACAGTCACAAACGTTGACAGCGGAGACACTGAGTAAAATAAAGTTACTTGTAGTCAGAGAAGATTAGTATGGCAGCAAAGAACCTGAAAATATAAAATATTCTTAACAGAAAGTTAACGAAGAGTTGAACCTCTCAGTATGGTAATGTAATTGACTTAAACTTTACAAAGGATAATATTTAGATGGAAATTAACTGCGGTAATGTAATTAAACGTATACCACAAACATAGTTGTTCATTTAGAACATTGTCTTGTATTAGGAAAGGAAAATAAAATTTCACTGAGTAACAAGCAAATTATCTTACAATCTGTGGTCAATCTGTATACGACTAATTTACCTTTTACCCTCATCCTATGTAACCTATTGCAAAATGTTTTTAATTGTTCTCTTTCGAAATTCTGTTATGGCATAAAAAAGTTCAGTTTCCGTCCATCTGAAGACCCCGAACCCCTATTCGTGCGTAATTGAGCTGTGTTATTTTACACAGCCTTGTTCCCTTTTAGCACGGCAGTAAAAAAAATAAAAATAAAATTAAAAAATTTAAGAAAAGTTATATTAAGGAGCAGAAAAGATACATAAATCATCGTAAGTTGAGTTTATCTTGTATTGCCATCTTAGAGCAGGAATTAGTAAATGGAGTTAGCAAGTTCATTCATGGACTTGCAAAAGCTGGGGAAAAGACACCAAGTCACATGACTCAACAACGACGAATAATTAACACGTGTTGCGTGAAACTGGCGAAAGACACCTGATTTCTTCCAATGCTTTGCTTTAAATCCAATCACGTGACTTGGAGTATTTGCTTCACGAATGAAAGTCTTCACTCCCTCCATTAGATCTCTTCTCAATTATTGCCTCTCGTTGCTGAAATAAAGGTCATAGGTTCATACTCATTAAGCCTGCATTCTTCGAAAAGTAATCTTCGATATAAATTCTTGACTACAGTGGCGGTACTTGTATACTGAACTGAGTGTTAACTGAGTGTTCTGCAAGACAAAAGATAATCCAGCTCTTTAATGTTGACTTATAAACTGTTTTATAAAAACGCACTCAGTTTTTAAAAGGCGCTCGTCCCTCTGTTAAACAATATCATAAAATCAAGTATTCATGTTACCCGCTGCCATACAGTTAGCATTTGAACACAACCACACTCAAGCACATCCAATGGTTCTAAGAATACTGTTTACGATGAAGAACTTAGAAACGACAGACGAGAAGTGAAAATAGGTATGAAACACAAAAAAATCGCAGATCGTAGTAGTTGCAATCGGCAATAATGTTAACGAACGAATGTTATTAAAAAGTTGATAATAATGGCAATAATAATGATTCAGCCTTAAATCAATAGTATAGGTTTCACTAAAATGAAATATTTTCTGATTTGATTATTCGGTTTTAAGGTATCAAAACATACAAATTTAATATGACAAATAAATCAATGAATATTGCATCGAAATTTTTTAAAACTAAAAGCAAAGAAAATTCGAGCTACTTCATAGAAAGTTCGAAAATGCTTAAAAATAGGCTTACAGGATTGAAATGGAAATACGAGCTCAATAGCGATTTTCACTTTGACATCTTCACGAGTATAATAATGCCACTGGCGATAAAATGTTTGGCAGCCAAATACTCATTTCATTAAGAAATACTAAAGGAGAACGTAAACAGTAGGATTACGAGCTTCAAGCTTCATTGCCTGAAGCTAAAGAGATAACATGAAATCGAACAAAAATACTTTTTGTCACGTCAGTTACAGTTTATGAGTTAAAGCTAATTGCTTGTAAAATCGTCTCTTTATTTCTTCGTTAAGAAAGTTTTACCAAAACCTACCATGAAAGTTATTTTAACAAAGTTAAATTGTGTTAATTATTTTATAGCTAGATAATCGCCCGGCAAGGTATGGCGGATGAAAATTGCCTCTACATTTGAATGAAGCAATTGCCTGTTTGGTGAATTTGGATAGTTGAAATTTTAACCCCAACTCCAGCTGATTAACGCTAAAGTCAGTAGATAGTGTTCATTGTTGAATACTTTTTTGTTTCTTCATTCTCCTAAAATGAGTCTTACCAGTAAAACAGTTAAGATACCGGATCCAGTTCAGCCTCGTCAAAAAAAAAGAATTTTCCTGCATTTTAAAGATTACCAATAAATTCTGTCAAATTATCATGCCGTGGAGCGAGTTTCATTGTTGATGACGTCAAGAGCGTTACGCGATCATTCGCAATTATATATATGAAAATGATTGCGTGTGACAAAAGCCTTAGAAGTCTATCATTCTTTACAAAGCACATTGAGAGTGTTATCTAATTTTCGTTAAATAAATTTAAGTTATAGCATTGATCGTATTGCTCATTGCTCAAAGCATAGTTAAACTAACATATTAAGTAAAATGTGTATTTTTAAATATCTAACTAATAATTTAAATATGCTTTACATGCGCATTTTTTTCCCTGGACACATCTAATGGATATTGAGGAAAATATTTAAAAACGATTCTTGCAAAACAAATACGTTGTTTAATTATTTAGGTGTACTAGAAAAATAAATTCCTCGAAAAATCACTGAAAATACACTATTACTAAGAAAGGCAAAAAAATATCAAAGTTATACTTCAAAAATTGTACGCATTTGACTTTTATTATATATTTAACCAAAGAGTGAGAGGTTTAAGGAATTACTAATAGACGTCCACTCACACATTTGAACTATAGATGGTGAGAAACATGCATGTTTGCAAAAACCATGTGCACATCAAAAAACTGTTACAGCCATAACGTTTCAAATTAATCTTGAAGAAAAAAACCCGTACAAATAAGAAAGATTTAATTTTTGGTTCCTTTAAACAGTAGGGTAGACCGGGGCACATTTACAAGGATTTTTTTCATTGAGTTTTCTAATTTTTATGTTTGAACCTAGGAAATTTTAGACATCGTATTTTTATGAAACAGTTAATGAAGTCAAAATTAGTACCTTCAGTTGCTACTGAGCTTGTGTTTTAAACCGTAAAAAAAGTTTTTTGAGTCCAAGTCGGATGCGTAAATTTGCATCGAGTGAGGCACGCTCACGCATATAGAAAATGATACCAAATAGTAAGTGAAATAAATATTTAACAAAATTTAAATATTTTATTTATCTTAAAACAATTTAAAAGTAAGAAAATCACAAATAATTAATAAGAGATCATTTTATAGGCTAAACTAAAATCATAGGACTTATTGCTAATTAAAAACATGAAATATTTAGTTATCTTCTTCATCACTGTTAGGTTTAACTTTAAAAAATGTATTCCTTTCGCATACTTGTCATGGGACTGCGCTTCGACATCTAAGATGTTGAACCCCGTCTTGTCCTTTTTCTGATTGGTTTTGTGCTTTCAAACAATAGATGCAAGCGCAATTCTCTACTTCGTAAACAAAGTCGTTCATTAGTTCTCCTTTCTGTTTTGTTCTGCCCATTTTGTTTTTGTCCTTTGTATCTTCTACCTGCTCTTGTCTGAGGGCTTCTCGAATCGGAGTATCAGTTAAGATTGTGAGCATCCTCTTTTTTTCATTTTCTGGTTCCTAAGCTTTGGTCCTACTTTTTCAAATGGTCTCAGTTGGGGTGATGATGTCCATATGTGATGATGTGAAAGGCTTACTGGAAAACTACTTGGATTATTCATAAGCCTTTTCATTATTTTGACATCCAACGTGGTTCTGTTTGAACGTAATGTCTTACCATCTTTAAATTAACGAAAATGTGTCAGATATAGAATAGTGTATAAAGTTGAAGCTAAACAATTATGAAGACATCACTCTATGATTGCAAGCTATACGAATATTTTACTTAATTCAAAGTGAATAAGTATTTTTAAAATTAAATAACCTGAAAATACTATAGGTTTTAAACAGTACAGAGCGAAAAAAGCGTCGGAGGCTCGTTTAGAAGTAAGACAGAGCAGTAAGACACAGTAAGAACGTGCGTAAATGTGCCCCGATGAAAATGCGTAAACGTGCCCCCATCGGGAAGTTTGAATTTATTTTTACCGTGCAAAAAAGTTTAAAAACTTTTCTGTCTATACAAATACAATTCTCAGAAAAAGGTGAAATTCTGCTATTTTGTGGGCGTTTACTTATTTTTAGCAAAGTATTATTCATTCATAATAAGTTTCAAAACGTTCAACACAAAAATTACTCGGCTTGGTAGAAAACAGATTTTCCTATCCGCATGCTAAACCGAAGCTCGACTGATGCTCAAAAAACTGTGAGAATATTTGCTACGGAGCAGCATCAATCTGCTATGACTGTTGGTTCTCCAGTTATAACTCTTTTTTTTTTGAAAAAGATCTCTGCGTAAACATACCCAATGCTTAATCGTGCCGCGGTCTACCCTACAATTCTAGGCAGCTATCTGTAAAGTCCAATTTTTGAGATAAAAATAAACTTAAACAGCGCAAAAAGAAAAACAAATCTAATTTTTCATAGTTCAATTTTTGCGCTGATTAAGAAGAGTTGCCTGCAACTTTTATTAGAAAACTATTCATTTATACGCTTTTCGGAATGATTTTAAGTCATTAGGAAACTTACAAATAATAAAGTAAGATTGAAGCACCAATTATATATTTTTTTGAGCAGCACAACTTTTTCCATTGCTAGCTATAATGGGCTTAAACCTCTCAAACTTCTTAATTTTACTTTGTCTTTACGCTTAAATGAGATTTTTTTACTTTTCCAGTATTAAAAAAAAAAATCGACTTGCTGAAAAGTTAACATTTCACTCTCTGGAGACGACGTATTTTACTTTCTCGTTTACGCTGATCACAATCCTTTTGTTTTATGTGCGCTTTTTTTTCTTAAAAAATCCAGGAGATTCTTTGTCACTTTTAGCAAATAAAGGGAGAGAGAAAGAGATGATTGTTGACAGACCCCTTGATGTTGTCTCTTTTCTGGTGCTATTTGAGCACGAGTGCTCCCAATCTTGACACTAGCAATATATAAGATACAAATGTCAGTGTAACTGGATATATAAATGATCTTAGGGAAAATTTAAACGCAAATGAAAATGTTAGAGAAAATAATTTATGATATTTTATCACGTTCAAAAAACATTCTTGACATAATTCCTAGTTGTATATTTACCTTTTCCATTTTTAAAACAAAGAATTGAATTTGTTTTCGGCATATGGAAATATTATTCCCAGTAAATACAATGTTATGTGCTATTTTTTTTAATCATAACAAAGCAGCTTTTGATGTGAATATTTCTGAACAAGCGTCTTTGTTTAAATCACACAAGAATTTTTAATTACAAGATGATTTGAAATATATTAAACAACTTTTATTACAAATATATCTTTTTAAAGCACGGCGGCAGAAACGTCCTTGATAACTTGAGTATTAATTAATATCTCCGCTGATTAAAGTCATAGAAAAACAAAACCTTCTTAAACATGCTTTTGGCAAAATTACGAACCTAGCGATACCTGGTTCAATCGTCAACTCTCCGATCGGAAGAAGTTAGAGTGATGTAGATAGATAGATGCATGCATAGAAGGGTACTCTCAGTTTTTAATAGTATAAGAAGATATGTGTGTGCAGAAACAATAAACCTTTAATATATTTACATCAAAATTTTAGCATTAATTCTGCTCATTCCTCTTTGGCGAACTTATGTCTGCTTAAGTTGGTTATGACTAACACTATATTTTTAAAATGCTTTCATCGCTCTAAATTCAATATTCCAGACCTCATTTCTTATGAGTTCAAGATTTCGAATGTTAATATATTTCTAAAGCCATGATTTCTTTAACAGAAATCAGTGAATTGAATATAATGTTAAGCTTTCTACCAAAGTTATTGACCATTTCTGCACAATAAGCGTTGCCTGGACTTTTAATGGTGTTTTCGCTCCATCGTATTAAGTAATTGGATTTTGAAATTAACTATTTTTCACATCAATTTTTAAATTTGTATCTCGGTTATTTCAACAATATTTGATCTAGCTTTCAACTCTTGATCTATTCTATTTCCACATCATTCGATAAAACTGATATGAGGTAAGAATATATTTCGTTTTCTTCTGTGTGTGTATGTTTCCTGATGTGTTGATATTTACATAACAATTTTAGTGTTAATTCTCTATTATTAGTCTTTGGCGAATTTACGTATGCTTAAGTCGGTCATTTAAAATACAGTAAACTCCCGATTATCCGCGGAATAGGGTGGCACGGTAACCGCGGATAAGCGAAACCGCGGATAATCCGAATAATAAGTATTCTCAATATTATTAGTACATATATTAATAACACTCGCGCATGCATTTAAATTATAACTGAAAACATTGCTACATTGCATCCATTGACATTGATTATAAAAAAATGTAAAATCTAAAAGCGAACAATCACACGATCATAATTTTGGGGGGGAATGTGAAAAGAGCCGCGGATAATCCGAGCAGCGGTTAATCCGACCGCCGATAATCGGGAGTTTACTGTACTACATTTTGATCGTTTTGAATTCAACATTTTTGAATTCAATTCTTCTGAATTCAAGTTTTCGAATTATAATAGATTTATAAAACCATGAGTTTTATTACTGAAATCAGTGTTGAAGTTAATGTTAGACTTTATTCCAAAGTTATTGACCATTTATGCTAAATAAAATGTCTTTGGGGGGCTGTGCTGGTGTTGTCGTCTCACTCGATTTCTCGTGTAGGGAAGACGCAGCCGTAAAAAGGGAAGTCATGAATTTTTCATCCTCTCGTATTAGGTGCTTAGACTTTAAAAATGAGCTATTTTTCACGTTAGTTTTCAAAATTTCAATCTCAGTTTTTCCAACAATATTTGATATAGTTTCTGTTCTTAAATTCCACTATCACATTATTTTTCAAAACTGATTTGAACTAAGAATATATTTGGTTTTTCGGGTGAAGCTTGCTGCGTCAAAAACTTTCTTTTTTTCCATCCTAATTTGAAAAAAATATTATTCAAATACTTCTATAAAAAATTATTCTTTTAAAAAAGTCCCTTTTCAATGAAAAAAATCAGTTATGACAGAAAACTTAGTCCTTTACTTCTCGAAAAAATATTGTTGCAATCAAAAAGTAAATTAAGCAAGTTAAAAGTTTGATTTTTTCACTGAAACGAACTTTTTTTTAAATGTCTGTTGACTCTTACAAAATTAAGGATGTGATATGTTCGTGCCATAATGGGTTTTTATTACAACTGCAGACCTTATTAGTCTCTAATTCGTTAAGAATTAAATAACAACTAATTACAAAGTATTTTTTCCAGTATAAAACACAGATTTACGTATTCAACACAAGCTTAAGATTATTAAATGTACTGAAGCAAAGTCTCAGATAAACATCATACGACAGGAAATGATGTCACTAAAATCCTTTTTATGACGCCAATGTTGCCAATGAGTATACTGCATTTAGCACTCGGGTGCACTTTTCATTAACAGGGAGCTCGTAAAAGCAATTTACGAGCAAGAATTCAGCACATTCAGCAGCTAAAAGTAGACATGATGACTGCATTGAGGGATTTTATGATCACAAAAAGTGTCTAATTAAGAGAAACTTTAAAACAAGACAAGCGAGTTGTTTCACAAAGTCTTGCTAAGAGCAGATTGGAGATGCTTTCAAGTAATTTTTTTGGGTAATTGGAAATGTGGAAGTCCGAAACATAATCTTCATTACTTCACTTTAGTAAACACACACAAAAAAAACAATATATTTATTATATTTAAATTACTTGTCAAATTTCAAAAAAAAAAAAAAAAAAACTTTTTTTAATTATTCTCTTATTAAATATGTACAGTAAAACCTGTAAAGTTAACCACCATTGTAAGTTGATCACCTGTCTAAGTTGACCGTCATTTTCAAGCACAGAATGAGATGATATCATATAATTCAACCTCTATAAGTTGACCACCTGTATAAGTTGACCCCTAAAGTACAGCACCGCAAGTGGTCGTCTTACACAGGTTTCACTGTACTAAAAATTATACGCTATGCTTCTGCTTTAAAAATCTTTAGCTATAATGCACAAAATTGTCTGAACTAAAACTGCAAGGTACTATGAAAGTGGCAACATGTTTATGAAACAAAACTTATAATGTAAATTAATAGCTCAATAGTATATGTTATGGTGTTTAAAACATTGGTGCTGTAACATACACTGGTATTTTAATTCTTCATCTGAGAAGATTAAAAGACAATCTTCAAATATGTGTGTTTGACGCAAATTTGACAACTATTTAAAACATTTTGCTAAAAGGTTTTTCAATTTGCTTCTGTTACTGCTGAAAAAAATTGGAAACCTGTTCAAGAAAATTTCGTTAAATGCTTTTTTTCTACGCTGCTTAAAACAACATGTTCACTAAAATCTCCTAAATTGGGGCGGGGGGAGAAAATATACTAACATATAAAACTACGATTTACGAATGAAGTATTGGAATGGAATACATACAAACAGATGCATGTTCTAAAGAATTGACAAAAATACTCAAAATATACGTGTGCAATTCTCACAGTCATTAGTGCTAGCTTGTACTGTTTAAAACTTTTCGTATTATAATACATTTCTAATGACGCTAAATTTCGTAGGCTGTGTACAGCTAAGTAACTACAAATTTTTCTAAATGGATTATTTCACTTTTGCTGAAAACTTTTAAGACACAAACATTCCAATAAATTAAAATTTCGAAATGATGGTTTAAAAAACATTAAAATCATGTTTTCAGTAACTAAAAAACCGTTAAAGAGACATAATATTTCTTTAGTTCTCCCCGAAGCGTAAAAGTGAATTGTAGTTACAAAGCTGTAGTATTATTCCCGTGATTGTTTTTCCATCTTAAGTTTTCCTTTTTCATTCAAACATCAGAAATTTGTAATGCATTACAATTTTCGAAGTATCCCATTCTTTATTCAAATGATGAGCTTTTCATACACGATACTTTACATAATGAACATCCCCTTTATCTGAAGAGTAATGTCGCTTTGCTTCTAAAAAGGACAAATCTGCCCTTCATTTTAAAGAAGATGTCACGTCATTTGAACTTGTCATTTCTCATGTTAAAACTAAAAGATAGACTACCGAACTATGATTACGTGCTTTTCCACGAATGCGAATGTTAGAAACTGCATTAGTATAACAAAGGTTTAAAAAAACAGCTTAATAAAACCTTAAATTAACATGCACGGGAAGCACGAAGCATGAATTTTTAAACACAACACCCGGTTTTCATCAAGAACTAGTTGGAAGAAACACAGCGCCATTTGTCATTCGCTTAATATTTAATTACACGACATTTATCTCACGTTGTTCAATCAGTTCGCTTCCATTTTTGTCTTTTAAATAGCGGTTGAAGTTAATTTCCATCCACGCATGGATAAGAGAATGGATAATTATATCAAAAAGGAAGAAGGTATTTATAGATTATAATTATAGAAAATTATTTCTGCAACGGTTCTGTTTTCAGTTCAGGCAAAAAGTACAAATGGCACTCAGATTTAATAAATTGCTCCAATGAAAAATAATGCGGTAATAAATGACATTGATGCATAAAAATGTCGCTCATTTCAGTTAAAATTTTGAAGTATTCTTGAGGTTGCGCACTTCCAATTGCAGGAAACTGAACTTTTTTCTGAATTCAAATGATTTTTTTATTTATTTTTTTTATTTATTTACTTTTTTTAAGAAAAGAATATTTGTTTCTTTTTTAAAAACTTCCATTTTGTAAAAAGCACGAATTAGGGCATAAAAGCACTTTTCATCATGATTATAATCACTTTTATTTCTATTAATTTATCCCACGAGTGTTATAGTGATACATGATATAAAGAAATTACGGGTTGAAGTAATGTATTCTTGATATTTATTTTCTTTTAAAAAATCTTTTTAAGATCTTTTTTTTTCGTAAATTACTTGGAGTGCTTTGAATATAATTTTTAGACTTTTAGAAATTAAAAGATTACGTACATGTGACAATAACTTTTGAATGTGAAGAATAATGAATGTAACTGTTAGTGACGTAAATAACAAAAAAAAAGTAATAAAAGCTATAATAATAAAACAATTATATTAGTAATAATAATAGCAATAATAATGATGATAATAATTATAATTACAACGATAATAATGATACTACTACTACAAGCTACTACTACTACCAATAATAATAATAATAATAAATAATAATAATAACAATAATAATAATAACAATAACAATAATAATAATAATCATAATAATAATAATAATACTAATAATAATAATAATAATAATAATGAGATGCAGACGAAGAAGTAGAACATTAATAACAATTTTAGCAGTAAGTTACCGCCCCTAAGCCAGGGTTAAAGCAGAAATACATGCAATATACTAGAAAGCCCGGTTATCACATTCTGAAACTGCAGTTACACTTGTTCCTTCGATGGTTCTTTTTTTTCATTTTTACTTGTGTTTTTTTCTTTTTTTTTTATTTATTTTGTTGATAGGAAATTTTGGTTCAATTTTTATCTGCTGCACAATCTATGTTATCTTAAAAGAAGTAAATTGATATGCGCTTATGATTTCGAGAGCTGTATTAGGTTTTAAAAATATGTGCATTTTGAGCCAAATAGCCCGCGTTATATTTGAGCAAAATGCAAAGCCATTAAATTTTTGCATGTAGCTCAGACCTCATTTGTGCATTACAAAATCTTTCAGATCAGCTGCTAAGGAATCAGCATTTTCGTAATGGGAAGAGATTACGAAAACGATCAGCGTAGAATAGGCGAAACTGACCGAAAGTATGTTATTTTCATCTGATTAATCATACATTAGTATCGCTCGTTCAAATGACCTACCATTTACCAGCAAGATTTCAAAGTCAAAGATGCATTCCTAACAAATAGTAGTCCTAATGAGACTAATTTATGATTCAAAAGAGATAAGTACGATATCGATTCTAATGTTTCAGTTCGAATGCTTGTTAGGACTGACTTGGTCTGAAACCCCAACAATGATTAGATATTTATCTATGATATCCGTAGCTGAACCATTTCATGTGACGGAAAAGGACATTTTGAGCAGTTTTTTCACAAGATTTTGTTTTATGTGTACACATAATACTAGCTAGAAATTTTATTTTCGATAGCAACAGTAATGATTTGTCAGAAGAACTATTAATCTAGTCAATGGGGGAACGGTTTGAAAAAAAAAAAAAATGTAGTTTTGAACATTGTCACACATGTACAGGAAGAGCTCCTGATGAATACACTAAAAGTCCCCGGTGGTAGGGGGAGAGCTCGCAACGCCACCTAGGGTTTTATATTAGGTGTGTTTTTTCAGTTTTCCTCTAATATCTCAAAAACTATTTACTTTCGAGCAAAAGTGTTGTTTGATGAATTACAAACCGTAAAATTATCTTTAAAAAACATACTTTATTTTTTATTGTAGCTATAATAGTTTCCGAGATATTAAATTTCAAAGTTTGCGTTTTTTCGCTTTTTTCTATTTTTGGAGCCTTCTCAGTGATTGATTTGATGTGATTCCTTTCTCTTTTCAGTCTGAAGTAGTGAAGGTCATTATGGTGATTTGATTTATTGAGACTAGATAGCAGGTGAGGGTACTTCAAGTCCCCGGTGGTAGGGAAGGAGCTCGCACGACCATCTTGAAATTCAAGTGCGTGTTTTCAGTTCTTGTTCTACATCGCAAAAACTATCTACTTTCCAACAAAATCGGTACATGATGAATTAAAAAACGTAAAATTATCTTCAAAACTCGTTCTTTACTTTTATTTTATCTATAACAGTTGACGAGAAATTTAATTTCAAAATTAGTGAATTTTCGGAAAACTGACCATTTTTCGTTTTTTTCTCTTTTTGTAGCCCTTCGAGGATTTGTTTGATGTGATTCTTTCCTCTTTTCGGTCTGAAGTAGTGCAGGTTATTTGGAGGATTTTATTTCTTGAAATTAGAGAGCAGGTGGGGGAGGAAGGAGGCGAGTAATGCAGAAAGACAAAAATATGTGCAGGTGTTCTTTTTATTCTTTTTTTTTCCCTTCCACCACAGTCCAGCAAACGAAGACCCAAAATGAGGGTAAAAAATAAATGTTTAGTTACAAAAATTGGTACACTTGTACAAAAAGGTCTCCTAACGGATATACTAAAAGTCCCTGGTGGTAGAGGGGTTTTGAGGGGAGCTTGTGCCGCTATCTTGGAATTCCTTTTTTTTTTCTCGAATTATCTCGGATTCCGTTTTCTCAGCTTTCGTCTTATATCTCACAATCTTTTTTATTGAGAGCAATTAATGCGGTGTTATTTGGTGATAAACCGTTAAAGTTAGTTTTTATTTAATCCCGGCAGTTTATGCAAGCAATGCTACAGTTTACATTTTCTGCTGCCACATTGTGTGCTACATCTTTTCGTAATGATCGAAATATCTGGAGAGCATTATTATTTTGCGAAGTTGTCGTAGGTGAAGATGTGGATCTTGTTATGCTATTAATAGCTTTGACTCCAAGTGATGATAATATTCCTTTCGTGAAGACCAGGGAAAGGTAAAGTGGAAACCATGTTTTGCACACAAGAATTGCAAAACACTTCAAAGATCAAGGATCAAATCATTTTTTCCATGCTTTCTCCGTTTTCCACATGGCATCAACTACATATAACAAAGGCAAAACAAAATCATAAAATCGTTGCAGAAAAATAAATCGTTGATCTACATTCCGGAAGCGTTCTCTCGCCCCCTTTCTACTCCAGATAAGGTAGCGGAATTGCCTCCGCTATCTGACAAGTAAGGCCAAACATTTTTCTTTGCCGTACATGGGGATGTTTTAAATGCAATTTCCTTGGATGAACACAGGTTTATATCTTTCCAGTCGGAAGCAAGGACGGAAAAACCACATTTTTGTATCCTTGCCTCCAGGCGACGATGTTACAAAATTTCATACGTTATGAGTATACCGACACGTAAAATAAAAGTGTTTGGGAAGACCACTACCAGCTGATCTTTGGGATGAAAAAAGCCGGCACTTCGTGGAAATCCACTTCAAGTCGTTCTGCTCCTTACTCCAACCTCTCCGGATATTTCGTTCATAACGAAAGGATGTAGCACAAGATGTGGTGCAGAAAATTAAGTGTAAACTGTAGCATTGCTTACAAAAACTGTCGGGATTAAATAAAAACTAACCTTAGCGGTTTATCACAAAATAACACCGCCTCAACAATCTAAAGAAGAAGATGCCCTTTTTGCATGTTTGACTTTTTGATCATTTATCCTTACCGCACAAGGTTACACGCTTATTTCTTACATGCGTAGAGTTCTTTTTGGGTCGTAGTTGACGTAAATGATATAACAGAGTCCATTTATTTAAAAACCTGTAATTAATATGTCATTCGCAGAATCCCGAAAATAAAAACAAGGAAAAAGTTAATAGTTTTTAAAATCTCACGAATTTGGAAACACATTGTCTCTGCACCCATTTTAATTATAACAAAAACAAAAGCACATTTTTAAAGGTAATTTTGTGCTCTTTAATTAAGCACATGATGATTTTGCTCTCAAGAAAAAATATTGTGGGATATAATACGAAAGCTGATAAACGGAATCCAAGATAAAGAGAAAAAAAAGGAATTCGTAGATAGCGACTCGAGCTCCCCTCAAAACCCCTCTACCACCAGGGACTTTTAGTATGTCCGTTAGGTGACCTTTTTGTACAAGTGTACCAATTTTTGTTACTAAACGTAAACCATTGCATAGCGTAACCGCCTCGTAATACCCTCCAAGAGTCATGGGCTGCGTCCAAGAGTCATGGGTCAGAAACTGCTCAAGGAGGGGCGTTTGATTTTTTTCTACTATGTATCTTATTTACACATGGTTGGGGAGGGGTGGTGCGTCACATTATTTTTGTCTGATACAACTAAAGTGTAGAGATTTATCCAAGCAGGTCCCCCCAACCTAATCCTTTCCTTTTCCGTTAAAAGTGTTATTCTAAAATTCCGTTTAAAAACGGATTTAATTTCGTAGAAATTCGGAGGAAATGTTTCGTACCCACTCCCCTTTACATGATTGAAGGTCATCTAAACTGACACGTTTGGGAATTTTAGCTTCGAAAATTACCGGAGGAAAGTCACTGAACCTATTTCTTTTTCAGACATTACATGAAATGTTCACAATCGCGTCATTAATACTTGCAGTTCGAAAAATACCTGGGAGAAGGCTCCAAACTTGTCCTCCTATCATCGCTAAAGATAATCTGAAATAGCCGTTTCGAAATTTAAAATCAAAAAAATTTCCAGGAGGAAGATTCAAATTCCATTCCTTTAATTACTGTCGTCAAAGATAGCCTACACTTGCGTTTTAGAAATTCAATTCCCAATAAAAATCTTTTCTATGTTGTTATGTTTTCATATTTCTTCTTCCGTGGCAATATACATCTATGCCACATTTCGTAACAACAGTGAATAGTTTTCAGTTTTCACAGATTTTAAGTTTGTAAACTTACTTTTAAACATGAGTTTAATTGTGCAACCCAAGAAAATACTTTCTGGCATAAATCTGCTGTAGATTATTTCCCGGGAAAACTTCTTCTGTTCCTCTCTTCTTGTCTTAGCAAACAAAGGGGGAATAGTTCAGATTTCTTTCCTACTAGACAACTAAGAAAGGTTTCGGGTAACTAAGAGAAGCACCCAGACAAACAAGCAAAGTATTGACAGACTCATAACAGATTTTCTGGATGTTAACTTACTCTGTATCTCACACGAAATTGCTCTCCGATACGGAAGAATGGGGGTTGAAATATGATTTCTAATTCCAAAGAAAAATAAATTCGTGATAGCAATTCTCATGTTTAGAGCGTTTTTTGACACATATATTATCTTATATAATTAAAAATTGAGCGTATGTATTATGTATGTACCTATGTATATATGTAATCATGTATGTATCTATGTCCAAGTTTCTTCTCCTGAACGACAGTGAACTGACCATCAAACCAGGTATCGATGGATTCTTAATCTTCCCGTCTTTATGTTTAGCTATTTAACATAATCTTCCGATAATAATTAGCGGAGACTTCAATTAAAATCTATTAATTATAACACTTAGATTTCGACACAAAATCCTTATTTTTCGAACGCTTTCCTCCCATCAAATTACACATGTGGATAATTGCTGAGGACGGATGGCAATAGCAGCGTTAGCAACCACAAAATGGAAGGAAAGGAAATATGGAAAGTAATATAAGTTCGGGATACAGTGAGATGTGTTGTGAGTATGCAAATTGTAGACTCAGGACGTTGCTGGTCTGCTGGTCACGTGATAGCGCTGATAAGCGATATAAAGGATTGGGCGCGTGATGACCATTGTTGTTCAAAAGTTAAGTTTGACGGGAAAGAACCAACTGACGAACTTACATTTTTCAGTATGTCTTCCCGACATCTCTTAGATGATTTTATGGGCGGCCGCGTGGTTGGCAACATCGAAGAAGTGCAGAAATATTTAGATGTTGCCAAGAAGTTCGACGTCAGCCACAGGGTTGTTTCTAGAGTTTGGAAATTATTTCAAACAAATGGAATGTGTAACGAATGTCACTAGGGAGGTCGAGTGTTCAATACATGGTCAGCAGAAAATTGGTACTTAGTGCTAGTACGAAAAGGAACCAGCGCAACACAGCTACTAAGGTAGCAAAGCAGTTTCCTGCTGCTAATAGCGGGCAAATATCCCGAAAAACTGTAGCCAGATGTGTTAATGCAGTAAGTCTATACGCCCGTCAGCTTGTTTTGTACATCCTATTGTCAACAAGTCAGTCTTTTGCTCGTTTTTAATGATGTCTTCAGCATCGCATTTGGAGAGAAGTCGACTGGGCTTGTGTGCTATTCTCAGATGAATGCAAATTCAGACTGTCGTCTAATTCTGGATGACAACTAACCTGCATGAGAATGGTACAGCATACAAGCCGCCAAACATAAGAGAAAAGGACTGGTATCCTACGAGTTGCATCATGGTATGGGAAAGATTCTGATCACTGCCCGTACGTCACTTGTGTGCTTCCAAAGAAGACTATGACGGCTAGTGATACATTAATGTTGTTCTACTGCCTCATGTCCACGTGTTCTGTGGTGCTGTGGGCGATAAATTCGTTGTCATGAATGACAACGTAACATGTCGTTAACAATCCCCATCCAGGAGTGTCTAGTTCACGCAAAATATTCAACCCATCGGATAGCCAGCACGTTCTATAGATCTGAATCATATTGGAAATGTTTGGGATGCTTTGGGGAGCAGTCTTGCTGGTCGACAACGGCCTCCAATAAGCAAGCACATCCTTATCCGTGAGTGACAGAAAAATGGGATAAATTACCCCAACAGCTGCTGGATAATGTTGTGTAAAACATCACATGACATGTGGAAGCTTGCATCGCTCCATGGTAGCCATATACCATATTGACATCTTACGTCGAAGCGCGTGGGGGCGGTTTTACATTTATTCAGTTTCACATATTTAGCCCAAAATGACCGGTTTGTCTTTTGAACACTTTTCAACACCTTCTGGATTTCTAAGCACAATAAATGTTCGTCATTGTAATGTTTTAGATTTGTTGCCATTTTTTTCTCGAATATGAACAAGTAAAATTCTTGTTTTGTTTTAAAGGCTTTTCCTATAATCGGGGGATTTAAAATGTTTACTTTTTGGTTATTTCTCCGCAATCTGCCGCAAAATGTTACTGATTTTTTCTTTTGGTTCAAGCCTGAGTGTTGAACTCGCGTCACTTGACATATTTTTTTTTTATTTTTAAGGTGAACCGTGCAAAGCCAGGCAACGCAGCTAGTTTTCATTAACTGATGCAGGACAACTTTTTTGCTTAGAAACCAGTATGTGAAATTTTGATTTCAAACGTTTCCATTTATCTTCTACTAATATTTAGTTATTGTTACGAACACCCGAAAGCATTTGAGAATAAATAAATGATTATTTGTGTTATAATGCAAACGTTTAAATCTGGATTGTTTGATTTAAATCAGTTTAGTTTAAATAATGATTGGAAACCATACAATGGTCTGAAAGTGGGCATGCTACCTTCTAACGCATTTTAAGAGAAACAATTATCTCAAAACAAACAAAATTGATAAAAAGCAATTTATTTTTCGCTCACTGAGCTGTAAAATATTATTTAGAGCGTTTGCTAGCTGTTCGTCGTTGAAACAATTGTATATTGCTACAAATAACAGCTGAAATATATCTGAATGGAAATCTTGTTAGACTAAGTAAAAAAGAAAATAACATCAAGCAGAAGAAATTAAAAATTAATGTAAATGCAAAGAAATAGACATAAAAAAGAATTTTTATCTCTCTCAGGTTTATAATGAACCCGAGTCACTAACTCCATGAAATGTTCATTGTTTTTTATGCATCTATTTAAAGTTTCTCTTTTTTTAACTTATCAGAAAAAAACATTTTAAACCAATAAATTCTTCTTATTTTTCAATTGCCAAAAAAAAAGTGTATTTATGAGTTTTCTTTTTATGTTAAAAACGTTGCACTGATTTAATTGCATTCTCTCCCGGAGAATTTCATCCATGTTCCAACTTGGAGATTATTGTCGCAATAATCTTCTCATAAATTCATCTAATCTGCAAAATGTATATTTGGCATTCTCTTAGCTCCTCTCATCAACCCAAATCTTTCAAATAGGATACAGTTCAACGAAAATTGTTTGATTACTAGAGAAAATGAAAGTGTTTAATGAGCCTTGGTTTCGGCCGGAGATTAAAATCCGCAGTTGTCATGACGACGCTGCGAAGGGGGAAGTGATAAGACCCTCTTTGCTGGAACTAGGATTAGAATTTCGCTACGGAATGAGAATTTAAATTTTATTCTTCCTGGCAATTATGCTTGAAATAATTCAAGCATGAACAAAAGGGATATCATCAAAGAAAGGAGCGTTGCTATGGTGTTCATGATTTTCTGCTCATTCCCTTGAAGGTATAAATATGAATATGAAATAGGAAAAATGAACGAAACAACTTACGAAAGATGTGGTAAAATTCTTAAAATTTTTGTTTTGAAAAACTGAATTGAAATATTAATATGAATACGTTTTTCGATCAAATTCTTGTTTCTTGTTTATTTCTGTTTGTTGTTAATGTTTTTCGACAGAGATGAACATATTGAGCTGAAATGAGTTTTTCCTAAAATTAAAGAAAATTATTATGGCTTGCTGACTTCGCAAACCATTTTATCTTTTTTTTTACTCTTTTTTTTATTCATGTGTTAGTAACTGACGTTAAAAATAAAAGAAAATATTCTTGAAGCATTAGAGTAGCAAAGGTATGGGAGGGGACAGCTAAAAACTTTGTATAAACACGTTTAAAGTTCAGATCCTAGGTAAACTTTCATTTTTTTTTTTCTAAATCATGCTGCAAAGTAGCACCTCCCAGGCTCTTAGAACAAAAGTCAATAGAAAATGCAATTTGTTAAAACTTTTTTTTTTGCCTTGTTTGGTCCCGGATATCTGCTCAAGCCGTGAGTAACCCTCGGAAATAAGTATATGATTAACTACTCACCACAGTATATTACTAAGAAAAATATAAAATAGCTTTCGTTTCCCTTGGCTTTAGTAGTTAAACGGTCTCAAAGTCGATGATTTTTTTTCTTAAATGGCCAAGTTTAAAGGTTAATAACTTTGATCGCGACGGGGCAACAACTTTTGGACGCATCTGTAGATTTCCGGGCCCAAACAAGGCAAACAATTTTTAAAAAATTGCATTTTTAATTAACCTTTTTTCTCAAAGCCATGAGTGAGTCAACAAAATATTTATACTAGAATGTACCTAGTATCAAGTAGTATCCCTATTTAAAAGACTTGGCTTGGTTCACTCATTGCTTTTGAAGCAAAACATTTGTATATTTAGCTCTTTTTTTTCATGAAATTAAACTTTGACTCCTACTCAAGGACAAACAAATCAGTTAAAAAAAATCTCTTTTCTTATCATAGTACCATTAACACATCCTGAAAGTTTTACAAAACTTGAAGACATCAACTATCAAAAGTGTCCAGCTTTTTTAAAAAATGACTCTAAAGAACGTCAAAAAAAAAAAAAAAACAATATGATTACATTCATGCTCAAGGTTTTTTGAAAACCAACAACAAAAATGGCTTTTGAAGATATAAAATCTCAATAGAATATATTTGACCTTACAACAACAAAATTTTAGCTTTAAAAGAAAACGCACTGTGGAGAAATATTGCTAAAATTCCTTTTTCCGATGGCAACAGAAGAAACATATTAAAAGAAAAAAAAATCAGAAACTTAAATTGCATTTGAAATCCATCGAGAGAAAAACTAAAATTCGCAATATTATACGCATTTGTTCCATTTCTTACCATATCTATCTGTCTATTTTTCCTTCGACTGTCAACAGATCGGGTTAGCCAACAAGCAATATATATTTCTCCTTTTTATATTACCTCCGAGAGTGATTGCAAATATATTACTCCCATCCGCTTTCAGAAGGTCTTCTGTGGCCAAGTATTCTCTTTAATGCATTTGATGTCAGCTATTAATGTTTTATGATACTTACTTTGGCCATAAATGTGCTTAATCTTAAAAGACTTATAAAATGTTGCAATTTCTGAGCTACATTTTTGTAAATATGAGCTACAAGCAAGTCTGAAAACCCAATAACTAACCTATTTTAAATATGAAAGCTGCTACTCTTTCATTGTTTTCGAGTTATATACGGTTTATAATGAGCATCGTGATGACGTATAAAAGAAACAAAAATAAAGGAATATTTTTTAGCATCTAAGGAAGAATATGCGTAGCGAACAGTTACTTGGTACGGCCGCAGTAAAAAAAAAAAAAAAAAAAAAAAAAAAAAAAACTATTTCTCAGAGTAAAATTGTTTTTATGATTCAGTAGCCTTTTCTTTGAGCTCTGGATTTTTTTTTAGCTTTTTAAAATAAATATTTCTTTACTTTATGAATTTTTTTTAACTGTCTTCAATTGCTCACACATGCCCCTATAGGGGGGCACATGTGAACAAGCCTGAGGCACAAAAGAACACGAATTAAAAAAAATGAAGGACAAGAATCATATTTCAATGAAAATCTATTTAATATGAAACATATACGTAGATACCAATTACAATGAAGGTTTTTCTAACATAATATGTGTCAATTTCAATTGCACAGTATCTGTCAGTTATAAAGTATTTTTTTCGAACTATATGACTATGTCTACTGTCAAATTTTAAAGTTTCATAGCATGTTCTGATCAGTACATCGACAAGAAAAAAACTCATATGACTAAACGATACAAAGAATATTTTATTATGTAAAGCTTATTCTTGCTATTATATAGTGCATTAAAACTTCCTACATAATATGATGATCAATTTCAAAATTATTTTGAACTTTAGTTTTTATTTAAAAGACAATATTTCATCTTTTTTTTCCTTATAAATTATTGCATAATTTTTAGCTAACTATTTAGCAACAAAAGCATTTGAAAGTAAAAAATAATAAAATAAATGAATAAACAATTTTTTTATAATGTAATGATCAATCAACAATAAATTTACAAACTGCTTGAAGCAAAATAATAGTTTTAAATCTTTACATCTTTTTTAATCCTTATAATAACCTTATACTAATATCCATATTACCTAGATGATATGGGAACTCTTTACATGTGCCGCTACATGTTGTGTTCAGAAGTGCCCCGTCGTTTGACTTAGAACTAATCAAAAAATAAATAATTCTTAATTTAATTTAAAAAATTCACACGGAGATAAATTTACTTGAACGTCCTAATAATGATAGTCAATAATTAAGTTTAGATTATTATTTAGTTTAAAATATGTTTTCATGTGAAGAAGACAGCAATAAAATTGTATACAACACCTACTAAAACAAAGAATTTGTCACCACTGAAACATAAACTAGTTCATTGCTCTAAAAGTTTGGCCAGGAAGTAGGATTGGTACTGTCACATATTACTTGAGAATTTTTAAAGATTTTTTGCTTGACTATTCTAGTAAAGCATAACATGTTCACACACGTCATGTGCTCACATGTGCCCTCTTTTGCTTTACGTATATAAACGTATGATTCTACTTTCAGAAATTAAAACCTTTTTATTGTCTAGTTGCCAAAGAAAAAAAAAAGTTAATTTCAGTACTTTTTAAAGTTGCGCTTACCAATTATATAATTCATTACTCCGTAGGCAGTGGAGATCTGTATTCTATTAGTTGGATTGGAAAAAATGAGCAATTAATTAGCTATATTCTGAGACGAGATGGAATAACTCGTTATCAAAATAATAATGTAAAACAAGTGGAATTTCTTTCTGACAAACCAAACTTTTCGCAATTGGTGAATTCCAGGAAAATGCGACATGACACTTGATTTTTAAAACTTAATATTCTGTCACTTGCCATATACTATTCTCTTCAGCAATAAATGAACTTCTTGAATCTTAACCTGTTTTTCCCAAATAGTTTGATGACTTCCAGAAAATCAAGGGCAAAATCAAGTTTTCTCTTTGTTTTTTTACATAGAAAAAATCTCTTTTTTGTTACTTACTGTAATTTCAATAAACTTGTTATCAGCACATATTATTTAGGTTAATTTTTATCTTTTAAATGTCTAGTTAAACTTTTTGGTAAGTAATTTCAAATTTCTTTTTTTTCAATCATGAAATAGGTCCTTTACTATGGTGACAGTTTGATGCCGTTCCGTTACCAAAATACTACATCTCATTCAGTTCACCAAGAACCTACTGGGTATAGAAACTAGTGTTTTTTTATGCAAAGCAGCATCATGCTCATCGTCAAGGCGGCATAGTTATAATTTTAGTGGATTTTTAATTTATATGACTTTTAATGTTAACGAAAGACAAAAAATACGGTAACGGAAGGACATTTAAGTATAAGCTAATACGGGGTAAAATTTTAGAATGCTAGTATAAAACAAACAATTGTTTAAAGTTAGTAGTCTCATTTAAAACATATATAAGCAATATTTGTACAAAAATAATGAATGTATTTATTTAAAAAAAATTTTTTATTTAAAATTTAAAAAAAATGCTTTATGATTTTATTTTTTCTATTGTATATGCTAAAAATCATGAAAACTACACTTAAAAGTTCCTGAGAATGTGAAAATCAATTTTGTATGACATGTTTGTTATATGACAAGCCAATTTAAGCAAAAACAGTTGCTCACAAACTTGATATTTATATTGGGAGAATACAATAATGAAATTGCTTTCAGATTTGTTGCCACAAGTAACAAGAAAGGACTGTTCAGAGCATTGGTTTAACCGTTAAACGTACTGCGAAGAGATCAGCAAATTCAAAGCTCAACTTTCAAAAAGATGGAGAAAAAAGGATACAAAAAGATCCATTCTTATCCTCACACACAAATTATGCACTATTTGAATCCTCTAACAAGCTATTTTATTGAAAATAGTAAGTACTTTGCAAATCGAACGAGATTTCACTTCAAAGTCAACAGAGTCTCAGTTATAAATAATGTTAAAATTAAAGATACTGCTGAATCAAAACACCAAATCATAAGAATATGCCAAAGGTTTCATTAACGTTTGGACACGTTTTGTTAGTTGGATCGAAGGTAAATAAATTAACAAAGAGCAATTTTGGACAGGTATTTCATATAGAAGCTGAAGGAATAAAAATAATGTGTTTGAGAATGCATAATAATGTGGGAATGATCCTTGTGCTTGCTAAGAAAGAAGATAACTGTTCAATGGATTATAATAAAATTATTGAGTATTTAAAGAATTCAGAATTGTAACAGATGACTCAGACATTAGATATTACTGTTTTAGACTGCTGTATTAGCTGAATAAATGTTTGTAAGATGAAATTTTCCAAGTTTAATTGTTTTGGACTTATTGTCCTTCCGTTACCCTTAACAAATACATATTTTTTATGCTTAAAATAATTATTTTTTTCAAACTAGTGGTGGAATTGTAATGACTGAACACTCCTGTATGAACTCAAATTTTTATAGAATTTTCCCTTTTATAGTTTAGCTGAACTTTAGGAAAGAACATGATAGCGTTAAAATCATGTCTCAAAAATGTCCTTCCGTTGCCGTTTTTTAAATTTGATTTTTAAAAAAAGTTACAAACAAAAAAATTATCGGCTTTGGCATTTTTAGCAACTTACTACGATGCGTATAAAAGTCTAAGCATCAGTTTTTGAAAAAAATATGTATTTTGATATGCTCATGGGCAGAAATGCATCGATTTTTTTTTTTGTAAAACTGCCCTTCCGTTACCACTGAAATTCACCAATTACTTATTTTTGCTCGGTTCTGAGAAATCGCTTTTGATTTTTGATACGTTATTTCTTTTTACTATTTCATTATGTATGCTGTAAGAGATCTAAAGAATTTAAAAGTTTCAATTTTGCATATTTTCGAATTTTTTACTTGTAACAAATAATGTGTAGAAGAACTCGCAAAAATCGTTATATTTTTTAGGTTCGACCATAATACATAACACGATCACAAGAAAAGTTATTTAAGCAAAAAGAAATGCATGTAAGTGTGATATTGAAAAAAAACAACATGCAACTGAAAAACTATAATAATTAAAAGAGAGAAAAACCATTTATATGACCGCAGACGAAGTAAAAATTAAAGCACTTGTATTACTTCTTTTAAATGCATATAAATTAATTTATACATACAACATCTATCTTATCTTAGGACAAATTCATTCAACAGTTCAAAAACCCCTCTTCTGCACCCCTCTTGGGCTACCTACAAATTACAAAGCAGTCATTAAATCATATGACTTGCTAAGCAACAATCATAAAGAGACAAGAATCAAATTGAGAAACAAACCTTTAGGGTTAAGTTTCAACAATAAGCTATCCTGAAGATTGCTCAAAAAGATTTAAATTAAATGTGTTTACGATGATTCATGTAGATAAACCTTACCCTAAATTGTAATTTTCGCGTGTATAAATGCATTTTGTTTTGTAATATATCTCTGTAAATGCATTCAGAGTGCAAATGTTTGATGACTTGGTTAACAATAATATTAGTGCGCACATATTATTGTTTAACTATATACGTACAAAACGCAATAAAAATAATTGAATTGAGAGGTTTTAAAAAATGCCTCTCAAGAAAATCTGACTACATTTTTTTCTCCAGAATAATAACATAAAAAAACCATATTATTTTCACCGTAATGCTAACGGATACATGCATTTAGTAACATAAACTTTAAGAATTAACTATTTTATATTCATGTAAAATGAATGCGACCCTCGATTCTTCAATCTAAAAATCTTACTCCTCGTCAGTTAATGATTATTGGCTTCCTATCCTTAAGAATAAAAATCTCACATTTCCGAAGCAGTTTCGCATGATATTGTCTATCCAAAATGAAAAAGTACTAACATTACAGTTTACTCAATGAACCATGCTTATACATTTGATACTATAGCTAAGGATTTCACTCTAAAACTGCATCATTTTTCTAAGATCAGAGGTTCGAGGCAACCGTACACTCCATTTTAGAGTAACGACCCATACATGATATGGTTTTCTAGTGCAGAAACGCTCCATAAATTTAAAGGGCTCCAAATTCAGTGGCGAACGTCAAATTTCCTCGGACACCTAATCCTGATGTATGCTCTAACTGCTATATTTCCTATAAAGTTCTATTCCATGCGGGGAGATTTAGAAAACTACTGAAATTTTCAAAATTGGATATTGGAAATATTTTTTTTCTTTTCTTTCTAAGGAAGTACAACTGGATCATATTATGTGAGGCAAAAAGAGTCAGATCAGACGACATAAAACCTGAGCCATTTCATTTCTTATATCTATGTGAAATTTAATATAAGATGAATTTACTTGAAACATACATTTTATTGGTATATGCATACAAATATATATATATATATATATACCTTATACCAAATAATGTTGGCAGCGATACATTTTTCCAGTAAGACGGTAACTAAGCAGCATAATATTAAGTTTCCGAAGGTTTATTTCATAAAAAGCTTAAAAATGAAGGTATTTAACAAACGGTTATTAAAATTTGTTCCGGGAACCGATCGAATGCAAATAGCCTTCATCCTGTTTACCTTTGAAACGAGTCACTATATTGTGCTCACCTTTCCTTGTATTTTAAATACAGTGTCCAAAAAAATAATTAGGTTTTTTGAATATAAATATCTGTCCTACTTGTTTTTTCTTTTTTAAGTGTGTCATAATAACGACTAAAATGTGGCTAAACCGAAAAATCACTCTTAAATACCACTAGATAGCTGAGAGCAAAAGGAAAAAAATAAACGTAGTCTAGAAAAGAGTTTTACTAAAATGGAACTCACAATTATTCGTTTACTAAAAAAGTTTAAGGTAGAATTAATTGTTAAATATGCCAATCAGAACGATTTCGGATGACTACGATCACAACATGACGAAAACTGACTGAAATTATAGTTTAATCTCCTAAAAAAAACCTGTGCGGCAAGCGACTAGTAAAACAGTAGACGTCGATCGCATTTTGAAGCTTGCTAAATGTAAAAGTTTTTTTTAGTTCCAGATTCATGAACTCTCTTAATGAAGACGATTATGACTAGAGATTCAAAAAAAGTGTTAGAGGTACCAATCAAAATTAGCACAGGATGTTCAATTTACATAAACTCCTCACTTTTACTGTCCCTGGACTTAATCCCGATGGTATTTTTCTGCAGTGTCAAGTCATAGACGCTAGCTACAGGAAATGCGTTGAGATGAGCCATTGATAAGAAATGTGCCTAAATACAAAACGAAAACAATTGCAAACGTTTTGGATTTAATTCGTCGGTGTTATCAGCTGTGCCTGGATCACAATGGTCAACAATTTGAAATTGGTCGTAACAGGACTCGTTTCTACATTGGATAAGATTATTATTATTTATATTATATTTTCAGGTTTTCTCTATCGCAATAATTGCTAGGGTTAAAGTCATTCGAAGAGGGTATCAGTTTTTAGAATACACTGTGTATTTGAGTCTTTATCGATTCGAATATGTAATGAATTATCTCTATAATTATGTGCAAAAGAGTCGTCATTTCGTGAAATGTAACATTTTCTATTAGCAAATAAATTTGACATATTTCCAAAACAGTCCACAAATTTGATTACAACTCAGTATACAATTTCAAAAAATCAGTACAATATTAAAGAACACGTTTTCACATTGCAAAACATTAGAAACAATACATCAAATCATCAAACGTATAAAGCAGAAATAGTTCAGTAATACTTTTTCTGCTTTGTTGCGTGAAATTTTAAATGCACGCTGGTGGTTTAACTACTAAGTTATTTTCGAAAAACATGCATGAAATATATTTTTTAATTTCCCTTGATATTTTACTTGCCATTATAATTAGTCAAATAATCAAATACAGAAGCACAGCGATATGCTATTTTGCTCATTTATTCCGATTAATTTAGCGCTTTTTAAAACAAGATGAAGATTTTACTTTGAAAGAAATGAACTAGAAATTAAACCCCCTCGCAGCATGCATCAACTGCTGAGTATAACTTTCTGATTCAGCAACCACGAGTCTTTTCATCCAATTTAATCTCTATCATAGAGCTTCTTTTGTTCTAGAATTAAACTTAGCTTTTTCGAACAAGATGAAGATTCTGTTTCAAAAAAGAACTAAATTAGAAATTAAACACCGTGCGATTTTTTTCTTAAGAAATCAAACAAAGTAATCTTCATACGAAGACAATTCTGGAATTTCATGGGGGTTGATTTTGAAGCAAAATGTAAAGAAGTAAAATAAATTTAATCATGTGCTTCGGTGGTTTTGTGTAACCATACTACTTTAAAATGAAAATGAAATCTTTATTGTTGCCTTTTTTTTTTTAACTTAGCAATAATTGTTTTTTAAGAATGAATAGAAACTAGCGGAAAGTTATTTCCATTTATTAGCAGTATGTTTGTTCAAGATTTCTTTTTGAACCGTTTCTGGTATTTCCATACTTTGGCTAGGCAAAAAATTCAGAACATATAAAATTACTTAAGATATTTACATTTAATGAAATTTTTGACGTTTTTTGGTAAACTGTAAAAGAAATTTTGAGTTATACACATCACAATATATATAATTTTTTTTTTCTTTTTTGAGGAAGCATAAGTTTTGTACCTCAGATCCAGACTAACTTAATTCAAACAACTGCTACTTTACACGAAAGAGAGAAAACGTTTGTTTGGCAAACGTAAAGGATGAGACGCTTTTTTTTTAAATAATAACGTTCACACGGCTTGATGCGGAATAGGATTCTACATACAACGCACTAAGGAACGGAAAATTCCAATTTTTGACTTATGTTAGTCTGGCTCTGAGGTACAGAGTTGGTTGCTTCTGCTAAAATCTTAATAAATTAAACTTGCATTAATACTTATTAGGGTGGTTTGAAAAAATAGATTTTTTATTTACCGTAAAACCGTACAACTTTAGACCAGTGTTGCAACTTTAGACCATTGAAGGAATGTGGTAGTATGTGCCATGTAGTGGTCGTTGGAGCACAGCTAAAGTCTTTAAAAAATGTCAGTAGGTTCGCAAGTGTTGTCCAACGCAGTTAATATTGTTTTTGTCGTCTAGTGCCAGCTAGGCTGGCAATTTGGGGTACGCTGCTTTACGTTTACAACTGTACCTGTACCGTAATTTGGTGTTGAGTACGAGTTCCATAGTACACATGCCATAGGGACCCGTATATAGGGTAGGCAACCATTCACAGCACAACAACACATTCGCGCTAAGGAAGGACAAACACAAGAGAGAAAAAGTATATCGCCCGAGCCGGGATTCGAACCCGGGACCACTTCATCGCAGTCAGACTCCTCTGACCACTAGATAAGACGGGCAGCGAAGCTCATGTTGTACATTCCCAAGCAGTGTTATCATTCTCGTGTCAACATTCATTTGTGTTGGGACGTTTTCTGAAATTTTTGTTTAAGCTCTCTAAGTCTCCTTCAAAAGCTATATTTGCTGATTGAATTCTCTCAAGATAAATATGTTACTTAATTACTCAGGCATCTAAGATGATGTAGCCATATCGGGGAATCCTGATGTTGCTTTTTTTACTTGTAGTTTTGATGTAAACAAAATACGGGAATTCGTGTTGCAACTTTAGATCACCTATTTTTACTATCATTTGTCAATATCTTGTGAAGAATTTTGTATTTTCTTGAGCAGTTTTTTTAGTTTTAGGGTTTTTATTTATTTATTTATTTATTTATTTTTTGGGTTTTAAAAATGAATCCAGGGAAAAGAAAGAAAATAGGCGGCCGTCCTTACCTCAAGTATTTGCCAAAACTGATGAAAAAGATGATTCATGAAATCAGGTGCATCCAAAATTCAACAAAGAAGGAATAAAAGGGAAACTTTGTGTTTTGGCCCCATTCCCCCGATGTCATTTAGTACAAAAAATAAATAAATAATTAATTATTGCGACAACGAAGAAGCCTACCCAGTTGGGACAAAATTTGTATCAACCCCTGTAAAAAAATTATTTAAAAAAAATACCCTTGTAAAAAAAAAATCCAGGAGTAGGTACCTACTTTGCTGTTCATACTATCTAACGTTCATATTTATATATCTGAACAAAATATTGTTTTTTTCACAATTGATTTTATTTAAGAATACCTGAAATTGACTTAAAAAGTATAAAAAATTTATAAATCGGAAAAAGTAAGTACATTTTTTTTCCAAATTTTTACAAAATTGGAAAAATTGAACAAAACGATCTATGCATTGTAACTTTAGATCGGAGTGGTTTAGCAGTGCATATCGAGGAAAATATGAGGTATTCTAAAGTTGTCACCACCATGTTCAAACTTTATAGCACTATACGAAAAAAATTCCCCCTCCTTTTTGTGTGTAATTTAGAATTTTCTTCGAAGCGTCACTCTACAGCTGAATTTTATGGTAGTGTATGTTTTAATTATCGAACTTTTTTTGCCAAAGAATAATGAAAATATGAAGAAAAATGCACATAAAGTGGTCTAAAGTTGTATGGTTTTACGATACTCAATAACCACTTAAAAAACTGTAGCTTGGTATCTTCAATTGGGAACAATTTTTAAAAATTCTAAGTTGACATTTTCAGATCTTCAGGTAGCGCATGCGTCTTAAATTATGCTTCAAATTTCATTAGGATTTTCGCGGAATTTAAGGCGTATACGCAATCGAAAGATCATATGTAAAAGCTATAAAATATTTTTTTTAGGCTCAAACTACGCTTTATACTGACAATTTATGATTGTTGTCTAAAAAAATCTTTAAAAAAAACTATTTTTTTATTGTTTGAAAAACTCAATTTTTAGCGTATTTTTTCCAACTTTCAGCCTTATGTGCGAATTATTTTATGTGCTTGGATTTTTTTTTTTTTTTTTTAATTTTCCTCAGTTGAGGATACAAAACTACAACTTTTGAGAGGTAACGCGATTCTGAAAAAAAAGATGTTTTTCTAACCACTCTAATACTTAGGTATTGCGACTCATAACATTCTTCCAACTGTATTCAAAATGACTAAAAGATTAGTTTTGGCATGCTTTTTCAATTATATTTTGTTAATGAAAAAGTTGCTAAAATTTGAAAAATTCTCCTTTTCTGGTTATTTCTTACTTTAGTTCTATTGTTTATCTTTATTTTTAAATTTGGAAACAATTTTACTGTAAGTACCTCCTGTCACTTGTTCTTTTATTTATTTTTTAGCGTCTAATTGCTTCTCATTTTCTTGCTCTGGATTATCTCTGGTTGACGTTTTATCCGTGTACTTTGTGTTCTTTTGTTTTCTGAGTAATTATGTTCTTCTGTGAGCTGCATCCACATTGGTCACTTCTAAATCGTCCCATTTGGTATAATACATACTGTAGTCGTTTGATTCATGCTTGCTTACTCATTAAATTCTTGTTCGAATTAACAAGAATGCAATAATTCGAATAAACAAATTATTGAAATTTCAAATTTCAGCAATCTTTACTGAAATCCTAATTAGTGCAGCATAATTTATGGTGCGTTAGTATCACAACAAAATTACAAGTCTTGAACAGCTTTAGCCCGAATAAATTTTTATTTTTTTACAAAACTGACAATTACGATGTTTTGAGTTTTACTGTTATTTCTACTAGCTTTATAGCCTCTTAAGTTGATTTTTTCTAGCGAACTCTTCAGTTTTTCTATATCAGAACGTACTTTTTAGAATGATTTATTGCAGTGGTAAAATCAAATTTATTAGGTTTTTGTGCCGAATAAAACTCATGGAAATGACCTTCTGTTTAAGAATATTTTTACTAAACTTAATTATCTTTAAAAAATAATATGTATAAGATTTATTAATTTCAAAAGATATTGAAATGGAAGTTAATGTGTTTAATATGTTTGCTATTAGTTTAAAATAATGCTTTGATAGTTTTACTTGTCAGGCTATACATATCAACTATTTTTTAAATGATGTGCGTTTGTATGTTTGTTTTTTTTTTCATACATATAATGTTCAATATTTTTTTACAATCTTTGCAAATGACTTTTTCTATAGCGTGCAAGAAAATTCTTTTTCATTATCATTGATAATGGCTGCAACACTATTGTTGACAGTTGGATTTCAAAGTCACTGTATCACTTCAGAGTGTACAAATACATATGACTTAAATTCTGTCAATTGCGGTGAAATCCTAGCTGAATGGAGTTTGATCATAGTCATAGTAAAGCTTACGCATATATTTCAATACTTAAAAGACACTTTTTCTTACTTCTGATAACTTAGGCATAAACATAAAAACTCTTCTTTAAAATAGACAAACATTTACAAAAAGGTTAGCTTCAACTTTTCTCTTAGAGAATGAAGCTGCGGAATTCTCAAACATTTTCGCAATATGAAAATCGCGAGGTCCGTGTTGTGTCCACTAGGCGAAATTCATAACACTGACATGAGGAAATTCAGTTTTCGCTGAAGCAGTAGAAAAGTTTCAAAGTGACAAATCCTGCAGTTAAATTCAAATTTGAGAACAAAGCATTGCCGTAAGGTACACATATTGAACGTTAAACTCATTTTGACACGCTTTAAACATATATGGTACTTCTATTTAAATAGTTTATAAATTAATTAATTTAATGACACATGGTACAATATCGCTGTTAGTACAAGACCACTGTCACTTGTAATACATACAGGGTGTCCTGAAATAGATGGACTGTCTTTAAAAAATTATAACAGTAAAACGTTTAATGATAAAAAATATAATTCTTGATTCATGAGCTGTGTCGAATGTTTTGTCCCTTAGAGCTCAAAATTTAATTTCAAGAATTTTGCAATACATGCCGCTGCAGATTTCAAGGCCGCTTATTAAAGGAAGATAGAAGATTGCATCATGATTTTACGAAAAATGTCTTTAGCAATCGAAACTACTCAACAATATTTTCAAAATATTTGCCGCCAGATGCAACTACATGTCGCAACTGGAGGGAAAATCAGTGAATTTCAATCACTGATTTTCCCTCCAGTTGCGAAGTTTTTTGATTTAAAGGCTTACTGTCTACAGCGCCATCTATGGAAAAATTTTGAGCTGTGGGGGAGGGGGGAGATTACGGCCCACAAGAATTAGTTTTGCAAGAATTTGTTTTTTATCATTAATCGTTTTCCTGTTATAAATTTTTGAAATCAGTCAGTCTATTTCAGGATACCCTGCACTTAAAACATTATCACACGGATTATTAACACCAATCCTGTTGATATTTATTTATAGTTACACAAAATCCCCTGATAGTACATTAAAACACTGCGTTTACGTTCCAAAGAAAAAAAATGTAGTTAATCCTTTTATGACTAATTAGATAGAACTATGACTATGACTAATTAATCTTTATCAAACCTTTTTTTAAGTATTGAACCAAACCGTTGCACTCAATATTTTTCACAAACTAGACTATTGTATTTTACAATATACCGACAGCCCTGGTATTGTGAACCCTTTTACTAACGAAGCTACAATCTCGGGATGTGATAACTGGGTTGTTGGTATTACGGCATATGAGATAAAATTGCAATTTTGTTAGCATTCTCAGCTTCATAGGATGACATCTGCCGCCAACTCGGTTTTTCACTACTTCATACGGAAGAGTCCATAACAAGGTCGAAACTGCAGTCTCTGGATGTGACAACTGGGCTGTCGGTGCTATTGCATGTAGTTCCGCTTTAGCCGTGGTAAGGGCGGTAACTTACTGCTCAATAGGCTAATGTTAAACTTTTATCATAAAATATCATTCTTAATATTTCTTTTATTTTACACTTTAAGCTTTCTCACATTTATTCGCCATATGTTCTTCCCAAGTCTTTATTCTGCGAAAAATAATAATTTTTCAGTAAATTAATAGTTAAAGCGTTATTTGTAGAAAGAACTTTTAGTGTTGACGGAATTGCAACTGAAATGACGCTTTCGAAACAACGACTCATTTAAGTGATCTAGAAGTGACCTATGAAATCTATAAGGTTAATAATAAGGTCAATGTATAAGTATTCATTTAACTTATAGCGATTACAATTGAATTCAATTTTCAGTTGAAAAAAAACATTAAAAACCCACTGAAGATAAAATTTCTGATAATGCAAGTGGCATTTTATATTTTCGTTCACAAAACCGCTCCATTTTTTGCTAAGATACCTGATGCAATGTCTTTCTACAGTCATTTTTTGGAAGAGGGAATAAACTTTCACTGCATTAAAAGTTATTGAATACTTAAAACGCTTTTCAGAAAAAGTAAATTTAGTTTTGCCAGTTGTTTTGTTGAGATGCAAAACAAAAGTCGACTCAATGTGAATACGAGTCTAAGTGTTCTCAAAAGCTTAAGAACTCAATTTGGTGAACTTCAAAATGTACAACACGAATAAAAACATATGAGACCATGCAATTTGGGTTTAAAATGCAATTAGTATTGAAATATCGTAAAATAACTCTTCTACAAAAGCTAAACGACAAATTATTTCCTCTTACAAAAACCATTTACAGTCGACTCCCGCTACATTGCGATTCGACTTACGCGGAATGGCTATAACGCGATTTTTTCCCCAGTAAAGAATTTTTGACCTAACGCAAATTAATCGCCAGCAACACGAAAATTTTCGGAATGGAATCATGGTGCGTAAGTATCGACTTTGTTATTGGCTACATAAAATATTTTTTCGCAAATGAACCTTCCTTCCTTTAGTATCACTAACTAGGCTAAACATTGTTTTGTTAGTGAATACAAATAACTAATCCTCATTTTCCATATTTCTTTTTCATTCTAAATGCGAAAGTTGATGAAATGTAATGACATCCATAACACAGCTGTTTTATCTAAAGTAAGGTAACACGACAGGGTATGAGTGACTCTTCCATACGCGCAATTAAAAGTCAAGAAAAGGAAATCCGTAAAAAATCACCGAGTACTGTCTAAGCAAATCGCAAAAATGATGAAAATTGAAGCTGCCCTCATATTGTACTTAGGGTAAACCTGGAACAGAGGTGTTGCCATAGATGGAAACGTTGTAAAAGAAAAAGCGATGTAACAATTTAAAATTTCTATTCAAAACACGGTTTGATCACGCAGCCTAAATCATCATCATCTTCATTTTTTTAAAGTTACAAATATCATTACTGGATCAATTGTACAGTACAATATAGTGCATTATTTTATTAGAATACTGCGTGCTGCACTAGTTTATTTTATGTCCTTCTTTCCCATTGATCACTGATTTTGCATCGTAACAGTATTTTATGTCAAATAAAAATGTTTTTTTTTTAAAGTTGAAATAAAAATTCCGTTCTTGATGTAATAAATGGTAATGTATAGTTAAGGAATCGTTTAAAACAGTTTCAGGTGGTGTTTAAAGTGTGTTAAATTATTGGATATGTTTATAAAAGTTTTTACGTATACCTTTTTTCACAACGCGAAATTTCGACTTACGCGAGGGGTCTTGGAACGTATCCCTCGCGTAAGTCGGGACTCGACTGTACTTTATTTTAAAGATGCCTACGACAAAAACAAAACGGTTAAACGCTGTCCGTTGCTAGATTTCGTTCTTAAGCACAAAACGCATTCATAAAAATTCGTCACATATTTTAGAAAATACCAACATTTTAGACTTGATATTTGAGTAACTTTTTCTATTAAAAAAGAAGCTTATTTCACTGAAATTAAATTTTTTTCTTTGTTCGAAATCTTTTAGACGAGCAGCAATAAATCCGTATTCCAGTTGCATGGTTCGTTTGGCACACAAAAGGAAGATACCTAGTTACAAGACGTCTCTTTCTTCACCTGCACGACCTCCATCTCGAACTTTATCAATCGACGTGGATGGAATCGACCAATGAGAGACGATTAGAGGACGCTTTCTTTTTTTGCTTTTCTTCCAGCCAACTCTCATTACGAATTTTTCTCCGAGTACGTAAAGAATGGATGGACAAAATCACCTGTTTCGTATTCTATGAATGTTCTGAATTGTTATTTTTGCTTGATGTCATATAATAATAAAATAAAAGCCTCTAGATTGCATTATGCAATTTACATTACGCACATTACATTATGCATTTTTAATAAAACTGCTGTAACAGTTATACTGCAATGCCAAACAAAAAAGTCGCACCTGTGCATTATATCAAAACGAGCTGCATTTCCCGGATTTGCACGGTCTACCTCGAAAATAAAAGTTATGATAAGTGACGCATATTCAACAATCAGGCTTCAATAAGAGGGGGGAAAAACTGTAAAATTTCCCGTCCAAACAATTATTCTTAAAAAAAGAAAACGTCAAATCAAAAATTCCCGAACAAATGAAACGCAACTTTCCTGATTATCTTCTGCTGGCGGTACAAAAAAAAAAAAAGAAAGAAAGAAAGAAGATAAATTCCCAAATAATAATCAAAAGGAAAATTTTTTACCTCAAAACAAAAACAAAATTTTATTTCGTTGCAGTCGAGGAAACAAAGTGGCAACCTTCTGAAACTTTATTCTTGCGAATTTAAAATGAGCTATCGCAAACGATAGTTTGCCGATTTGAAATTTCTGTTCCATTAGGCTTATCAGTGATTTTTAATTTTTCCGGTGATTTTACAGACTTTTTTTTTTTTGAAATTCGAAGGAAATGAAAGAGCTCTATGGGTGTTTTCCGCTAGCTTTCGAATGGGACCTGAATCAAAGAAATCGGATAATTATTTCGAGCAGAAAGAGTCAGTTAATGCCATTTTCGGTCTTTAAAATTAAAATTCGATCGGTTCGGTTCTTTTTTGGCCTCCTACGTTCCTTCTCGGGTGCCCAAGTACATCCCTGCGAAATTTGGTTGAGATCCAACGTAAACTGTGGATTTGTATAAGGAACATACACACACACACACACACACACATATATATATATATATATATATATATATATATATATATATATATATATATATATATATGTGTGTGTGTGTGTGTGTATGTATGTATATATTATCTGTTTTATTTATATAGATTGAGTATTGTTACTAGATGTTTGTTTGCAACTGCCTTTTTTTCTTTTCTTTTTTAATCTTAAAAGTTAAAACTAAATCATAGATATAGAGGGAATACTTTGAGAAAAAGTTTTACATTTTGGGCTCAGCTACAGAGACGAGTTTTGTGCTTAGCACGATAGTATAGTGAATGCAGGAAAAAATAAACGTTATCAAAAGTATTTTACACACATTTTATTTACAGACATATTCACCTGACAGAATTGAACGGAAAGAAAAGATATTAATTTGTTATGTAAAATTTCATATTCTTACATAATGTGTCACAGGTTTTATTTACTAATTTTTAGCATAAATTTGTTAAGTGTAAAGCTATTTCGTAATTTCTACATGACTATACAAGGATTGAAGTTTCTTTTTGGTAAAAACACCGACACACATGATTAAGAACAAAATAGTTATACTTACGCGAATGATAAAATTCAGGATTCTAGGATTAGGATTGTATCGGTTAAAAAGTTCAAAATAAAATGTAAATAAATAATTACTTCTTTTTTCACAGTAAAGGAATTACTGTAATCGGGGGGGGGGGGAAACCACTCAATTATTAATCTTAATTTTAATTTTGCTCACCCTCGAATGAATGTTGAGGGGTTTTTCTCAGCCCGACCGCACGTGCATATGTATCTACGAATGTATAGCTGCCTGAAACATACATTTTGACGATCCCAGAGTTAGTTACGATTAGTTTTCTCGCTCCATCTGTACGTACGTATGTATGCATGAGCGTATGTAGGTATATCGTATAAATTAAAAGCGGTAGGGAATAGACGTTTGAAATTGCTTAAGTAGACTTTGGGTAGGGTCTTGCTGTGCACCTTACCTTTTGGTTGAATTCGAATGTTCTAAAACGGATTTTTCACATGTTTTTGGGATAACTAAATGTTAAATGTAATGCAAACTTACAACGTGATGCTATAACTTGGTGACCACTTGGCGATATATTGCCAAGGTTATGGTCGGCAAGTTTTTGTCACCAACTTGGAGATATATCGTCAAAATGGCGACAACATTTTTTTTTCGGATCTGGTTTCAATTGTGAGCTAGTGGCGATATTTAGTGCATAATACATTAAAAGCATGTTGAAACTGTCGACATATAGAAAATGTATCTCTGTAAAAGACTTTGTTTGCATCTGATTGTAACAAACTACGGGAAAAATTAGTTAAAGTGTATTTTGCTCACTCTAAGGCACTACTATAGTGCACTTTTGTTCTTTATAAACGTTTCATACAGTTTTTATGCAACTTTAGATTTAGATCGCAAACGTTAATAAAATCATAACCTTTATTTTTATTCGAAATTACAACTTTTAGTATTTTTCCGTTTCAGGTGCGTCACTTGACTTGGGAACAGTTTGTCTTTTCGTACGCAACCAAAAATAGAATAATAGCGTCTGTGTCATTGCCAGGTTTGCTTCTCTTTTACTGATTAAAAATTTTGATGAGACTACAAGTATATATTCAGTTACTTTAACAGTTAATTTTTTTTTTTTTTAAATTTTCTATCAGATTATTTGAATCGAAATTTTTAACTTATTAAATGTATTTTTTGTTACTTGTATGTTTATTTTACATTTTAATGAGCTACTTTAGTCACTCGGGGACTTTTTTTCTGATTTTAATGGAACTTTTAATACCGTTTCGTTTAAAAATCCATTGAAACGGCTCAACAACGTATGATATCGTCTAACAACTGGTCTCTACACAACGTTGACCAACATGAAGGGAATGAACAAAATGAAAAATGTTCTCCAATATTAAAAATGACCCAAGCGAAGTATCATGGGAAATTACTCAATTCTCTATATTCATGAAAATTTTATATGTGTAGAAAAACGCCTAAAACGCATCATTTAAAAAGCATTGCTTCTAACGCTTGTACATGAATACAACCTTCTTTTGAGTTGTTAAAAGCATCTACTATTTAATAGACGTCAAAGGAAGAAATTTGGTGTCCACATCAGATTTTTTAGATTTCAGTAAGTATCCGAACACGGAATAACTAGTATTATATGGTGCTACAAAAATAGCATTAGAAAACAAATGTTTGCATTTTTAAATCAACTGTATATACAATTTAAAAAAATTATATTAAATTTCAAGAGTGAACATTGAATAGATTAATTTAAAAACAAGGTGCAACCCCAGTTTCTCCGACACGAAATTCCGTCCAACCTGTTTTCAGTTTCAATCATAACATTTGAAAGATTTAAGGGAGGAAGAAATTTTAAATGTTGGCGAAACTGGTGGTGAACCAAAAGCAAAACGCATTTAACATCGCAATAAAAAAACAAAAACATATTTGCAAGGATTAAATCAATCATTTTCAGATATATTGGGAAAATAACTGAAGCTTATTAAAGTAACATTTAAAAGAATAATGAGCACATCTGAAACAGCAAACGTGAGTCAAATCTTATCCAAACATTTTTATGGTAAAATATATTTTTGTGAGCAAAACGTACTGGATTTGTATCACTGAATAGAAGATAATGCTATAAAAATCAATGGTTACTCGTTTTGTAATTTTCCTTATAATTTTAAAGAAGAAAAGTAGAGAATGGGGATTGGCACTGGACGTTTTTAAATTAATGATTTGGAAATTTAATTCAATGAAAAAAGATCCATTTTGATATCTAAAAATTTATTGAATTTCAATTCAAAACGCTCGTTTTAGTATATACTCATGTATCTTCTGCTAATCAGGGAATCATTTGAGTAAATATTTAATCCAAATACAAACTGCAACTACTTCGAAACTCCTTTGAAATTGCATTAGTTTAAACATCTAACGAAATTCAGATTTCATGCAGTGCTCTGTAAACTTAATTGCTGCTTAAAGTATGCCCTTAGAATCTTGAAATACAAAATAAGCTCTTTTATAATCTTAACCATTGCGCAAATAGAAACGTTCGAATGAAGATCATTTTCTAAAGTTCAAGATAATACGCGTATTTGTTACATAAATCTGAATTCTATCTGACTTTATTTCACAAAGACATTTTGAAGGCAATGTGAGAAAATGAGAACAGGCAATGCAAAATGTTAACTAACAACTCGATTTATTCTTAAGACAGGACGTAAGATTGTCACTAAACAACTTAGCTCAGTAGGTTTGTTTTAGTACTATTAAAATATTTTTTTATATACTACTGGTGCTCGCATGGCTTTGCCCGTAGTAGAAAATTAAAAGGTCATTTGGTTCGCCTGTATATTTACAAATAATGGATGATGACTTTCTCGTCAATTTGCCATAATAATCTGCTTGCCCCTGTTATGGCAGTTTGCTCGTTCACGTAATGGTAATTTTTCTCTTCAACGTTATGGTAGTTTGCTCGTCCATGTTATGATAATTTGCTCGGTAAAATGTTCCTAAAATTGGTATAGAAAACAAACAAATTCCAATTTTTGGAAAATCGCTTTGAGGTGCACATCCCTTGTGCTACAAACTAACTTTGTACCAAATTTCATGGAAATCGGCCGACCGGTTTAGGCGCTATGCTCGTCACAAAGATCTAGACTGAGATCCGGACAGATATTGCGACATAGATCCAGACTGATATCCCGACAGAGATCCAGACAAACTTTAAGCTTTATTATAAGTAGAGATAAAGATATTTTTCCCCACAAAACTAGTTCATACATAATACATACACAGAGTAAAGCAAATAGAGATTGTGTACATTATGTACGCAAACATATGAGTAAACATACAACTGACATCGTCTCATGTCAAACATCTAGAGTAGAGCATAAATACACCCTAAGCGGAATTTCTTTTTACAGTCAGCAAGCGAGTTGAGATGTCACAAGTTTTAAAAAGATAATTTAAACATAATAAAAGTATAAGAAAAGAAAGAATCTGGAGAGACATTTTCTCTATGTTGCAACAAAATAGCTGAAATTCTATTTCAAACACATTTTTTCAAATATATTCCCCTTATAAAAACAAAAACAGTTAACATTTAAAAGATTTTCGAAGTTTGTAAATACGTACAATTAAAGAAATTGAAAGCTGCATTGTGATGCAAACAGGGCTTTTTACAACATAAAAGATTTTCTCTTCTTGATTATCGCTTCAAAACCGTTTCATTATTTTATTTTCCAGCACCCGAATATTTATTCAGTTTTCCTTTGAAATTAATTTGAAAAGCTCGAGAGTTTGAGAAACATTTTGAAAGAAGGTGTTTGAATTTATTTTTTTCCCTTTTAACCTCAGATAATGTGCTTCATCGAATTCCGTTTTCCAATTTTGACAAGATAATAATGCTTTGTTAGTTTGTAATTTAATTTGTAAGGTACAAGTAATAGACAAAGAAAATTAGGAACGGATCGATATTATTTAATCTAACGTTTTGTATTTGCGTGAAATTTCCAGAAAAAAAGTGAAGATTCTTTGATTTAGAAAGTAAATAAATTAAGAAATCTCAATTAGATACTGTTGCGATCGTATTTCTGAATTGCATTTTTAATTTTGAAAAATACAAAGCCATTGTCTTATTTACTTGAGTATAAAATGTTTAAAGAAATTAGATCAATATAGTATATCTGATTTAAAGGGTTGGTTGCTTCTGCGCGATGTGTTGCTCAACGTATATCAATAAAGATATGATTTTTTTATTTTAGTTCTGAAAAATGACGTTATAAAACGTTATAAACTAATTATTTTTTTCGTACTACGTATTCATTTTCCCACGAAGTTCAATGTATATTGCTTTAGCAAAATCAAGACCTAATACAATGGTAATCCTACCTCGCGTTTACAGACATTTGAAGTGTTATGACGGCATTTATAGTGTTTGAGATGTTAGTTTAAAATGACAAAAGAAAATGAGTGCTACATCATTTATTTATTTTTTATTGATTTGTAAACTTATATCGATATACTCCAATAGTACGCAAGCGAAATTCGGAGGGAAAAAATTCTTCACACCGGAGTGGAATTAAATTTCCCTTGTGGATTTATATATATATATATATATATGTTATTTTTTTATTTATTTTTTGCGTTTTGTGTTTTCATTAAAAGTATACTTTTCAGGGATAAAAGAAGTTAACGTTTCTATAGTTCGTTAAAATTGTATAAAGACGTAAACTCGAAACCAACAGCAAATGTAATGCGCTTCTTTTCGACGAGATTTTTTTCGAACTAAAAGTTTTGCTTCCCATGAGAAATTACGAACAATGTTTGCGTTATATCGCAAATTTATACACATGTGAAAGAAACTGATTTATTTGAAAAACTCCTGTCTTAGACCGCTGGAACAGAAAGAGTCATATTTAAGGAATAACTTTAAAAAATACCATGCATTTAAAGTATTTCACGATTTCTCTTTTCTTTTATGGCTTCGTGTATAAAATTATTCCTTATCCTTGTTGTAAAATCCTTTAAAAAAACGTTTCGGCGTTAACGAAATGAAAAAAGAAAAGATGATGTGACACTACATGATTTTCTATGATGAGTCCGTTAAATAATGATTTTTTTTTTTTTTTTTTTGAAAATGAAATGGGAGCGTATATTCAGGTGCTCAGTTTATGTTAATTGTGTACACTTTCAAAATGAATCTTTAGTTTGTTTTCGTAAACTTTTAGATACTTTCTAACGCCTTAGAAATTAGATAATTTTTATTTACTACACTTTCCAACGTGCACATCAATTTTCAATGAATATACATCGTATTTTGTTGCATAACTTTCTTCCATGGATGGCAAAATTTCATAAATATTATTATACCTCTCCCTGTACCAGGGTTTTTATAGAAGTTATGCTATATCTTCCGAATGAGCCATTTGTTGACAATGCTAGGAATTTCTTCCCCTGCTTGTTGTCTCTCGTGAACTCCTGAGGATTGCTTCGCAATATTATTTGTTTCGAAAAGTTTTAACGAGCCTCTGATTAAAATACAGGTTAGGATAGAAAAAAAAAGTAAAATCACAATCACCTTTCCATAAAAAAAAAAGAGTTTTGCTAAAAATCTCATTGAATTAAAATATATATATATATTAAAATCCCACTTCAACCCGAAGACAAAAATAACAGGATAAAAATACGTAAAGCAAAATTATTATAAAAAAAAAACCTCCAAAGAGTACCTCTCTTCTAGGGTCTAAACTAATCTATCCCCAATTTCATAGTTTAATGATGTAACATACCATTTATACGCCATTAGGCATCAGCTATGTACACTAACTTTGCTAGTTCTAAGAAAAAATGGAGCATAAAATTTAAAATTCATATAAGTAATACGTTTTTTGTTTCACGTTTTTGAGGCGTTCCACTATTGTCGCCAGTATGTGATATTTCTAGAGGTCTACTTGAATAAATGGTTGTAAATACAAAACTTGAAACCTCGAGCAGCACGATGGGTGTTTTCTTTGTTACATACTAAATTACAGTTTTAATTAACCTACAACTTTAAACTGAAATAACACAAGAATCGTAGGAGATAGCACTTGAAAACTTTTTTTATTGAAATGAACATCGAAAAGGACATGAAATCAGAACGCTTTCAAAATGAAGACCTTTAAAGGCGATACAGTGGGGCAATATAGTCACGAAGTCATTAGTAACTCGTTCAAGTGTTTCCTTTTTAACACTTGCAAGTCAGTCAGTTATGGACTTTTTGAAGCCATTGAAGTCTTTCGCCTTCTTCTTTTACACTAAGTTTTTTATGAGACGCCAAATTTAAAAGTCGCCCGATATCATATCCGGTGAATACTGGGGCCAATGCAACGTCTTAGGATGGTTGTTTAGGTATTGGTAAGGACTAACCCTGGTTCCAAACTAGAGATGTAAAATTTCCGGAAATTTTGAAATGGTGGAAAAAAACCGGTTTTTTACCGGTTTTTTTCGGGAAAAATTGGAAATCTTGATTTTTTATGAATAAAATTAGGGTTTCTTAATAGCTTAGTATTTCTTGGAACATATAAAGGGTTAGGCATTAAGAAATATATGTTGTTCACACATCTGCTTGACAGAAATACACATAAAGGTAAGATTAATTAGAAAAAAAAAACTTTTTGTTCTATAACTGAGAGCTTTCATGATCAAACACCAGAAATAAGTCAAGTCGTCATTCAACCAATAATATTGGGTAATGTGTGTCTAATCGTAACAATTACATTTTCTATTTTAGATTGCCTTTGAAACTTTAAGTATTAATTGAAATTTTCGACTTTCAAACATGATTTTTTTTTTTGAAAGAAAAATAATTCAATGTAACTTTATTGTCTGAAAATGAAAGCTATTGAGTTTTGATTTTTTTCCAATCCAGTCTCAGACCAAAGCAAAACTAGATTGGTGTTTCTTAAGCTGAACCAAAACTTAAACTACAGTTTCAATTTATTCATACGGCCGTGCTAAGCACAGTAGTAAAAGTCATACCAGCACTTATAAACAAATTTGAGTTATTATAACCAAGTTGTTCTCTGTTTCATTTTGTACTTAATAAACAAAATGTTTTATGGTCATTTGATCAAGAACTATTGTTTTGAAATATTCTTTAGAAAAAAAGACAAATTAAAAATTTTAAAAATCAAATATATGGAGGAGCCACATTTTAAAATACAGTATCTCAGCTTGAGCCCAACTGCAAATTCCCCTTTTTTGCTTAGCACGGCAGTGTACAGAGTGCGGCAAAAAAAATTTCGGACAAAAATTGTACCATCGAATGGAAGAAAGGTAATTTCATTTCAATGAGTGCCAATAAATTTTTGTTTCTCACTTTATTAGAAAATAATTTACAATATATTACCTAGTTTATGTATTGTTTTTCGGTTTTCTTACAATTTTAAGCAAAATACCTGCTATTTTAAGTTGTTTAACCAAGTAGAACGACAGTTCGTTTGCTTGCTGTCCCTCGACAAACAATATTTGAAACGGCATGCCGTTTCAAGTGACTTAGAAATGATAGTTGGGAATGTGTACAAAAACGAACAGTGAACATTTCAGTTAATCGTCAGGTCATCCAAAAGTGAGTTCAATGAAATCCTTGGGTTTCCACGAGAGAAGTCGTTTGTAAGATTTAAATTTGTGACCGATAAGTGGGACTAAGGGAAAAGGCAGCTCAAACAGAAGATTTACGAGTTCCAAAAAGTTCAGGCATTCGTATGACTCCAAACACGCCAGAGACGTTCTAGACGGGCCGCAAGTCCACGCTGGAAGGGATACTTTACACCGATTTACCGTTCAACCGGCTCACGTCCCCCAGAACCATAGGATTTGGTCTGTAGACAGTCCAAGCACCTTAGAAAGGGTTAGATATCGCCAAAATCCGAAGTCAGGCTTGGTCTGAGATGGAATCAGCACAAGCGACAAAAATCTGTAGTTTTTTCTGGATGAGGGCCGTAAAATGAATCAAAAAGTGAACCAGAGGGACATTTTAGAGGTTATTGTACTTCTGTGGGCCTAAGAGCACTTCAGCATTGTAGACTGGACATTTTCCTTTAACTCCAGACCGATTCATATGACCAAAAAGACACGAGTGTTGCAAGGCGCATTGTTTTTGACATGATATCATCTTTAGAGTGGACGCTCCACTCGCTTGACCTCAATCCCATTTATTACACTGTATGGCCTATTTTGGAGTCAAAGGTCTACCCGAAACACACATATAATTGAACTCTCTAAACCAATTGCTTTATAGGGAATAGGACTTGCTGCCCTTGAATGAAAATTTCAATAAGCAGTTGCAACTATGTATTACTGCAAAAGGCTGCTAGTTTGAAACCAATTAAATTTATTGATTGCTAAAGGACTTCTCATATTATTTTTTGTGTTTTGTTAATTTATTTGTTTTTAATAGAGTTTCTTGGAAAATTGCTAGCCCGTTTTTTTTTTTTTTTTCTTTTGCTGCACCCTGTACATTTGGTTCGCACAGTCAGCAGAAATATAGTTTTGTAATTAAAGTTATACTTGTTTGTTTTATGAAGAATGAAAATTAATTCTTCATTAAAGTTTTTGATTTAAGCTTTTTTGCAAAAAGTATTATTAAACCTTTTATGATCTATATGCAAATTACATTGCCATACAACAACTTGCATTAATGTTAGACAGTATTTTAACATAAAACGGGGGGGGGGGAATTGCTTCAGAATTTAAGCGTGAGAAATTTCTAATCACTTTTTGCTGAAAATTCAATTTAAACCCTGAAAAGTTGAAATTTTTTTTTTTTTTTCAATTTTTCCAAAGTGGAAATTTACTCCTTCGGAAAAAAAACATTTTTTTTCGTTTTTTTTTCGGAAATTTTCCGTTTTTTTTCCGTCTGTTTTCATCTCTATTCCAAACACACTGTAATGATGTCAAACACTCTTCTCCACATAGATACCAATGACCAATTTTAACAATGAATATACGGTCTTTGGTTAAATATCGCACTTTGGGGGAGATTTTCATAATGGCATAAAACCAACGTGAAACAGTTTCCTTTAATACCATCTGCCACTACATTAATCAGTAGCGCCATGTAGTGAGTATTAGCGAAGTTATTTCATTTTGAAGTTGTAGGTTAATTAAAAGACCCTGTACTTGAAAACAAAGATTCTCGTTCAATCTGAGATTTACGTAAATACCTCAAAGTGACACAATCCATATAGGCATGCAACACACTGACAGCCCAGTTATCACATCCAGAGACTGCAGTTTTGTCTTAAATTTGACAGCAGTTTTGTCCTTGCATAGATTATATATTGATTGCTCAATTCATTTTCCCTGGTGTGACATTTGAACTTCATTCCAGAAATTTTAAAGTTATGCTTTCATTTCTTTTTTAGATATTTGACAGGAAGGAACTCTTAAGCGTCATAGTATAAGAAATCAATTTTCTAAAACATTTCTTGTACCTACAAAATATTTATTTTCTGGTGCTACGAACGTACTCAACCGTAACATGTTTTTAGAAACGTAATACTTTAAAGTATGATACATAATTGTTTCATATTCATAATTATATTGAAATTAAAAGCAAACGTTTAAAATTCTCGGAACAAAAAACAAATATGATGCTAAACATTTCCCACTTGGGCTACGCTAAACTTGGAAAAAATACCTTACTCGGATTGGGCAATATACAACACAGTTTTACTTTTTCTTCTTTTAATTTTATAGAACAGTATAAATACAATTTAAAAATTTATGTTTGCGTAATAGCTTGAACTCAGAAAATTAAGTACTTTCAGAAAGAACTGAAACCGCAGAAGTGAATATTCAATTTAATCCAGAGAGCAAGACCCTATACTTCTAAATAAAATTTAATATTCTCCAGTAATTGCCTGTGTCATTCAAGTAAGAAAAAATATCCAATTTTCCGGTGCATGATCTCAGAAGGAAATCATTAATCTTTGGAATTTTTGATAACCGAGATTAAAGTGTACGGAACCTTGATTCCATTCACATTTAATCATTACTCATTGTGGTTCGTATTCGTCCGGGTGCTAACATGGAATTGATGAATGATTTTGGAAGTTTGAATTAAGCTATAAATAAGCTCCTGGATCAGAAAGATTTTGAAATATATTTTTGTTTCTAAAAGAGCCATTTTAGGTCTTTATTATGATTGAAAGAACGGGTTTTTTCTTCTCATTTTGAACTGAAAACTTGGGTAAAGTAAATACAGTTTTTTATGCATAGAGTATTGCTAAACTATATCAATAATAAATCCAACAGAAAAACTCTCTAATATAATGATTGTTCAAGTGATATATTTTAAGGATGCGTGCACTTTCAAACAATTAAAAAACAAGATTTTCGTTTAGTTAATAGTATAGTTGAACTCTCGATTATAACGAGTCCTGATTAAACGAGTACTTGGTTTTAATAAGAAAAGCCGGATATATAGGTATTTATTGTATGTGTCTAGTACAATGCTAAGTCTATAGGAGCAAAACTTGAATTTAACAAACAACGATCGCATAAAGTGAGCAATATTTCGTGATTCATAAATTTTCTATTGACTTTCAATCAAGTTTATTAGTCTTAAATCCATAAAAAAATGAAAACAGCATTTTTTTTTTTTAATGATGTCAGAGAAGCATTGAAAAATCGCATATTTGTGGACAACAATACTATATCACTTCCGAGACTTTTATTTCCGATTATAGTCGGATCTCGATAACTCGAAGCTCATGACTCGAATACTTCTTTATGTTGAAGTTTTTATTGGGTTCCAAACTCGTGAGACTGTTGCTGAAACTTCCCAAAACTCGAACTAAATAACACAAACGTCTTAGCCCGTCCCTTGGGACTTCAAGTTACCGAGAGTTGACTCTATACGGTAGCTCATATTCAAGCTAATTCAAACGAAAAAAATCAACGAAAGCGACGATTATAGCAAAATTTGTGAAGAATTTAAAACTGCACTGCCGATTCGATGTCTTTTGAAATGCAGAAACATTTTTTCGAAGTCAGGGATAAAAATGACGATGTTTTGGACAATAAATAACCCTCAAAAAACATTATTACCACAAAAAAGAGAAAATAAGGCAGTTCAAAGGAATTAGCCAACACCTTTGGCACTGTGGAGAAATTGGAAACAAGGAAAGCACATATGTAAGAAATTAAAGGATATTTTTTACGAACCCGTTTTTTACAAGCACTCGTTTATAACGAACAAATATCGTGGTTATTTTGCTCTCGTTTAAAGTGAGTTCGACTATTTACACACACTGAAGAATTATTTTTAGAATAAATTGCATCTAATACAGTAAAAACTGTCTATAACGATACCGTTGGGACCTAAAAAAAATATCGTATTAGACAAGTTATCGCTTTTGACAGTTTGATTATTCATGCTGACATTTTGCTGGGGCCAAAAAAAAAATATTATTATAGACAGGTTATCGTTATAGACAGTATCGTTATACACAGGTTTCACTGTAATAACATTGGGCCAACAGGAAAATAGCAATATTTACATCCGACGAACATATTATAAATGATATCCGTATTTCCTAAACATACATATTAAGAACAACAAAGACGAAAATTACAAAAGAAAGATTGCAAAAGAGTTTTTTTTTTAATTTAACATTATTTATTTTAGCAAAGTGTAAATATTTGTAGCTTAATTTCATTTTCAAAAAAAAAAAAATCAATAAACGGCTTATGGTAGCAGAAATATGCTTCAACTCTTCCAATTATTCACAACGAAAATTATTTTTTTAATGTAACGTATACTGATCAAAACGATTTCATGCAAACATTTATCAATTTATCAAGTACTTCGAATGTATTCAAATTAATGTTAGTTTCGCATGGACCTTTTTATTCTAAGACAAGAGAAAGATTCTAACAAGTAACGTGGAACTTACTTCTAAAAAAAGTTGCCCAGGAAAGAAAAATTGACATTACATTTTTGCATATTCTCTTAGAAAATATATTTATATTCCATGTTTTAGGGGATTTTCACTGGATATGTGTCATATATAATCGCCATTTGATTACTTTCAAAACATTAAGGTGTGAGTGAAATGCAAGTGTAGAATTACGACGATTGTGTTTTTTATCAGACTTTTAGAATGTTTTAAAGCCTACTCGCAAAGTAATTACAACCCGTTAGATTAGGTATTTGTACCATTGAATGTCATGTTAACTACGATTTAATGGGCCAAACTTAGTTCTACGAATAATTGCTGTATGTTAAATATTTTAGAAGAATTTTCTAAAATATTGCAATGTTATTGTATAAGTGAAGGTGCTGTCGAAAACAACTTTGCATGCTGCAGGAATATATTTCTACACTAAAAATGCTAATAAATAATACAAAAGTACAATATTCGTTAAAAAATACAATATATATATATATATATATATATATATATATATATATATATATATATATATATATATATATATATATATATATATATATATATATATATATTATCTAATGCAAATAAAATAAAATATTTATGCAGAAAATGCTTAGTGAAAACAACTTTCACTGTGAGTTTAAACTACTGTTCTCATAAAGAAATGTTTTCAGGAGTGTGAGTAACACCGAAACTAATATCTGAGATTTAAAATGCGATACATATATATAATAAATGAATTCGGATGTAGATATGCTAGTAAGTAGAATGGTAGCGAGCTTATTTACGTTAGTATACTACTCATTTTTACTATTGTTACAAATTTATTGAGCCTACAAAGCAGTGGAACAATAATGTTTGTGTGAATGGTTTTTGAAATATTTTATTTCCATTCCTGGAAGTTGAAGTACTTTTCACGTACATTAGCAAAATTGTTTACATTAAAATAAAGTTATTTAACTACTAAGAACACTAAGCTTAATATTTCAAAGGGGGGAAAAAAGTTTTAAAGCTAACAACGTAGATGTCAAATAAAATAGAGGTATAAGCTCTACAGGCTTATACGATAAGCAATGCTATAAATTATATTGATTAATATCGTCTGCTCTAATGTCTCCTATTAATAGAACAAAAAAAAAGTGTATTTCTTTCGTTTAGTTTCATTTTTTCCCATGAAGCTAAAAAAAGAGGTTGACTTTTAACGAATGAATTCCCAATGGGATCATTGCAAAATATTTCCGGCAAAGATCAATTTCCAGCCCCTCCCCCCCCCCCCTTAAGAGAAACCTGTATGAGGCTCGATATCAAACGATTCCACCCTCTGCTCTTTCCTAAAACCTTTCCGATTATTCTTCACCTAAATCCGGTAATGCCTTCCGGTATTTTCGGAAGCGTCGTTAAGTTCAGGAAACGCAACCATTATTTCAGCGATTTTTCGGGACGAACAATCTTTTATTACCGTTTTTTTTTAAATTTTATTTTATCGTAGAATTTGTTGTAAAAGAAATACTTTCTGTAAATCTAGAAGCACGCTTCCGCAGTTTTAGAATATTTTCTTTTTTTTTTCGATAAAAAAGTAGATAAATCAGACTCTTAAATGGCAAAACTATGGACAGATACAATATTTGGAAAGTAAAAACATTTTCATTATCTCTATGCACATGTCTAGTTAGGGCATATGGAACTGACCCTGTTTGATTGATACTTCGTAAAATTCATTTGTTTTCTTATATAAAACGTATCTGTTTCAGACTTTCGGCCATCCAATGGATTTTGAATAAATATTTTTTGAGCATTTAATTTCACTTTGTTATGTGTACACAAAAGCCAGTAATTACTTTCGGAGTTCAAACATAAATAAAAGGAATAAAAGTTACTTTAAAACATCAACTGTAATTCATCTCATCATTAACGCAGCAAGGAATTTCTCCCGGGTAATTGATACGGTTGTAACAAGCTGAAATTTTTCTGCGAGAGAAATATAACAACTGTCCTAAAATGCACAAATACTGCCTTAGTAGAATCGGCATTTTATGCATGGAGGTTTTGTCAAGTTGAGAACCAAAGTAGCTCGATAGTAATGCTTCCATACCGCCAACCCAGGTTTGATTCCTTGGTTGGGTACGGTCGACTCAGCGTTTCATCCCTCTAGTGACTCTATAAAATGAGTACATGGCGGTCTTGGGAACTAAATGCTGGGGGTTCCACGTTTAGCTGATTACCTCACCAGAACATCAGCTCTCGCACCGCAGAGCTCTCGGTCTTGTAAACAGAGATGGGCACAGTAGGCCTCAGCACTCATGGGCTGTTGCATCGCTGAGTTTTGTTTAGAGTTTTTATTCAATTGGGGCTTTAACCCTAATTCACCCCCATGTCGCACTCTTTCAATTCATACTATTGTTTTTAAAGCACATAGTAGTAGTATACATGTAAGTAGTTATTACTTTTATAAAACAAAAAGTAATAATTATCAAAAAAGCTCTATCGGCCTGTATTGCTTCAATTGACTAATCTATTTTTTTTTATAACATATTAAAATAACATAACATTATTTGCTAATTCGTCTAATTGCGTATTTTCTTCCCTAAAGCTATTTGAAATTTCATTAAGAGTAAAAATGTAAGAGCTTAGCAAAAATTCTAGCAATTTAGAAAAATCTTTATTTTAGTCATTTTAAATGATACAATAATGCTGCTGAAACGGTGAAATGAATCTTCAAATGATTAATGGCACCTTATCGAACTGCGTTTCATAATTAAATGTCATTATTGTTCATCTATCACTACGGATTTGTATTCATACGATGATTCTTCAAGGATGTTTGATGCTACTTGGTCTTAACTGTCAAATATTTGATGTTTTTAGAACAAACTTCACTGATCCATTTACTCACTAAAATAAAAAAAAAAAAACTTATTGTTGAGATGTATATAAATTGGCAGTATATACAATGTAATTAGATTAGATCTTTCTGGCAGAAGTATAAAAATATAAATCTCATCACGTAATCACATGTGAGTTAAAAACAATGTAAAATAATTCGAAAAGAAACTATTTGAAAACATACAAATTTAATATGATCAAAATATTTTTAGATGATAGCCAGTCCATCTTTTTCTCGCGTTTCACTTTTTAATGCGAATAATTTATGTTCAACTTTAAACAGCTCATAAGAAGAAGAAAAAATTGCGGAAAAATTGTAATTCCTTATAAATACCAGATGTCCTGGAACTTGCTTCAAAAACCTTTTTTAATGGAAAAAGCTTGTTACGCAGGAAAAATAAGCAGAACAGAAATGATACATTTGATTTTTTAGCCATACCTGCTAAGTGTTTTGGTTTTGTGTTAAGGTTTTGCAGTGTTTTGGTTTTGTGTTAAGGTAAAGCAGTGTTTTGTGTTAAGGTTTCGTAAAATTAATGCAAATTTTTAGCTCAAAATCCGAAATGGCTAGTGTGGCATTATCACACTAGGATTGGAAAGAAATAGCAATTTTTGAAATTTACAAAACAACGAATAAATACAAAGAAATACACCGCCAGCTGCGTCATTCCAGCCGAGAAACCGCACTCCTCGGCTGAAATGACTGAGCTGATGGTGTAATTCTTTGTATTTCTGCCTTATCCCCGGGGGGGGGGGTATAGGGAGGTTAACTTACTGAAAACTAATAAATAAATCTATAAAAAATAGGAGTTCAATTATTTTCTTCACACACTGATTATTAACATATTCTATAATCTGGAGACTAAAGAGATGACAGATTTGCTAAAAGAGCAGAGAGCTTATTTACCCCCGAGAAGATCTAACAGAAAATATTTCCAAATTAGCCTAAAGTTTCTATTTAATACATTTTTTGAATAAATCGTTTAATTATTCTTCATCAGTTATCTCATACTTTAAAAAATCACTCTCTTTTTTTTTACTCCGTCTTGAGGACGAAGTATGTAAAATATTTCTAATTTAATTTTGAGTTTCATGGCTTCCGTGTTTTCTTCTTCCCTCATAAATTCTGAAAAACATGCTGCCTTACTCCAAACTTAGGTTGCTCTCGAACTTGAAGTTTCACTTTTTAAATTTACACTTGGTCAACTTTTCAGAAAACCTGAGTGTCAGCTGCATAAAGAGAAGTTTTGTGCCGATAGTTCAAAAAAAAAAAAAAAAAAAAAAGAAAGAAAGAAAAAGAATAAAAGATAATATAAAATAAAAAATAATAAAAATAAAATACATTGTGCATTCATAAAATATTTATGAATGAAACTGCCTTTAGTTTTCTGAAATTTGACCAATTTATGTTAATTATTAAAAAACATTATATGAAGTTTAAAAACTAATTTAAATAAAGGTATATACGTATGAAAAATGCGTAACTTATTAATCTAAATATCAAATATTGGAGTACAGTTGCAAGTTGACCAACTACTGAAACTAAAGTGTCAACTACTGACCTCAAGTTTTTTTTCATTTAAAAACAAAATTTTCACATTCATTTTATTAGTATATTTCTTATTGCATTATAATAGGGACTAATTGGTGAAGATATCACTTATTAAAAGTTTCCGCTGGATTAAGTTTTCTCCAAGGTATGACAAACAGAAAAAATAAATCTTTAAAGTGTCAACTACTGGTGGTTTTAACTTACTCTTTGAAAGTCTATAATGTTTTTATCCATTAGTTTATTCACTAAAACGAATAAAAATTTCAGTACATTTTTTTTATTATGCTTTATGTAATAGTGATACATTTCACAGATAGTTCTGAGATCCTCTTTTTCAAAATGTACTTACACTAAATTCTAAATAGAAATTCTTCCGAAACATTTCCAAAGCCCAGACTCATTTCTCTGAAATAGTTTTATCTCCCCACATCTCTCCTGTATAAAAGCTTAGACTTTTGTACCAAAAGAAAATTCATTTACAGGAAAGTGTCGAGTGAAATAATGTGTCCCAAATGAAATGAAATTTCAACTGAAAATGTAAATTTTTTGTAGTATTATAAAACTAAATATTTTCAAGAAAATATTCAGTTAATAATTGTAGCATTATTTATTTTACACTAAAGATACATTGAAAAAAGCTTTTAATTGTAATTTTATCATTATTTTATTAACGAAATCAAAAAAAAAAGTATTGGGAACATTTTCACTTTTTTTCATTTTCTAGTTTTATTTTCTGCAGTTAGCGATACATTTTACACATAGCTCTTAAATCCTCTTTTTGAAAATGAACTTACACAAGGTACTGCTAAGTAACTTCTATACAGAAATTCCTCCTAAAACATTTCAATAGCATAGACTCATTTCTCTGAAATAGTTTCATCTTTCCACTGTTGTCCTGTATAAAACCTTGGATTTCGGTATCAAAAGAAGACTCATTTATGAGAAAGTGTCGAGTGAAATAAAATGTCAAACAGGTAATAAAACTCCAAAGGAAAAATTTCCAAAAAAAAAAATGGTTTCGTAAATTTTGAAAAAATATTTTCTTGAAAATATTTATATACGTAGCACCATTTCATCACTTATTATATCGCACCATTTCTTTCATACTAAAAATACTTTGAAAATGGTTTCAATAGTAATTTCATCATTATTTTAGTCGCGAAACCACACAAACAATATTAGGAAATATTTTCACTTTTATTTTTTTATTTTTTGGTTTTGCTTTCTACAGTTACATTATATTTCACAGATAGCTGTAAAATCCTCTTTTTGAAAATGAACTTACACAAGGCACTGCTAAGTAAAATCTAAACAGAAATTCCTTCTGAAACATTTCAATAGCCTAGACTCATTTCTCTGAAATAGTTTGATCCCTCCACAGCCCTTCCCTATAAAACCCCGGATTTCTGTATCAAAAGAAGACTCATTCACGTGAAAGTGTCGAGTGGCTTCTCACTTACTTGATGGCCCACCGCTACGAAGCTTGCCACACGATTACTCTAAACGACATCACGTGACTCTGATGACGTGGAAAAGGCCAAACGACGTCAATTCAGCGAGAAACTCGGTGATTTGCAAGTTAATGGGTGGACCACTCTTTCCAATCTTTCAGTGCTCAGGAATTTCGCTGAGCAGCGAAAACTTCCACCATCCTGAAGATGAATTTTTAGCCGCATAATTTTCCCTCTAAGTCGTTCGGATGATGGTGGTAATATAAAACTTGAAATTAAAGTTTTCCACTCTTCAAGCAGCGATTGATGACGTATTTGTTGACACGTGCAAAATGGAAAAAAAAAAAAAAAAAAAAAAAAACATTTTTACAATAGGTAATTTTAGATTCTAAAATTGTTCAATAAATCACTTAAATTATTAATCTATGCAAAAACACAAAAATCTTCAAAAGAAAAAATGTAAAGCTTTAGTGAAACGAATTGGATTATACCAGAGTTGGGTCATTCCATGTACACTCACACACCTAAAAAGTGAGTGTTCACAGATTATAACAATATTTTGAAGGTTCATACCCATTTACTAAGCGGTGTAAAAAACCCAAATTTTTACCCTCTAGCTATTGTAGTTTTTTAAATATAAGGGGTCGAAATTTTAATGTTTTGCTCCACCGGCTCATACTTGACTGACCATAACTGTGGAACAAATAAAGTTAGAGACTTGAACTTTATATATTTTGAAAGTTTACATTAAGAGCTTTAAAATGATGTATTACATGATACAAAAATACAATTTTTAATTTTGAAGGTCATTTGAATTGATCTTTGACATAGAGTATTTCCAAAAGTTATAATTTTAAAAACCTAAAAAAAATATATTTTTATTTTCTTTATTTGTGCCAAGTTTCATGTTGGGAGAACACTGGGATCATGCATAATTTAAAATTAATATTACTTCGAGTGGCCAAAAATCAATTGCAATTAATTGAAAGTCAAATATGTGAACGCAAATGTGTCATACTCATGCTGATAATACAACCATTAGAAAAATCAAAAATTCATTCAGTGTGATGTACAATGAGTACATTACATAAAATAATTATACAAGTTATCCATGCAATCAAAGTTGACTTAACAGTTATATACTTCTTCTTGACAATGCTTTGCTAGGTTGCTTTCTGCTTCTGCAATTTTATACCTCCTTGCAGTTTCTGCACTTAAGTAAAAAACTGGTCCTAAGTTTTCACGCACACAATGTTATGGCAGATGAAAAGGATTACAGCCAGGTGCGCCCCGATGGAAGGTCACAAGAGGCCAATATGAATTCCCAAAAATGACCTTATTCAACGCATTGTGTCTGATGATTCAGCAAAATTATCATCATTAGGCAAAACTTAAAGTTCTTTTTGGCAAAATTATGATCATTCAGCGAAATGAAATTTCCATTCAGCATATTAAGAATTTCTGACCTCCTAAAAATTAAAAGTTTGGGTCGCTTTTGCTTGCAACAAACTAAAACTGCAACGCAATCACATGTTTAGGTAAAGAAACTTCTAAAATCACTAAATTACTTTTAGCCTTCTATCAGGAGTTTATAAACACGAGGCGTTTAGTTGAATCAACTTTTCAAAACATTTGCTTTTTAACTCGTTGACTGGAGTATTCCATTGGCTTCACACGTGGAAACTTCGTAGATTCAATTTTTCTTCTAAAACTATCCCGCAACGCTGTTAAAACTGAACCGAGATGACTCAACAAACTTACTTGTGTGTAGAGCGAACGCTTGGCAATGTCCCGAAGAGTTGAATCAACTAAAATGTGTATTTAACTCATCGGGATGAGAGCCTTGTTGTTGTTGTCTTGTGCCAGCAAGGCTGGCAATTTGAAATGCGCTGCGTCGATCACTTAACGTCGATCTTGCTGGTAACAAGAGCTTTTCACCGCTTGAATGCAAATGCCTTTGTTGGTTTCGTTTATAAGAGTTTAAAAAGCTCTGCATCGATGCCGATCTTTACGCAAGCGCATTGATTTCTACCTCAGTTTTTAAAGTAAATTTAACGCTAGACGGAATTTTGCGCAAGCCATCGTGAAAGTTTCCTCTCATATTTAGAGCTTTCTCGAAATCGGCACAACTTATTCCAGAAAGTGTATAACGTTACACCAATCAACAGTAATAACGTTACATAATTTTTTACATCGTGTGGAGAAATATGTCTTTCGTCAAGAAAAAAACCGTTGACTTGGTCAGAAAGTCAATTAAAAAACACTAAAACATGGCTGAACATTGAGTTCGATTGGTGTTTAATAATAGAATTCTAAGTACCGTCCATAATTAAATTGACTTATGTAAATGTCATTAAGAATGGAAGGATAGACGATCAAAATATGCTGTTAAAAAAAAAAGGTGATCAGCCTGACGCGGAACTCCCAGTGTTCGGTTCCTAAGTACGCTTTGTGCTCATTTTATCGACCCACTGAAGGGAAGAACAGCTGAGTCCACCATGCCCAACCCGGGAACTGATCCCGGCCTGTAGCGTGGAAGCGCAAAGCACTGCCACCGAACCACTTGTCTTTTAAAATCTTTTACTGGCATTTCTTTTAAAACAATGGCGCATTAACTTCTTCATGTGTATTTTTTTTATTTTATTAATAAAATAAAAAATAACTCAAAATTACCGAATTTGACGTTAGTTTTAATGTTTGGTAATAGAACTGTAAGTAGCGTCCAGAATCAACTAAATTAATGTAAAAGTCTTTAAGAATGGACGGACAAACGATCAAAAGCTACTACTAGCATTTCTTTAAAATATAATGATGCATTACTTCTTCCATATGTGTTTCAAATTTTATCAATGAAGTTAAACACAACAAATTTCAATGCAGTGAATAAATACGAAAGAAGCTTGTAATTGTTCCCTTAATTAACGTATTGTACTTTTTTTAAGCGTAGAACAAGTATTACGTTTTTTTAAACATAGCTCCATTATCAGAAAGACGAATGGCTGCTGACGCCTTTGCTAATGTAATTATACAGAAAGACGGCTGTCAGTGCAATTTAAAATGTCTCGCTTTAACAAGATTAATGATGAATTAGTACTGCCTTCAGAGAAAGCTTTTAGTGTTTTGTGTGAGGAAATATGGTTTAGAAAGGAAATATTCGCTTGCTTAATTAATTGAAACTCGGCTAAATTGCAAATGCAGCAGTTTTATGCTAATTATGTTGTCGGTTTCCTACAATACGTTACACGTTATATGCAAATAGATGAATAACCTACGCACAATTCGGATAATTTACTCTGTGCTTTCTGATATGTTAGTGCTTTCGTATATTTCTTCTTCTTGCTTAACCTCATATATATAATAGCGAATTCACTGATCGAGTAACTCTGCTGACGTCATCAACAATGAAACTTTCGCCGCGCCATGATAATTTGATGTTTTTTGGTAATGTTTGACATGCAGGAAAATGCTTTATTTTGCCAAGGCTGAACTGGGTACAGTAACTTAACTATTTTACTGGTAAGACAGTCTTTTTGAGTAGAATGAAGAAACGAAGAAGGGGTCAACAAATGAACGTTAACATTTCAACTATCAAAATATCACCAAACAGGCAATAGCTTCGTTCAAATGTAGAAGCAATTTTCACCCGTCATACCTTGACGGACAACTCTCTAGCTTTAAAGAATTTTTGAAAACTATTGTTCAACTAAAGTTTTAAGTCTTGTGGGTCTATGAAACCGAAAGACGTTTTAACAACTATAAAACAACACTTTTTTTTCTATTAGATGTATATTCTTCGATTGGGACCCAAGATTTTGGAATTTCGGTTCCCTTTACCTTGTATCATTTGTAAAAGAGAGTTGTGTAATAAATTTACTCGGAATGGTGTAAAAACAGGAAAGGTAATTTATAAGTAATTTAATCACTAGTAGGCTTACTAGTCTTTGAAACAGGCAGAAAGAGAACATCAGTTGAAAATAGTGCTGAAATCAACAAAATGTGAAACAAGTTTAGAGTCAAAATAAAAGTCTGTATCGCATTGGATCCAGTAAATTCAAGAATGGAGAAGTTCTCCACTTAATCAAGAAGGCTGCAAGGGGTGGTGCGCACCACTTAGTCTAGCTGACGATTTTCTAGGAGAAAAGTCGTTACTTAGTGTTATGCAAAGAAATTGCTCAAAATTTTAAAATATAAATTACATTAAGTAATAGACTGTCCCTTTGTAATAATTATTTTATTGAAAATAAATAATTTGACTTATATTTATCTATTTTTTAGTAAAAACTAATCATTATACTTCTTTCACAATGTTCAAAGAAGTTCAAAAGCAAGTATTTAAAACATTTTTATCTTTCTCAATGAATCAAAAGAACTTCAAACAAAACTCTGGAAGCAAATGTTACATTTCTCAACAACATTAATCGAATTCCACCAGGGAATGGAAATGGTGTTCTTCAGAGCTGAATCAACATCACCGAGTTCAATCGCGTCAAAAGAACATTTCTGCTGAGTTTGAGTTTGCCACAAAAAAAAAAAAAAAAAAGGATTTCGCATTCAATTCGGATTCCTAATCATTAGGTTTCCCCGCGCCCATATTAAAAGAAATTAAATGTTTCTCACGTTACGCTACACTGCAACAAGAGTGCTGAAAAGTACGGATGGAATTAGGAACTATTCATCAGTGATATTAAGACTTTTTAAACTCAGCTCCAAATATATATTTATCCAACTGATGGTTAACGATACGGTTCAACAATGTTACTATTTATATACAGTCAAACTCACGGTATCTTTGGTATAACTTTATCATAATCCCCGGATTGACCTCGTTCCTTTTTTGCTATTTTTTTCAGTGATAACTCGCCAATTGTGTTTGTTGTCTTGCGTTTTGATTGTCCTTTACGTTTGTGTTGCAATTCTGCATTTATTTATTGATTTTTTTTTTTTTTTGAGCAATCACGATTGCTTATTGTTCTTATTTGACCGTTTTTGATGTCCGTGCCTTTTTCAGCATGGACCAGGAGCGCCTGCAGCAGCACCGCCCACTGTCCTCTGCAGGGGCGGCTCCGAGCACTGCCTCCTGGATTCAGTTTCTCCTCGTCGGTTGCGTCCATGTCCTACACACAAGCACGCTCATACACACACACGCTCATACCTAAGTCTTTACACGCATACACTCACGCCTACGTGCATACACACAGGTCTACGCACACACACAAGTCTACAAATGCACGCACGCCTACACACACAGAACTATACATACGTAACCACCCAGGAGGAGGGGCAGGCTTGGGGGGACAGGAGCCGTTTCTAGAAACAATAGCCCCCCAATGAGCAGGGTCCTGTAGCAACTCGTGATTGCGAAAAACATAATTTGAATTCAAAATTTCAGAATTCAAGTTAATTTTTTTTTTCTTTTTTTGTCGTCAAGAAACGTCACCAAGCCGAAATTGCCTGTTCGAGGATTATACTGAAGCTGTTCCGAGCTCACATGTAAGGATCGCAAAGAAATCGTGATGTTCGCTTGTTTTTATCGAGTTCTAAAAAATGGGTTCGCGGGAAAAAAACCATGAAACTTCTATCATACTTATTTCATATATAAGCTTTTTCCTGAAAAATGCCAAAGAAGGGGCTGAAATTACTTAGAACTGCCTTATTGTCTTTTATTGTGAAACTGCTTCTCGGGTAAGGCTCATTACACAAAAAAACATCGTTTTTTGTTTACCAGAATTAGACAAGAATTGAAGACAGATTGAGGTCTTTCATCGCACTTAAAACATATTGAGCATGTTGGGGAGGGGGCTACTTTTTCTCTATGCTGAAGTTTGACTATCAAGTTCAATATTTTCGTTAGTTGGTACCTCAATTGACAAATGATTTTTCAATTGCTTCTCTCTTATAGTCTTGTACCAGCTAGGCCGGCAATTTCGGGTGCGCTGCTTCATTTTTCCAACTGTACCATAATTTGGGGAGAAGTAAGACTTCCATAGTACACACATGCCACAAGGATCGGTTTTATAGGGTTGACTACCATTCACAGCACAAAAACAAATTCACAAAAAAAAGGCGAGTTTATGTGTGCATCACATGATTTCCGATTACTTCAATTTAATGATAATAATGCCTCAGAGTAAGTGAAGAAACACTTTAAATATTTTCGTTCCTGTTTGTTTGTCGAAACAAAAAAAAAAAAAAAAGTTTTATGCACGTTACTTCTCCCAATATTGGCAATCATAATGTCATTCAATAGTTTACTCTCTAAATATCGCCAATAGTAACCAAATTGAAACCAGATTTAAAGAAAAAAACACGCCAAATTCGTCGCCAAGTTGGCGACAAAAGTTGGCATCAAAAAGCTTGGCGATATATTACCAAGTGTTTGCCGAATTACAATACCACTTGAATTAACCATTAAAATTAACAATGATTTTATCCAAAAAAACGGTGTAAAAGATCTATTTTGGAACATCCGAATGCAACCAAAAAGAGAGGTGCACAACTAGACCCCACTACGAGTCTACGTATCAAATTTCAACTTTCCAGGACATACCGTTTTTGAGTTATGCGAGATCATACGCACATACCCAAATACACACATACAAAAATACGCACATACGCACATACATACATACATACATACGAACGTCACGAAAAAACTCGTTGTAATTGACTCGGGGATCGTCAAAATGGATATTTCGTTTGTCTATAAGTTCTTAGGCATATATCCAAGTGTGGTCGGGTTGAAAATAAAACTCAACATTCATTCGGAGGTGAGTAAAATTTAAATTAAGGCTGATTTTTGAGTGAAATTTTTTTTGCGAATACAATACTTCCTTTTTTTGTAAAAGGAAGTAACAAGGACAGGAAAAAGAAAGCACAATGCCCAAACGGGGTCGAACCCAGGACCTCCCCATCGCCGCTCAATACTACACATACTTTAAAAAGAAACTGTCATCACTTGTTAATAGGATTGAAAACTAACCAATAACTTTTTGTTGACTTCAGAATATTAAAAGACCGCATTCGCTCAGCTGAAATAAATATATATATTAGGGTGGTCCTTATTTTTAAGTATTTTACGCGACGCCCCCTCAATTTGTTCCATTATACAAATAAATGATCCATGCAAAATTTTAAGTCAATCCATGAATATTAACCCGTGCCCCTAGGGCCCCCTTTTTTGAGTTTCGAAGAAAAAATTGCGGATTTTCTCATTTTATGTAAAAATATTCTTACGTTTCATATTTAAAGTAATTTTGAACCTCAATATATGTTGCTACTTCCAGACAAACCATTATCTCACTTTCATTCTGTAAAATTTTACATATTACAGCTGGTACATGTGCACCAACGGCCTTGGGACAGGCATACCGCTATTCGCGCTAGTTTCAGTCCAAGCGGCAGGGGAACATTTCTTGCCATCAAGATGGACACAAGGGATTCTAAAGGCCATTAATGAATGGCCTAGGCCATTAATGAGTGATTTTTGACAACAACAATTTGCCTCCTCCAAGCTTTGGGGGTGTTGATTTAGAAATTTTTCTATGTATGTAATAGGTGTGGCAAATAGGATCGCTATGTTTCAATGCTATAAATATAAGTAATGGCAAATATAATTTAATTCGCTGTTCTTTAGTTATAAATATAGTTAAATGTTTATGCATTCTTAAAATATAAATTTTGAAAAATCCTCGATTTCTCTACCATAAAAATATACTATATTTTCCATGTCTAAAATATAAATTTAAAAGAATTCCAGATTGGAATAATGTAAAAATCTATACTTTAAATTGTCTTCTTTTTCAGTACATAGTCCTTTATTATCATCAAATTCTTCTTGCAATTTACAAGATTTAGAAACCGAAATGGGTATCGATCCTAACCTGTGAAACTTTTTTCTATATCTGGTCTATCACAGCGCAAAAAAGCTTGACAACTATTGATATCTGCTAGCATTTCATCAATGTTAGGACAAGTGCCATATTAGGGACAAAGATGCTGTTAATGTATTACCAGCCTATGTAGATGCAGTAAATTTAAATCCAAATGACTTTATGATCAATCGTGCATTCCTTAAGAGAGCAAGAAAAAGTCTTCTAGAGGTAAAATCAGATTTCATGAATTTAAATTTATATTTTTTAGTTATTCACTGGGATACAAAACTACATCCAGAAGTAACTGGGGGAAAAAAAATGCCGATAGGCTTACCATGATAGCTTCAGGTCCCAATGTTGAACAGCTACTCAGAATTTTTGAGATATTTCTTCAGTTGTATATGATATCTTAGATGATTGCTCTTTATTGCTAACTGTTCAAGCTGTAGTGTTTTATACAGCGGCTTACAATACCGGCCGTATAAATTGTGCATGTAATTTTTTAGAGCAAAAGCTGAACGGTGATATATTGCATTTGTATTGCTATCATCATGCACTTGAAATCGTACTGCAGAGTGTCTTTAAAGAAGTTCTTGCCTTTCTTAGTTCTAGACTCGATATTCCATTATTTAAGCGCTTCAAAATTCAAAAATTACACATACCACTTAAATTCTAAAAGAAGAATTTGATGACATATTATTGTTCATAGAAAGCGGAATTAAGATATATTACAGAGAATTCTCATAACGTGTAATAATATTTCTTGGTGAAGTCCTCTCTCCTACAGGGATATGTTTTCGGCAACCTGGAGCTTATCCCTGACCCAGAGGGGTGGCAAAAGGAATTTCTTGTTTGAAAATTTATATATTTAGGAAGCAATTTAAATTGACACTTCATGAAGAGATTGCCCGTAAATGGTGTTTTACAGTTAAATGTTGTATGAATTTATAGTTTTTCGCAGCAACCTATTCTAGGCCTTTTAAATTAATATAAAGTCTAGTGTCTAAAAAAACCTGCAGCGTACAAAATGATGACAAACATGCAGCAGAAGCAGTGATTGAAAAATTCATAAATCACTTATGGTACTTAGGGGATGAACTAGTAGCTTTGTCCGTATTGGATGAAGGAATTAACTTTGAAGATAGGAAAAGACTACTTCAAAAAAATGCTTGCTGAATAGGAAGACGTGTCTGATGACTGTATAAAAAATTTCAAATAACAGTAGATGATTTGGAATACTTTCTTAGTAAAGATCTTCCTCTTTATAGAATCAATTACAAGTCAATAAAACTGTTTGATAAGTTATAAACACCAAAAGATGTTTTCCTATTTGATCCTGATTCATGGCAAAATGAAGGAAGCTATTTAAAGGGAAGAGATATCGTTAAAATGCTGAAAGTTGTGAATGATACAACTGAAAGAGGAGCACAATTAATCGAAGAATTTCACAATCAATTTACCAAATATGAGTCACAAAAGCAATTTAGTATTTTACAGACACTCCAAGACTATCGGAAAAAAATGCACACGATTGAGATACATTGAGAAAAGCGTACGATTAAGGTAAAGTTTCTAAAGCAATATTTCATTCTTATTCAATGTAAAATCTTTAGACGATATGAAGTAATTAAAAAGATTAATTTTAGTGCTACCTCGCTGTAAAAATATTTTGCAAACATAGGAGAAACGATGTACGGGGTCTGAAGTAAAAACTCGAAGATTTGTGAGAAAATTATCAAAAGTGTTAAAGTTCAACGTCCTAGGGGCACGTGTTATTATTGACCGATCGAGTTCAAATTTTGCACCGATTACTTTTTATTATAGTGTCACAAAACTAGGGGGCGTCACTTGTTGAATTCCGAAAAAAAAAATTCCCATATAAATAAGGACCACCCTAATATATATATATATATATATATATATATATATATATATATATATATATATATATATATATATATATATATATATATATATATATATATATATATATATATATATATATATATATATATATATATATATATATATATATATATATATATATATTTTCAATTACAAATTTACTTTTTTTCTCTGGTAGTTTTATAGAGAATACCATGTTTTAACTATGCATATATTGCATAGCTTATTTAATCCAATGTAGGAATTTTGTAAGCATTTATAACGTTTTTATGTTTTTGAAGTAAGATAACCAAAAACACTGGATTTGGATTAAGAATATGAAAGCAATAAACTGAAAAGGAACGTAATTAAAAATGACAGTGAAGATTATAAAATTAATTACAATACAAACTTCTCAACTGTTTTGCCCAACGATTATTTAAAGGAAACTAAAAGTAATTGCGCCTTTAAAAAGAAGGGGAAAAAAACCTAGAACAATATTCTAGTGGGAAAAGCAACAATAGCAATGTTTTTACTGCTACGTGAAAAAAAGAAATGTTTGCAGAAGAATGTTTTACATCAAAGAACTCCCATAAGAAGACGCCTGCAGAATTTGTTCTTAAAACACTGGCTCAGAAATAGAACATTCAATCTAATTTACATTTAAATTAAGGTAATACGATTTGCTCGAGGATTTTCTCCTTTTTTTTATTTTTTGTTTTGTTTTTCGTAATTTTTAATACTAAGACTAGTTAAGTGTAAGGTTGGTAAGAATTTATGTCTAGTATTGCCCTATAAGAAGCGCGTAAGCACACATACAGACACAGCACAGGAACACTTCCTTGTTGGCTTAGAAATATTTTAATTGCTCTTTCTTTTTTTTTTAAATTTTATTTATTTTTCTTTTTTATCTGACTTATTTATTTAGGGTAGTCACTTCAAATGTTTATAAGACTAAAACAATAAATTTTTTAACTAAAATTAGTTTTGTCCTGCCTTGTAAAGGTAACGTAACTTTAAGTTATCGTTAAGTTTATTAAATACTCTCCTTTAAATGAAGGTTGAAATGAGTATACAATTTTATGAAACATGATCCCTGTATTGTTATCTACTGTTAGATATTTTTTCTTTGTCTGATCCTCAACTGGTATAAACGTGTTAACTGATGTCAACTGGTCTGTCAGATAATGAGTCAAAAAGCAGTTTTACTTTTTAAAGAAAGTGCACTTAAAATTGAAACTGCTGTAAAAGTGACTTAAAAAAAAGAGAGAGAGAAGCGGTTGGTTATATAATAAGCTTCATTTAAAGTAGTTAGCTAATTTTAAATTCCACCGCCACAATCAATCCATAGACGTAGTGTAACGCAACTACCCTACACAAGGAATTTTCAAGCTAGAATTTCTAAGTAATTTGAACATTAGCGGGACTTAAAAGCATAAAGGTTAAAAAAAGTATTATAGCTGATGTCGTTTAAGTAAACTTGTTTTGAAAGACCGAATCATTAAACAAATAACTTATCATTATTAAAATATACCTGAATTTAAAAAATTAGCATTTAAATCATATTTATAAAATTAAAAAGATTAAATAGACGGACTGGGAAATAAAAAGCTACCCTAAGTAATTACTACTTTAATGCTATTTATTTTTGTTTGTAAAATACAAAATCATTAACACTAATGCGTCTGATCTATACGGCGAGCATTATAATATACCTCTGAAATAACATTAAATTATTCGTAGCAAATTTAGAAAAAGAGCCCCATTAAATTACTACATCCATTATATTTCAATTGTGCCGTAAAAATCTTGAGAAAATGAAGCATTTCTTAATCAATTCTTGGCAGGAGCTTTTCATTATTGCGAAAAACCTTAAGTGACGTAAGAGTGGTTTTGTTCTGAAATGTTGATTCCAATGAAATTTCTTACTTTTCACGACCATTAAGCCAAGCTACGTAACATATTTCTTCATAAATTACTTGAAGGCTGAACCCCTAATGATGTTTTGAAGTCATTTAAGATGATGTTAATCAAATGTAATGGTTTCCAGCGATGCTTTTCGATATAGAAATTGAAAAACTACTTCTTGACGTTTTTAATGCGATTCTAATTTTAAACGCAACGTATTTCTCTTCTCGTTTTGTGAATGCCTAGACTTAGTTTCGAGAATGCTTAGACTTAGTTTAGAGAAAAATCGTAATGCTGATATACGCAATTTGGAGTTTTTGGAAACTGTACATTATTTTGTTGTTACTTTCAAATCTGTTTTTGTGCCAATCTTTTTTTTTTTTTGTATGTCTTTTTTTTTTTGTGGTATATGAACACTTTGATCAAATTGGGACATTATTGATGAAGTTATCTATAAAACGAGTGCAAAGTAGTATATTCAGGCGACGAAATTGATTTTGAACCAGTTTACTTCAAAAAAGTTTGCGTGTTAGAAGACTACAAAGGATAATTATAAAAAAGTTTTGAAAAAATAAATAATAAGAAGAACATATGTAATTAAAATGTTAAAAAATGTTCGCTTGTGTATTTGAAAATCAGATTATAAAGTGTTTGGCAAGATTTAACGGCGAGATATAACATTAATAACTGGAAAGATTCATTTAAGCTCAAGTAGTAAATTATTCTTCTTCAGAGAGGAACAAAAAGTAAGCAATCTCAGGCGCATTAAACTAAACAAAATGTAGTTGCAGCAAATGCTAAAAAAAAATATATTCTTACATTCAAATAGTACAAAAACCACTATCTACAAATTATAATAGATTTAAAAGCATCTTCAGTATGTACTGAATCTCTTTTTCACAACAACACGGTTAAATTGTACATCTTACGGTACTTTAGAAAAAGAAATTGGTCAAGTTACTAAATGAAATAAAGCGGCACTTAAAGGAAAACATGTTTTTTTTTGTAGATTATTAATAATATTTCAAAGCTTTTAGTACTTAAGAATCGTTCTCCAAGAAAAACTGATAACTTATTATATTACTTAAAATAAACAAAAATAATACAGAAAAACATTTTGTCTCTAAAAAGTCACATTATTTCCCGGAAAAATGTATCTATTAGGCCTATATTAATGAAAAATTCCTCACCTCCGTGACTGACCTTATCAATGTCATTATTTCTAAGGTGAAAATAAATGATGGAGGGGAAATACATCAATAATATGCGTTCTACCAAAATTATAAATTGCTCGTATATCCTCAAATTCACTAAATACTATTTTCAAAATGCATTTGAAAGTATTAATTAAGCCGTACTTTAAACAAGAGAGCTTAATATTGTGTTCCCACTAATCATCAAAATAGCTAATTGATCAAAATAGCTACAAATAACAAAATTACTACTTTGATATTAAATTGGTCTCAATTTTTAAATATTAAAAGTTTTTTTTCCCCGTGAACAAGGCATTATTTTTTTTAAATTTGTGAGTAAAATAATTGGAACTTAGCTGGGCCATTGTTTATGGTTATTTCTAGTAGGTAATACTTTCATGTAAGAATGAAAGAAAAAAGTTTCGAAATTGAAAAATATTCGCATTCAAAAATTACGTTTTCTGGAGAATGGCCCATTATTTTTTTTCATGGAAATGGCACTTAGAGCTTTGTTTACCTACTAAACATGACAAAAATGGATATAATTATTCTTCTGAGGACAAATTACAGTACTGGCAGAATTTGTTTTAAAAATAACAACTAAATACAGGAATTGTTATATAAGGAATTGTTATATATGCTGTCATATAAGGAATTGTTATCTATTTTAATTAACTAATTCTACAAGCCCTGAGCGTAAACTTATTTCTAAAGTACATCAATAGTATTTCATAGCTTTTGGCGGGCAAAAATAACTCTCCAAGAAAAAATTAAGTTTTTTCTCTTACTCTTAGAAAAGATAACTTAAAAAATAAATGATCTTTAAAAAATATCATAATGATCGAATAATAATAGTCCTTAATGCTTTGGTTACTTGTTAAACATGATAAAATGAGAGATAGTTTAGCTTTTGATGATAAATTAGAGACAAAAGACGTTGTTTTGCAAATAACACCTAAGTAGATTAAAACGACTAAAGAATGATTTGAGTTTTAATCAACTCGTTTCGCTGGCCTGAGCTGTTTATTTATTTTTTAAAAACATATTAGTGCTTCATTAAAGCTTTTAGTAATTAAGAAAAGTTCTTCAGGATTTACTGTGCTAAATACATTTTTTTTTTAATTTAAAGCCTATATAAAATAAAATTTTTGATCCATTAAAAATCTCATAAGTTTGAAATGGTGATGATCCTTGAAATTTTCGCTACCTACTAAATATGACAAAGTTAGAAATAGTTACCTTTACGAACACATATGATTGTACTAAAAAACGTTGTTCCATAGATGACTCATAAAAACGACTAAGTAATGATTTGCTTTTTAGTTAACTCGTTTTGCGGGACTGACATATTTTTTCATCCATTAAAAATGTACTATCTACGTCACCCGGCTTTGCACGGTCTACCTCGAAAATAAAAGTTATATCAAGTGACGCGTGTTTAACAATCAGGCTTGAACGAAAAAAAAAATCAGCACAATTTTGCCGCAGATTGCAAAAAAAATAAAAAATTCAAAAAGGAAACATTTTAAATACCCCAAGTACTGGAAAAGTCTTCAAAACAAAAGTTAGAATTTTATTTGTTCATATTAGAGAAAAAAGGGCAACCGCTCTTTCTTCTCAATGATTTTCTTCATGCTACAAATTTCAATAAAAGCATTGCTTCAATGAAGCACCGAATAATAAATTGAATGGAGGAAAGTCTTCGAAAAATAGGGATTTCATATCGAAATCTAAGTGTCATGAATAATAGTTTTTAATTCATATCTACGCTATTATTATCGGATGATTATGTTCAACAGCCAAACATAAAGACTGAAAGATTACGAATCCATCAATACCTGGTTCGATGATCTGTTCATTGTCTTTCGAGAGAAGTAACTTGGACATACATGCATATTTACATACTTATATACTACATACGCTCAGTTTTTAATTATATAAGATTAGTGCTCCTTAAGAGTTTATTATAATTAAGGAAAACTCTTCAGGAAACGCAGCGTTAACAAAAATCAATATTTCAAGCCTATATAAAATAAAACTTTTGCTCCATAAAAAAATCTCAATAATTTGAAATGGTGATGGTCCCTAAATTTTAGTTACCAACTAAAGGTGAGAAAGTTAGAAAAAGTTACACTTATGAAGATATATGATAGTACTAGAAGAGAAGTTGCTTTGCGGATGGCTTCTAAGTACATAATTTATTTAATGACTTGTTTTTTAATTAATTCGTTTACAATGGAGAAAAGATAGCACGTTTGCAACAGTCATTCGGAAGGTTCAACATAATGATGCTTTTGACACCGATGATGATGAAGTCATGGAGCGATAACCCAACGAAACAGGAGTTTTTTCTTCTTCCTTTCTCATCTTAATGATACACGTTACTCCAGAATACGTTAATGACATTCAGAAGATAAAATCGTGAATAAATTCTGAAGTTAATTAAATTCCGTGAGATGGAATATCAGATAAAGTAGAGTTTTACTTTTACGTGAATATTTATACCTAGAAGAAAGGATTTTAAAAAAATAGCTAAGCATAAATTACATTTAAAGAGTGTATTTGGCTCGGATAAACACAATTGATAAGTCAAGGAAGCATTTATTTTCTTTACTTTATTATCGTTTTGTGTAAAATTGTATTTGACGACTTACTTTTATCAGCTTTGTATTCAAAAGGTTTTTTATATGCAAAATAAAATAATAATAGTTGTAATTTCATTCAAGAGCTACAACTTTTAGCACCGTACTATAACCCAAGGTGTAAAGTGTATGCACACACGAAAACAAATTATTTGAAAAAATAGCTAGGTATAAATTACTTTTGAAAAGTGTATTTAGCCTCGGATAAACACAGTCAAAGAAACATTTACTTTCCTATTATTTTATATTATTGTTTTGCATAAAACAGTATTTAAAGGCGAAATTTTATCAGCTTCGTTTTCAAAATGTTATTTAGATGCAAATTAAAATAATAATTTTTATAATTTAATTCAAAAAAACTACAACTTTGCTAAAAGTATAGCAAAAGGTTCTGCACTTTTTAGCACCGTATGGCATCCCCCCAGTATAACCCAAGATTTAAAGTGTATGTACATGCGACAATTAAGAGTGCAAATGCATTCCGGGATGCACATTTGCATAAGTGTTGCCTGCTTTAAGGTAGGCGAACGCCCTAAATATTTTTTACTTCAATATTCATTACCCCTTTGCAAAACTTTGTACGATTATTAAATATGACATAAATAATACATAAAAAAAAAATTTGTATGTTTTTTTTTAAATAAAAAGCTATATTTTTAGCAGTGTATTCTTCCAGTGCCTTCACATTTTCATAATTTTAAAATCCTTCTATCTCTTCGTTAGATACCAGAGAGTGATATGACCGTCTATTTTGGAAGGAAATAATCAACTAGAAACAGTTTAGAAGGGTTTGTTTGAAAAATTCTGCCGCAAACTTGCTTTTTGCCCCAAGTTTAATTGCTAATTTTTTCAAAACCACATATTGCTTGTCCATTAATTTTTCATAATTTATGTCACAGTGATGTAACCAATTAGCAATTTTGCAAAGTTTGAAATCTTTCGAGTTAACACTTTTTTTGCTACAACTGTTAGAGTAAATAGAAACTTTGAAAACGTGGTTATGGGAAAAACAAGAAAGGAAAAGTAAATTTCAGTTAAAAGCAGTGCATTTGAATAAATTTCTTCTAGTTTTCTCAATAATTCATCGGTTTAAAAAAAATGAGGATTTAGAAAGAATAACACTATGGTTCTCTAAATTACTCAAAATCTCAACACCTTTTTCTTTTTTTTGAAAATTAGGGTATTCACCTACCTTAAATGGTCTTGGGTATCCTTGCGTTAGCTGTAGAAGAGAAAATATACTTAAGTAATCATCAAGAATCGTTGTCTCAAAAATGTTTTTTAAGTTCTCAATTGTGACTCGAATTAAAATTGTCCACTGTATTTAGATTTTCTGTTTGCACTAAAGGAACAAAACTATGATGGAAGAACAAAAACAAGCCATCTCATCTTGTTATCCATTTCTTCTTTATATAGGAAACAACAACATTGGTATAAATGCGTATAAATGCCCAGTCAAATGATGCAGTCAAGCTTTATGTTTTTCATATATAGTACATTCTGATTTCATAAATCGTAAGAATAATTTCAATGCCCGTCTAATCATTATCTTTTTATGTGGTTTTATACATTAAAATCAAAACACTTTTTAATCGTCTTCAAAAAAGAAGGTTATGATTTCTTCATGCGATTTTTTATGTATGTTTTCGGGTATTCAAGACTACTGTACCGATTTGAAAAAATATTTTTTTGTTCGGAAGGGATAGGGGGCAGGGACATGGGATCATCTTCCCAGATGATCTCATGGTAATTTGGATTAGATCTGATAAGGGTCCCCGGAGAAATCCAAGAATCTTTGAATTTCACACGTTGCGGATACGTAATCCAGCTTACGTCAGTGAGCGGAAAACGTCACAGGTCACGTGATTTTCCCGCTACCTGTGTATTTTCACAGCAAGGTTTTGCCTTCGTTTTGAACGAGAATTCTCGCCGCATATGGGTGATTAATTTTCGCCGCCTGTCAATTTTTACTTATAGGTGTTACCGATGTTTTACTACGTAGCAAAGCAGTAAATTAAATATATTTTGCTAATTTAATAGCTGAATCAATTACCTTAATATTATTTTTAACTAAAATAACTTAAAGTAAGAAAAAATAACGTCAGAAAAGCACAAATTCGCAGATTACTGCAGACACGTGTTTCGGCCTTACAGGTAACGCCCTTTTCAGTGCAAAAAGTAATGAGCTTATGTATGAAAAGACATCCGACAAAAACCCAGAGCAGATAAGCATACAGCTTAAAAGGCAAAACTAGCGGATTAGCCAAACATCAATGAGAAAATTATAAACGGATAAGGAACCAATAGGAATTCAGGATTCGGTGGGTTGTCAGTTACGTTAGGTAGTAGTTTATGAGAGGCCCCGACTTCAAAAGGTTATTAAAAATTAAGAGATCGTATATATTTAGTTTGGTATTTAAAATAATTCATCGTATAGTAAATAAAATCAGTGTTTATTTTATGATTGGGTGTTTAGTTTAGTTGGTTTTTGTACTGGAATAAATAAATTTCATTTCTAGTTTTGGGTAAGAAATAGTATGTAAGTGTAATCGGTAATTTTTTTTGTTTTTTAGTTCCTTGGTGTTTTTTGAAGGCGTTTTTTTTAATTTAAACGTAATTTATTTAGTAGTAGGTAACTAAGAATTGGTTTTTAGAGCTTTTGAATATTTTTGACTCTTAATGTTCTTAAGCTACAGAGTAGGAAAAACAGTGAATCATATAACATTGGGATTGAAGTAAGTAATATAGGTAAACTTATTCTTAAATACTAAATAACTATAATCAAGAATAAAATATAAGTGATCTATAATTAATTTATTTGTTATTAATAACCTTTTGTTACTTCAGTTGTCTTGGGACTCACAAATCAGAATTAATACCGATTTAGGTGTAACTTTTGCTTTTTCAATTGTGCATTTTAGTTCAATTGTTAATTAATTTTCATTTATTTTTAAATTTTCATTTAGTTTTGTGAAATTTGTTGGAATGTATACAGTATAGTGCTTAATACAATGCAACGTGTTTTATGTTAATTTACGACTACTTTTCATAGATTAGTGATTTATCTCAAGGGTTTTTTTATTATAATTATAATATTTTTTTGTTATTATTACAACCGCAAGGAAATTATAAAAATAATAAAATTTCCTTATGAGTGATTCTTGAGGAAGGGAGAATTTTTGTCCTTGAATGTTCAAAGAATTTGTGAAGCTTTCTAGATTTTTTTTAACCTCAGATACATATGTTTAAATTGCTACCACTCTTTATTATAATCATAAACTTACTCACTTTTCAACTAAAAACATTTGAAAACAACATAATAAATATTTAAAGCATTATGAGCATAAGTATCCACAGAAACTATGATTGTGCAATGGCATTTTCAAGTATTTATATCAATTTTAACCGCTGGTTATTAACCCATAATTTATTTTTACGAACAACAAACAGTTTAACAAAATCAAGTTTCTACAAAACAGCATGTAGATGTTTTAGATTAGCGTCCAAATAAAAGTATTTGATTTTTCAGCGCGAAAATGTAAATGTTAAATGAGAATACCAATTCTATGTCATTAGAATGGGAAATAATTTAATAATAAATTTTATTTTACAGTATAATAAATTTATTATTTTTTGTATTTGCGTAAGCTTTGGTATGTTTAAATAATACATAAAGAAATAATACGTTGCAATTATGATAAGGATTAATATTATTTTTGTTCAAATTGTAATAATTAACATGGAGAAATATCAGTATTTTTACATGAAATTAGTTGTCCATGTCGATAAAAAATGTGTTTTGAAAAAGTAATTTTTCTTACAACGCAAATTTTAATATCTGGCTCCGCTGTTGATAGGTAAATTATATAGAGCACTTTATTAACAAATACAATATTTGTCAAAAACTGTATTTTCAATACTATTTTTAGCTTTTATTTTTAATGTCTCTTATTTCGAAAATGACGTTTACGTAACAGTTATTTAATATTTTGTATAATTCCGTCTTTGTTATAAAATAAATTAAAAAGGGCTGAAGAAAAAGGTAAGCCCTTCATCTGAGACTTTTTTGTGCATTGTTACTGCATGGTCAAAAGAGATAGAGAAACATGAAAAAAGTTACATAAATTAAAAAAATATATATGTATATACGCATCGATTTTTTTTTTTTTTTTTTTTGCTTCCAACTATGCATCAAATAATTGTAATATATTTCAAAACGTGTGCCTACAGCGTAAAGCTTTCTAAATGTGTTGTGTACTCGATAATGCTTTTGCATCACATAGCTTTATTATGTAATAAAAGATTTGACATCGTTGCCAATTATTAAGTTAAATAACGATGAGAGAACGAAGATATAAAATATATTTATTCATTAAGTTCCCTTTTCTATGTTTTCATTCAAATAATTATTTTTCGTAATCACTGAATCAGTAATTAACACATTCAGATAATTAAATTTAAAAAAATACATTCTATACCATAATCTAATTTTGTAAAAGGAGGGTTTTCCTTTTTATTGTAGCTAATAGGATTGTTCTTAAAAGGATACTAAGGGACACTACACTTTGTGTAAAGTATTTCAAGTTATTGTTGCTTGCCCTTTTATTAGTATGCGTAGAAAGAAATATATCGAAAACGTAAGAAAGCACTCTTTCTTTGAGTATGGTTTATATTATAATTAGTTTTTGCTTTGTAAATGAGTATTCTACAAATATAAAAATTCTAAAATTGGGTCTAACGTTATTGTTGTTTGCCTTTTTATTAGTATGCGTAGGATAAAATATATCAAAGACGTAAGATAGCAATCTTTCTTTTAGTATGGTTTATACTATTAATAGTTTTTGCTTTGTTAACAAGTATTCTATAAATAGAAAAATTCTAAAATTGGGTCTAATAAGCATTTTGTCAACAAATAAGGCTCATTCTTCAAAAAGTGTAACTTTTCTGTCACACGCCTTTCACAGTAAAAACGTTAAGGAACAATCCGTTTAACAATGATTTTTCATTTCATCAAAAATATATCTGTTTAAACCTACCAAAAAATGTTTAATTTTTTTTTTATATATTTTTCGCTCACAACATGTAGATTCTCACCTCCGTTGCATGTCACACACTTTGTGTGACTGTTTATGTTGCGTCATGTCTTGTTTAATTATAAGTATATACTTATTTACTTATTTATTTATCATTTCTTTCACAAGTGTCTCGAATACCAATTGTTTAAGTATATTTATTTTTTTAATATTGTGTTTTAGTTCGTTTTAGTAGTACAAGGAGTCACACAATAAATTCTCACCTCCATTACCTAAACACAAAATACCCTTCTTCATTAACACGAGGCAGTGATGACATCAAATTTTACTTTACATGATAAAAGGGAGCCCCCTTGTTTATTTTCAACCATAGTTGAAGTTGTGAGATTTTTTTCGAAAAACAAGAAGATAGGTTTTGCTTTAAAAACTTAGTGTGGTTATTCTGACTTCTCACCTACGTGAACTTGAATTTCAGGGATGTAAATTAATGTAAAAAAAAGAAGTGAACATATTTTCATATGCCAAACATGTGCAGATTGTAGCAACGAAGAAAAATATTTTTTCCCTGAAAAATGTATCTATTAGGTCTATACTAATGGAAAATTCCTCACCTCCGTGACAGACCTTATCAATGTCATTATTTCTGAGGTGAAAATAAATGATGGAAGGAAACTACATCAATAATAGACATTCTACCAAAATTATAAATTACCAGTATATCCTCAAATTTACTAAATACAATTTCTTAACATACATTTAAAACTACAAAATAAGCCGTACTTTAATTAAGAGAGCGTAATATTATGTTCCTACAAATCATTAAAATAGCTAATTGTTTGCGCAATTAACAAAATTACTACTTTGATATTAGATTGGTCTCAATTTTTAAATATTAAAAGTTTTTTCTTTTTTTTATTTCCGTGAACAAAGCATTTTTTATATTTTTTTATTTATGAGTAAAATAATTGGAGCTTAGATGAGCCATTGTTTATATTTACTTCTAGTAGGTAACACTTTCATGTAAGAATGAAAAAAAAGTAAAACAAAAGGTTTCGAAGTTGAAAAATATTTGTGTTCAAAAGTTACGTTTTCTGGAGAATGACCCATAAGCTACATATAGTTAAATGAATGGAATTCAAGAAGAGGAAAAGTTTTAATAAAAATAAATTGCGTGTTTCTTACAATGAAATACGAAAGTTTTTCTGTAGTGAAATAATATCATAGTCACAGTGGGAATAAGCAGAAGTGGGGATGTCTTAAATGATAATTATTAATGGCGTAGTACTTTATAATGATGCGAATAACTTAAATATTTTCTTAAAACTAATACGTTAATCATATTACATTAAATTTTAGTTCTTCTATAAAAATTAAAAACGGATAATTGAAGATAAAATTACTAACATTTAAGCGTTAACTGATAGGCAAGATTCCTTTTTAACGACTTCAAATAAGGAGGTTATGATTTCGTCTTGCTTTTTATGTATGTTTTCGTATTACTGCAAGAGTATTGAACCGATTTCAAAAAATCTTTTTTTTTTGTTTGGAAATGTATGCTTTTCAGATGGTCCCATGTTAATTTTGTCTGGATCTGATGAGACTTCAAAAGAGGAGGTTATGATCTCGTTTTGCGGCTTTTTATGTATGTTTTCCTATTACTGAAAAAATACTGGACCGATTTGAAAAATTCTTTTTTTTTTTTTGTTTTTGTTTGGAAGGGTATGCATTCCAGATGATCCAATGTTAATTTTGCCTGGATCTGATGATGGGTCCCGAAGAAATCTAAGAAACTTTAAATTTCATACGTGTTGGCTACGTAGACCAGCCTTCGTCAGCTGCGCGATACGTCACAGGAAGTCACGCGGTTTTGACCTGAACAATGCACTTTTTCGACGGAGTAATCTTGTCTTGAATAATATTTAATTCTTACGCACCGGGATGCTTGATTTTCACGGCGCCGCCTGGTTATTTGAATTATTGTCTTTCTAATGCATTTATTACTCATGTAGCAAATCAGTAAATTAAATGTATTTTGCTACGAAAATAGTTGAATTAATTTATTAAGTATAAAATTCTTTTTGCTAATAAATAACTTCCTTTGGTCATTAAAGTTTTTTTTTTTTTAGTATTTCAGTTTTGAAATATACTTTGTGTTCAATTCAAGGGAAATTAAAGACAAAAATCCCTCCCTCTGACGATTGAATTTATCTTCCTTATTAAACACATCGTAACTGCTGTCCGATTTCTGAAGTTTGACATGTATTCTAGATTTAATATTTCATGACGCCGTCAGTTTAATTTACAGTTATGGCAATACTAATTAACAGACTTCGTTGGAATTTTTTATGCACTATGTTCCCTGATTACTAGAAGACGTATGGACCGATTAGGAAAATTCTTTTTCTGTTTGAAAAGTTATACTTCTCCCGGTCGACTAATGGTCTTCAAGTCCGGGTATAAAGAATTCTGGAGAAATCGAGGGAACCTTCAAGTTTCATACTCGCGCTTTGTTGCTTGTAAATTCATAGCGTCTCACTTAAAGAAACGATTTTTATGGGGGTTTTTTTTTCTGTTTAATGTATAGGAGTGATCTAACTTGGGTCCCAAACCTTTGCTTCACCATATTTGTTCTTTAGAAAAAAGTTATGGGCAAAAAACAAAAACTTCATTTAATTTCAATGTCAAGCAATTAAAAATAAAACCCATTGTTAAAGAAAGCTCCATAAAATAAAAGTACTATCTTTATTCAGTGTTAAAGAAAGTACCGTAAAACATTAATATTAATCAGGGGTGTTCCCCCTTAAGTACGGGGGGGGGTGTTTTGAGGGATAGTTTTCCTTTTTAGGGGGCTCTTGCTTTGGGGGACTACCTCCTCCCCTAAATATTTCCCTGCATGAATAAAAATCACTCATATCGCAAATTTTGAATAAAGACTCCTCTGAAGCAAACAGGAAATTCATTTAGTATCATAGCTCTAGTAGTATTTTGTCTTCATATAATACAACATTACAGTAGATACTCTGTTTCTAGTGTGTTGTTGATCTATAACGGGGCCAAGTAAAGAGAAATGTGACTTTTTTCACGAGTTATGTGACACGTATTATTGTAAAATATAAAATAGTTAGGAAAACCATTGACATTTAAATGGTTCCAACTAAATTAGTGCACAAATAAATCCTTGAGAGGAACAAATATAAGTTTTTAGTGCCACTCATATAAAATGTTATGCGCATTAAGATTTTTTCCTTTTTAAACTGACTTCAAAAAAACATTCTCAATTCGTCAGAATCTTTTTATGTGTGGCCCCCTGTAAACTCAAACACTCATATACAAATTTGGAATTTTTTTTCTCGTTCGGAAAGGTATATACTTCCCAGGTGATCCCATGGTCATCAAGTCAGTGAGTATCTGAGTAGATTTAGATTTAAAGACTTATTCCGTGTTTAAATAAATTATTGTTTAATTCAGGATTCGGTGGGTTGTCAGTTACCTTAGGTAGTAATTATAGGAGACCCCGACTTCAAAAGGTTATTAAAAATTAAGAGATCGCATATAATAAGTTAGGTGTTAAAATAATTTATCGCGTAGTAATTAAAATCAGTGTTTATTTTATAATTGGATGTTTAGTTTAATCGATTTTTGTACAGGAATTGTAAAATAAATTTGATTTGTACGTTTGGGTAAGAAATCGTATGTAAGTATGACCCTTTATTTTTTTTTACTTTTTAGTTCCTCTTTGCTTTTTGAAGTCGGTTCTTTTTTTATTTGAAAATAATTTATTAGTATTCATGAAGATTTTCTTTTTAATTAAATAATTTATTTTGACATCAATAGTTCGTACTATCACTTGATTTATTTTTTCCTATTATTCATTTCCTTTTATTCATTTTAGACTTATAAAATATTTTTTAAAGTTGAACTTAAAACGATCCGCTTTATTCTGAACGATTTATTGCTACAGATAATAGAAAGAACTGTATGAGAAATCTGTGCTCCTAAAATTCTTATCTCACCGTTACATCATCGTTGAAAGCAAAATCTATATTTTCTTAACATTAAGTGAGCAGAAACTATCCTCTGTGCAATAAAAATCCAATATATTGTATTTATCCATTTGCAAATGCTTTAACTAATGAGAAAATTAATATACCCTCTTTTACCATTTTCTTTCACATTGAGCATTATTCTCCTCATTGAAACCAATATTCCTTCCGTTAAGTATTAATTACTAAAACAAAATAACAACCAATTTCTAATTTTTTTTCCCTCAGAAAAGCTCATTTTTACCTTCTTGCGAATACGAAATTATGTTTTGTTACAAGGTGTCACCTTATTTTTGAAAAATATTAGCTTTAAAAATTGCAAAATGTTATGTTTCTCTAAACTTAAGTTGTAATAAAGTTTAATAAAATGATATCTACACTCATAAAATAAATGATTAAGAAAGATAAAAACTGTTAGTTCCCCCAAACGAAAGAACCCCTTTTTTTCCCGTGTGAACATTATATTCTAACATAAACCTCTTTCCTTCACGTTCCTTCTTTTTCGATATATTTCAGCTTAAATTATTTCAAATATACTTCTTTAATGAATAAAAAAAATTGAAGGGCTCGGGGCAGAACTAAGACAAGCCCCAAGGAGTGACCTTTCGATCAAATGTTTTTTATTCTCACAACTAAAACTGAAAAAAAAAAACATGATAATGGATTATAACATTTGGAAAAAAAACATATCTTAGTTTAGTATTGCAGAATATACAGGTAGTTATCAAAATAATGGAAACATTTTGACAACTATGTTGGGAATCGCTACTCTGCCGTAAATGTTCTGTTAATAAAAGTGCCTTTTGACTATAATCACGCACACTGGTGAATCCAGATGGTGATTGAGTTCTGTTGTCACTTTTGCTTCTACTGTTCTCTTTTTAGACATTACAATCCGCTCAATACTCGTCGGTCTCTTTCACTGAGCTTTTCTTTCCGTCCACTGTTTTACTTTGCCGAGCTTGTCTTACAACGCTGTGTGTATGCTGCCGTGACTTTAAATACTGTACCTCTAAAAAACACCAAAAAGTTGAGATGTTTCAGTTACACTTGCTTCAGCTAGAAGCGCTTCAACAATTTGGCCTCTTTTAAAATTTGAGATGTCCGACATTTTACGCGCTTGAAAAAAATCCAAAGCTTCCAGAACTGCAATTAAGCCACCATATACTGCCAGAATATGTACATTGCCATTTATATATAAAAAATCAGAAATCTAGTTTTATTCTTTATTACTCACGAAGCACATTCAAAAATCACTTTTATTCACAGGTGTTTCCATTATTTTGAAAACTATCTGTAGAATGTATAATGACTTGAAAAATTATACAAATATTTTTTTTTTTTTTAAGTTGAAAATTGGCTTACTGAAAATTCACATCATGTGGCTTATCACATTCTTGCCCCGAGCGCTTCAATTTCCTGAATTCAAAGTAAGAAGAAAACTGTTTGCTGTGTTACAAAATTTTCAAATTAATTCTGTTACTTTTTTTTCCCATTTTAAACAACATTATTGAAGTTTCAATAGCATACATGTAGAAACATTCGCCTAAAATGCTTAGGAGACAGTTTTGTTCGTTTACCTTTCAGAGACAAATACCGTCACTTTCGAAAGCTTCCTTTTTGTTTTGAAATATTGTTTTACTTATGCACAAGAACTAATTGAAATAAAGTTGAAGCACAATGTTTTGTAACCGTAATAATCAAAATCCATTGTTATTCGAAAATGTAAGCTTGCTACATCCTGGACAAACGACTTATAACGATTTGACATACTGAAAGAACAAATTATTTCTCATATCACGCTATTCTTATTTGTAAGATTAGCGAATAGGATTAAATTCATTCCAATTTGGATTTTTTTTAATACCTAAAATAAAAGACGAAATGTAAGCTGCTTTACCGAATTCTTACAAACGGTTAACAATTCAGATTTGATGCAATTTGGAATTAAATACACGATTTTACAATTTTGCAACATCCTCTAGGTACATATTCGGCAAATAATATATTTTCAGATTATTACGACAGCAAATATCTAATTCACCCACTTATTTCAATATCGCCATTCTATTTGCCAAGATGGATATAACTTTCCTACCATTTAAATAAAGATTATGACTTGGAGATTCCTATTATTAAACATGCACTGCATTTATTCTGTAACACACGGAAATTACATAATGGACATCACATAATCTTTGGAATTACATTTATTACTATTAATGGATCTTGGGGAGTAACAGGTGAGCGTAAATGAGTTTTAATGTTGATGCAGAATGTGTAATCATAAGCTGCTTGTGGTTATACATGTAAGCGGACAGGAGCACGCAAAAACGGTGTAGAATACATTTGATTATCCTGGATCCACATTTAAAATACAGTAGAACCTCTCAATAAGAGATACTAAGGGAGCTTTACTTTTTGTCACTTAAATAGAAGTGTCCCTCGTTTGGAGGTACAAAAATTGATGCATGTCGTTTTCTTAATATAATATCTTAATAAATATTAACATTAAAAGTACAATATTGAAAATGTTTTATATATGTTAAAAAATTCGGTCATTCAATTCGAAAAAAAAAAATATTATCCAAAAAATTAAAATTCAAAAGAATCAAATTTTTTTAAAATTTATAGAAATAACTTTGAAAGAAATTTGTTTCACAGATTTGTTTCTTGTCATTTTAGAACATATTACAATATAAATAACAGTGTAACCACATTTCAAATATTCTATGAAAAGTTTTCCATTGGGTACTACATGAAAAAATTAATGAGAGAGAAAAGCATAAATGTAAATTTCAACAAGAACTTTAAAACAGATGGTTGCGACTTAGCATGGTCAGGTCAAGACAAACTTTCATCAGTTTTAGAAAAAGAAAAAAATAACCTTTTTTTCCAATAAATTCAAATTCTATGCATTTATTTCTTATGCATTTATTGGTCAAGTACTGCAGTTTTTCTCTGTGACTGTTATTAAAACCGACTGGGACCAGAAAAAGTGTTCCATAAATATAGGTGTCCCTTATTCATAGGTGTCCCTCAAAGGACAAACTACGACATATAAACTAGCTCACAAAACTTCAGACGATGTGTTTTTTTGCCATAACTGTTTCCTAAAAAATTTTGGGAAGTATTTTATTGTTTTATAATTATTTTAAAGTTCAACAAAATGCAGCATCATAGTAATAAAAGCAAATACATACACATGTAAAAACTCGCAACATTATTTAACCATTGTGACTCATTTGGGCATTGAACTCATTAGGGTCTTTAAGATGGAATTAAGGATTTTTTTGTTTCGTCCAATTGAAGATTTTGAAAGAACTCTATCTTTGGATAATAATTCCATTCTTAACTTTTCTTGCGGGTGTTATCCAAGGTGTTCAAATGGACGGAGGTTACGTGCCCCTCTCAGCAAATCCAGGAATTTCATTCTTTTTTTACGTAAAGAAATTTGCTATTATTTTGAAAATTCGCTCGAGATCATTATCGTGCAGAAATCACCATTCACATAGCATATCTATTAGCGAGAATAACGAAGCTGGTGAAATATTTCAATAAATCTTCAGTGTGCACAATATAGACGACGATACCATGATTATAAACGTCTTAGCCAGTTTACTAGTCTAATAACATGATTTACAGTAGGCTTGTCGGTAACGCGGATACGTTCTAGTGCCTTCTGCGCTAGGAATATAGCGTCGGCCATCCCTTCCAAAAAATTCAACTGGACTCATTGTTGCAATCAGTAAATATTTAGTTATCCACGTTTGTGCTTCATAGCAAAATATATTCGGGTCTTCTTGTTCTTGGCTCGGATGTGTTTTTTTTTAATCTGTTTTTCTTTGAAATTTAAACAATTGAACACAATTGAGCATCATCCAAGATACAGAGCATGGTATCCTTACGTCAAACATGAACGTATTGGAATCATGTGCAATGGATATCTTGTTTATTTCAACAGCGTTAGGGGGGGGGGGGGGTCTGCTATTCTACAACATTCTGAAAGTATGAACAAGTAATGCAAATTTGGATAACTGCCCAAAATTTTGGAAATTGGAAAAACATTTACATACCACTCGAATAGAAGAAGAGTTTTAAACTTAATTTAAAAAGCAAATGAGTGGCAAATGTTCTCTTATATTCCTACTAAAATATATATTTCAAAATTAATAATCAATCATATTTCTTTTAAGTCTTTAAAATGAACTTAAAAACTTTGTTAAGTAAAGTGCAAAATATTAAACGTCAGGTATGATTACATAAAGATGTATCATTCTCAATGTACATCATTCGAGTTTTCAATTGCATTGTTTGGTAAATTTGCAATAAATTTTTCGGATTTTTTTGAACATTATCAGCTGATTGAGGGGAAAGAAATTACTTCTTTTTTTTTTCTCTCCAAGTAATTAACAGATCAATTTATTAAATAGTTAAATTTGTTAAGTACACGCGTAAATGTTTATGCAAGTTTGATAAGTTTGAAAAGAATGGGATTAAAACTAATTGATTTGCCTTCGAAACAACAAGAGCGGCGTCTCTAAAAGTATTGTTTTTTACAATGCTTTCATTTCGGGTAATTACATTTCTATAGTTGAAACAGCGCAATTCCTTAGCAAGCGATGTCTAATTTATTTTTGCTTTTAAAGGTAAAAAAACAATTTTACCTCTTCTGAATGCTAATTACGCGTTGAGTATTATTGAAATAGCTCAGAAAGTAATTGAGATGGGTTACTACCGATGAGCAAAGAATTTTTAAGATAACTAACTATGTTTAAATAGTTGGTTTAAAAGAAAATAAATTAACTATAAGTTACAGTATTAGTTAATGAAATTGATGATTATACTGAATGCGTAAGTTTTTTGTCAACAAAATACAACTCTGTAGATATATCTGTGCAACTGGAATAAATTTCTGTTTATTCTTGTTATCTATCCTCATTCTTCGTTTGCATTTACCCACTAATTTTCACTATCATTGTTCATATTAATAATAAGATAAACAGAAATAATGAATCATTTTCGCGAAAAAATGATGTTTATAACCGGAGACAAGATAATTATTGATACAAAATATACAAAAATTTTTTCGAAGTTTGGAGTGATGGAAGTTTGGAGTGAAAAGTTTATTCATTTTTTTTTTTTTTTTTTTTGTAAAAATATCATTACTACTACCAGTGCCTTTTTTGCAGAAACAATTGTAGCGCGCTAACATGCTTTGCCTCCCAAATTTTAAGATAAGTTAAACCATTCTTACGAACAATGGGGTCGTTTCCAAAATTTTAAAATTATTTTTTTTTATCTGAAGGAACATGCTTAAAAAGATTTTTAAAATAATTTGACAATGTTTAATACTTCTTAAAAAACATTCTATTTGGTGCACAGATTCAACTTCATTTTTACCCTTCTGTATGTGACATCACAAATGATGAAATGCCATTCACTGATGCCATTAGCGCAGAGCGCAATTTTTAATTCGCTGCTTTACTCATATGTAGTGGCAACGATGTGGTTGATAGCGAACGTTGCCAGGGGAGAACGCACCAAAGTAGAGCCGCTATATAGATAGGCCGATGCAACAGCTTAAGTTTAGACATTTTGGATCGGATTTTCCATTGTTGCACTGCTAGGGTTTACCACAGCAAAGTTTTGGATTTCGCCAAATTTGCCGAAAACAATATTTTATTTAATAAGCAATTCACATGCCGCTAATAATTGCTCACAGTGAACAATCACCAAACGCGATAACTCGCCAGAAAAGACAATCACTCAAATACGCGCTCCGATCCAAAATGGCTAATCTTAAGCTGATGCGTCGACTCGTATATATAGGGACCTTACACCAAAGTACATCACTTGTGACGTCATAAAGACAACGCGTTGTTTGAAAAATCAGACATTTAAAAAAAATAATTAAAAATTAAAAGTTTTAAAGTTTTAAAAATAAAATATATTTCTCGCTCCATGTTTTTTTTTCTTTCTTTCTTTCTTTTTTGCTCATTCTATCAACTTCAGTAACTAAAATGGTACTTTTGAGTGACGGAAAGAATCCCATTTAAACTGCACCAAGTTCAAGCAATAAATAAATACCTTTGTTTCGAGGAATAACAGGAAATATCCAACGTTGTTTAGCACAACACACACATAAACAGATTTCAGAATACACGTGTTTCGGCGTTTCAAGGAACCCCTTTTTTAATTCAAAGGGGTGAGCTTCTAGATGTAAAGCCCAGTAAAAGTTATAACTAGTCAGCTTTTACTGGGTGTCTTTACATCTAGAAGCTCACACTTTTGAACTGAAAAAGGGGTTCCTTGAAACCCCGAAACACGTGTATTCTGAAATCTGTTTATTTGTGCTAAACAACGTTGGATAGTCCCTGTTATGCACCAAGTTTGTTTGCTCTTAACTTTTAAAATTATACTTTTGGAACGCAGGTACTAATATTGGGTGCCTGTAGCAGCAGTTACACTTAAATTTGGGTGGGAGATTACAGGAACTGAACTACTGCATTTCCTTTCAATTTCTTTTTTTTTTTTTTTTTTGACATATTTTCTATTTGATTGTTAAAAATATTGTTGATAAAATGAAAGATAAACCAAAAAAAATGAATGAATAAGTAAAAAGAAAATGAAACAATAAACGAATAAATAAATAAGTTAATGTGTAAGAAAAACGAATGATTGTGAAAATAAGTAAATAATTGAATAAATAATGGAGTTATCCAATGAAAGAACGTGAATTAAAAAAGGAATAAATGAATACGCAAGTGATTTGAGAAAGGATTGAATAAGTAAACGAAATGAGCTATTTCCCTTTCCAACATCCCCTTTGTCGCGCATTCTATTGACTAACTGTACAAAGCATTTAAAATACAAATAGGTTTAGATTTCAACAAATAAATACGTCACCGAATGTTAACAGGTCTTAATTAATATTTAAAATGTTCATCAACGAATGATCGAGTAACGCTCCTGACGTCATCAGCAATGTATTTTGTGCCACAGCATGATAATTTGATAATATCTTTTGCTAATGTTTGACACGCAGGGAAGTGCTTTATTTTGACAAGGCTGAACTGGATCCGATAACTTAAGTGTTTTACTGGTAAGACTGAGTTCAAGGAGATTGAAGAAATCAAAAGTGGTCAATATTGAATGCCATCTGCTGGAGTTTAGGATTAATCCACTGGAGTTAGGGTTATAATTTTAATCATCAAAATATCACCAAACAGGCAATAGCTTCATCCAAATATAGAAACAATTTTTACCCGTCATACCTTGCCGGGCGATTTTCCACTCTTAAAATCTTTACTAATAATAAAGCTAAAAGTCTCTCTGTCAGGATGTATGGATGTCTAGATACTGAATGTCTGGTGCAGCATGAGGGTGTGCACCTCTAAGCGATTTTTCGAAAGTTTGATTTTTTCCTTTTAGTATTTCAATTTTAAGAACATTTTCCGGAGCAAAATTATCGTAAGATGGACGAGTAAATTACGAAATTATCATGACGTGGAATGGGAGAGCGAAAGAACATAACCAATTGGCGAGAAAATCGTCATCCATTATTTGTAAATATACAGGCGAACCGAATGACCTTTTAATTTTCAACTACGGGCAAAGCTGTGCGGGTACCATTAGTAATTAATAAAAGCTAACTTTCTTAAAATGACTTTCATAGTAGGTTTTGGTAAAAGTTTTTTAAGTAAGAAATAAAGAGACGATTTTATAAGCAATTAAGTTTAACTTATAACATGTAACTGACGCGACAAAAAGTATTTTTGTTCGATTTCATGTTAGCCTTTTAGCTTCAAGCCATGAAGCTCGGTACTCGTAATTCTAGTGCTTACGTTCCCTTTTACTTTGTCATTTAGCAAAAACAATTTTTGACTGACAACAAAATATCACACTATGAGAATTATTTTTGGAAAATTGCTTGTATTGTCTCATTCTTTGATTTTCAGAGATAACTTTTTCTTGACTGGAATAGACTACATACTTAAAATATTACTTGGTAGGTGACAATAAATGCAAAGTATATTATCTTTTAACATTTTACTTTGCCCGCTGTTTCACTTTGCCCCACATTTCTCTACTATGTACATTTGAGCATTTGAACTATATCTTCAATTTAAATTCATCTTACGATTTACTCCCTTGCTTATTCACTAAACTTTATGCTGATAGACAGTCAAGCGTGTCAGATTTGTATTTTTCTGATATTCAAACTAAGGGGGCCTTTAAAAGAATGCAACAGAATGTAGGAAGAGAAATATTATCGATATGTAAATGTTAACTTTTGTATGTTTTTATATACGTGTGAGATTGAATAATGCTCAAAATTTTCATAATGGTTCGATTCGACAAATATTTATGTGTAAAGATCAGGCTCCGGATTGACTACCAAATGAGACAGGTTTACGTATTTATAGTTTTAGACATTTTCCTAAAATAAATAATGCTCTCGGAAAAGGAAGCATAATGTTTCTTGACACTTTCAAATTTTATTTCGTTTATCACTTCAACGTTCTCCACTTTTATCGTGTTTTTTTTTTTCTTCTTCATTGGCTTATTTTTGATAAGAGCATGTCATAAGTGACATTTTATGATAACCTCTTCTGCAATTCGACGGAGATGTGCTTTACATTTTTTTCTCAGTCAAAATGCATTTCTAGAGACAGGTTTTTCTCAGCTTTAGATTTGTCCAAAAGATATTCGTATAATATTTTACTTATGATAATGTTTAGAAGTGTACATTTTCTTTTCTCGCAAATATGAGAAACACTACTAAGCATTAAATAAGGGTATTTTCTCAGCGTGTGTTAAGTTATAAGATTGCTAAAGTTATCGGATCTAGTTCAGCCTTGTCAAAATAAAGCACTTTCCTGCATGTCAAACATTAGCAAAAGATATTATCAAATTATCTGTAAAGGAGGATTAACAAGGTCTTTAGAACATTTCGATATGAGTTTTGCATACCATTACCCTGCCTTATCTTTTTAACACTAGAAGTACGGGAGGGGCAAACGTTTTTGGCAAACTTCTCCGCTGTATTTTCATAATAGTTTAATGCTTCCTTGACTTTTCCTAAATCATTGAGCAGTGTAATCAAAAAAAAATCTCAAAAAACATTTTTTTTAATCCCAAACTGAAGGGCTAAACCTAGAAGTGTTGGCAGCTATCATGTGATCCTTTTCAGAAAATAATAAATGCAAATACATTTATTGATGCTAAAGGGCAGCATAAAATCAAAAATAATTCTCGGAACATATTACTGCAAGAACTTGAAGCATTCATAATGTACGTAAGGGGAAAATTAGCAGTGACTTTCTGAAATACAACCGAAACAACGCTGATGTTTTAAGGGTTTTTTTTTTTTAAATGACTCATTTTATGCCCTTAAAATCTCTGCATCCTTTAAATAAATTGCATTTGTTTTAAATATGTTGCATTTAAATTTTTTTCAAATATATAAAACTATGTAATGATCTATGCAGATTGATTCTCAAACATACATACATACATACACATATATTCTTTGTTTTATTTACATAGATTAAAGTACTAAATTAATAAAAATAATGAAGAAAGCTATCCATTGGCTTTGAGACAGAGTTTTCTTTTTCTTTCTTCCTTTGTTTTTCATCAGTTCAAATCAACACAATAAAAAGTAAAACATAATGAGCAATGATTACTGAGGCATTTTCGCGCCGAAGGATAAGCAAAGATCGGTCACGTGACTATGAAGTTTTTCTTTTCGTGGTTACTAAATGGAACTTTTTACAGAAATACTTTCTCTTTTCGTCAATGCAGAGCAACAAAAACCATGTATATCCCTTAGTTAAAAGACAGAAGACGAGAATCTTTAATAGGATATCCGAACTTTGGTCGTACTTTGGAATGCATAAGCATATTCAAAGATTTACATTATAATGTTTTGTACTTTGATGCTATGAAACCTGTGTAAGTTGAACACTTGCTGTGCACTACTTTAGTGGTAAACTTAAACAGGTGGTCATTTTACAGAGGTTGATTTAAATGATAAGGGTTAATTTCGTGCCTGAAAAAAGGGGTCAACTTAGACAGGTGCTCAACTTACAAGGGTGGTCAACGTCTCATTTTTTACTGTACTATATAATTTTACTTTAATTGTTATTGTTCATTTAATTTTATTAATTTATTTACTCATTTTTGGGGGATAAGAAACATATTTTGAATATCTCCATTTTTTACTCAGTTATTCAATTCGGAATTCTGTTTTTTGAAAAATGAGTCACAAAATATATTTATAGCATCACATTCCCTTAAATCTTAGAACAATATTACCATCGACTACTTTTATTTAATAAATAAACGCACCATTAAAAAAACTCTACAATTATGTTAAAACATTTATTTGTTAGCGCGTCACAAAATAACTGTAAAATTGGATCTGCAACTGCACTTTGAGTTACACTCTAAAAACCCAAGAGAACGTTAAAATTCGATAAAAAAAATTCAGCGAGATAAAAGTGTTGAATCTTTCCGTGTTCCATTAAGATCACAGCGAGATAAATTTTCAGCGAAAGAATCGAAGAGTGAACTCAGGCAAAATGGCGAAAATAAAGAAAAAAAAGTCTTGAAACTTTATTTGAGGTACTGCGTAGTTTTTTCTTTTTTTATATTGTATTTCTTATTTGTGCTATTTCTTCATTCTTTGATTTCCCAATGGATTCTCTAAAAGATCAGGAAACGAGGTGTTTCAAGGCGGAAATCAAAGCATTTATAGGACGTGCTGCATTTGCTTGATGATATCACAATAAAAGGACCATTTATGCCAAACTGTTACAAAGTAGTTACCTCTAACAGCATAGGTGTAGCGGAGAGTATTGTACCTTAGGACACTGATTTCTAACGTCAGTTATTTGAATTAAATTTAAAATCTAAAAGCAACATTAAAATGCCCCAATATGTGCAATTTATTTTTTTTTTATTCATACAGTTTGAAAATAAATTATTAACAACCATTTAAAGTAAGAGTTCCAAGCTGTCCCAAGCTGCAACACCCTATTGTACCATAGCACACTTCCTGTTGTACTATGGGAAAATCTTTATGATTAAGGATACAGACATGTATTTGAAAAAACAAAAAAAAGTTTTTTTTTCAGGGTAATTAATTAAATCATGAACAATGAATAATGAATTAAGAATGATGAATTATGATTAAAAATCAATAATTATATGTTTAAAAGACTACATAAGATTAGAACAATGTTTAATGCTCCTAAACGTATCTTAGTTATTAAGAACCATGCATATGTTGTACCTTGGTTCGTGTCTGAAGATACTCCCGAGTACAACCACCACGTGGTTTAAGAAAAACCAAAATGATGGTCAATCTAGATGCACTATATCATGATTTTCTTATAACCAAAATATTTAAAGTACTTCTTTTTTAAAGCAAAATAAAATTCAGTTGATTAGTTTTACAAATAGAAAGACATAAAATGAATTAAAAATGAAGAAGATATATTTTTTTGGAGTCATGAAATTTCCTTTCCTTCACAAAAACGTCAATTTTACTCATTCGATGCTGATTTTTACTATGGCACTATTTAGTGGTGAAGGTTACTATTAGAGATTACAAAAACATGCCTGCTAAAAATAGATTCTTAGAAATTTGCTGTGTCCCAAAGTACAAACGTTCTAAGATACAACATTCTCCCCTACACTTGCACCTTCAAAGTGCGTTTTTTATCGTTTGAAATTAGTGCCGTTTATGCTTTTACTAGTGAAAGTCATAGTAAAGTTCAACATATTATTGAAATAAAAACTGGGTATTTAGCGTTAAATGCGAGTGAATAAAATACCTAAATAGGCATCTTGCTTTCAAGGTCAATCGCGTTCTTCTTCAGTACCTAGCAACCAAGCATGTGGAGTCAGAAGGAAAAAGGACGGACTCTGACTTTGGGAATTTTAGTCTACGACTCCGGCTCCTTTACCCAAAAAGCAGTTCGACTCCGGCTTCGCAAGCACTAGCAGTGTTGCAGACTTTAAGGGAATATTATCGACTCCGATTTCGGCTTTAATTCTTGGAATTTTAAATCTTCCTCCCGACTCTGACTCCGGGTATTTTACTCTTCGACTTCTTCGACTCCGACTTCTTTACCCCAAATGCAGTTCGACTCCTGCTTCTCAAGCACTGGCAGTGTTGCAGACTTTAAGGGAAAATGATCGACTCCTACTTTGACTCTGATTCTTGGAATTTTAATTCTTCCTCCCGACTCCGACTCCGCAGTCCTGCTAGTAACAACTGTTGAAAGTGGCATTTGAATGGTTAAGACACGGCTCCAAAATTATACAACAAGTATATTTTTCAACTTGGAATGAATATTTTTATTCGCTCTTGTACTTTTTACACGTTTATTGCCTTTAAGCGTTTTGATCGACGTCTCGTACTCATGCGTTATCTAAATACTAGCTGCGTCGCTCGGCTTTGCACGGTCTACCTCGAAAATAAAACTTATGTCAAGTGACAGGTTTGAACAACAAAAAAAAAACAGTAAAATTTTGCGGCAGAGTGCGGAAAAATAACCAAAAAGTAAACATTTTAAATTCCCAGATGCAGGAGAAGCCTATAAAACAAAAGGCAAATTTCATTCCTTCATATTCAAGGAAAAAAATGGTAACATATCTTTCATTTAAAGATTTTCTTCACGATACAAATTTTAATAAAAGCATTGTTACGGAAAGTTGAGATGATGCACTGAATAATAATTTGTATGGAGGAAAGCCTTCGAAAAATAGGGATTTTATGTCGAAATCTAAGTGTCATAATTAATAGTTTTTAATTCATATCACTACTAATGTTTATCGGAGGATTATGTTAAATAACCAAATATAAAGACGGGAAGATTACGAATCCGTCGATATCTGGTAGGATGGTCAGTTCACAGTCGTACGGGGGAAGTTACTTGGACATACATACATGGTTGCATACAGTTACATACATAAGCTCAGTTTTTAATTATATAAGATAATAAATATAAATAATGAAACTAAATATTGCACTTATTTAAGTATATAGTTTTCAAAGATAAAATAGAATCGGGGGGTACAAAGAGGAATGTTAAATGCCCAGAAAGCTTGATTTTTAATACTCGTCTATCCCAGTATTGTTATATAAATATGTATCGTTATGACCAATCCAAACTAACATTGTGGCCCCTTGTTACTAAGGGGCAAATTCTGCACTACAGAATAGACTTGGGTACTTCCAAGCTTGTAAATATTGAGTCAAATTTTCAATATTCAACGCTAAAAGACTTTTCAATCCTTGCTAATTATTTTAATACCTATCCCCTATAAGAATCAACAAAAAAAAAGAAAGAAAGAAAAATCTAGTTAGTGTGAGGGAAAATACATTGGAAGTTATTGGTATTGTTGCAATGAGGATACATTGCTATAGTGAACTAGGAAGTTAAAAATAAGTTTTATCGAGCGCAGAACTTTAGAAATAAACTGAGGAAAAAATAATTAAATTAAATGTTTTATACCACACACGCTGGTTTCGGCATCACTACTAACTCGTTAAAAAAGAAAAAAATCTTGTTAAAAAAGAGAAAAAGGTATGGGGATGGTTAAGAAATAAATAAATACCTTTTTGGTTAAAATTCAAGAGGCTAAAGTTTCAAGACATAACAGACGCACGTGTTTTAGGTTTTCAAATTAATTAGTCATTTCTTGTTTTATTAGTACTTTGGTTGTTTTGTTTGTACACTAATTTGCTATTGAAACTTTCTACAGTTCTGCTTCTTTTCATTTGTCGAATGACTTTACACTATGCCCATTCATTGACACATTTCAGCATTGAAAAATTCCAAAACTTGTGTCCGTATTTTTTTCTTATTTGTCCTTTTAAAAGAGTTTCATATTATTAATAACAACAGCTGTTTAATATTTTCTTAACTTTTTTCTATAAAATTAACATTTTCTTCAAATATATTGCATTATTTCCCGTATTTATACCGTTTTTCTCATGCCTGGCAAAAGCGACCATTCGTGTACTTCCTGTAAATGATTTTTTGAGGTCATTTACACATTTTGAAAATATTCAAAAAATCTCTTACACATTAGGATAGTTGAAGTACGGTAAGAATTAATATTGATATATTTATGTGCCAAATGATTGAATTCCAATGTGTAAATGATCGAATGACAGTTTTAAAATCAGAAAAATAATCCTCCCTTCATTCTTTGTAAACAAGAAAAAATTGTTTCATTCACTAAATTTGTTGTTGTAACGTTCAAGTATTTTAAAAGCGTTATATACCGGAAAAAATAAGTTTAAATTCATTTACTTTTACAATACTTATTTTAATGCAACTATTATCTGGTTTGTCTTGTAAAATCTCTAAGAGGTTTAAAAAGGTCGCGCGCAAGATAAAGATTTGAATTTCCTCATTTACTTATTTATTCATTTTTATTTACTAGTTTTATTTATTAATTTTTAATTTATTTATTCATATATTTTTTTGATTTATTTATTTATATTTTTTATTTATTTATTTATTGTATAATGACGGCAGGTTTATATGCAAATCAAACTAGATTACTTGCGTTGGATGACGACAAGAAAAGAAAGAAAGAAAGAAAAACTTAATGTGAGCTTTCTAAACCCCAGAGTAAAACAGAAAGCGTGCAAAAAAAGGAAAACATTTCGGCCTGCTCCAAAGACTTCGCTTAAAAACGTATAAAACTTTTAAGGTTATTTTGCAAGCGTCTTTTCGCTATCCCTTTATTGTATCAACGAGGCTTTCATTCGCCATTCAAGATTTTTTTTCTCGGTAATGTAAGGTACGTGGTGGAATTCCAAAGTGTTGAAGAATTCTAAAAAAGTAAAACTGAACTCATGGTGCATTTTGTTCTTCTTTTTACTATGTTAGACCTCGGAGGAAGAAACACAGCTAAATATATACCCTACGCTTTAGTAAAGTTTTTTCCAACGAATTTTCAGTAACCTTATGTTCAAAGACTCGAAGACCAAAATTTATAACATAGAAACAACATTACAATTTAACAAATGCTGTTTATATTATATTTTTACGCATGTTTTGAAATGTTTTTTGATGCGATTCATATTGTAGGCTTATTTATATGTGTTCCCTTTGTAAATTAAATTACTATAAATAACAGTCTAATGCAACTGCTGCTTTGTACTAAACTGTTCTAACAACATTTGACAATACACCTAGCATATTGAAAACGGGGAGTTACATGGTAATGTCAGAATATATTAGTTTGCGAGAAATGTGTTGCAATCTTTACTTGTCATGTAACACAGTACTAGTAGTTATGCACAAATTATCAGTAATATTCATCATGATAAATAATGGATCAAAATATTTGCGGGTTGTTATAATTGTTTTTTGAAGATAACTGATATTTGGCTTATAAGTTATATGCATAATTATATTATTATTATTATTATTATTATTATTATTATTATTATTATTATTATTATTATTATTATTATTATTATTTTTATTTTTTCTTTTATTATTATTACCCGCACGGCTTTGCCCGTATTAGAAAAATGAAAAGGTCATTTGGCTCACCTGTATATTTACAAATAATGTAAGGTGAATTTTCTCGCTTTGCTTGTACTCATTACGGTTCCACGTTATGATAATTTCGTAATTTAATTCAATAGAAAAAGATTTTATTTTTTTTAAAAAAATTTCGAGGTGCACACCTCCATGCTACAAACTACCTTTGTACCAAATTTCATGAAAATCGGCCGAAAGGTCTATGCGCTATGCGCGTCACAGAGATCCTGACAGACAGAGAGACTTTCAGCTTTATTATTAGTAAATATTATTATTATAACTATTACTCTATTGATCGAGTAGATCAAAGGAAGGGAGAGGGAAGCCATGAGAATACCGGGTACTGACATACATTTACCCACTAGGTGAAACGTCTCTTTTTCTTTTTTTTTTTTTTCAAATTTGTTCATTTATAATTATGTTGTTTTTATTGAATTACATCATCCGCAGATTTCACCAAAACAAAGTAATTAACAAAGTGCTGCTATTAATTACTTTCTGCTTATTTTCTTCCAAAAATGTAGTTAAAAATACCATTTTTCTATATCAATGCCTTTTTCTACATAGCATGCTTACTTGCACAATAAAAATAACATATATTCTAGATCAAATTATCCATGAATAGATATTTTTAGCCATCTTCGAAAATTTATAATTTCCTCCAATAATGCATAAAACTAATATTTCGCTCATCCGTCACAAATTTTTATCATTTGCTGTAAAATGTTGTTAGTCAAAAATAACGCTTTCCAATATATAAAAGTTAAAGTAATAGAACGTTTTTATGTCTAAAAAATACATGCTCAAATTTAAGAGGAAACGCAACATCAGGAGAGTTATGAAAACAAATTGCTCCACTTTAGCTATGCCAAAATGTCAAGTTTTTATTTTTTGACATTTTTTTTATTTTTTATAAAACTTTAGCGTTTTCTCTAAAGCTTTCAACCAATAAAGTAAACGTCTACGCAAAAAGTAATAGTAAATGATGAATGGCGTTTTTTTTTTTTTTCTTGTATGTTTTCCAGTTTAAATGATAGCATGTCATTTAAATAGCAGAAAGAAGGAGGTTGGGAAGAATTTCAATAAGCAAAATGCATCAGTCCTAAAGTATGCCAAAAATTTTACTGAAAGTACAGTTGCATTTTACGCTGAGGAAAAGATTGATGTGAAACACGTAATGAAACAAGTTTAAACTACAGCTATAGCAACATACGTGATGCCTAAATAAAATTCAAGCTATTTACCTTATGTTTTTGTGTGTGTTTAAATCTTACAATTATAACTATACTACATATTACACAAATATATTGAATAAAAAGAAGTATTTTCAATACGCAAACTAGATTTAGCTCAAAAAATGTTATTTAAATATTTAAAAACAGCTTTGTGCCAAAGGAATACTGGTAAAGATGCTCATTGTACGAGAAATTTCCTTTCTTTCTCAAAATAAACAGAAAGATTTAAATAGGATTCTGCATTTAAAATAGCAACAGTTCAGATTTGGTACCAATTAATTCATGGTTATTCTATTGGAAGTTCATGCTCCTACCAATCTTACTTAGTTCTCAATCAGGAATTGGAACTTAATAAATGATTTGAGAAATGGGAACATAATTTCAGTTCTAGCAAAGAATCACGAGTAAACATGTATTGCATAAAATTGTGTTTTCAAAGTTAGTCATACAGGTGAAAAGATGAAAGTAAGATACATTTTCATCCGAGCATTAGGTGTATAAAAACACAAGAAAAGGAAAGTAGAGCAAAATTGAGAATACCGTAATTTTCAAAATTTTATCAGAAATACAAATCATCTTCCTTTTCCGATAGTATTTTCCACATCTTATTAATGCAAAATTATAATGTATTCCAAGAAATATTTCCTAATTATATCCGCTTTCCTAATTATATCCTGTGTGTTTTCAAACCTTTTTACTTCCTTTTACAAAAAAAAAGGAAGTATTGTATTCTCGAAACAATTTTCACTCAAAATTCGGCCTTAATTTCCATTTTGCTCACCCCCGAATTAATGTTGAGTTTTTTTTTCAACCCGACCACACGTGGATAAGTGCCTAAGAACATATGAACACCCGAAATATCCATTTTGACATTCCCCGACGTCATTATGTACGTATGTATGTATGTGCGTATGTGCGGATGTATGTCGCATAACTCAAGAACGGTATGTCCTAGAAAGACGAAATTTGGTACGTAGACTCTTAGTGGGCTCTAGTTGTGCACCCCCCCCCCCTTTTGGTTGCATTCGGGTGTTTCTAAAGGGGTCTTTTGCCAATTTTTGAGTAGAAATCATTGTTAATTTCGATGGATACTCAAGTGGTGGTATAATTTGGCGGACACTTGGCAATATATCGCCAGTCTTTTGGTCATCAAGTTTTGTTGCCAACTTGGCGACAAATTTGGCGATTTTATTTATTTATTTATTTATTTTTTAAATCTGGTTTCAATTTGGCCACTGGTCGTGATATTTAGAGAGTAAACTATTGAATCACATTAAAATTGCCAATAATGGGAAAATGACATTAACATGGAGTAAAAGGAAGTCATGTGATGCACACATCGGCTCATTTTTTTCAACTTAGAACCCTGTTTTACCCCAAGCTACCCAACTTATGTCATTCTTATTTTAAAGGTTTGTTATTGTAAATCATTTTAAAAAAACATATGAGAAAGCGGCAACAAGATATCAATTTTAGAAAAGCATTTCCAGCAAATCAGTGTCACATAAAAGTACTATTTTTCCAAAATAGGCAGATGAGGTGGTTTCCTTCAGTCAAAGTTACTATTCTTAGTGAGTGAAATTGATAGCATGAGCAAAAAAAATGAAGCCATAAAATACATTTATTTTCCCAATACTTTAGTTTTTAACTTATTTTTCAAGACTTCAGATTTTTAAAGCTAGTAACTGTTTCATCGTGCGACGTCACAAGTGAAGACATCCATCTTGAATCGAAGTACGTGGTTGTCTATTTTGGCAAAATATTGTGCTTTGGTTATTTTTCTCTGCGAGCAATTATTTGCGGAACTGGTATTGTTAGTTAAGTAAAATATACATTTGGAGAAGTTTAGCAAGTTCACTTGTGACGTTAGCAGCGAAAACGAAAACAACAACTGAACGTTGTTTAAGATTATTTTTTAAGAGGGAAAATAATTTCAAATTTAGAAAAAACGCAGCACATACCATTTTTTCGATTATGCTCTTTCAGAAAAAAAATATTTTTGGAAAACGGGAAACAACCCAAATTTTAAGTTTACTGGTAGGATAGTTTAACTAGAAAAATATATATCACGAATAAAATTAAAAGTAAACAATAAAATTACGCATCACGATACTTTAAATCTTATTTGTATCACAGTCTCAGAGGATGCAGTTTCAACTGTATTTTAAACCCCAGGGACGACTATGGAGGGTACTCAAAAGAAAAGGCTCAACCTTTCGGTGTTCCATTAAGATGAAAGTGAGATAAATTTTCAACCGAGCATTGGAGTATAAAATCGAAAGAATAGGAAAGTAGAGAAATAAGGAGAATACCGAAATTCCAGAAACTTTATCTGAAGTACTCTGTTCCTTTTCCCATTGTATCTACCACATTTTCTTTCTATGATTTCCCTATGGAAACACTAAAAGACCCCAGAAACAGAGTATTTTAGGAAGGAATTTTAGCATTTAAGGAAAGTGTAGTATCAGAACTAGTAATAGTTACGTCTACGAAGCTCTCTTTTATTCTCAATTTTCTCCGCGATTTCATTCCACTTTACCTGGTTTTATCTTTCACTGATTGGAACCTAAAAAGGGGATTTTTCTTGAAAGCATAATGCACGAAATTATTTCTCTTCCTTAATTAAAAATATTGAAAATTATGTTTGAATTTCTTATGTATGCTCCTGGGGTTTCAAAAGTTCAAAAAGTTATTTGACTTTTATTTTTAAATTTTATCGTTCGTTAATGAATGTAGCTATTATTCTTGATTTTTTTTTGTTTCTTCTGCCATTGCTTAAAAAAGAAAATAAAAAATATTAATTATTATTATTATTATTTGATTTTTTTTTTTTTACTGCAATAACTTTTTTTTTTTTTTTTTGCTACTTACATTTTGTTCAAAATTTATTTGGCCCCGGTTTTTTCTGTAAAAAAACTACACTGTTAAAGCAATGCTAAATGTACATGGATATTTAAGCAGCGTAAAAAATTTAATAATTCGTTTTTTCATAAAATTTTATGATTGAAATAAGATACTAAATACTAATAAATAAGAACCACGTATAAATGATAACGATGATACCTTGAAAAATGACGTTTCGACATCATTCCGAGCTACAGTTTTGTGTTCAGCAACGAGTTGTAAGTTAATTAGTAGGTTATTAGGCAGTGCTGTATTTGGTGTCTTTCTCACCAAATCACCTTCAATTTAAATTACGTTTTTAACATAATGTATGTAATTGACGGAAAGTTAGACCTATTTTATCACAAAAATTAAGTGATCAAAACCGCTTTCATGCGTACAGGAAAACAATCATTCTAGTGTGAGCTGTAGTTCTATTCCTACACGATGATCAGAACACAATTATCATCTTAATCTAAACGTGTTCTAATATATGTCACATTTTCAATTTCTGCCAGAAAAAAAGATTGATGAAACATCAACATTGTAAATGAAAAATAATCTAAACACCTACAATATGATTAAATCAAAAAAAAAAAAAAAAACGGAAATAAAGCGCAAATTCTCAAGAAAATACAGTAAATAGCTATTTTACGGCTACAATAGAGCCTCTTCATGAGTGCAAAAAACTCAGCACACAACCAGAAAAAACTGACACGAGTTGAGTTCTCTCTCAACTTTGTGGTTGGGTGCTGAGATTTTTTCCCAATGAAAGAGGGGCTCCATTGTAGCCTTGAAATAGATAAATGTTGTGTTTTCTTGATAATTTGAAATCATTATATTTGTAGCTGCAAATAACATTTGTAGTAACGTATTACGAAGAGTTTGATGTACAGTGTTTCATTTAATGTACTCCATTTCATACAGGCTTCCTTTTGCATGTAAAGATAATACAGGGTGTTTCTAAAAAAATAACCCAATTTGAAATTTGTATGTTATGAATATTATTTTAAATACATTTCATGTTAATTTTATATAACATGGATAATAGTTTTTTTACATACATAATTATAGGTGCTAAAAGGAGCCACTTTTGGACGCACGGCATATGTCTACACGATAGTCAACTTCGGCTCAAGCATTTGCAAGCATGTTTGCATTTACACAAACAACCCGTGTTTTTGTATTGTTTATACCATCTTTTAACGCTCTTAGGGGCAGGAGGTTCAACACCGGGGTATTCTCGACGAAAATCACGCTGAACAGTTGTTACGGACTCGCACTTCGCGAAGTGTGAAACACAATTAGATTTTTCTCATGCAGTCGCCATTTTCACAAACACTGAAATGGCGGGCGAAGAAAGAGAGTTAGCGCTATTTATCGGCAACTCCGTGAATCTCAAGATTTTCCCCATTCTAACGATACCTTTATTTAATGAAACGGATTAAAATCTGAATAGCTATAATTTTTGAAATCAGGGAATCCTCTCATTTCAGACTGGTTATATGGAACAGTTAAATTATTTAAAATATTATGTCTCTGCAAATATATAAACTGATTTTTTTCAAAAAAACGAAATACGTTTTACCAAATGGCGGTTAATTCAAAGTCTCATAAATATCTAAGCCAATTCGCTCGACTCGAGGCGTCAATCCAATCATTTAAAGCTTTCTACGATTTTAAAAATCATTCTTTTAAACTCAAATGCATTTATCTTTATTTGTGCATTTCATTCCACCCAAACGAAATAAAGTTCAGAAAATATATGATTTATTACGGTAAAAATCAATACTTAGATGAAATTAATCGAGTCATTTGTACACTACCAGGTTTCTCTTTTTTATAAAAGGGAAAATGATGTTGATATATATGGCTAACGTTACAACTTTTGTGCCGTGGAATTTTTTTCATTCAAGTTACGCGAATTCCATTTTTCTTCCTTTTTTTTTAATGCTCACTCCCGAAGGCAATGCAAAGGGAAATGTACCGAATTCGTATCAAAACATTAGTTTAAGTTATCGGAAGTTAGATTTCCAGTAAGAATAACTTTTATTTATTTTTTTCCCAGGAATATTGTGTGAAAAGGCGTTCCCTGTAACGCCGAAACACGTGTCTGCTGTAATTTGCAAATTTGTGCTTCTTCTAACGTTGTTTTGTCTTACTTTACTGTTCAGGACAAAGGTATTTATTTATCTTAGTGATACTTTTAGTTTGGATAAACTTAATTATTACAATTACATAAAAATGACTTTAGAAAATAAATTTTGTTGAAAAAGAAATTATTTTTGACTGCTTAGGGGAAAGGGGGCACATGTAAGAACAGGGCGCATGTGAACATGGTACGTTTACTAGGCCAACGTCAAGCAAAAAGTCATGAAAATATTCTCCAGTACTGGCAGTACCAGTTCCATTTCTTGGCCAAACTTTTAGAGCAAAGAACCGATTTATGTTTCTGTGGTGACAGCTTCATCGTTTTAGCAGATGCTTATGTATATTTTAAACTAACGAATACGTAAAGCTTAATTATTGCAAAACATTATACATACATTCAAGTAAATTTGTGACAATGTTTAATTTTTTTCAATTAAATTAAGAATTCTTTATTTTTGAAAATTAGATGACGGTGCACACAGCAAAAACTAGCTCGGTCGGCTACATTTCAAGCGATCTTGTATTGCTTGAAATCATCCCCCTCATACAAACTAAAAATCAAAGCAATATCTTGAAAGATCCCGCCCCCCCCCCCCTTTTGGCTGCATTTGTATGTTTAAAATAAAAAATTTCAGAAAAAATGTGGCTTAAAGGGAGTACATTCAAGATATAGAGCATGTATTGAAAACACTAAATTATTTAGGGACCGAATAAAAACTTCAAGATTAAAAAAAATTCGAGTATATATAAAGTTATGTATTTATGTGTGTATGTGTGTGTGGTAATTATATAGGATTGTTTATGAAACGTTTTCGAATAACATATGCAAATGCTATGATGCAAATTTTAATTTAAATGAGAAATTAAAATCCAAAAAAAACTTTGCTTTTTTTTTCTTTTTATAAACTTTATGAACTGATTTTAAAGAGGGTTCTCTCTGTGTTTAAAACACACAACTTATTTGTTTTAATCTTTTATGAGCTTTACTAATTCGGTGTGTTTTTTCTTCGAAAATGAAAAATATGAAAAATGTGAAGAGTTAAAATATATACGTAAAAATTTCTGAAGATTTCATTGAATGCATCACTTTTTTTTTTAATATTTGTATTACGATAAGTCTTTACTTATTCATTAAACTATTCATTTATTTATTTACTTTTATGATTAAGTACACACAATATTTCAAATACTAAGATATCAAACTATTTACTACGCCGTACATATCTTTGGAAGAAAATTAGACGTAATATTTACCAACATCAGACAAAATTTGTTCCAATGTTCCAAGGTAATTAGAACATGAAATATAATTGTTTTTAACTAATTTCATGCCAAAATTTACGTGAGCCTTCAATTAGGAAATTCATTACTGATCAGACCATTGTTGAACAAAACTTTTATTCAAATGCATCTCAAATTTTCAAAGTATTATAAATATGATTTCCGCAAACTACATCGATGTATCAGTAGCTTCCCATCGGGGTACCCTTGTTTTAACTTTAAGATATTACCTCGCACTCGTTTTAGGAATAATTTCGTCGCCTGATAATTCTCCAACATAAGACTAAAAAACAGAAAAATAAAATAATAGTTTAAAAAACTAAAAAAACACCCTTTCGTAGCAAAATGAACTAAAAAGTGAAAAATAATATTTGGATGATAGTAGTTGACCAATCACTTAATTTTAATGTAATACAAAAAAGCGTGGGGGGGCTTTTTATCAGTTGTCTTGAATTTCCACCAGTTGTTGTCCAAGCAAAAATGTTAGTAGACAGCACCCCATGCTTTTTGTATTACATTAAAATTAAGTGATTGGTCAACTACTATTATCCAAATATTATTTTTCACTTTTTAGTTCATTTTGCTTCGAAAGAGTGTTTTTTTAGTTTTTTTTAACTATTATTTTATTAGTCTTTAACTCTTCAAATAATACAGGTATTGGAAGCTTTCTTGGATTTACGTAATCAATTTTAAAGTGTTTTCAAAGCGCTTTTTTACGCGACAGCTCAATACTTTTTTTTTTTGCATTTGCATTTGCATTTGCAAAAGATTGTAATTATTGCCTTATTGCTTCTTAATGCTCAATACAAAGGTTCAGCCCGCTTTGTTCATTAGAATTAATTATAAAACAGACATTTCTTCAAAAACAAAGGCAGAAAAAGACGCTTGAAGTGTAAATAATGCACAAAGCATTCTTGCTGAATGAATAAATATATGTTTACCGAAATGTAATGCTTGAATATTTCTATCAAAAAACAAAGAATTTTCTCTTCTTGCAAATAAGCCAGAGTGGTATCGGGGAATCGAAAAATAATTAAAGAACTCACACATTGCTAATTTTGTGAATTGATGCGTCTTCAAAGGAAATTACGAACAACTTTGTGAATTGATTGCATCTTTTGTCACTATGGCTTCATTACCAATGCAAACATTTCAGATATTTCAGGGAAATAAATTATCTCTAACAAAAAAAAAAAATGAAAGAACGGAAAGATATATTGCTTATTTAATATGAGGAAAACAATTCGAAAATCAACTACTTCAGCGCCTAATGAAACTAAAGAGTGATTTTAATAAGTTAATAAAGATAATGAATTGTTTATTCGTATTTCTGCTTTTGACGAAACATTTAACTTAAGAAAAATCATTTATTCTCATCTTACTTCTGAATTAATTAAGTATCCCTGATACTAGAATGCATCTTTTCGGATATTTTCAGTTCTCGAGTCACACAGATGCTGCTAAAAAATATTTATTATTTTAATTTAAATTTTAGTCTATTTTTTAATAAGTTAAATGCATGTTTTTTTATTATTTATTTTATGAATCGTTTTAATACTTTTGCAAAAAGTAATTGCAATCTAAATCTGATATAATTACAGTATAAATGTATAAATTCTCAAACATCTACATTAAGCATTGTAGACCTACCTCAACGTGGTGCACTCTGGGTAACGGTGATGATCTACAGCTTTGCCAGGCATTCTATGTCGTCGACGGGGAGTAGACGGAGTAAGGCTAAAAGTGGTACAGTGGCAATTGTCCTCGTTGTAATTCAAATTAAGAGATGGATATTCGCCACCTGCATACTTGTAAGCAGTTTTCTGGACGAGCCTATGCGACCGTTATGGGGAGGCAACTGAGCTATAGGCAGCTAATAGTTCACTGCATGTGAGGGTGGCCCAAAGTGGGTAGGCCTTCGTACGCCCCCTCCCCCATGGTGTGTAAGCGGTGATGCATACGTATGTCGTGTTTACATGATCTTCCCCGAGTTTTAATCAGTCACAGTGAAGCAGCAGTGAAGTGGCATGGCGCAACCAGGCTTAAAATTTAAAAAAATGTACATTTCTTTTAAAAAATTAAGTTTTTGTAGCTTGTGATTTGCCGAAGACCAGCTTTTTTTTTTTTGATTGACAATAATATTATGTTATTCTGACACCATCCACCTACAAACTACGATACTCATTTCGTTTGTTTCTTTTTTAAGTTTAAGGTTATAATTATTGAAATAAGAAACGTACCTTTGGGTAAAGCGGGTATTGGGTTTAATCATATATTTATTTTTAATTTCTTGACTCCTGTGCTGACTCGGATTTTCTATTTCGATAGGATAAGTATAATTTAAAAAATATGTTTGAGGATGGCAATTAATTTGTCTATTAATTTAATCAGTTATTTCTTTATGATTTATTAACAAATGTGCTGATTTAAAATTGGATAAGTACAGTTTTTTTTATATGTTTTTTATAATGGCAGTTAGCTAGTTAATTATTTTAATTATTTACAACTTCATATTTAATTGGCAAATGTACCAAATCACAATTAATGAAGCTTGCTTGCTTTTGATTCACTGGTAGGGCAAAGCAAGTTTTTCAAATGTTTGTGAAGTTTGATAATAAATAAATATTGGGTTTGAAATAATACAAAAATTACTTTTTATTTTGAAGTTCAAGAACCCTGCTAAGAAATTAAACCGAAACTGTTGCGATAAAAATCCAAAAACTACAATTTTCGTGCGTTCTTCGAAAACCTACCCGCTTTGGGCCACCCTCCTCTATTCCGTGTTGTGTATTTTTAGGTGCTACTTTGTTATACCTTGAATTCTTTTATTTTAGAGTTTGAGGAGTTTGAAAATGCACGTCTGTAAGAAACACAATGTCATACTCACAATTAATTCCTCTGAAATGACAGTCTTACCTATAAAACAGTTTAGTTACCGGATCCAGTTCAGTCTTGTTACAATAAAGCCTTTTCTCTGCATTTTAAACAATACCAAAACACATTATCAAATTATCATGCCGTGGCGCGAGTTTCATTGTTGATGATTTCAGGAGCGTTACTCGATCATTGGCTATTATACAGGGTGTTCCGAATTAACCTGCAAGACCTTTATTTTCGCAACCGTTAGTCCCAAATGTATATTTCCAATCACAAAAATGTTCCAAATCAGATGAAAAGTTAAGATACTGAAAGTTTGAAGCAAAAATAAAAAAGAGTCAAAAATTACAAAATTTAACTTTTTATACTGGCCCCAGGTTTTCTAACTTTATTTAGAGAAATAATCTAAATCGGAAAAAAAAATTCCAACACAAAAAACTTGAAATTAGTACGATCACTATTCACCGAGATATGAAACGCAGCGTTTTGTGACTTAGACCAGTTTTTACTCACCGTCAGTAACACCTTTTAGGGGAAAATATAACTGTTAACAAGTGTTTAAAACGATATTTGTGCATAGAGTGTGGTTTTTAAATTGTTCGAGGTTTTGTAATGTGATTTTACGTATCACACATTTGCATTTTATTTTAACTAGCAATGAAAAATATGATACATTACCTTGACGACCTGTCATTCTTCTGAAAGGGCGATAAGTTCCAATCTCATCTTTTGTATGGTCCCTTAAAACTTTGAACTGTAATATCTAATTGAGTTTTGGTCGCACAAATGTCAACTTTTTTTGTGTCAGTAATGTTTTTTAATGAAGATTATTTTTCTAAATATTGGTAAGGAGATCTAGAGACTGTATAAAAAGTTAAATTTTGTGTTTTTTGACTCATTTTTATTTTTGCTTCAAACTTTCAATATCTTAACTCTGCATCTGATTTTGAACATTTTTGCAATTGGAAGTATACATCTAGGATTAACGATTAAATAAAGGTCTTGCAGGGTTAAACGGAACCACCTGTTTAGTTTAGCTCTCATTTTGTTAGATATTATATGTTGAACGGCGTTACTTTATTAACAACACATTGAAGGATATCATTATAATTTAGCGAATATGAAATTGAGTACTTATGAGGCATTTTTACAAAAGCAATGCAATAATCCAACCTATCACAAGGAGTAGGTATTTTCGACAGCTCAGCAGATCTTGCAGTCGACTAATAAATCCTTTAAAATATCACAATTTGCACTTTGAATTGTGAAGGCCGAAAACTAGTTCTGCAATGATCCTCTTATTTCCCCTAATTTAGGAAACGTCTATATCGCATTTTGAAATTACATCTGCTGAGCTGGTTTTTTGGTTAATCTGAACGAGTTACTAATAAAAGTTCATAGAATTATTTTTCAGACATTGAATACTGTAGCTAGTCCTAAAATTTCTTTTCATTATTAGTAATAATTGACATAACTGTTACTGGTTATTGACATATATTATTGTATCGTAATATTTACATAAGTAGTTGTCTTTTTGCAGTATAATACCTTCTACTAAATAATAGTTACAAATATCCTTCTAAAGAAATTCATAATGCACATTTAAATAAATTTAAAAAGAATGTTCATTAGAAACTGCTTACGAGAAAAAACAAAGAAATATAAACAAAACCGTACAAATTTTCAATCCTACAATGCATTGACTTTTGTAGAAGGACTTTGCATCCAAAATCACACTTTTCTGTATTTAAAAAAGAAATTTCCCTTGAAAACTGCGATTTAACGTTGTTGCATATTCTTTTGCTTACACGTATTGCATAAGATAAAAGTCTTTCTTCATTGACATAAAACTAAAGAGAAATTGTCTCGTGCACTGTGCCTTTTTATTGGTGCCAAAAAAAAGGTTCTTTAGCATTCCATAACTCGGTTATGCTATGTCTCTTGAAAATGGTTTCCTCATTTTTATAATACCTTAAAGTAAACACATTGTACGTACCCAAGACATTTTTTAATCGCCGTGGATTAATTTCTACATGCTCAAGCAGTGCAAGGGTTCTCCATTGACTAAACTGAAAGTTAAACGTCTGCAATCATATAAATTGTTTTATACATTCTGTACGGTTATATGCATATAATATAAATAAAAAAATAAAAGTAAAGAAAAGGAAAAGTTTTGAAATTTAATGACACACCTGGTGAAATTCTTTTTTCAGAGAAGAAAAGTTTTAAGCATCCAACGCTCAGCGGCAGCAAAGAAATCTTTTGCACCCTCAAGACACGTGCACTGAATATTGTTTTTTTTTTTTAACTTAAAACTTATGATTTGTTTCGTGTGCACGAAGATGAGCGTTTTATTTCTTAATTCTAACAACGGCGTGAGACTCAGCATAGTTATGCGTTAATTTAAAAAAAAAATCAAAAAATCAAGGTTTTAAAAATGTCTACAATATAAAAATATACAATAACCAAAGTGCCCGTACATTACAACTTAAAATTATTGTTATTATTATTATTATTATTATTATTATTATTATTATTTGATATATGTACGCATTAACAACAGTTGAAGATAGCATAATGCGTTTCGCTATGCTAGCATCATTTTGAATAATGCGCAAACTCTTCGTTTCTAACGATGTTTTAAAGTTTTACTAACATATTTCAGAAACACAAAATAAAAACTCATTCAAACAAAGCTGCTAGCAATTTAATAAAGCAGCTGGCCTAAAGAAATTGTTTACAATCAATATTCTCGAGAAATAAAAGAACAGAAAATTGTAGAAATCGTAATGTAATGTTGTATTTATGAAACTTTAAACATATATATATATTATTTTAAAGATACGTGACAACGGATTCTTTTACCTTTAAAGCACTAAGTGTTTCTTCTGTTTGTTGAAAATATAACACTTAATTTCAGCAAATAATTGACATGAACAACTGATAAAATCCAGAAAGCTGATTGATTATCCAGTGATAAATATTTTATAAAATTAATAAAAATTTTATTTATTAAATATTTTTTAGTTTTGTACACATAAATTTTATAAATATGCCCAAAATTCGTTGACACATAAAGTATGTTTTCTAACGGAATTCCATTACCTTTTAGCAATTTAAGCTTCGCAAAACTACTTTAAAATATGCTCGCGGAAAAAAACACGGATCAAATGCTTTATGGTAAACACAACGTACAAAATTATTTTAGTAATCCTCTTCGCTGTATTTCGTCTGGAATCGTAACAAAGCTATTAAATTTTCGGTGAAACCATTCATTAAACTTCACGCTAGAATCAAAGTCGATATACCATTTTTTTCTCCATTGTCTCCTTTTCCTTTTTTTTTTGGTTGCCCTGTAATGAGCTAAAGTAACAATAGCAGGAAGGATGCGAAATCAAACAACCCAATGCACGAGTGTATAACGTTACCTAATGTGCTACGAGTTTATAACATTACCTTTCTAAAACATAAATAGCTTCACCCTTTCATGTCTCGTTCACATGTCTTCGTAAAAAGACAGATATTGTTTGCAAAGTAAAAAAGTATGAATTATGATAAATATATCAAGATTGCATAATGAAGTATTATCAAGTATTAAGCATTAATAATCAAATTTTTCCATATCTGTAACGAAATAATATACAAGTTCAAAATTGTATCGTCTACTTGCTATTAGTTAATACTCAGAGATAGTTGGGGGGGGGGGGGGGAATGGGTGTGCAGGAAAATTAAGATAGTTGCATTTATGCCGAAAGAAATGTGTGAAAAACTTCTTTTGTAAGTCGTCCAGTAGATGTAGCAGTTTTAGACTATTGATTGATTCTAAACTGTTGCATCTTTCGAGCAAGCTAGATAAAAACTTCACTTTTTATTTCTTTATAAATGCATGCTGCTCCGTCATTCCATTCCTCCCAACTCCACCCATATGACAAAAAAAGGGAAAACAATTTGTTAAGCATTATTTAGTTCGTTTTACGCGAATTTTCTATTTTAAAAAAGTTTTAATGACTCAACTGAGGCGATTAGTAACATATATTATTTTTCACTGACTGGTATTCATATTTGGATACTAAAAGTTTCCATCACTTTTTTTGTTTGTTAAAGCGCGAAGCAATCTCATTTCATAATGTTTACTTAAAAAGCTTAACTTTTGATAGTTTCCCAGTATTTTCGTATGAAATTTAGCCATTGCTTCAAACACTTTACCAAAGTAATATTTACATTATGAAGAAGGTTTTTCTTCATATAAAGCCGTTTGTATTGCATATTGTAGTGATGCAAAATTAATCAAACAAGGATACAAAAATATCCGCTGTAATTGTGGCTTTGTAACGGAAGCTTTTACACGACGGTTCTGGTAAAGGGTACGCTATCATAGCAAAATATAACTATTTCAAGAATTTATATTTACTCTAATTTATAATTATTATATAAATATTATATCCCAGTTTGGCGATGGTAGATCAAATTACATACGTAGCAACAAGCAAATGCCACCAAAATTAATCTCTGAGTTGGGTAAAGTGCCTAGAATTATGTCAACAAAGAAATGAAAGATTGGTACTTACCCACAAAAAATCCAATAAGGAGTGATGTTATTGCATAAACATGCAACCTACTCGGTAAGTATTGGTACATCGTCATGATCAGCAGTACATTTATGATAATAGGATGCAAAACGCTGTGTATTTTAAGTGTACTTCTTGATACAAAATTCTTGATGCAAACACATCAGATATTCACTCTCCATTTAATGTTTTCCCACATCAGTGATGACGTTCTGAAAAAGTCCAGTAGGTGCTTTTATCTATCATTAAACAGAAGAAAAGTATCATTTAGTACAACTGTTAGAATTAAAGTTGAATAAAAACAGGCTAAAAACTACACCAATCATCATGTCCTCGAAGCGTAAGGGCTATATACGGTCTAACAGTATTTTAACATTTGCATTGTTATTTTTAGTAAGAGATGTTTTCTATAACATTGCATTGATTTTTGTACTGTACATCAGCATTGTAAAAAGGTTCAATCAATGAAATGCAGCATAATGAAATCCACAAGGTATGTTAGTAAATGCTTGCATAAAACTGCTTTATAATTTTTCTGTCAAAATATTTTAACTAATCAATTGTATAAACAAAATAATTTTAATCTATCAAACTGTTGTTGTATTTGGGATAATCTCCTTTTTATAAAACAAGTGTAATCATGAGATGTTTTCCAAACATTTATGGTTAAACGTTTTCTTTATAAATATTCGTCACAATTAGTGCATTCCAAAGGAAAATAATCACAGTGACGAAAAAACTGTGGTATTTTAATCAAAGTTGAATCTAAAACCACATGATTATTTTTTTTCCTTCATGGCATGATGTGTCAAATTTCCACAAAGTAAATATTTAGTAAATATTCTTTAGCAAGACTGATATTTGTTCACACAAAAACCGAAGCCCTGAAGTCGGCAGACATCATAAACACATTGAGCTGAAAATATTCCACGTGGGTTTTACAACGCTTTTCGCGATATAACTCGCCTCGTTTCTGGATAACCACCCACAAACGTCCGTTCGCTCCTGAATACAGACTGGATATGATGGGAAAAGTGTACCGGAGAATTGGGAAAGGCTTGCGGGGGCGCTTGTGTCGCAGGGCATTTATCCCAGGAGGGCTTGCGGCCACGGGCGGCTTGTTTTATAACGCGGTATAAAAACCTTCACCAGAACCGTTTTCGCAGCATTAAAATTTTATGACTGGTGGTAGATAGTGGGGAAAGAGGGAAGGGACTGAGGATGGGGATGACAGAAAAAAAAGATACGAACTAGTATTTTGAATAAGAATTAAGAGTTCTGGGAAAATGTTTTGCAAAAAAGTGAGGGATGAAAAAAACTTGGCAAGGATTTTTCTTGTTTTTTATAAGCAATTTCTGCCGCTGAAGGAAAGTTCAAATCTTGCGTAATTTCTCTTTCGCTGTTCAAGTGTTTTGCCGCTTGGCATTAAAGCTTTTTTTACTTGGTAATTTTGTTTATTTTCCTCTATAGCAATAATTAGTTTTTTTTCCCTTTTTGAATAAAATAATTTCTTCCAGTGGAAGATGGTGATTACGTATTTCCTAGGATGTCTTTTGCATAAAGAAATATGTTTGAATGCTAAAAAAATAACAAGTAGAAAAAGATGAGAAGATACATGAATTTCGTCCTCTTCCCCCACCAACAAGAAAATAATTATTTGAAATTAGATTCTCTTATTTTTTTCTGAATTACAAGAATTAGATTATTTTTCTTCCTTAAAAAAAAAAATCTCTTTTAAGGGAAGATGTTCTTTTCGTATCACCTAGTAACTATTTTGTTAAGTAAGTAGTTTTAAGTAACAGTAAGTAGCGAATGCTTATAACGTGTTGGAATAAGACAAAAAAGTGACTCCGGCTATTTCCTTTTACAAATATGAAATATTAAATTTCAGTAGTAATTACGAAAACTAGACTTGATATATATATATATATATATATATATATATATATATATATATAAAAATCTCGTGTCACGATGTTTGTTCGGGGTAAACTCCGAAACTACTCAACCGATTTTTCTAAAATTTCATATCTATGTGTCATTTGGTCCAACTTAAAAGATAGGATGGTTTTTATAATTTTTTAATTGCAAATTTCATATTAATTATGCCATAATAGTGTGAATTAATTGTTTAGTTCTAAAAATTCTTAATAGATGGCGGTGTAAGTTAATTAATCGATATAACTCTAACATCGTATGACTTACTACTAAAAACACCATGATAAAAAAATTTAGAAATGCTGCTTAGAATTCCATATAACGTTTCGGGATATTACAGGTTAATATTTACTTCCTGAGAAAATCAACTATATTTTTCAAAACGTTTCCTTGAATTGCTACAAATTGCAGATTTCACACCGTTGTGAAAAGTATTTTTCTCCACAAGTATCAAGATTAACTAAACGTATTTAATAGGTGTATCGGTTTCGGAGCGATTACGGTTTGCCCAGATTGACTCAACATCCAATGAATGCGAAGAGATATCTGGATCACGAAGCTTTGCAAGAGTTGCAGGGGAGTTGAATTCGAGCTAATTGATTGAGAGTTTGTCGTCGCGTTGGCAATGCGCGTATTAATGCTTTGAGAGCTTTCTTAGAAAAGCAGGAAGGTTCCTGGCTATTACATTAAACCTGCGTTAGGCTTCTCTGAAGGTGACAGAATCATAACTGCCTTTAACCAAGAAGACTACTGAATTCTTCAAAAATATTCCAGGTTAATTTCAGGAAGGTTAATGAAATTAAACGGAAAACAATTATTTTCTTTATTTTGTTCCCCGAGAGATTTTAATATCAATAGTTCTTGCTAAGATACGTTCGCAACAGAAAATTGCAGTGACAATTGCATCGTCAGGCATTGCTGCTACTTTTTTAGATGGTAGACGAACAGCACATTCAGCTTTAAAGTTGCCTATTAGATATTCATGAAAAACAAAACGCAATGTGTAACATTAAAGAAAAAAAAAACGTGGTATGGCTGTAGTGTTGCAAGAGAGTGAAATTATAATTTGGGATAAGTGTACTATGGCTCATGAGTAAAAGCATTCATTCGAAGCACACCCTAGGATTGAACAATATTTGAACGGCAACGATAAACTTTTAGGCGAAATCATCTGAATACTGTCTGGGGACTTCCGGCAGACATTACCAGTTATTCCGATGAAATCAACGCATGTTTAAAACAATCGTTTCTATAGCGTAATGTCAAGATAATGCGATTTGCCATGAACATGCGAGTATAAACGCAAAATTATCTATTCGCACAAGTATTTTCTAAGCAATTGCTGAGTATTGGAAACGGTGAAATTGAACTGTATCAAAATATACAGTACAACAAATAGCCAGACAGTCTGCCGATTTCGTCTGCCGTTGAAACGAAAAGTGAACTAATTGAGAGTCTATTCCCAGATAAATTTAATTTTTTTTAAATCATAATTGCCTCTGTAATCGCGCTGGTTTTGTAGCAATTTTGTTTTCGGTAAACATTCCCGAACAGACAGGAATATTTGTGGATCGTCAATTGTCGACTGTCAAATAAATATCCTGATGCATGCTGCAAATTGTATTTATTGGTCGCACAAAGTCGTTGGGAGTTGACACTTTCTAATGCATGTTTGACATAAGGAGAAACAGTATTCGTCAACTGTTTAAAACAATTTTGACGACATACTATCCAACACAATCATTATTTTTTAAGGAGAAACTATATAACTTTCACGTTTGAAGACGTATTTCATAAAGTTTAACAAACACAAATGTCCAAATCCAGATTTTACACCAGCGATGAATATGAAGCTTTAGTTTTAACTGAAGGTTTTTGCGTTTCAATTTCTAATTTGCCACTTAGTTATTATGATATGCCGTCACTTGATAGTTGGGCCACCGACTTAGTTAACACTGATTTGCAACGTATAACAACAGAGCAATGACGCTGTCAATTATTGCGAATGATGAGCCATTACTGACGGCTGGAAAAAAAGCTCCCAATTGATGTTGAACAAGCCTATACAGTTGTCTATGAAAACAAAGCAGTAAACATTCCAACTGAATTTTTAAATTCCCTAGATACACCAGGAATGCGACTACACGATTTTCGATTGAAAATTGGCTCAACAATTTATTCTTTTTCGCGATTTAAACCCACCTAAATTACGCAACGGTACACGATTCTTCATCAAAAGTCAACAATTTTGTCGGGAAAGTTTAAAGGAGAAATGTTTGTGTTGCCACGTTATCCATTAGTAGTGTCATAATTTTCAAACACATTTGAAAGACTTCAATTTTATTCGTTTAGCTTTTGCAAAGACCATAAATAGATTTCAAGAACAAACAATGTCTTCTTTCGGTTTGGACTTGAAACATAAATATTTCTCTTATGGGCAACCATATATCACCTACTCACAGTGGAAAGTTATCATACTTTTCGTATTAGCAAAAGACTGGTTAAGCAAGAACATTGTGCACAACTTAGTGCTTAGACAGTTTTCAGTTTTCAAATAATAGAAACAATAGTTCGAAGTCAATGTTATCTACTTCATTGAAAAAATTTAATTTTTATATGTTTTTAATTTAGTTAGTGTATTTTGTAAAGAAGTTATTGATTACAAACTATAGAGAAAGCTGAGGTGAATAAAATGTAGTGTAGAATCTAAAAGTGTATGGTGGTTTACGCTTAGTTTCTACATTCGGTTATTTTACAATCAGTTTCGATATTTACTATCACTTTCAAGTTATTTTTTTTTTTTTTTGCGGAAGTCATACTTACAAAATTTACTAAGCGTAAGTATAGTGCTTTTTCCATAGAAAATTTAGTTAGTACTTACTGAATTCAATAAGTACTTTCTTCAGCCTGCACTGTAAAAAAAAAAAAAAAAAATCCGAAACGTTACTGAGTAAAAATTTTCGATACTTGCTTGCAGTTCTGGCTAAGCTTTGGCTATGTTTGCATTACTGCTTATAGAAGTTCCTTAATAAATCAGAAAGGTGCTAAGCTTTTTTTTTTTGTATCCCTTCCTAAGTTCACACTAAAGTTCCAGAAACACGACTAACTTCAAACGGGAAGATCTTCGAATTTTTCAAGATTCTTCCGAGATGATTTCAGGAATGTTATTAACTTTTATCGGAAAACTTTCCGGGTTTTGGCATGACATGTTACTGGCAGAAATTGGCCACATCAGCTGCCCATAGTTTTCCAGGAACATTTAGGAATCGATTTTACATTGAATCACGCCCATTATCGATCTCATATGTTTTAAAATCGGCTATACTATTTTAAGCTCTATTAAAAATATTTATTTGATTCTATCAAAATAATGTGTAAAAGTTTATTTTAATCCAACTTCTTTGCCACAGCAACGCGTGGCTGGGTCAGCTAGTATATATATATATATATATATATATATATATATATATATATATATATATATATATATATATATATATATATATATATACTAAATGTTTAGTTTGTAAAATTCATACCATTTAGTAGATTTCAATTTCTGCTCAGTCTGTGGCACAGTAAATGAAAACGATAGTAAACCTCTTCTAGATATGTGTTGTTTTTTCCACAAAACATTATTCTGCTGTTGAAGAAACAAGCTTATACAGATGCTCATAAAACTTGAGGAGTAAATATTTTTTCTCTTAAATTAAGATAATGCGGCTTGCTGTTTGAATACAAAAGGGTGGGGCAAATAACCTTTACAAAAAGGATATATTTTGCCCCACTTGATTTCTGGTTATTGACCATTCTGATGACCTGACATGGTAAGGTGCACCATAATAAATAATAATTTGTTGAGGTGAAATGAATCAAAGATTCAAGTTTACTTTCTTTATTTTGGTTAAACTATAAAATAGGGATCGTTACAGTATGCGTTCAAAGGCTTTTTTTCTTTTTCGAAGTAGGAAACTTGAATAAAAATTCTCTTATGAGCTACAAAATGAATGTTCTGTAATCGTCGAAACGGGAGTCTTTTATATGAGTTAAATAGAAGAGAAGAAATATAAACTGGGAAACTGCGGCAGGGAAAGTTCTGGCACTACCCATCCCCCCTCCTCCTTCCAAAAAAAAAACAGTAACTCTGCTTGCGAGGGTTCAAAAAAAAAAAAAAAACATTGCTTGCCTGAAATTGGAAAATCGACGATCATTTGACTGCAAACACAAGCAACAACTTCATAATCCCAGAATCCACCCATTTCAGAATCACTCCAAGAAGCATTATTTACCGATTGTGATTAAAAAATTGAAAAAATAGCTTTGTCCCACTATGTCCAACTCTCCCCTCCTTTTTGAGATATAGCCGTCACAAGTAACGACAAAATCGTTCGGTTACTCCATCGCCATTTCTACCCTTCTAACCTGCGGACAAATTTTTGTTCCGTTCTGCCTGTTACTTCTTGAGATATAGCAGTCACGCATAAACGAGTTAAACGTTAAAATGCAGCAATTCTCATGAAGGTTTAACACATTTCGTGCGATTTCATGCAGTTTTTTTTTTTTGCTCTAAAGCGGCCACAAAAGTCGGTCACACACATACAGACCGACAGAAAAAAACACACAGAAACGAATAGACAGAAGGTCTCCGAAAAATGTCAAAACGGGTTTAGCACATCTCAAAACGTGCAAATTCGTCGAAATCCAAATTCAAAAATTTTCACGAATCCAACTTCTATTTTTTTCTATACATCAGGTGCAAAAGAAAGTATTGGACTCGCGTAAATATTCGAATTTCAATTAACTTGCACGTTTAGATGTGTGCTGATTCCATTTTGACCATTTTTGAAAAATATAGCCATCTGTGTGCCTGTCTATGTATGTCTATTACCGATTTTTCGGGGCCGCAGTTGTGTAAAAACTTCTGAATGAAATTGAACATATTTCGATACGCATTTTGCCCCAACCTCGGGGATATATGTGAATCTATTTGATTTTAACGCTATTTGATTTTAACGCCAATTCCTATAAAAACAATTGCAGATTTTCTGTTAAACAAAAAAGTGTGTGTTACGAGCGTCCCTAGCTGTTGACGAAAAACTGGAAAGGGTATTTAGATTTCAATTCTACGCAAAATTTTTTTTTTTTTTAATTTTACAAAGAGCAATTTTTGATTACAGAACGTATAATTTGCTTATAACTTTTTCCTCTATTTATGAAATAAAAGTAATTCCGAAACATATCTATACACTGTAAAAAATACCCGTAATTTCAACTGGTTTTTCTCGTCGATTTCACGGTTTAAACCCGTTTCGTTGACAAAACGGCTTTTCTCCGTTCTACGCTTCAGCTATGAACGGTTTAAAACCGTAAATTTGTCCTTGTATGGTAAAAAACCGTTATGTTGACGGGTATTCTCCGCAATTTTTATGGTTTTGCACAACCAACCCAGCTGCCGGTAAAAAATCGTAAATTTTACGGATTTTTTTTCCAGTGTATGTATAAACGTTTTTTCTTGGAAAACGTTAAGAGCCATTTTTTTTTAGAATCAGGCAGGTCAGACACATGTCATTTTTGATTTCGTTAAAAATTATTCAGTGGTTTCTTCGAATGATTTGAGAAGATACATATTTCTGTTCTTCCAAAAAAAAAATTTCGTGACCCACAAAAACTCCGAAAGTTGGTCCCGACTTAGGGTTTTTCTCAAATCGACATTTTTTAATGATCAATTATCTCCGCATTGAGCATCAGCAAAAGTAATCTTGGTGCTTACAACATGATATTTAATGCCTCAAGTGAAATATATCGTAAATTTTATGGTTACCTTCAGTGGATTCTGGAAGGGATGGCCAAACTGTGCCGACCAAAGTGAAAATGTGTTATGTTTGAGGCCTCCTGGTTCCATGCACTGAGGTTCAACCATAATTATTGCGAGGAATTTGAGTAGTAATATACATAAATTATTAAATAAGCTCATTATATACATGGTTAATGTTAAATCTGCGAAAAATAGCAGTTTTGTCATCAAAATATGATTAAAAATGTACTTTTTAGGAGCATATATCTCAGTACACTGAGGGTCAGTATAGAACTGCATGCCTGCATTTCAAACAAGAGTATGTGTATTTTCACAAACAAGTGACAGAACTATGGGCAAGTTCTTTTCAAAAACAGAATACGTATTTCAAAACATTAAAATGAACTATTCAAGTTTTAATTCAATCAACATATTTGGGTTTAAACTTTCCTCCAGGGATTTCCAGATACTATTTAAAAAACTAGTATGATCAAAAACTTGCTTTGAAAGAATTATAGACTTGCAAATAAACAGATTATGCTTACTCGCATATTTTATAATACGATAACTGGAAGAAAAGTGAAAAAAAAAACGAATATTATTGCGATAAAAACGTCAGTTATTTGTAACACTATTTTAAAGGTGTTTTGCATACTATATGAGCCTACAAAACCATTCTCCCTAATTCTGTCACTTGTTTGGGAAAACACATACACTCTGGTTTGAAATCCAGGTATCAAGTTCTATACTGACCCTCAGTGCACTGAGATACAAACCCCTAAAAGTACACTTTTTACCATATTTTGATGTTTTTTTTTTTTCACTTTGCTTCCAGTTATCACATTATAAAGTATGCGAGTAAGCATAATCAGTATATTTGCAAGTCTATAACTCTTTTATGGTAAGTTTTTGATCATACTAGTTTTTTAAATAGTATCTGAAACTCCCCGGAGGAAAGTTTAAACCCGGATATGTTAGTTGAATTGAAAACTAAATAGTTCATTTCACTGCTTTGTAATACCTATTGTGCTCTTGAAAAGAATTTGCCCATAGTTATATCTATTGTTTGTGAAACTACACATACTCTAATTTTAAATGCAAGATTCCTGTTCTACACTGACTCTCAGGGCACTGAGATAAAGTCTATGAAAACCGCACTTTTTAGCATTTTTCGGTACAAAAACTACCGTTTTTTAGCAGCGCAAAAGGTGGGTCATTCAACTAATGAGGGTATTGAATAATTTATATATATTATTACACTAATTACTTACAAAAGCCATGGTTGAACCTCAATACAGGGAACCAGAGGACCTCAAACATGACGCTCTTTCATTTTTTTCGACAAAGTTTGACCACCCCTAAACAGCTGTACTGAAGGTCGGATACAGAACTTACGAAATATTTCAATTTAAGCATTAAATGTAGAATTGTCAACACAAGAATGATTTTTTGCTGATGATGATTGAATGATTTTTGCTCAATGCGCAAAAATAAATGAATTTAAAAAAACTGATTTGGAAACATCTCAACGTTGGTTTCCACTTTACGACTTTTTACTGGTTCCCAAAAACTTTTTTGGAGGAAAAGAAAAAATTCGTGTCATCTGAAATTTTTAAAAAAATCCAGCATAAAAATTTGAGCAAAATCAAAAATGGTGTATATCCGAACCTCCTATTTCTACTCGGTTCTTAATGTTATTCGCATAACGTTACGTTCTGAACACTTTTAGATGTGAAAAAAACAAAGGGAGAGCTAGCTTTTCTCACATTAATATTGACAACAGTTCAATATCTACATCAGGAGCTAGGAAGTTGCTTCCCTGGAAGCTGCGACCACGTTAACACTGAAGATGACCGCCGCAGATGCGGTCGTAACGTTAGGTTAACAACACTCAGACCAAGGCACAACAGCCCGCAATCTTACAGCATTATTAAAGATACAGTTTGCGACACATTTCTTGAGATTTAGAATCATTTTTGCGCAATTATCTTGTGATAGCTTTTAAAGGTATTTTTGCTTTGTATATAACACTTTGCAGCTAATGAGCAGCTCTTTTTACTTTAAATGTGAGCAGATATTTGTAATTTTGCTTCTGTTGTTGATTACTGAAAAGTGGAGAACGTTCTAGAAGTTTCGTCAAACAAAATCCTGCATAGTTTTTGAATAATTTTGACTTTTGATAGCTATCAGTTTTTCCTCAGTTATATTTAAAAAAATATAAATTAAAAAAAAAAAACTATCGTGGATAGCTATTGATCGTGGAGAACGTTCTGCGTGCGAGTTTTTACTATTTTCACGCATGGAGCTCATACATTCTTACCTTGCTAAAGTATAAACTTGGAATTTAGTGAACTTAGTTGTAATTAAATAATATTTTAGTACACATTCCAGTAGTTTGAAAGAAGAAAGAATAAATTTCATATCAGATATACTTCAACTAATAGCTTTCGTTTCACATAAAAGATGTACTTAGCTTTTGGAAAACTGTTCCTTATTAAGTAAAAATTATGCATACATTGATTTGCTACCTAATCCAGTTCAGGGAGAAAATTAACGCAGATTAGAAAAACGGACAAAGTAGGCTCGTTTAAGTCTGAATGAAAATTCATAACCTTTTATCTTATAATGTGTTAGCTTGTAAAAAGTTATAAATTCTAGATATTTCAGTTCACACACACAAATGCAGTTTGATGTTACTAAAATAAATTGCACTCATGCACACAATTTCCAACCACGGCAAATGTAAACTAAATAATTTAGTAGACAGAGAAGTTAAAATTATCTTTTGCAAGCCTCAAATGCCTTTTAGTCATTCACAGATCCCGCCGCAGTTTAGTATGAAAGAGACGGGAAAGCAGAGTAGATTAATTTCGTTGAGGAATTTGATAATTTAAATGTAAGAGACGAAGAAAATACTAATTTCTTAGTTTATGTGCTTTTGAAATCTACCTAAAGCAGGAAGTATTTTGAGGTAGAAACCATTTCTGAAAAATTAGTTATTCAGGCGTACCGATTGCCTTTTGATTAAAATTCGTATTTGATTAATAAGTGTTCATCTTAAAAGCAAAAGTAATACGTCATTCAAATTTTAGTTTAGTTTTAAAAACAGGAACAGTATTAATTAAATTTTAGTACGATATATTTTTAAAAGTTATAATGAATATTATAGTTAAAAATGCAGAAAAAATCGTGTTTCCCTTCCGTACAAAACAGCATGCATTTTTCAATAAATTCAATTAGAATCCTGATTTCATAATTTTTCCGTATTGATGTGCAAACTAGGGTTTCCAATCCCGAAATCCCGATCCAGAAGGATTACGCAGGATATTTAGCGGGATCGATCCCGCGGAATTTTGATCTCAATCCTACGGGATTTCCAATCCCGCAAATTTTTTCCATGCAAGTGTTTTCCAGCATTTGCCGCTCATAAACTAATATTTTCACAAGCAACATCTGAAGTTTGTTTCACCTTCCTCGTATATCTTCAAGAAGATCACAAAAAACTTTGTCTCATATTATCAACGGTGGATTTACCATTTATCAACACAACAAAAATCGAGTACATTTTCCTGAGAATGAATTGAAAATGGTATTCTCCTTCGAGGTTTCAGTTTTCATACGTTGAGTAATTGAGAAAACGCTTAAAAGTTATAAGCATTTTCAAAAACCATCACTAAAATTTAAAATCCAATAAATTACGTTTTGGAAAAAGTAGAGAAAGTGCAATACAGATTCCAAAACCCGCTGGAGTAGCCTGAATGCAACTTTGGAGCACTTCTGTAAGCTTATGAAATGTACTCAAAACCTTTAAGTTACAAAAAGTGCACTCCAAACGCTCCAAAGAATAAAGAAGTGAAACACCTTACATATATTCAGCACGATATTCGGCACGGCAGTGCAGTAGGTTAAGCTGATCATGTTTTCGAATGTAACTTTAAAGAGAGAGGAAAAATTAGCGAAGTTGTCCAAAAACTTTTACTGCGACTGCGACATCGTGAAACGGTGAAATCAAGCAGTATTCATTCCTTGCTGTAATGAATCAAATGCACTGATGCAATTACCAAAAGTAATAAAGGCAAAAGGGTATTATCAATACAAATTAAATTGGTCACAGCAAAAAACATAATCAATGGACATCGTTTTTGTCCAAAAGTTGTAGTTCTTGGGGGGAAATTAAGCATAAGAAAAGAAAAATATAGTTCAGAAGGTCTTGAAACTAACGGGATTTTTTTTCTAAATGTTTATAATGATTTAATTTGAGTAAAATCAACTGCAGTGGAGCCACAGCACGTGTTTTATCAAGCGCATTATTTTTATAGCAAAAATGCTTTCCCATCCTATTTGAGCGGCAAACTCCTGCTTACCAAACGGTAATTGCTAATTAGGTTCTGACTTTAATGCTCTGCAATTGGCGTACGAAATTCAAAAATACTGATTCAAGTAATGAAAGCAGTCTTTCCTAAACAGCAGAACTTTTTCTATTTGACTTGAAAAGTAAATTTTTAGAAGAATGAAGTAAATCCTGCGGGATCCCAGGGGATTGGCTCCTTACAATCCCGCAATATATACGAGGGCCATCCGGAAAGTAGTACCCGTATGTGAAATAAAGACACAAAAGTAAATATTAACAATTGTGAACATTTTTATTGAAAAGAGCATACCTTAAACTACTTCTCCACATAATCTCCAAGCAAATTTAAGCATTTGTCATAACGTGTGACGAGTTTTTGTATTCCAGCGTCATATTCGTCCGCCGCCAGCCGATTGAAACACGTAGTCACGCCTTCTTTAAGTTCTTCATCGCTGACAAATCTTTTTCCCGCCAAAACTCTAAGTTTTGTGAAGAAATGAAAATCTGAAGAGGTCAAGTCCGGGCTATACGGTGGATGGTCGAATATATCCCAATTGAATTGCTGCAGAAGTTGTTGTGTTATACCGGCTGTATGAGGCCTGGCATTGTCATGGAGAATGACGCCATCAGACAATCGACAAAGCCGAACGTTTCTTGCGTTGAGAAATTTTATCACAGCCCTTACTTCACAACTGGCGGCGTTCTCAATTTTTTTTTAAACATTATGAACGGCCACAGAAACAGCACAGGCAATGCTAGCGTCACAGAACTTGCAACAGAGAAGGCAGACAAGTCACTGAAGTGGTGACCTTGACCGGCGGCTACTCGCGTCGTCAGCGATTTATGCGGCGGAAACGAGTGCTACTTTCCGGATGACCCTCGTATATTATATATATATATATATATATATATATATATATATATATATATATATATATATATATATATATATATATATATATATATATATATATATATATATATATATATATAGGGAACACTTACGGAGTCGCGGTTTTTTAGTTAGTGAAAAAGGGGTCGCGACGTGAAAAAAAGGTTAGGAACCACTAGGCTAAAGCCTTTATTGGTAGAATTACGGTAACCTTAGCTGGCAATGGAGCAATTTTGGCAACCCTACAACAAAGCTGATTCGCTATTCGTTTGTCCAATCGGCGGTTCACAAAATTGTAATTGATTTGTCACATAAATATATATATTTTTTAATTCCATAGAATTATATGTTTAAATTTCTGAAAATGTGCAACGTAAACTATATCTTTTCCATTTTTAGGTCGTCGAAATATTTTATAAAATGTTAAATCGTGGAATGTTTTTCCCTCTTAAATATTTTAAGTTGTTCTTTTAAAAAGTAGTCCTGCATTTCTTTCGGATACTTTTTTTTAGATTTTGCGCGCCATAAGTACTTTTCTTCATGTTTAATTGTTCCATCTTTAATTTAAATTTGTTTAAGTGTCGTAATAAGTAATTCAGTAAGATTGAATTAAAATTTGCAGTTATAATAACGTTCTCTGACTGCATCTTTTGATGAGGCGTAATTTATCCAAAAAATTATTTGACGTTTTACTGTTACACTTTAACTGTACTTAATGGCGTTTTCTCTTTACTTGACGAATTATATTTCAAAATTGTCAATGTTGTTTACGAAACAACTTTTAATGTTGTTAAACTTTGTTGGAAATTTATGTTGCAATTTAATGTTCCTTAGAATTTGTTTTAATGGGGTTTGGTAGAGTAATTTAAATGTTAATGGAGTCGTTGAATCTTTTGTTTTGAATGTTATGATACATGTTAACAACTTTAACGTTATTTTGTAGTATTTTCAATTTATTTACCATATATTTTGAAATTTTGATAAAATTTTAATGTTACCCAATATTTTGTTTCTTTTTTGATTATTTCGCTAATTGCAAGTTGTGTATTTTGTTCAAATAACATGTGCACGCTAGCCATAAAAGCTTAAGCTAGTTTTTTGCATTAAATGTTTTTTGAAAACCGTCAATTATCTGTTCCTAATATTCACTTCCCACTTTTTGTCGAGTATTTAATTGTTTTCTCTATTTAAAAGAAGCTAGCTATGCTCTTTGATTTCTTAAATTAGGTTTAATAATACATTTCTTTGTATATTTTGCTACATTATCATCATTTAAAAGAGGGAAAAGAATTTTAATATTTTTTTCTCTTTTTACGGTAACGATCAGAGAAAGAAAAAAAATTAAAAGTTAATTTGAATTTTGACATCTGGAATTCAAATTATGTTTTTCGCAATCTCGAATGTGTGTATGCAGGCGTGTGTGTTTGTGTCTGTGTGCAGCCATGAGTGTGTGTGTGTTTGTGTAGGTGTGGGTGTGTATGTGTGTGTAAGTGTGTGTAGGTGCATGCGTGTGTAGGTGTGTGTGTGTAGGTGTGTGTGTAGGTGTATGTGTGTATGTATGCTTGTGTATGTAGGATATGTAGACGGTTTTCGCTAGAGGAGCAGCATCGTGAGGTCGGTCGATGGTGGTGCTGCAGAGGGTGGCGAGGGAAAAATAAAATCATAGGAATTCAAAACAGTCAAATGGGAACAATAAGCAATGTGATTGTTCAAAAAGTTAACAGACGCTTCGTTACCACGGTAATAGTTCGAGTCATCCAAAGCTCACCTCATTTTCTTTGGGTCTATTCTTATTGGTGGATTTCCTTTATTAACATTGAAGTACTTTGTTTACATTGAATCGTAGGCGCCAAATTTAGTTGTTTCTGAAAAAATTTGCCAACACGACCCGGTTACCATAATTCTACCACTTTATTTATTAATTCTTTTAGGATTTAATCATAATTAAAATATAAATCGTAACTTACCTTTTGTCATTCCGGGGAAAAAAACCTTGCACGAACAAATCTATTCCACAAGTTTTCATTTTTAAATCTGTTAAATCCGAATCGGAAGTTTTTGCAAATTGTATTTTGCAAGTGTTGTGATTGGATGCCTTGAATCGGCAATCTTCGGAATGTTCCCGATCGATCACGCCGTTTGTGACATAAGATAGCAGTTGAGATGAAAATCTACTGACTGAGAGGTAAAAACAACGTTGCTGTGTTTTCCTAGTTTTGAGTTGTTTTTAGTCAATGCAAATTATGCTTTCGTCACATTACCACGTGCCCGATCGGATCTGGCCGATGCCGTCGCAACACACGTTGTTGCGATTTTACCGAACACGTTGTTACGAAACGTCTGTTGCGACAGTAACGATCTGGCAATAAATATGCCGAGCAATTTCCGCTCGTGGAACAGTGTTTCGATTAAAACACTCGACGTTAAATCCCGGTTATCACAAATTTGCCATTTCAACTGCGCTTACGAACGGACTTCGTTGATTTCAAAAATCTTGCTAAAATTAATTACAGACATTTTAAATTTGTTAATAAATATGCGATGGCAACAGATGAAAATTTGAAGTCACAAAGCTTTCTCTGATTTAGTTTTTAGGCCTTGGTGCAGATTATAGAGTAAAGAAATATACATAGAGAGGCACTGTCTATGGTAAAAGGGAGAGGAAATTGAAGCCGGAATTATGGGGGGACTATGGGATACAGCGGTGCAATTATGGGCGGGTTATGAAAGCAACAAAATAAAGTAGCTGGTGGATTGATTTACATTTTTAATTATGTTGTAATGCGCTTTCAAAAGCGTGCTTCATAAACTTGCAACAATATCTAAGTTTTAATTGACTACCAATTTAGATTCAGTAATAGAATGTTTTGAATCAAAATGTATCTCAAGATATTTAGCAAGAAGCTAAGGATCTTGGGATACAGCGGTGCAACTTTCGGCTTCAATTTCTTAGTATAACGGGGCCTCTCTATGTAATTTATGTACTCTATGGTACAGATTGAGTTTTGCGTCTTAAATATTAATGGATTCGGTGTCTGATTTTTCTATCAAACAAAGGCCCTTTTCAGGGCCAAATTTTTGCCCTCAAAAGAGCGTACTTGAATTGCAGCATCACTTCTAATACAAAGCCGAACCCTCAACCTAAATAAAATGTAGGGGAACCCGGGCAACGTGAATACCTTAAGCTTTTCTTGATTATTGTCGTTTAGTTATAATTTTAAAAATTGAAACAAATGTTTATAATCAGTCTTCATTTAATGAACTTACGTAATGCAATAACAGTTGTCCTTAATATTTCTTATACTATTAGATATAAGGCCAGTTTTCAACGATGGCATAAATATCCACTTTGCCCAACACCCCGGGTAAAGTGGATTCGTTACTAGGGCAAAGCGAACAGCAACATTATTTGTCATAAAAATAAACATTAAAAACAAAATAACCATCGAAAATTAAAGCAGCATATCAGAAAACCATTTTTTGCTACAATGGTAGTTATTGTAGTTATTGCAAACAAAGAAATAAAATTTAAAAATAAAATAAACGCCGAAAATAAAAGGAACATATTTTAAAAAAAATTTTTGCTGCAGTGCTGATTATTGTTGTTATTACAAACAAAGAAACTAAACTTAAGAATAAAATAAGCATTGAAAGTTAAAGGCTCATATTAAAAAGCATTTTTCTACAATACTAATTGTTGCAGTAATTATTGTAACAAGCAAAGAAATTTTTAAAAAAAGTCAATATCTAAAATTTAGGAACATATAAAAAAGAAAAAAGAAAAAAACATTTTTCTTCTACAATACTAATCATTGCAGTTATCACAAACAAAATCATTACCATATTCGAATTCCGAACACTCTTTATGACACCTCTGAGTACAAACACATTGTATCCTGTTTTCCATTGGCTGATCATCTTCTACAATGAACATTTTATCGCAGAAAATGCACCTTACATCATCAAATTTCTATACTTCCTTATTCTTATCATTCTCTTATGCAGTCCTGTGTTTTGTAGCAGAGATTTTTGATTATTCTTTTTGGTACTTGGTCTTTTAAATAGTCTTCTGAGAAGCTTTAGTCAAAACTTCATCTAGTTACTTCATGACAGTTTTTTTGGATTTTTTAAATTTTTGTCTCTGACTGTCTTTTACTTTATTCTTGTCTGAAGTGTAGATATATGTAGTTTTTGTTTACGTGTTGTTATTGGTTTAACAGGCTGAGGAATAGGTAGTAAAACTGAATGACTGTAGCAGTTCGTAGAACATCCAGGTTTGGGTGAAGCGGCGGGAACATCATTACCTTGGATTTATTCTGTTGTTTCAGATCCCATGGAAGTATAAGGACGGTCTTCAATGGTAGTATTATCTTGGGATCTTAATATTAAGGAACTTCCAAGCTCGGATGAAGTGACTTGTTATGACCGGGCAAAGTGAATATGGTATTCACTTTGCCCAATCCGCTTTGCCTTCAGGTACATTTTTGAGGTTACTAAAAATTGCTAACAAACCAGAGCATCTAAACTAGTCGTCTACGGATAGTTGAAAGCTACATAATCGTACATCAAATCCTACTCATAACAAAGAACATATCGCAAATAGTATTAAAGTTATAAATGAAACACTAACCTCTGTTAACTAATATTATTTTTCTCCAAAACATACTTTGTTCGCTCACTGGCGTTGTATTAGGTGAACTTGTCCCTACGTATTTGCCACACTCGGAGCGGCAACAGGCGACTGTTGCTATGACAACGCGGCAGCCGGCCAACTAATTATTTGGAAGTTATAGGCTAAATTCGCTTTGCCCGGGGTATTCACTTTAGCCGGGTTTCCCCTACAACACTAAGCTGTTTACGCCTAAAGTAAAACATCCGCAAAAACCGGATATCTGTACTCATATTCCAATCATTTTTGAAATACACAACGTGTTTTACGTTTATGTTAAATAAATATTTCCAAACCAATAAATATTGAAGTGTCATTTTCTCTTTACATTATAAAGATTATCAGTTATCCATATCCGTAGTTTCATATAATATGTCACGAAATCGCTGTGAAAATATTCTAATTGCCTTCATTAATTAGTTGAGACTCTAGCTCAGCTTAAATATAAACAAGCAACACGAAATTTTAAAACAGAAAGCCCAAAAAGCAAAGTCCGCGCAAGCGCAGTTGAAATGTCAAATTTGTGATAACCGGGATTTAGCGTCTAGTGATTAATACATGCTAGCTGGGCAAATGTCAAGTTCAGAATTCATCATTTCATCACCTAAAATTAAAGTTTTCCTAAATTCACATAATTTAATTTTTCAAGATTGATATTATTTATACCGGTAAGTGCTTTGTTTTTCTCTAATTTAATTACTCTATCTGATAATTAAACAATATTAATTTTTTTTTCAAGGTAAACGAAGCTGTTTTTGCTCGTTTGAGAAACCTTTCAAGTGATGGTAATGATGTTACCCGTTTGTATCCGGGCCAAATTTTCTGTATATAATAGCTGCACTTTTCTTATTATTAATAAGGCGTATTATAATCAGCACACTCTAGTACACCACATACTTTTTCTCTACGAGTAGGGATTTTTTTTGAAGAGTTATTGAAGCACCCAAGGCTTTAGGTAAATAAAAAATAGGTTGTACTCGAGTGTGCTGACTATAATACGTCTTATTATTAATAGGAAAGCTATAGATACTATATACAGAAAATTTAGCCCGGGTACAAATGGGTACAAGTCATTGGCATCAGCTGAAAGTTTTGAAACAGCAAAAAATCCGTCGTTCACTTTTAAATTTTTAAGAGAATGTTGTTTAATTATCAGATTAATTAAATTATGGAAAAAAGCACTTACTAGTATAAGAAATATCCATCTGGAACAGTAAAATTATTTGAAATAAGGAACACTTTATTTTTGTGCGATGAAATGATGTCCGGAACTCAACTGATTTATTCAATTACAAACGGATACGTACCTTTGAACCTTATTACTCAAGTGACGGAAGGGATTCATACACAAACAAATAACTAAGTATCATGTTTTGGTTTATTATTTGCATTATCCCAACACCAATGTTTAGAATTTTGAACATGACTCTTGTCCACGTAGCTTGTACTAATCGAAACACTGTGCGTGACTTTCATTCTCTCTTGTCGCTTGTCAGTCTTTTCGTTGTTTTGCCACGCTAAGGTAGCGTGTTGTGGCCGCTAGTTTACTGGCAACTGGCATGCAACGGGCCACTTGATCTTCCCGGAAATTTTGGAAGTTTTGTATATAGCTGCTATATATGAAGCTGGCATACCGAAGTTTAGAAATGTATTGTGGTGTTTTTACCTAGTCGTCTAATACATCGGGTAGGAAATAATTGAGATGAGAGTCTACATATCAACCAAACCGTGGATGATGTCTAGTTGCTACATGTTTTGCGATATGAGGTGTTCCTACTGACGACATACCCGGAATAATGACCAGCATCCAAGTGAATTTCGGTGGAGTTCCTCTCGCTATCCAGTATGAGATTGAGTCAACGAACACTGAAAAAATTCCGAAACGTTACTGGGTATTTACGTGTTACGTTTCGGGAATTTAATGGTTTTTTATCAACTTCCTGGAAAAATCAAGTATCATTGTCAAAAAGTTTCCTGAATTGCTACAAGTTGCACGTTTGCAGACATTTCACTGTTGTGAAAAATAGTTTTCGCTCCCAGTTTAAATACTAACTGAGCGTATTTATAAAGTGAGTAGTCTTCAGGTACATTACGGTTCGTCCATGCTAAATTAGTTCTCAAAGGGAGCAAATAAGTATGGACTACGTAGTTTTGCAAGAATTGCAGGTGAGTAAAATTACCGTTACTTATTTTGCAATTCTGGCTTAGCTTTGGCCGTGTTTGCAGTATTGCTCTTGGAACTTCCTTGATAAATCGGGAAGATGCCAAGCCGTTATATTATACCTTCTCAAGTTTAGCCTAATTTTCCAGACACACGACTGGCTACTAACGGGAGGATTTCTGAATTTTTCAGAAATATTCCAGCATGCTATCAGGAAGGTTACTGAATTTTAGCGGAAAACGTTCCTGGACTTTGCAAGATATGTTACTGGCAGAAATTGGGCACATCAGCTGCCCATTATTTTCCAGGAACGTTTCTGAATCGTTTTTAAAGTGAACGAATGAGTATATAGCTTGGACATATCGAATATTAACTCCTTTCCAATTGAAATCTATTCTAGTAGCAATCGGACTTAACTCTGTTTCAGTATAGTAAAACTTTTTGCATCTCACTACACGATGATTATCAACCTTTTTTGAGCTTAAGACTTTTTAATGCTTGCTAAGATGAATGCATTTACCTAATACATTGTTTTATTTATTAAATATGATTGATGTTTAATTTCCTCCCGGCAGACCATTACCTCAAGTAATTTGGTATCAAGTTGCCTGGTTTTCAGCTTAGCTTCAGGTTTTTAATAACTTACTAAAATAAATCAACAATGGGAGCTTGAAGCTTTGGTTCAGAATTGAATGTTTTTGCTTCTAAGTCCACAAGTTATTGGTTAACTTTTTGGTCGAAATTTTTTAAGTTAGCTGTTTTGAATTTTACAAAATTGAAAACTGTTGAATAAGTTCTTCAGTTGTTATTAGTGATTCGAAAAAAGTACTTATTTAAGCATATAAATGATTAAATCCTTCACAAATTGATCTAACTTGCCCTGTCGTTTTAATGAACTTAGAGGGTTTGAACAAATTTCATAGCTTTTAAAAAATATTGGGATTTTCATCGTACATATTGTTAAATGTGCACTTTTTTTTCTCGTATATATATTTAGGAACTTTCGATGAAATTTCGTTTTATTTTGGAATTAAAGAAAAAATAATATCGGATGGCTATATTAAATGAACAGCCTCTATATGCCTTCCCTGTACTGAAGGAAACAAAACGTTATTTTTTCAACTTAGTTAGTCAAATAGTTTTTTTATTTTTATTTATTTATTTATTTATTTATTTATTTATTTATTTATTTATTTATTTATTCATGTATTTCATTTATTTATCAAACGCGCTATCAAACATGCATACGCGTTAATGGGACTTTATTCCGCCGGACCCATCCGCCCACTGGCAATGGTCCACCAAAAGGTCAGTCCAATAGAAATCACCTAGGCCATGTTGCTCGACATTTTTGATTTTCCTAATTTTTTACCAGTTAATTTCCACTACTAAGTGAGTTCAAAAGTGTTTAAAGAAATTTTTTAGGCTCATACTTTTTTTACGCGCCATTTTAAGCTTGCCTGGTAGCCGTTTCAGGACCAAAAACAAGTTTTACGTAAATGCTTCTAACTCGGTTAATTTTACAGCTATCAAGACAAATTAAAATCCTACATCCTCAGAATGATTCCCTAGATATGATTTTCTTGCAAAAATATTATCTAAATGATAAGAAATGTGGAGAAAAAACTTCACACTACAAACTGAAAATTAGCATAAAATACGAGTTTTAGTACTGCAAAATTAGTAAAAAGGAGGAGAGTCTAAGCTCTTTTTTTTTACCCGTGTAGATATAATATAAGACTATCTGTTGTAGAAAATTTAAGCTTGAGAACTTTGTAATTATTTTATACAATTTTTGAAAAACGGCGAAAAATTGCATTTTGACAAAGTTGAAAGTCAAATACTATTTCAAAAAGGACTGAGTAAAATTTTATGAAATCGATACAGGTAACACCTTTTCATGACTTGAAAATATGATAGCAATTTGATGACAGAGACTCTACTGTACTACAGTTATAGTGCATTAAAGTTGGCCAAATATTGCATTGTACTTACATAACCTTCAGTGGCATTAATTGTATTAATGCACATTTTAAATTACTATCACTGGATCTCAGTGTGTTACAAAAATATAGTACGTTTTCATTTTTGTCAGTCAATATGTTAAATTTATAATTTTCTCAAAGTATTAAAAATGTTGAAACTTTGGTGCTCAGGTTTTCTTTTATTTTGTGCTTTCTATCACGAAAGCATTCTTAATCATTAAGAAGTTATCTTACTTATAATTTTACTTATATTGATTGGGTGACATTTTTCAATAAAAATATGAAATTACGTTTTGAAATAAAAAGTTGAGAAAAATACTGAATATAAAACTTTATACACAACACTGTCATTTGTATACTCAAAAAGGAACTAGCAGCTACTAATACCAATTTTAATTTGAAATACAGAAAACTTAAATCAACTCACAACCCCAAAAAAACAAAATGGTTAAACTCAATAATACAAAAATTTCATTACTGTAGTAAATATAGATAAGTTCTTGTCGCAGGTTATAAATTAAAATATAGTGCAGACGATAATAAACTATTTGTGTAAGTCACCCTATATAATTCGCACAATAATCTCTCATATATTCGAGACTGAACAATTATTATAATTATTTTTTATTTAACACAAATTTCTGTTGCCTGAATTAAATTTATTGAACCGCAGAAATATAAACAGCATGATATTTTTTAATATAATGCTTCCCATTGTATTATAATATATCGTCGCCTCAGAACAACATTGAGACAACTAATCCCAGAAGTAACACTAAGATATCCTACTTTTGCTCTGAGGCGACGATATAATGTTTACACTGCTTGTCCATCTTATTCCATTTGTTCATATCTTTATTTTTGGTGCATATTTCTATTGAATGAATTTAATTTGTCAAATCAGAGGAACTGTTGTTGCTGTTAAAAGTTTGGAAAGTGGAGAGTTTTTATGAATTAATGTTTAACTTAGTGTATGTGAAATGCAATATTTTACCAACTTTGCTGCACTGTAACTCTGATACCAGTTGAATCTCAGTTACAAAATTGTTATCACAGGTTCATATCCCAAAAAATGCAACATGTATTATATTCATTATTTTTCACTCAATCCCTTTTGAAATATTTCACTTTAAACTTCGCAAAGATGCAATATTTGGCCAACTTTAATGTACTATAACTGTGATACAGTAGCGTCTCAGTCATCAAATTGCTATCATATTTTCATGTCATGAAAATGTGTTACCTGTATCAATTTCATAAAATTTTACTCAGTCTTTTTTGAAATATTTGACTTTCAACTTTGTCAAAATGCACTTTTTTGCCATTTTTCAAAAATTGTATAAAATAAAGGACGAAATTCTCAAGCTTAAAATTTCTACAACAAGTAGTGCTATATTATATCTACACAAGAAAAAAATAGAGCTTAGACTCTCCTCCTTTCACTAATTTTGCAGCACTAAAACTCGTATTTTATGCTAATTTTCAGTTTGTAGTTGTGAATTTTTTTCTTCATATTTCTCACCATTCAAATAATATTTTGCAAGCAAGTCATATCTAGAGATTCATTCTGAGGATGTAGGATTTTAATTTGTATTGATAGCTGTAAAATTAACCGAGTTAGAAGCGTTTATGTAAAACTTGTTTTTGGTTCAAAAACAGCTACTAGGAAAACTTAAAATGGCGCGTAAAAAAAGTATGAACCTAAAAAAAAATTTTTTTCAACACTTGTGAACTCACTTAGCAGTGGAAAATAACTGGTAAAAAATTAGGAAGATCAAAAATGTCGATCAACAAATTTTATTCTTTTTGGGAGATTTCAAATGGATTGACCCCATACCTTTAGCGTGTAACTAGAGTAATACTGTTTATTGTTTATGTGATTGGCTCATTAGTTGCATGGCTTACCCACAGCGCTGGTGAAAAATTACTAATTCTTTATCTAATGATACGGAAGGTGTAATTTTGGGATCCTATTTCTCAGTGCGTTGATGATCAGATTGGAAGTTGATAACTTACGTTTAAAGTAAACTAGAAGTTTTAACAGATAATTGACTGATCTAAAGGCAAATGGCCATGTGAGCATATAAAGCTTGTTGCTCGAAGCGACCTCAAACACTACCGAGCACCCTCTCAACTATTCGAATCAATTTGCAAAAACGATTGATTTTGTCACATCTTGCTATCATACATTTTTAATCTCACGTACTTGGAAACAAATGTACTGCTGATGTAACTAAAAGGCTATTTTCACTAGTATAATAACAAAAACTCATTTTTTTAGTTTCTCTCTCTCTCTCTCTCTCTCTCTCTCATTATTTTTATTTATTTGTTTATTGAGCAATCAGGATTGTTTCTTGCTTGACCATTAAATGACGTCCGTCCTTTGATTTTATTTATTTTTCTATGTCTATAATGCAAACGTCATTGCCTCAGAATCTAATGATTTATAAACAACCTTCTCTACTTTACACAATCCTTTTTAAGTGAAAACAGTATCCAGCACACAACATACAGTTTCCAGAACCCAGCCTAAGACATTCATTTAAGTTTGACGTCTTGAGTTCAAATCATGGTTAAGACAAAAACCATTAGTAGAAACAAGAAACCCACCGAGTGGTCCCCTACGGCAATCCGTGATTGAAAAAAAAAAAAAAAACATAATTTGAATAGCAGATTTCAAAATTCAAGCTTTTTTTGCATTCAAATTATTTTTTTAGCAAAAGTCAAATTAATTTTGACGTTTTAGTGATTAAGTTAAAGATTCCAGACTTCGTCAAAGTTACTTAATTAAAATTGTTGGATAAATTGTTTTTGTTTCAGACTCTTAAACATAGTTTTGTGAAAAACACGATTCAGCTAAAAAGGGAATATATATTCTACATAAAAGGCAGTGCGTGGGAGACAGAATAATGAATTATGCAATGATGCATCGAACTTTGTTTTTGTGAATGATTTCAACAATATTTTCTTATTCCATTTGAAAAAACAACACTAAAGTTTCACTTTTCATGTTTATAAATACGTGCGGAATACAGAAAAAAATGAAGACATTAAATTAAGATAATACTCTTACTGAAAGCGGAAAGGAGCTGAAAATAATTTTGAAAAGAAAAGAACTTTTATTCTAAAATTTGTAAAGACATAGTGAGCGTCATATTTCACCTGAATTAGTTCCAGTGTCTGAAATGAGATTAAGTGTAATTTAAATCTTTATTTTAGAAAAAAAAAACACTTTGTTTTTGAAAGAATTTACAATTCTCTAAATCACGATCGAAACGAAAAACAGATTAAAGCACTTTTGTAAAACAAAGTAAAATGTTTTCCTAATTAATCTCACAAAAGAATGTTCTTTGAAAATCACGTCTTAAAACAATTCTTCTACTTTCGAAAAAGCGCAACAGTACTTTGTCTTCTGTTATCGCATTAGGAGAACATTGTTGCTAAAGAAAAATGGCGCAGCAGAAACTGCTATCTCAAAAACTTTAATGTGTTGGGCTATAAAAATTAAACCATGGAAATGTGTGTCCGCGTGCTCCTAAATATTTTCTTTAACATTACTTTTTACGGCTCTAAATACTCCCTGAGGCATTAGACCCATTTATTTATTCTGTCACGTATGTGATAAGGGTTTCTTTCCTTTTGCAGTTGGAACATTTATATACCATATAGACCTAAGTTGACAAGATGTATTTCTCAAGAGATATTTTTCTGGCATCTTAGAAAAGGGTTTTCTCATAAATTTTTGCTATTTTCTGTTGCAGAGAATTTTGATCGTTTTATGGAACATCAAAGACAGTGAGTGGATTTGAAAAACACTTCTTTAATTTTACGTAACGTATTTTATTTCAAAAATTGCATTTAGGCCAGTACTTGGAACATTATTTTTTTACAAATGGATATTTAGACATAATTATGTAGTATAAGCTCTTCTTGTAAAATAATTCTGTTTAGTGCACCATATTTGAGTCACAAAGATTTTCAGACTTTTTTGATCGTTTATTGGCCCGGATGAAAATTTAACCGTTCCTAGGGGATTTTTGCTCTTTCAATTAAAAAAAAAAACAAACTTATTCATAAACATAGATCACAAAAAAAAATTGATAGCCTGTATGACATCTTTTATGTGAACTTTGTGATTAATGTTTGTACTTTTCTATGGCTTCAAAGCAATGTTTATTACTTCTGTATATTTATTACAATAATTTCTTACCTTGTTATTAACATTTAAATAGTTTTCGTAACAGTTCTTAAACACCAAGAAAAGTTTTAACTCCTTAGTCAATTAATTCACTTATTATTATAATTATAGGGTATAAAAAAGGAGAAAAAACTTCAGACGGTGGAAAATTTCTTTTCACAAGTATTTGATGGTCCTAGAGTCGTCTTTTCTTTTTTTTTTAAAGAAAAAAGGAGAAAAAATTCTCCGGCCAGTGGAAAAAGTCTCATGTTTTTAACGATCCGAAAATAGAAGTTTTTAATTTTCTCTTTCAAAAAAAAAAAAAAAGAAAAACGAAAAAAAGAAAAGAAAGAAAGAAAGGAAGAAAAATATTACCGTTCCGCGCGTGTTTGTCAAAAGCGTCTGTCGGTCCGAGGGTCATAAAAGGCTGATAAACGCTGAATTAGGCGATCTTTACATCAACAATCCTCACTAAAATCGCTTTTTTTAAAGATATGTTTATACACCTATAATAATTTACATTATTTAAATATTTATTAGGTAGTTGTTCGAAAACATAACTAAATATTGGATATGAAAACAAAATACGTATTTTCCTTCAGTCTTATAATACCAAGAACAAAATAATAAATATGCACTTTCCAAGTAACACTCCTGGAAGACTACCTAAACAAACATGTTAAAACAATAAAGGTAATCAAGAAAGCTGAGAAACTACTTCATTGTTTTTTTCTTTTTCGCAAGTTGAGAAGTCGTGTCTTGAGAAAACAACAATATTGCTTAAATTACTGTTTGCACTGACAGATTGTTTACCTTTAACTTGTAAGACGGAAAAAGCTAAATATCTAATGTAGTTTTTGATTTTGAATTTTCAAATCAAATCATCGTACTTCTTTAAACAAAACGTTCTTTAACGGTTTAAGATTCACTTTTATGCAAATTTTAAATTAAAGTTGGCCTATCTAATATCTGCACTACATTCCAGCTATTTTTATTGTCATAGATAATTATCATACTTTTAATATTTGTTTCGTTTCCATACGCAAGAATTGGTATAATTCTTAGTGATTGTTTTTTTTTTTTTCCAATTCTGATTTTATTTTCAGATTTTTATTGAATACGTTTTATATTACTTGGTAATAATCTCAGTTTGACTTATGGTGGGTATCCTTTATCTATTATTTAGTAGCTAAGAAGCAAAAGAAAAAAAAACAAATTAGAAGAGAAGAATATTCGGGAATGCAATATTGTTTTGCGTTTACGGGCAGTCCATAAGTAATGACACACTTTTCTTGAACAATTTGACCTCCCTTCCCCTTTGTCACTAGTCATGTTGTTTCCATATCCGGCATCCAAAAAAATCGCTGCGTTGACTTCATCACAAGTATCTCATGAAATCATTTTGTTGCTTTGATCCCCAGGGATCTGGAAAATCAGCTTGAAAAACTTAAGTCACTTTCAACATATTTCATCCGGAAGACTCTGGCTGATGAAGTCGTGAGGAAGAGACGGAATGCCGCAGAAAATGCCCTTTCCTCCAGTACTGGAGCCCTATATCCAATATCATTGCTTTAAATATTTTAACGCAAATAATCCTAATTCGAGTACTATAAATTTCACAACTCCCAATCAAGATTCTTAGTCATGACGCCACTCATGATTCTTAGTCATGTCAGATATAAGAGGCAAAAACAAAGTATCATCACCTCCAAGCAACAGTAAGGTATATTACTGTTTCTACTGTTCTATTATGACCAAAAGTATTGGGTCACTATCAAATTCACGTTTCTAAGGATTTCTCAAGAAATAAGAGCCTAATTACTTTGTAACTTTTGTCACATAAAAGGTATGCTCTCCATGTCAATTTCCAATAAAAGTTGTATCATCCTTGCGTTTCTGGTTATCAGTAACAAATTGAGGAAAAAGAAAAGGTTTTTTGATCATCCTTCGTCGTAAATAGCTGAGAATAAGCTTTAAATTTCAGAAATAAGTTAGCTTATTATATACAATTATTTTACATACTTTCGAGAAAGTATCACAAAAAATCATGATAATAT